>NW_027507748.1:39225185-39825185 GCF_037356315.1 Lithobates pipiens | reverse complement strand
TGGGCCGTGAGCGCCACACAAATTTGTCGCGATGGCCCATAACGTTCGGAATTCGCCGAACGGGCGAACAGCCGATGTTCGAGTCCAACGTATGTTCGACTCGAACACGAAGCTCATCCCTACTGAAGACTAGTCTCTTCACAGGATTCTCCATCCGGTTCAAGGTGGCTTTCCTCAAACAGTTCTTCTTCAAGTTCAGAGGAACTCCCATCCGGAAACCCTTCATCGGGTTCATGGACTAACTGGTAAGCTTGCTCTACTAGCCCACAATTTCCTTGCACCTGGGGCACAAATTCTGATGCATCAGGCCAGGGCACACTTGAGGGCTGATTAGCAGTTGATGTGGAGGGAGTGGCATCCATGGGCTCAGATTGCCACAACCATCCTACCTCAAGCTCATCATCACTGTCATCTTCTATTGTTGTGGCCTCATCTGGCAGTAGAGGTTGAGACCTAGTAACTGGAACTTGCCTGGAAAAAGATGGTTTGGGTAATAAAGTCTCAGTTCTCACAGGTACCCTGACGGTTTCACTCAGAGGCAGTAAATGATTTCGATGCCAGGTCTTCAGGGGACCCGTTTTTCCATCAGGCCGAATTTGGTATACAGGAAGACCAGGGAGTTGCTTACAGACAACATATTGTTGAGAACTCCAACGGTCAGCTAACTTATGCTTTCCAGAAAGACCCAGATTCCTCAGCAACACCTTGTCACCCTGCTGTAAATCATGAATCCTAACTTTCAAATCATAATTCTTACTGTTCCGCTGACCTCTAACACCAGAAGCTTCTTGTGCCTTCTCATAGGCTGTCTTTAGGTTCTTTCTGAGCCTATTCACATAGCCCCTGTAGGATGTAGTGGAAGTTCTGTCTATTGAGACACCGAAGGCCAAGTCCACTGGCAGACGAGCTTCTCTTCCAAACATCAGTCTATATGGTGAGTAACCCGTTGCGTCATTTTCAGTACTGTTATAGGCATGAACCACAGCGGAAATCTGCCTGCTCCAATGCTGTTTTCTGTCAGATGGAAGGGTTCCAAGCATGTCAAGGAGGGTACAATTAAAACTCTCTGGTTGAGGATCCCCTTGAGGGTGGTAAGGTGTTGTTATCGATTGTTTGATACTCAGAGGATCCAATAGCTGTTTAATGAGCATGCTTTCAAAGTCTCTTCCTTGGTCAGAGTGAATTCTCTGAGGTAATCCATAATGAACAAAGAATTTCTCCACTAACACTTTGGCGACTGTGACAGCTCGTTAATCTCTTGTGGGATAAGTCTGGGCATAACGGGTGAAATGATCAGTCACTACCAACGCATTCCCTTGACCACTCATGTCAGGTTCCAGACACAGGAAATGGATGCACACCAGATCCATAGGACTTTGACTCTGTAGATGACCCATTGGGGCAGCTCTGGAAGGCAAAGTCTTTCTCTGGATGCAGCGAAGGCAGGAGTGACAGTAACTTTCGATTTCAGTTCGCATATACGGCCAGTAGAAACGATCCCTAACTAACTTAAATGCTCTATCAGGTCCCAAGTGTCCATGTTGATCATGTAATACATTCAGCAGTGTCCCCCTATGCTTCTCCGGGAGGAACAGCTGCCAACTCTCCTCTGGATCATCCGAGGGGCTTCGGTAGACCACCCCATCTGAGAGCTGCAGTCGATTCCACTCCTTGTGAACCAATCAAGCCTCCTTTGGGGAGTCTGCTGTGAGTAGAAGTTCTGGGCGACCACTCTCCAAGGCTTTCAAAGTCAGAGAACAAAGGGGATCTTCTGTTTGATCCTTCCTCAAGTCTTTCTTGGAGAGGGTAGGCAGTCCCTCATCCCTCACTTGCGTCAAGTCACAATAGAGCTTTGGGACCCCAACAGTGGTGACTCCAATGGCTTCGGCCCCTGTCGCTCCTCTGGCTCGGTACTGAATCCCTTGACATAAAGCCTGAATGCCTTCTGTCGTCAGTTGAGTCCACCCTTCTGTATGAGTTAGCGGATCATATGGTCTCCTTGACAGAGCATCGGCATCCCTATTAACAGCTCCAGGTCGGTACTTCAAGCTAAAACGGAAACTAGAAAGTGCTGCCAACCATCGATGTCCCGTGGAATCCAGCTTGGCCATGGTAAGGACATATGTGAGTGGGTTGTTATCTGTTTTGACTTCGAATTCTGCACCATACAGGTATTCTTTAAGCTTGTCCACGACAGCCCATTTTAACGCCAAAAATTACAATTTGTGGGTAGGGTAATTTCTCTCAGATAGAGTAAGGCTTCGACTCACATAAGCAACAGGCCTCAGACGTCCATTATGTTCTTGGTACAACACACCACCTAGTCCTTCTCTGCTGGCATCAACATGGAGCTCATAGGGCTTGCGGTTGTCAGCATAGGCTAAAACTGGTGCATTGATCAAGCTCCGTTTCAACTGAAGGAAAGCTTGTTTGCACTGATCAGACCATTCTCCCTCTATGGACTCCTGAGACTTTCTCGCTCCACTAATTTTCCAGACTATTTCTGGGACCTCTTGCTCTCCATCATCTCCAGCCCGCAAAAGCTCAGCGAGAGGTCTGGCTATTTTGGCAAATCACTCTACAAACCTCCTGTAGTAGGAGCAGAACCCAAGAAAAGATCTCAGCTCTTGCACATTTCTGGGCCTGGGCCAAGTGGTAACGGCTTCCAACTTCTTGGAGTCAGTGGCCACTCCCTCCGCTGAGACAACATGCCCATGGTAGGTGACTGTTGACTGGTAGAACTGGCATTTCTCAAGAGACAGCTTCAACCCTTCTTCATAGAGTCGCTTCAGAAACTTCTCTAGACGCTCCTCATGTTCTTCCAAAGTCCGTCCAAAGACAATTATGTCATCTAGGTACACTAACACTTCAATTAAGTTCATATCACCAACAGTCCGTTCCATTGAGCTTTGGAATGTAGCAGGGGCTCCAGACAGACCCTGTGGCATCCTTTCAAACTCAAAGAACCCCACTGGACAGATGAAAGCGGTTTTCTCCCGGTCATCTGGATGCATCGGGATCTGATGGTACCTTTTGGATAGAAATACTCCTCTGGTAACTCTTCCATGGCTTCCCCCACTACACTGCGTCGTGTGATGGGTGTTGCTGGATTTACCTGTCCTATCATCATTGGGGTCCGAAGCTTCACTGGAGAATCAGTAACATTACGAACACTGACAGGAACTTTTCCATGGGTTCTCTGTAAGGCCTTCATAGAGATTACTTCCGGAATCAGTTCCAAACCTGAATTTGTCTTCTATGAGTCACCTTCAAGGATAACATAAGGACCAGATTGGTCCCAATTCAGTTTGACTGAAGCCTGCAAACATGTTACTTCACCTGGCTACAAGACCTTTTCCATCTTGTCCAACTTCCACAATTTTCCCACTCCTTATGTTGGGGCCTTTTGTTCATGGACCAATCGCTGGTACACTGAGCGCAAAATCGGATGTACACTTTTCGCTGCATCTTCACCCTCTGAGACCTGAGGAGTAAGTAACCGACGAACCAAGTCTGTGTTCGTCCCCACAATCAAGGAACTCCGATTAGCCCCCGGGGGGCGGGGACATACAATGGCCAATGTGTCGGAAGTCTCTTTCTGCCCTACAACAGATGAGCCAAATTCAAGCCTGACTGGAAGATATCCGTCATAGGGGAGCTTCTTAGTTCCTATACCCCAGATCTCTAGACTTTCTAACTTCTGCAAGGGCAGGTGTTTCAGGTGTTTATCATAGAAACCATGGTAAATTAGAGTCACTTGGGCACCAGAGTCTAGAAGGGCTTTTGTGTATACACCTTCCACCTGAACTGGCACTATAGGAGAAGGACCCACCAGCTTGTCAGGCAACTTGCTTGGTTGTTTTGATGCAGCTTGCTTGGCTGTTCGGGCTTGAATCCCTCTTTTGACCTGGGCCCGTTTCCGTTGTCGTCTGGACTGACAGTTTTGGTTGTGGTGTGCACCGATCTCCCGTGATCCGGGACCCGACTCTGAAAGTAGCTTGGGCAGCCTAACTGAGGCTTTGGGTGAGGCTTGGTACAAAGGTTTAGGCCTTACCTGCCCTTCATTTAAGACTTGTGAACTGGAGCGAGCTGACTTAGATGGCCACCCGGCTGGCTCCCTCACCAGGGCCCTCTGGAGTTTCCCGCCGGCTTATGATGTACTCTTCGTGGCTTTGGTGGGCTGGGACAGTCACGTTGATAGTGACCAATACCCCCACAATTATAGCAGACCACTGAACTAAAGGGCTCTCCAGCAGGAACATTCTGTATTGCCTCTGCCCTGGTTGGTTTCAATGTCTTTCCCCCCTCTGGTGTGGCAATTCTGGCAGACAGAGATGTCAACTCCATCATCTGTGACATCTGAGTTTTCAAAGCCATTACTTTGGACTGGACTTCTACTATGCCCATGGTTCCTACTTCTACGGTGAAAGCCGCATGTGAAGCACTAGCAGGTTTTTTAGCCTTAATTAAAGCCTCTTCTTCTAGGATAGTTTTGACCAATTTGGTCAATGGCTTGTTGTGGTCTCTAGCCCGAAATTTCAACATTATGGGATCCAATGGGAGTGCTCCTTTAAGAATTTGATCCAACAAAGCTTTGCTTGCATGACTCGGCTCAAGGGATGAGCCGAACACCCCCCGGTTCGGTTCGCACCAGAACTTTCGAACAGACCCCGCGTTCGTTACGAACGTTAGAACCCCATTGAAGTCTATGGGACTCGAACGTTCGAAATGGAAAGTGCTAATTTTAACGGCTGATATGCAAGATACTGTCCTAAAAAGGGTTTGGGGACCTGACTCCTGCCTCAGGGGACATGGGTCAATGCAAAAGAAAGTTTTAAAAACGGCCGTTTTGGCGGGAGCACTGATTTTAATGACGATTAAAGTGAAAAAAAAAGTGAAATATTCCTTTAAATATGGTGCCTGGGGGGTGTCTGTAGTATGCCTGTGAAGTGCCACGTGTTTCCCGTGTTTAGAACAGTCCCTGCACAAAATGACATTAAACGGAAATAACACCATTTAAAACTGCTTGCGGTTTTAATGTTATATCTGGTTCCTGCAATATGGTTGAAAATCATTGAGAAAAATGGCATGGGTAGCCCTCCCTGCCCATTACCAGCTTATTTGGGTCTTGTACGCATATTAAGGGGAACCCCGTACCCATATTAAAAAAAGGAAATGCGTGTGGCCCCCAGGCCCTATATACTCAGAACAGCAGTATACAGGCGGTGCAAACAAGACAGGGACTGTGTAGGTTTGTTGTGTTAAGTTGAATCTGTTTGTAATTTTCAACTGGTACATTTTTAAAGTGTAGCTCCAGTCAAAAAAACGATTTTTAAGCTTTTTGGAAAACATAGGGAAGGGTTATCACCCCTGTATAATTTGTTTTGTCGTCCATCTTTTTTCATCTCACTTGCTGTTGTCTCCTTCCGTTTGCAAGTAGGAGATGTTTGTAAATTGGATGTTTGAAAGTAGAGGCCTGTCCTATATGCTCTGCAGAAATGGTGGAACAAGGTGTTGGTTTTGCCACAACATTGTAAGCCCTCAAAGTGACTCTTGGTGGGCGCTGGAGCGCCCTGCTGTGAACGATTATATCAAGAATTGTAATTACATGCCATTGTTGAACAGTGGTAGAAAAATTGACCTTTGGTGGTTGTGGTGCTGGTGCCACAACACTATAAGTCCTCACCGTTACTCTGGGTGGGCACAGGAAGGGGCCCTCCTGTGAAATATTATATCAAGAATTGTTTGGGCATTTTTTTTTAAAAGCCCATAAACTCCACTTTATGTTAGCCTATGTGTCCATGCACACATGGACGTTTTTTAGCTTTAATGAGCAGTGGAGTTTATGGGCTTTTTTCTGAACGCCAGAAATTTGCATTCAAAGTGTCGTTTTTCACCGCCAAAAAACGGCAAACGCTGATAAACGCTATTAAACGCTCATAAACATGCGTTAATTAGTGTTCAGCATTCTATTTTTCAATGCATTGTGGGATTTTTGGTGTATTTTTATAAAAAACGCCCATTAATGCTTACGCTGTAAAACGCTCATAAAAGCTAGTATAAAACGCTGTCTGGCATCCAGAAAAAGCTTTTTTGAGCTTCAATGTGCATGCAGCCTAACTGTGAATGGTTGAGCAGCACTTAGCTATACTTGATTTTGTTTAAGGAACGGAAAGTCCCTGTACCATGGCCAAAGCACAGCTCTGCATATTGTAGTTCATGCTACCTACAGTTAATATAGCGCTGACAGCAAGAACAGCAATTAGTAAGGAAATTAATCATTTGGACCAGCTTGACCCAAAATGATAGCAAAACTGTAGTTTGGTTTATATCATCTAATTATACAAATCAAACAAGGTTGTCGAAAAATAGTAACTGATAAGTCGGGATGAGCTTGGTGTTCGAGTCGAACGCATGTCTGACTCAAACATCGGCTGTTCGCCCGTTCGGCGAAGCCAGAACTCTGTGAGCCGTTCGCACCAAATTGGTGTGGCGCTCACGGCCCACAATGCACTGCGCCATCGCAGTGCATTACTGGCTCATGATTGGCCAAGCATGCACTGTGGCTCCGCATGCTTGGCCAATCACAGCGCCAGCATTGAGGAGAGCCATGAGAGCCAATCATAGCTCAGGCTGTGTAGTACACGCCCCACACTATATAAGGCTGCCAGTGCGGCGGCCTTGTGTAGTGTGTTGGCGTCTGCAGGAATTAGTGGATGTTCTCTGTGTACCTTCAACGCAGTATACACCTGTATCCACCTATTTAGCGTTATTGCTCTTCTGTAATTGAGCTATTAGCCATCTGCAGGAGTTTCTGGGTGTTGTCTGTGTGACCTTAGTGCAGTATACACCTTTATCCACCTATATAGCTATATTGCTCTTCTGTAATTGAGCTATCAGCCATCTGCAGGAGTTTCTGGGTGTTGTCTGTGTGACCTGAGTGCAGTATACACCTTTATCCACCTATGTAGCATTTTTGCTCTTCTGTAATTGAGCTATCATTGCTCTTCTGTAATTGAGCTATCAGCCATCTGCAGGAGTTTCTGGGTGTTGTCTGTGTGCCCTGAGTGCAGTATACACCTTTATCCACCTATATAGCTATATTGCTCTTCTGTAATTAAGCTATCAGCCATCTGCAGACGTTTCTGGGCGTTGTCTGTGTGACCTGAGTGCAGTATACACCTTTATCCACCTATATAGCTATATTGCTCTTCTGTAATTGAGCTATCAGCCATCTGCAGGAGTTTCTGGGTGTTGTCTGTGTGCCCTGAGCGCAGTATACACCATTATCCAACTATTTTGCTCTTCTATAATTGAGCCATCTGCCATCTGCAGGAGTTAGTTGGTGTTGTGTGCCTCCAGCACAGCACAGTATACACCGGTATCTACCCTTTAATTCCTGTTCTATAATAAAGGCATCTGCAGGAGTTAGTGGGTGTTGTGTGCCTCCAGCACAATATACACTACCCAATTGCTGGTTTTCCCATCTCCATTCAGGCCATTACCATGTTTGGAAGGCCAACAAGGAGAGGCAGACAGGCACGAGCCGATAAAAGAGGGCAAGCAGGCTCTGTGTCTAGAGAAAACAGTGCTGGTCGTGGATACAGTGCATTGTCATCAGCACGTGGTCATGGGACACGCTTGTCCTTATTTTTGGCAGCTGGACGTGTTGAGCCTCATCATGCCGAAGACTTGGTAGAGTGGATGACCAAGCCCTCTTAATCCTCCCCATCCTCTCTCACCCAGGCTCAGGGTACTAGCAAAGCAGCTGCCAATGCATCGTCTTCCCTCCTCTCAATGTCACCATCAGTGACTCCTTCCCTAGACCCACCACGTCCTCCTGAGGTGTCCCCTGAACTCTTTGAGCACAGTGTTGTGTACATGCTCCAGGAGGATGCTTAGTGTTTTGTAGGCTCTCATGATGATACTCAGCTAGAGGAAGGCAGTAGCGTGAGCGCAGAGAGAGGGGATGCTCAAGAAGGACAGCAATCTAGCAGTCATGTTCCACAAGCTGCAGCATACTGCCAGGTTTGCTCCAGCGATGAAGAGGTAGGGGATGATGAGGGCACTGACTCCACGTGGGTGCCTGGTAGGAGAGAGGAGGAGGAGGCACATCTCCAACGAGGCAGGATGCCATCCGAGGGTCAGCTTAGGGGCAGCACACCGACTGAATCACACCGCAGAGCTCCGCCTGTGCAGGGCGCTGCCTCTGCGCGTTATTCTAAAAGTTCTTTGGTGTGGGCCTTTTTTGAGACGAGTGCATCAGATCGCACCGCTGCTATGTGCAACATATGTCTCAAGCGTATCTCGTTTGGTCAAAACATCAGCCGCTTGTGCACCACATGCTTGACCAGACATATGTTGACCTGCCATGCAGCTCGTTGGCAAGCGTACCTCAAAGACCCACACCAAAGAACAAAGCGGACCTCTCCTTGCTCCTCATCATCTGGGATATCCAACCCCACTAGACCTTCAGTCCTTTCTGAAACCTGTGCTGAGAGGAATGAAGGTGTAGAATTAGGTGTGTCACAGCCAAGTGCTTGCGGGCACTCTGCTAGCAGTACACCCACGTCTGATTGTAGCAGGCAAATTTCCCTGCCCCAGCTGCTGGACCGTAGAAAGAAGTTCACTCCCAGCCATCCACCTGCCCAGCGGTTGAATGCTAGCTTGGCTAAATTGCTAGCACTTCAACTGCTAACTTTTCAATTGGTAAACTCGGCCCCCTTCCGTGAGTTTGTGCAATGTTAGCAATGTTAGCTCAATGCTGCAGCGGCTGCACATGCAGCAGAGGGCCATCAATGAGTACCTGTGCGACTACGGCACCATGACAGGGTCAGGGGAGCTTGGTTTTTTTCTCACCACGCCAGTGGGGCATGATCAGGGATGCATGCACTGTCCTGTCACCGTTTGAGGAGGCCACAAGGATGGTGAGCAGTGACAGTGCATGCATCAGTGACACTGTACCTCTCGTCCACCTGTTGGAGCATACGCTGCGTGGAATAATGGACAGGGCACTTGAGACAGAACAGAGGCAGGAAGAGGAGAACTTCCTTGCCTCTCAAGGCCCCCTTTATCCAGATAGTGTTCCTGCTGTCCCACCCATCACACAGGAAGAGGATGAGGAGGAGGAGGAGGATGATTGTGTCAGCATGGAGGTGGAGGCCGGCACTCAGCATCAGCAGCAGCAGTCTTGTAGGGATGATTTAAAGTCTCAAGAAACCCGTGGACTTGTACGTGGCTGGGAGGAGGTAACTGCGGATCATGTTGTCCTTAGTGACCCAGAGGACTCCGGACTGAATGACTCAGCTAACCTACGGTGTATGGCCTCCCTGATCCTGCAAAGCCAGCGGAAGGATCCTCGTATTCTTCGGATCAAGGAGAGGGACCATTACTGGCTGGCCACTCTCCTTGATCCACGGTACAAGGGTAAGGTTGCCGACCTTATCTTGCCATCGCAGAGGGAGCAGAGGATGAGACATCTCCGGGAGGCCTTGCAGAAAGGTCTGTGCAATGTGTTCCCAGAGACTGGGAGGTTACAAACGCCTGGTCCTGGACAACCTGTTGCTGAGGCATCGGTCAGAAGGAGCGGTGGAGAAGGTGGCCGTCTGACCGATGCATTCAGACAATTTTTTAGTCCGCAGCCCCAAGGTATGATCGGTTCCAGCAACCATCGCCAGCATCTGATTTACATGGTGCAGGAATACCTAGAGGCAAGGTCAGACTTGGACACCTTTCCCACCGAAAATCCTCTGGCTTACTGGGTCTTGAGGATGGATCACTGGCCAGAGCTTGCACAGTATGCAATTGAGCTACTGGCCTGTCCTGCATCCAATGTTCTTTCGGAACGCACCTTCAGTGCTGCTGGTGGCTTTATTACCGATCACAGGGTGCGCCTGTCCACCGACTCAGTTGATCGACTGACCTTCATAAAGATGAATCAGTCTTGGATCACCCACAGCTACCAAGCACCTGAAGCTGATGTAACCAAATATTTTGTTTTGAAATATCACATCCCTTCAAGACTGCCTATGCTGATGCTGAGTGACTGTCCTATTATGTTGACTGTCTATCCTCTTCCTCCTCCGCTGATATCTTGGAAGAACATATTTGGTTCTGGGTGATGCCACCAGCCCAATTTTTCAGCCCCTGTTTAACAGGGGCATGTAAATACAATTTTTGATGCAATGCTTTGCAGCAGGGCTCATTCCTGCACTACAACTAGAGTATATGGGAGAGGTTGCAGTGTATAGGCCAAATTTTTCAGCCCCAGTTTAACAGGGGCATGTAATACATTTTTTGATGCAATGCTTTGCAGCAGGGCTCATTCCTGCACTCTAACTAGAGTATCTGGGAGAGGTTGCAGTGTCATGGCACCAGCAAGCAGTGCATAAGGCCAAATTTTTCAGCCCCTGTTTAACAGGGGCATGTAATTACAATTCTTGATATGCTATTTCACAGCAGGGCCCGTTCCTGTGCCCACCGAGAGTAACTAAGAGGACTTATAGTGTTGTGGCACCAGCACCACCACCACAACCATCAAAGGCCCACTTTTTCTACCACTGTTCAACAATTGCATGTAATTACAATTATTGATATAATCGTTCACAGCAGGGCACTCCAGCGCCCACCAAGAGTCACTTTGAGGGCTTACAATGTTGTGGCAACACCAACACCTTGTTCCGCCATTTCTGCAGAGCATATAGGGCAGGCCTCTACTTTCAAACATCCAACTTACAAATGTCTCCTACTTGCAAATGGAAGGAGACAACATGAAGTGATGAAACATTTTTTATACAGGGGTGATAACCCTTCCCTATGTTTTCCAAAAAGCTTAAAAATTGATTTTTTGACTGGAGCTACACTTTAAAAATGTACCAGTTGAAAATTACAAACAGATTCTACTTAACACAACAAACCTACACAGTCCCTGTCTTGTTTGCACCGCCTGTATACTGCTGTTCTGAGTATATAGGGCCTGGGGGCCCCACGTCTTTCCTTTTTTTAATATGGGCATGGGGTTCCCCTTAACCACTTTCAGACCGGACCATTTTGCTGGTAAATGACCAGAGGTCTTTTTACACTTTGGCACTGCGCTGCTTTAACTGGTAATTGCGCGGTCATGCAATGTTGTACCCAAACAAAATTTGCGTCCTTTTCTTCCCACAAATAGAGCTTTCTTTTGATGGTATTTGATTGCCTCTGCGATTTTTATTTTTTGCGATATAAACGTAAAAAGACCGCAAATTTTGAAAAAAAATGATATTTTCTACTTTTTGTTATTAGAAAAATCCAATAAACTCA
Organism: Lithobates pipiens; assembly: GCF_037356315.1. NCBI lineage: Eukaryota > Metazoa > Chordata > Amphibia > Anura > Ranidae > Lithobates > Lithobates pipiens. The sequence continues at coordinate 39,813,884 of NW_027507748.1, read as the reverse complement.
ATTTTAGTCATACATTTAGGCCAAAATGTATTCAGCCACATGTCTTTGGTAAAAAAAAAGTCAATAATTGTATATTTATTGGTTTGCGCAAAAGTTGTCACATCTACAAACTAAGGTACGTTTTCTGGAATTTACGCAGCTTTTAGTTTACGACTGCCTATCTCATTTCTTGAGGTGCTAAAATGGCAGGGCAGTACAAAACCCCCCCAAATGACCCCATTTTGGAAAGTAGACCCCCTAAGGAAATTGATAAGAGGCATGTTGAGCCCATTGAATATTTTATTTTTTTGCCTCAAGCGATTGAATAATGACAAAAAAAAAATATTTTTTTTTTTTTTACACAAAGTTGTCACTAAATGATATATTGCTCACACATGCTATGGGCATATGTGAAATGACACCCCAAAATAAATTCTGCTGCTTCTCCTGAGTATGGGGATACCACATATGTGGGACTTTTTGGGAGCCTAGCCCCGAAAACCAAGCACCGCCTTCAGGCTTTCTAAGGGCGTAAATTTTTGAGTTCACTTCTCACTACCTATTACAGTTTTGAAGGCCATAAATTGCCAAGATGGCACAAAACCCCCACAAATGACCCCATTTTAGAAAGTAGACACCCCAAGCTATTTGCTGAGAGGCATGTTGAGTTCAAGGAATATTTTATATTTTGCCACAAGTTGCGGGAAAATTACAAACTTTTTTTTTTTTTTTTCACAAAGTTGTCACTAAATGATATATTGCTCATGCATGCCATGGGCATATGTGAAATGACACCCCAAAATAAATTCTGCTGCTTCTCCTGAGTACGGGGATACCACATATGTGGGACTTTTTGGGAGTCTAGCCGCGTACGGGGCCCCGAAAACCAAGCACCGCCTTCAGGCTTTCTAAGGGCGTAAATTTTTGAGTTCACTTCTCACTACCTATTACAGTTTTGAAGGCCATAAAATGCCAAGATGGCACAAAACCCCCACAAATGACCCCATTTTAGAAAGTAGACACCCCAAGCTATTTGCTGAGAGGCATGTTGAGTTCATGGAATATTTTATATTTTGCCATAAGTTGCGGGAAAATTACAAACTTTTTTTTTTTTTTTTTTTTCACAAAGTTGTCACTAAATGATATATTGCTCATGCATGCCATGGGCATATGTGAAATGACACCCCAAAATAAATTCTGCTGCTTCTCCTGAGTACGGGGATACCACATATGTGGGACTTTTTGGGAGCCTAGCCGCGTACGGGGCCCCGAAAACCAAGCACCGCCTTCAGGCTTTCTAAGGGCGTTACAGTTTTGAAGGCCATAAAATGCCAAGATGGCACAACCCCCCCCCAAATGACCCCATTTTGGAAAGTAGACACCCCTAAATTTAGGGGTACACTAGTGAGACTAGGTAATAAATGGCGGGTGCCCTGAAACTATAACAAAATAACTAACCAACCAGCGTCACCTGTAACAGTTATATGGTGATCACTGGTGAAAGGGTTAACTAGGGGGCAATCAGGGGGCTTTATGCGGTAGTATATGGGGGTCCCTGGCGCTATAAAAAGCTGCGGCGAACCTAAATACCTACCTGCCTAACTAGCGTCACCTGTGACACTAATACAGCGATCAGAAAAACGATCGCTTATTAGGCTGGGTTCACACTGGAGCGATGCGGGAACGCCACAAATCCGCGGCGGGTTCCCGCATCGCATGCCTCCCGGCGGCAGTTCACACTGCCCTATGCGAACTGCTGGGAGTGTCAGTGAAATGTTAATGACACCCCCAGATCAGTTCGCATATCGCAGTGCGATCTGCAAACTTGGATCGCATGGTGTGAACACCCATGCGATCCGATTCTGCTGCGGACCAAAAAAAGGGTCCCGTGCGAGTTTGCGGCGGGTGCGGCGGGTGCGACACAAATTCAGCCATACTATCTGTATAGCTGAACTCGAATCGCACAGAGATCGGATGTGATTTGCACTGCAGTGCGGTGCAAATCACATCCGTTCTCATAAACCGCTGCAATGTGAACCCAGCCTTAGTGACACTGGCGACGGGGGGTGATCACGGGGTTAAACCTTTATTGGGGGGGTTAGGGGGGTACCTTAGAACTAAAGGGGGCTAACCCTAACTGCCCTAACAGTTATTACAGTCACAAATGACACCCGCCGGGTGATCAGGGGGTTAAACCTTTATTAGGTAATAAATGGCGGGTGCCCTGAAACTATAAAAAAATAACTAACCAACCAGCGTCACCTGTAACAGTTATATGGTGATCACTGGTGAAAGGGTTAACTAGGGGGCAATCAGGGGGCTTTATGCGGTAGTATATGGGGGTCCCTGGTGCTATAAAAAGCTGCGGCGAACCTAAATACCTACCTGCCTAACTAGCGTCACCTGTGACACTAATACGGCGATCAGAAAAATTATCGCTTATTAGGCTGGGTTCACACTGGAGCGATGCGGGAACGCCACGAATGCGCGGCGGGTTCCCGCATCGCATGCCTCCCGGCGGCAGTTCACACTGCCCTATGCGAACTGCTGGGAGTGTCAGTGAAATGTTAATGACACCCCCAGATCAGTTCGCATATCGCAGTGCGATCTGCAAACTCGGATCGCATGGTGTGAACACCCATGCGATCCGATTCTGCTGCGGGCCAAAAAAAGGGTCCCGTGCGAATTTGCGGCGAGTGCGGCGGGTGCGGCGAATGGCTGAACTCGAATCGCACAGAGATCGGATGTGATTTGCACTGCAGTGCGGTGCGAATCACATTCGTTCTCATAAACCGCTGCAATGTGAACCCAGCCTTAGTGACACTGGCGACGGGGGGTGATCATGGGGTTAAACCTTTATTGGGGGGGTTAGGGGGGTACATTAGAACTAAAGGGGGCTAACCCTAACTGCCCTAACAGTTATTACAGTCACAAATGACACCAATGCAAAAAAAAAAAAATGACATTGATGTCACTGTGACTGGGGGGCAGGGGTAATTGGGGGGGTGATCGGGGGGGTGTGAGTGTGCCTGGCATGTTCTACTGTATGTGTAGAGTGTTGGTGCAACTCACCAATCCGCTCTCCTCCGTGTCGGAACGAAAAATACCGTCACGGAGGAGAGAATACATCACTTCCTCTCCTGTGTTTACATTACAGGAGAGGAAGTGATGTCACGGGGGATTTCTATTCGTCGGGAGCGATCGCGAGGGGGTGGCCATGAACGAATGGCCGTCCCCTCGTCCGGGATCGCTCCCGCACGAATACCGACCGCCACAGGCACCGGGCGGGGGCCCGATCGGGCCCCCGACCCGCGGGAAGGCAGGGACGTACATGTACGCCCATGTGCCTGCCCGTGCCATGCTGTCGACGTACATCGTCGTGCGGCGGTCGGGAAGTGGTTAATATCCGTACAAGACCCAAAGGGGCTGGTAATGGGCAGGGGGGGGGCTACCCATGCCATTTTTCTCAATTATTTTCATCCATATTGCCGGAACCAGATATTACATTAAAACCGCAAGCAGTTTTAAATGACTTTTTTCCCGTTAAATGTCATTTTGTGCAGGGACTGTTCTAAACACGGGAAACACGTGGCACTTCACAGGCATACTATAGACACCCCCTAGGCACGATATTTAAAGGAATATATTTTTTTTCACTTTAATCGTCATTAAAATCAGTGCTCCCGAAAAAACTGCCATTTTTAAAATCATTTTAGGCATTGACCCATGTCCCCTGGGGCAGGAGCCAGGCCCCAAACCCTTTTTAGGACAATATCTTACATATTAGCCATTAAAATTAGCACTTTTTATTTCGAACGTTCAAATCCCACAGACTTCAATGGGGTTCTAAAGTTTGCATGAATTTTATGGTGCGAACCAAACCGGGGGGTGTTCGGCTCATCCCTACTGATAAGTGGCTTTCCCAGCCCCAGCAGAAGAGTCCCACACTGAGCAGTATGTTGCAGAAGAAGACCACTGAGCTGTGTGTGGAAAAAGTTGTCTCTGTACAGTGATCTGACAGGAGCCTGGGCAGCCAGACCTTCAGAGATCCAACCAGCAAAGCTTACACTTCCTGCTGATTGCAGAGCAGTAGCTTGAACTCTTTGGGGACTGTCCGGTATTCGTATTTTTTTTTTTTTTAATAGAATTCCTTGAAGGAGTCCTTGACATCTAAGGATTTAAAAAGTCAAATAATTAGATTAGGAGGGGCCAGGCGCTACCTATAGCACAAATATGTATAAAAACATATGAATATAACCCCACATACAGCACCGCCAACTAGAAAATTACCAAATAAAATATTGGGGGTGGCACCCCACACCAGACTGTAAATAGTTGGAAAAAAATGTTTGTATTTTTTAGTACATATTTTTTCAGCACATATTTTTGCACATTTTTGCACTATTATAGGTAGCGCCTGGCCCCTCCTAATATAATTATTTGACTTTTGCCTTTACTTGCGATCTTCTTTAGGACTGCAAGATATAGGGGTGGCGACACCGTTCTCAGTGTTATTTTATACCGTGGCCTAGCAGTACCCCCATAGCGCGGTCTGGTCTCGTGAGACCTGTGTTTATTATTAAGGATTTAAAAAGGTTTACACAGTTTGAATTTAATTGGTTGGCAATAAACAGGCAATAGTGACAATGCGACGGCAATACATGGTGATATTACATGGGCAAAAATTAAGCAATTGTTACAATATGTGGACAACCAATAGACAATCATACCTACTGTACATGTAGTCAAATAATAGAGAACATTCAAAATCCAAGCAAGAAATGGGCAATCTTTACAATCTGAAATGCTACTAACAATAACTTACATTATGCTCCCAGCTAATGAGGCACAGACCTAGGTCAACTCTTGGTCCTGGGTGGTTGAAAGGAGCTTCCCTGACTTTTAGGAGCCATATAAAGCAAATTGCATCCTTCAGAGCCACCAGGAACACTTTAGATTTTAGTCTTCACAAATGACTGAATTTCAGAAATGTGTTGAACTTTGCTCACATTGTTAAATTATGGCCCAAATGTCTTGAGCCAAAGTTATTCAGCAAAGCAAAAACTCTTGATTTTGTTAATTCCTACAGATTTGAAATATGATCATTTCTAAATGTACCTGTCCATCACTAAAATAAAAACCTCCTCATTTAGACTACATGATAACATGAAAATGTAAATTCTGCAAGACCTGACCCCTACTTCTTTCAACATAGAAAATGTACAGAAAGGACTTGACACATATGTTGGTTAAACAGACCAATATAAAGCTCTTACCTTCTTTGGACGATACACCCCAATATAGAAGCAAATTAACCAGCAGATATGTTGTTTGGTGAACCATTCTGACATTGAACAAAGACTTGTGCATTGCCTCCGATACTCAGATCTATTATTAAGATTACTCTTCCTGTGTGCTTGTCTTTATGTTCTCTGAAATGACGTAATGTGGTAAAGTATTGGTCACTTACAAAGCTATCGGTGTTGAAAGAACAAAGACTTGGAGTTAGAAAAACCTACAAATATTTGTGATACACTATAGCTTCACAGCTGTATATGTAGCTCTTGTTTTTATTATTTGTAATAATGTTTTTAATCACAATATATATATATCAGCCTTTTTCAAACCAGGGTGCCCAGGCCCCCTGGGGGGTGCCTTGAGGTTTCTTCAGGGGTGCCTTGGCAAAATGTCTAAAAATGTATCACAAATTGTATACAAGCCAGCAGGTGGAAGAAGCCTGCCTCTTATATTTACACAGATTCACAGGTTTTCATTATGCACCATTACAACTTTCTTTTTTTTTTTTATTTCTTTATTTATATCACATAAGTCCAGTAGGGGGGAACAACAATCACAGGAGGCAACAGAGACATTAATTTCTTACATAGATATATCTTATATCCTATAGAACATGATCCATTTTCCTCTTCATTTTTAAAAATATTTTATTTTATATAATTTATAAATTAAACCAAGTTGTTCTATCTACATATTGTGTCTTCCAATTTATATATATTATTTATCTGTCTCTTATCTACCCTATTTATCTATCTATTTCCAGTTTTAGCTATTATAATTCTTATTTCCCCCTATTATAAATCCCCAAACTTCCCTCATCTTTTATCTTTTTTTTTATCCCTTAACCCAGCTCCCACTTTTTTTTTTTTTTTTTTCATTACAACTTTCTAGACATTGTCATCCTAACAACCAATGACGTCATCAGTTAATAAGGAGGATGTCCGTCGCCTCCACAGCATCCTTGTTTGACCCTCCTGTGCCCCTCTCCTTCAGCACTGGGGTGACATTAGCTGACCGATGGAGAGAAGTTTAGGGAGAGGAGAAACACTCGAATACTAGTCAGTATGAGTGTGCAAAAGTGTATTTGCTTTGGAAAAATAAATCACCTCTAACATTGGGTGTCCTACTTGTGTGGATGTTGCTGCATTATGTAAAGCTATTAGATTTTAGACATGTGCACTGACAAAAAATGTGTTGGTCTTTTTTTTTTTTTGCTTTTTTCAGAAATTCAAAAATTCGGATATTTGAAAATTCGGAAATCCAAAAATTAGGATTTTCACATTTCCGAATTTTGAACTTTCGGATTTCTGAATTTTCACATTTCCGAATTTTCGAATTTCAAATTTCCTGAATTTTTGAATTTCCGAATTTTCAAATTCAAAACTTCAGAATTTTCACAAATTCGAAAATTTGGAAATTCAAAAATGTGAAAATCCAAAAAAACTAAGAAAATCAGTAAAATTCGAAATAATAAACTATTAAATTATAGGAATTGGAATTTCCTTTCCAATTTGGCTGTTTGTGAGTGTAACAAATACAAATTTATCTGACATTAAGAATTTTTCAAAATTTGTTAAAAAAATGAATTTGGAACTAAACGAATTGCACATGTTTATTCGATTTGCTTTTTATATTTTAGAATGGGGTGCCTCAAGACTGTCCATAATTTTAAAGGGTGCTTCAACTGAAAAAAGGTTGAGAAACACTGACATATATAATAATATTTTAGTTGAAATACTACTGGGTGATCCACTTTAAAGCATAACTAAAGACTTTTTTTAGTTTTGGATAAAGTGGAGATTTATTAAAACACCTGTCAGGTTTTTATTGCTGCCTGTGCCCCCATTAGGGTTATTCACCTTTTCTCTTTGTCCTGTTGTCACACTTTCCCCTAACGCAGGTAGTTATACACTATAGCTGGCTACTGTGTTCTTCCCCTATAACAGCCCGCTTTCCAAGAAGGCAAGCAGACCTACCACTACTCAATGCTACAGTGCCAGGACTTATACGCAATGCCTGGCTACCACGCCAGGGCAGACGCGAACTGAGCAAAGCAAACAGGTACTTGCGGTTGGCAGACAGGCAGAGTGGTTCAACGATCATCCAGGTAAAAGGCAGGCAGAGTTCAGAGAATAGTCAATACCCAATCCGAGGTCATACACAGGGAAATCCAATCTAGCAGAGCAGGACAGACAGACAGGGAGCTTGATCAGATATTGCGCACGTTATCACACTCAATCACAAGCATGAGACTGAAGGTTTGGCTGGCTTAAATCAGGTTTGGTCACCACCCAGAGACTGGCCACATTATTGACCTTGCAGGTAGACAGACAGACAAGGAGAATGCCATAGCCAAAACCAGGATGATGGGATGAGGAGCAGGAGTGCTAGACACTCCGGCACCTGTTTACCAAAAGTGAAATAAAATCTCAAATTTGGGTTGTCGTCAGAGAAGTAATAGAGGGGGCGTATGGGGGCACTAGTTCTGGTGGCAACCAGGGATTCCCTCACTTTGGATTGATTCTCCCTTCCTGTTGTGGTTGTGGGGTGGGCACTTCTGGCGTACCATACGGTCAAGCTGCTCCCACAACAGCTCAATGGGGTTCAGATCTGGTGACTGTGCTGGCCACTCCATTACCGATAGAATACCAGCTGCCTGCTTCTGCTGTAAATAGTTCTTGCACAATTTGGAGGTGTGTTTAGGGTCATTGTCCTGTTGTAGGATGAAATTGGCTGTCAAATCAAGCGCTGTCCACTGGGTATGGCATGGCGTTGCAAAATGGAGTGATAGCCTTCCTTATTCAGAATCCCTTTTACCCTGTACAAAGCTCCCACCTTACCAGCACCAAAGCAACCCCAGACCATCACATTACCTCCACCATGCTTAACAGATGGCGTCAGGCATTCTTCCAGCATCTTTTCATTTGTTCTGCGTCTCACAAACGTTCTTCTTTGTGATCCAAACACCTCAAACTTGGATTCATCCGTCCACAACACTTTTTTCCAGTCTTCCTCTGTCTTCCTCTGTCCAATGTCTGTGTTCTTTTGCCCATCTTAATCTTTTTCTTTTATTAGCCAGTCTCAGATATGGCTTTTTCTTTGCCACTCTGCCCTGAAGCCCAAAATCCCGCAGCCGCCTTTTCACTGTAGATGTTGACACTGGTGTTTTGCGGGTACTATTTAATGAAGATGCCAGTTGGGGACCTGTGAGGCGTCTGTTTCTCAAACTAGAGACTCTAATGTGCTTATCTTCTTGCTTAGTTGTGCAACGCGGCCTCCCACTTCTTTTTCTACTCTGGTTAGAGCCTGTTTGTGCTGTCCTCTGAAGGGAGTAGTACACACCGTTGTAGGAAATCTTCAATTTCTTTGCAATTTCTCGCATGGAATAGCCTTCATTTCTAAGAACAAGAATAGACTGTCGAGTTTCAGATGAAAGTTCTCTTTTTCTGGCCATTTTGAGCGTTTAATTGACCCCACAAATGTGATGCTCCAGAAACTCAATCTGCTCACAGGAAGGTCAGTTTTGTAGCTTCTGGAAGGAGCTAGACTGTTTTTAGATGTGTGAACATGATTGCACAAGGGTTTGCTAATCATCAATTAGCCTTCTGAGCCAATGAGCAAACACATTGTACCATTAGAACACTGGAGTGATAGTTGCTGGAAATGGGCCTCTATACACCTATGTAGATATTGCACCAAAAACTAGACATTTGCAGTTAGAATAGTCATTTACCACATTAGCAATGTATAGAGTATATTTGTTTAAAGTTAGGACTAGTTTAAAGTTAGCTTCATTGAAAAGTACAGTGCTTTTCCTTCAAAAATAAGGACATTTCAATGTGACCCCAAACTTTTGAACGGTAGTATATATATATATATATATATATATATATATGACACCCCTCCACCACATAAAGGAAAATAGACAACGTTGCCTTATGACACAGATGACGACCACACTCAGACTCACATCCCTCACAAATATCAATAATTACTAATTAATGTAGTAGGATCCCAATGTTGACATAAGTAGATGTGGTTTTTAAAGCAGTTCACTCAGTATTTCATAAATGCAACATGTAGAGAATTATGCCCTGTACACACGATCAGACTTTCCGACAACAAAACCGTGGAATTTTGTTCGAAGGGTGTTGTCTCAAACTTGTCTTGCATATGTGACGTACTAGATGTACGGCGAGCCGATAAAAAGGAAATTCAGTAGACATGAGCCATCATTTGGGCTCCTTCTGCTAATGTTGTATTTGGTGAGCATTGATTCCGAGCATGCGTGGACTTTTATGCGATGGACTTGGGTACATCGCATAAAACAAAATTTGTTGGCGAAAAATTTGAGAACCTGCTAGCCAACATTTGTTGGCAGAAAGTCCGACAACAAATGTTCGATGGAGCATACACACAGTCGGACTTTCCGCCAACAAGCTCACATCCAACATTTGTTGTCGGAAAATCCGATCGTGTCCTATCCGTAACTAAATTTGATTATGATATTAGGCAGTAGTTTATACATTTAGCCCCAGTGATACCAGATGAAGATTAATGATAAACAGTTTGCAAATCTAGTATTGCAGTGAAAGCATGACTCCTTGTAATACAGGTTAAAAATGGATGGAGCAGAAATATTCAGGGTACCTTCAGTATGTAAGTGTATAACTGTCCAGGCTGTCAGCAATAGATGGAGATGGGCTATTGGATCTCTAGGGGGCAGGTGAGTGTGTGCATGTATATACCCCTCCCAGATGGGAAGTGAAATCAATACTGCTCACCGCTCTCCTGATGTCCACCATGTCCACAACATCCGTGCAAAGCCGACATTCCGCCCGTTTCTGGCAAAAATAGGAACAGCAGTAGGAAAGGGACCTCCATCTACCCCTCCAGGTCTCCCAGAGGCTTCTAGTGTCGTTAATGTCCTGCTTTAGAAAGCCCGCTAACGGCTGGATTGCTCCAGTGTCTTTTTCAGACCTCCCAGGAAATGCAGAGGGAAGTTGTCCAATTTAGTTACGGATAGGACTAATTCTCTAAATGTGGCATTTATGAAATACTGAGCGAACTGCTTTAAAAACCACATCTACTTATGTCAACAATGGGATCCTACTACATGAATTAGCAATTAATGATATTTGTGAGGGATGTGTGCCTAATGCCGCGTACACGCGACCAGACTTTCAACATGTACACAAAGAACTGTCCTGGTGCATGCAGGTAAAGTGCTTGTATGATAAAGATGGACAATCCCTGGATCACTGAAACATCCGCAGATCCTCGGACCTCTTTATATAGTCACAAGTACAGTGAGGAAACGCGTCGAGGCGGAGCCTGTGACATCATTACATCCATCTAGGAAGCTGGGGACACAGGGTCAAGGATCTGCGGATGTTTCAGTGATCCAGTGATTGCCCATCTTTATCATACAAGTGCTTTACCTGCATGCACCAGGACAGTACATCTGTAAATGCGAGTTCTTTGTGTACATGTTATTTTTTTTATTTTTAATAAATTTGCAAAGTTTTTAACCACTTTCAGACCGGACCAATTTGCTGGTCAAAGACCAGACCACTTTTTGCGATTCGGCACTGCGCCGCTTTAACTGACAATTGCGCGGTCGTGCGACGTGGCTCCCAAACAAAATTGACGTCCTTTTTTTCTCACAAATAGAGCTTTTTTTTGGTGGTATTTGATCACCCCTGCGGTTTTTATTTTTTGCGCTATAAACAAAAATAGAGCGACAATTTTGAAAAAAACGCATAATTTTTTACTTTTTGTTATAATAAATATCCCCCAAAAATATATAAAAAAACATTTTTTTCCCTCAGTTTAGGCCGATACGTATTCTTCTACATATTTTTGGTAAAAAAAATCGCAATAAGCCATTATTGATTGGTTTGCGCAAAAGTTATAGCGTTTACAAAATAGGGATAGTTTTATAGCATTTTTATTGATAATTTTTTATTATTTTTTTTTTTTTACTAGTAATGGCGGCGATCAGCGATTTTTATTGTGACTGCGACATTGTGGGGGATCCATCGGACATTTTTGACATATTTTTGGGACCATTGTCATTTATACAGTAATCACTGCTATATAAATGCAGTGATTCCTGTGTAAATGACACTGGCAGTGAAGGGGTTAACCAGTGGGTGGCAGTGTAGGGGTTAAGTGTTCCTAGGGGTGTGTTACTAACTGTGGGGGGGTTGGGCTTTCATTTAGTGAACACTGATCTCTGCTCCAATCACATGGAGCAGAGATCAGCGTCACTAGTTGCTAGGCAGAATGGAGAAATGCTGTTTACTCGGCATTTCCTCCATTCGGCCGCTCCGTGAGACCATCGCGGGGATGCCCGCGGCGATCGAGTCCGCGGGTCCCGCGACTGGACTCACGGGGGTCCCGACCAGCGCGGGAGCGCGCCTCCGGCGGCGCGCTCCCGATGGCAGGGCGGCATTCAATATTGGACGTACCTGTACGCCAATATGCCTGCCCGTGCCATTCTGTCGACGTACATCGTCGTGCGCTGGTCGGGAAGTGGTTAAACAAACTTCTTTCACGTTGTCATTGAAAATAATGAATTTAACCCATTTTGGAATAAGGCTTTAACATAACAAAATGTGGAAAAAGTGATTCACCTTACCCCCGCACCCTTAGAATAAAGGCGTGTTTAACCCTTGCAGTTCAGGGGGCTCCACTGCAAGGGTAGAATTTGTTTAATTTCCAGACTTCAACTTTCATTTCTATAAATGTATCTGCTGATTACTAAGGAGGTTACTGCATGGATCATCTGAATTTACTGCATGCATGTTAGATTTACTTTACATTTACATTTAAAAAAGTATTTTCCCTTTCAAACAGTTTTATTAGAAACATTTTTTGAATGTTGCAACTAGGGATGAGCTTCGTGTTCGACTCGAACATTGGTCGTTCGGGCGTTCGCCGAATTCCGAACGTTTGGGCCGTTCGCTGCAAAATTCGTGTGGCCCACAATGCACTGCGATGGCGCAGTGCATTGCTGGCTCATGATTGGCCAAGCATGCACTGTGACCCCGCATGCTTGGCCAATCGCAGCGCCAGCAGCGAGGAGAGCCATGATTGGCCACGGGCGTCCTGCCTGTGGCCAATCATAGCTCAGGCTGTGTAGTGCACGCCCCACACTATATAAGGCCGCCTTTGAGGCGGCCTCGTGTAGTGTGTTGGCATCTGAAGCAGTGGGTGTTCTGTGTACCTTCAACACAGTTACACACCAATCGTTTTTGGCTGATTTCCTATCTTGCTCTTGTGTAGTGGTTACTGTCTGTGCCCTGACCGCAGTATACACCACTATATTCACCTCACCTATATAGCTAGTGATCTATCTTTAATAATAGGGCTTGCAGTCAGTAGTGTTAGGAGATAGTGCGTGCTGTCTGCGTGCTCTGTACCCAGTACATACCACTATAATCCACCTACATAGCTGTTCTCTATTTGAGCCCAATTGCCATCTGCAGGAGTTATTGGAATTTGTGTGTGCTTCTAACACAGCACAGCACAGTATACATCTGTATATACCCCTTTAACTCTGCTGTTTTCTGGTTATTGTCTGCGTGCCCTGACCGCAGTATACACCGTGATATTCACCTCACCTATATAGCTAGTGGTCCATCTTTAATAATAGAGCTTGCAGTCAGTAGTGTCAGGAGATAGTGCGTGCTGTCTGCGTGCTCTGTACCCAGTACATACCGCTATAATCCACCTACATAGCTGTTCTCTATTTGGGCCCAATTGTCATCTGCAGGAGTTATTGGAAGTTGTGTGTGCTTCCAGCACAGCACAGTATACATCTGTATATACCCCTTTATCTCTGCTGTTTTCTGGTTATTGTCTGCATGCCCTGAACGCAGTATACACCGTGATATTCACCTCACCTATATAGCTAGTGGTCCATCTTTAATAATAGAGCTTGCAGTCAGTAGTGTTAGGAGATAGTGCGTGCTGTCTGCGTGCTCTGTACCCAGTACATACCGCTATAATCCACCTACATAGCTGTTCTCTATTTGGGCCCAATTGTCATCTGCAGGAGTTATTGGAAGTTGTGTGTGCTTCCAGCACAGCACAGTATACATCTGTATATAGCCCTTTATCTCTGCTGTTTTCTGGTTATTGTCTGCGTGCTCTGAACGCAGTATACACCGTGATATTCACCTCACCTATATAGCTAGTGGTCCATCTTTAATAATAGAGCTTGCAGTCAGTAGTGTCAGGAGATAGTGCGTGCTGTCTGCGTGCTCTGTACCCAGTACATACCGCTATAATCCACCTACATAGCTGTTCTCTATTTGGGCCCAATTGTCATCTGCAGGAGTTATTGGAAGTTGTGTGTGCTTCCAGCACAGCACAGTATACATCTGTATATAGCCCTTTAACTCTGCTGTTTTCTGGTTATTGTCTGCGTGCCCTGACCGCAGTATACACCACTATATTCACCTCACCTATATAGCTAGTGATCTATCTTTAATAATAGAGCTTGCAGTCAGTAGTGTTAGGAGATAGTGCGTGCTGTCTGCGTGCTCTGTACCCAGTACATACCGCTATAATCCACCTACATAGCTGTTCTCTATTTGGGCCCAATTGTCATCTGCAGGAGTTATTGGAAGTTGTGTGTGCTTCCAGCACAGCACAGTATACATCTGTATATACCCCTTTATCTCTGCTGTTCTATAAAAAAGGCATCTGCAGGAGTTAGTGGGTGTTGTGTGCCTCCAGCACAATATAAACTACCCAACTACTGTTTTACCCAACTCCCTTCAGGCCATTACCATGTCTGGAAGGCCAGCAAGGAGAGGCAGACAGGCGCGAGCCGATAAAAGAGGGCAAGCAGGCTCTGTGTCTAGAGACAACAGTGCTGGTCGTGGACGCGGTGCATTGTCATCAGCGCGTGGCCATGGGACATGCTTGTCCTTCTTTTCTGCAGCTGGACATGTTGAACCGCAACATGCCAACGACTTGGTAGAGTGGATGACCAAGCCCTCTTCATCCTCCTCATCCTCTCTCACCCAGTCTCAGGGTAGTAGCAAAGCAGCTGCCAACACATCGTCTTCCCTCGTCTCAATGTCATCATCAGTGACTCCTTCCCTAGACCCACCATGTCCTCCTGAGGAGTCTCCTGAACTCTTTGAGCACAGTGTTGGGTACATGCTCCAGGAGGATGCCCAGTGTTTGGTGGGCTCTGATGATGACACTCAGCTAGAGGAAGGCAGTAGCGTGAGCGCAGAGAGAGGGGATGCTCAAGAAGGACAGCAATCTGGCAGTCATGTTCCACAAGCTGCAGCATACTGCCAGGTTTGCTACAGCGATGAAGAGGGAGGGGATGATGAGGGCACTGACTCCACGTGGGTGCCTGGAAGGAGGGGGGAGGAGGAGGAGGAGGAGGCACATGTCCAACGAGGCAGGATGCCCTCCGGGGGTCAGCTTAGGGGCAGCACACCAACTGAATCACACCGCAGAGCTCCGCCTGCACAGAGCGCTTCCTCTGCGCGTTATTCTAAAAGTTCTTTGGTGTGGGCCTTTTTTGAGACGAGTGCATCAGATCGCACCGCTGCTATTTGCAACATATGTCTCAAGCGTATCTCACGTGGCCAAAACATCAGCCGCTTGGGCACCACATGCTTGACCAGACATATGTTGACCTGTCATGCAGCTCGTTGGCAAGCGTACCTCAAAGACCCACACCAAAGAACAAAGCGGACCTCTCCTTGCTCCTCATCAGCTGGCATCTCCAACCCCACTAGACCTTCAGTCCTCTCTGAAACCTGCTCTGAGAGGAATGAAGGTGTAGAATTAGGTGTGTCACAGCCAAGTGCTTCCGGGAACTCTGCTAGTGGTACATCCACATCCGATTATAGCAGGCAAATGTCCCTGCCCCAGCTGCTGGACCGGCGGAAGAAGTTTACTCCCAGCCATCCACATGCCCAGCGGTTGAATGCTAGCTTGGCTAAATTGCTAGCACTTCAACTGCTGCCTTTTCAGTTGGTAGACTCGGCCCCCTTCCGTGAGTTTGTACAATGTGCGGTTCCTCAGTGGCAGGTCCCCAAACACCACTTTTTCTCACGGAAGGCGATTCTGGCTCTCTACCGGCATGTGGAAGGCAATGTCCTTGCCTCGCTGGACAGGGCGGTCAGCGGTAAGGTGCATATTACCGCTGACTCATGGTCCAGCAGGCATGGACAGGGACGTTACCTGTCTTTCACGGCCCATTGGGTCACTCTTCTGGCTGCTGGGAAGGATGCAGGACAAGGTGCAGTAGTGTTGGAGGTTGTTCCGCCACCACGCCTCCAAAATTCTACTATTGGTTGTGACACACCTCTCTCCTCCACCCCCTCCTCTTCTTCTTCCTCCATGGCCTCTTCCAGTGCTCTGTCTTCAGAACCAGTGGTGCTCCGTAGGCGTTCCAGGGGCTACGCAAGTACGCAGGCAAAACGATGCCATGCCGTGCTTGCGCTGGTTTGTTTGGGGGACAGGAGCCACACTGGGGCGGATGTTTTGTCAGCTCTGCAGGGGCAGGCCGAGAGGTGGTTGACGCCATGCCAGCTTAAGCCAGGAATGGTGGTTTTGCGACAATGGCACCAACCTCCTCTCCGCCCTCCGACAGGGACAACTGACCCATGTGCCCTGTGTAGCTCACGTCCTTAACCTGGTGGTGCAGCGGTTCTTGGGCAGGTACCCCGGCTTACATGATGTCCTGAAGCAGGCCAGGAAAGTCTGTGTGCATTTCCGCTGATCATTTAATGCCTGTGCTCGGCTGGCTGAGCTCCAAAAGGAGTTGAACCTGCCCAAGAACCGCCTTATATGTGACATGCCCACCAGATGGAACTCAACATTGGCCATGCTGCAGCGGCTGCACACGCAGCAGAGGGCCATCAATGAGTACCTGTGCGACTACGGCACCAGGACAGGGTCAGGGGAGCTTGGTTTTTTCTCACCACGCCAGTGGGGCATGATCAGGGATGCATGCACTGTCCTGTCACCGTTTGAGGAGGCCACAAGGATGGTGAGCAGTGACAGTGCATGCATCAGTGACACTGTACCTCTTGTCCACCTCTTGGAGCATACGCTGCGTGGAATAATGGACAAGGCACTTGAGGCAGGAAGAGGAGGACTTCCTTGCCTCTCAAGGCCCCCTTTATCCAGACAGTGTTCCTGCTGTGCCACCCATCACACAGGAAGAGGGTGAGGAGGAGGAAGAGGAGGAGGAGGATGATTGTGTCAGCATGGAGGTGGAGGCTGGCACTCAGCATCAGCAGCAGCAGTCTTATAGGGATGATTTACAGTCCCAAGAAACACGTGGACTTGTACGTGGCTGGGAGGAGGTAGCTGCGGATCATGTTGTCCTTAGTGACCCAGAGGACTCCGGACCGAATGCCTCAGCTAACCTACGCTGCATGGCCTCCCTGATCCTGCAAAGCCTGCGGAAGGATCCTCGTATTCTTCGGATCAAGGAGAGGGACCATTACTGGCTGGCCACTCTCCTTGATCCACGGTACAAGGGTAAGGTTGCCGACCTTATCTTGCCATCGCAGAGGGAGCAGAGGATGAGACATCTCCAGGAGGCCTTGCAGAAAGCTCTGTGCAACGCGTTCCCAGAGACTGGGAGGTCACAAACTCCTGGTCCTGGACAACGTGTTGCTGAGGCATCAGTCAGAAGGAGCGGTGGAGAAGGTGGCCGTCTGACTGATGCTTTCAGACAATTTTTTAGTCCGCAGCCCCAAGGTATGATTGGTTCCAGCACCCATCGCCAGCGTCTAATTTACATGGTGCAGGAATACCTAGGGGCAAGGTCAGACTTGGACACCTTTCCCACTGAAAATCCTCTGGCTTACTGGGTCTTGAGGATGGATCACTGGCCAGAGCTTGCACAGTATGCAATTGAGCTACTGGCCTGTCCTGCATCCAGCGTTCTTTCGGAACGCACCTTCAGTGCTGCTGGTGGCTTTGTTACCGATCACAGGGTGCGCCTGTCCACCGAATCAGTTGATCGACTGACCTTCATCAAGATGAATCAGTCTTGGATCACCCACAGCTACCAAGCACCTGAAGCTGATGTAACCGAATAATTTTTTTTGAAATACCACATCCCTTCAAGACTGCCTATGCTGATGCTGAGTGACTGTCCTGTTATGTTGATTGTCTATCCTCTTCCTCCTCCGCTGATATGTTGGAAGAACATTTTTGGTTCTGGGTGATGCCAGCAGCCCAATTTTTCAGCCCCTGTTTAACAGGGGCGTTTAATTACAATTTTTGATGCAATGCTTTGCAGCAGGGCTAATTCCTGCAATAAAACTAGAGTATATGGCAGAGGTTGGAGTGTGGTGGCACCAGCACCAGTGCCTAAGGCCCAATTTTTCTGCCCCTGTTTAACAGGGGCATGTAATTACAATTTTTGATGCAATGCTTTGCAGCAGGGCTAATTCCTGCAATAAAACTAGAGTATATGGCAGAGGTTGCAGTGTGATGGCACCAGCACCAGTGCCTAGGGCTCAATTTTTCTGCCCCTGTTTAACAGGGGCGTTTAAGTACAATTTTTGATGCAATGCTTTGCAGCAGGGCTAATTCCTGCAATAAAACTAGAGTATATGGCAGAGGTTGCAGTGTGATGGCACCAGTGCCTAAGGCCCAATTTTTCTGCCCCTGTTTAACAGGGATATGTAATTACAATTCTTGATATAATATTTCACAGGAGGGCCCCTTCCTGTGCCCACCCAGAGTAACGGTGAGGACTTATAGTGTTGTGGCACCAGCACCACAACCACCAAAGGTCAATTTTTCTACCACTGTTCAACAATGGCATGTAATTACAATTCTTGATATAATCGTTCACAGCAGGGCGCTCCAGCGCCCACCAAGAGTCACTTTCAGGGCTTACAATGTTGTGGCAAAACCAACACCTTGTTCCGCCATTTCTGCAGAGCATATAGGGCAGGCCCCTACTTACTAACATCCAACTTACAAACATCAGACAGCAGCAAGTGAGATGAAAAAAGATGGACGACAAAACAAATTATACAGGGGTGATAACCCTTCCCTATGTTTTCCAAAAAGCTTAAAAATAGTATTTTTTGACTGGAGCTACACTTAAAAAATGTACCAGTTGAAAATTACAAACAGATTCAACTTAACACAACAAACCTACACAGTCCCTGTCTTGTTTGCACCGCCTGTATACTGCTGTTCTGAGTATATAGGGTCTGGGGGCCACACGCATTTCCTTTTTTTAATATGGGTACGGGGTTCCCCTTAATATGCGTACAAGACCCAAATAGGCTGGTAATGGGCAGGGAGGGCTACCCATGCCATTTTTCTGAATGATTTTCAACCATATTGCAGGAACCAGATATAACATTAAAACCGCAAGCAGTTTTAAATGGTGTTATTTCCATTTAATGTCATTTTGTGCAGGGACTGTTCTAAACACGGGAAACACGTGGCACTTCACAGGCATACTACAGACACCCCCCAGGCACCATATTTAAAGGAATATTTCACTTTTTTTTTCACTTTAATCGTCATTAAAATCAGTGCTCCCGCCAAAAAGGCTGTTTTTAAAACTTTTATTTGCATTGACCCATGTCCCCTGAGGCAGGAGTCAGGTCCCCAAACCCTTTTTAGGATAGTATCTTGCATATTAGCCGTTAAAATTAGCACTTTCCATTTCGAACGTTCGAGTCCCATAGACTTCAATGGGGTTCTAACGTTCGTTTCGAACGCGGGGTCCGTTCGAAAGTTCTGGTGCGAACCGAACCGGGGGGTGTTCGGCTCATCCCTAGTTGCAACAAACAAAGAAGAAATAAAACCTGAAAAACCTGGTAAATGATTTTCATTGTATATAGGAGTCATACACAACAAACCCATTAGAAGTGTTTGATTCCATTTCATATAAACACACAAATGATTGACCCCCGAGACCTGAACTATTAGACAGCCTGGTTGGACTGCAGTTGGAAAGTGCAAACTCAGAGTAAACATTGATGAGCTGTAGCAAAGTGTGAAGGGAAATCAAGACATGGTATAAAATTAATTTAGGTACAGTATTGAATGATGGAGTAATTGTCAGACACAATATCACAGCACTGAAAACTGAAAAAATGTCCTGGTAATGAAGCAGGTGAAACATGCTGGTGCTAAGATGGTAAATATTATTTGTCTATTGGAGACAGAACAAAAATGAGTAGACATGTGCAATTCGTTTAGTTTCAATTTCTTTTTTTAAAGAATTTTGGCAAATTCGTTAATTCCGAAATTTCCAAATTTACGAATTTTCACATTTACGAATTTTCTCATTCTGAATTTTCTAGTTTCCAAATATCTGAAAATTCAATCTTTCGGAAATTTGGAAATTTGGAATTTAGGAAATTTGGAATTTCGGAAACTCAGAATTTTCGGAAATTCGGAATTTCGGAAATTCGGAATTTTGGAAATTCGGAATTTAGGAAATTCGGAATTTTGGAAATTTGGAATTTTGGAAATTCAGAAATTTGTAAATTTGGAAATGTGAAAATCAGAAAATAAGACAAATAAAATCCTCAGACCTCCAAATCATTAATAGGAAGGCAAAAGCTCTTCTAAAGAATAATTTAATTTGCTCTAAAAGGTTAAAAAAAAATCCTTTCTCATCCCCAAAGCCAGATAGAAACTTCCTGACTATTAATATTCTACATTGTTATAAAAATTAGTAGCCAGATATATGTTGTGCATTTAGAAACTGATCCGGCTCTAAAGAGTTGGTTAGATTTAGCTCCTTTGAAAACCTTTTACACATATTCACAGCTCATACTGTAAAGAAGCCTTTTCCTATGTGGATGGTAAACCTCTTCCCCCGGGGCATAAGGTGTGCCCCTTGTATCTTTTATGATTACCTTAAAGTGAACACTAAGGGGTTTCTTTATAAAAAAATAAAATAAAAATACACAGCCATCCATCCAATGAATCTGCATGTACGTTGGTTCTGTGAAAATTGGCCAAAAAAATGAATGAACCATATTCTCCTCTGAACATTTTGTTCTTTTATTATGGGCTGTAGTAAATAACACATTTAGGACACTAGATGGAGCCAAGGAGCATGAACAATACAAACATCTTTTGTAAAGACAGACACAATGTAAGAATTCTAGAGAACGCTAGAGGGAATTAGCAGAAAAATGTAATCAACAGTGCACATTCATCGAAAAGGCTCATTCTGAATGGCACTGGATTGATTTAAATACTTGCTCTGCTCACAGTAAAAAAAAAGCATATATTATAAGTTATATATAACTGAAATCAATCCCAGAGTTTGAATGGCACGGTTTTTACCCAGAAAACCTTCACAAGTGCTGCAATTGCTATGGGAAAATGCAACGGTGCATGCCTGGTGGCAGCAGCATTTTTTGCACTGGATTTAAAAAGTCAAATTTCAAAAACAAACTTTATTCTAACCACAGTATTTGACTATGTAATTGCATGTGTTGGCATTTGAACCAGAACAAATATTCTAATTTCTCTCACTTAATTTTTTCACTCAAAATCAAACTAATAGACTAATTGGAAAACACAAAAACATAAAACAATAATAAGTCACCCACTGGTCTCCAAGCATCCTTGCTTTGCAAGTTCACCCCCCTAGCCAAAGTCTTTTATAAAAAAAAAACTGCATTGCCACATCACAATATGGACTAAACAAAATTCTTTGATGATTTTTGAAGCAAAATTTGTTGCCATAATACATTTCATATGACTAAACAGAGTCATATGTTCGACATAAATGTTTTGCTTCTTGTAAGAATCTTCCTATACAATAGGGAAGACCAAGATGTTTACATGGAGGGGAGATTTCTCCAAAGAGCTTTACCTTTTCCAACTTAAATTTGTTTAAAGTAGTAAATTCATTTGGGTACAGTATTGCATGACAGAGTAATTGTCAGTCACAATATCACAGCACTGAAAACTGAAAAAAATGTCCAGGTAATGAAGGAGGTGAAACATGCTGGTGCTAAGATGGTGAATATTGTTTTTCTATTTCCCAATGGGGAGAGCTTCCTTCATTTTTGGTCCTGGAGACAGAAAAGAAATGAGTAGACATGTGCAATTCGTTTAGTTTCAATTTAGTTTTTTAAAGAACTTTGATAAATTTGTTAATTCCAAAAATTTCACATTTCCGAAAATTTTAAATTTCGGAGATTTGGAATTTTCGGAAATGTGATAATTGGGAAATTCTAATTTTTGAAAATTTGAACATTTTTGAAAATTCAAAAATTCGGATTCGGAAATTCGAAATTTCGGAAATTCGGAAATTAGGAATTTCAGAAATTCATAAATTCATAAATTCAAAATGTGTGAAATTCGGAAATTCGAAATTTTAGAAATTTGAAAATGCAAAGATTTGGAAATTTGAAAATCCAAAAATAAGAATGAAAATCTGAAAATTCAAAGAAATGAAAATCCAAAAATCCGAAAACTCGAAAATCTGAAATAAGACTAACTAACTAATAATAACTACCATAGTATTTAACTATGTAATTGCATAGATTGTCATTTGAATCAGAAAAAATGTCCTAATGTCTCTCACTTAACCTTTTCATTCAAAATCAAACTAATAGACTAATTAGAAAACACAAAAACATGAACAAAAAATTCCAAAATTCCAAAAAATTCCTAAACAAAATTATTTGATGATTTTTTAAGCAAAATCTGTTCCCATAATACATTTCATATGACTAAACAGAGATTTTACATTGAGGCAAATGTTCTGCATAAATGTTTTGATAGGGAAGACCAAGATGATTACATGGAGGGGAGATTTCTCCAAAGAGCTTTGCCTTTTCCAACTTAAATTTGTTTAAAGTGGTAGTAAACCCTGTCACACCACTTGTGACTACAGGTAAGCCTATAATAAGGATTACCTGTAGGTACTGTGGATATCTCCTAAATCTTCACTGTTCAGCAGAGACTAAAGCCGCGTACACACGGACGGACTGTCTGGCCAACTAAGTCCGTCAGACAATCCGACGGACAGTCCGTCCTACTTTTGAATGAATAGACTTGACCACACACGATGAACAGACAGTCCGTTGAAAGCTTGCGCGATGACGTGTACAGCACGTACGACGGCACTAGAAATACGACGTCCAATACACTGCAATGCAACCTTCGGCCGTGTAAATCCTTTCTGAGCATGCGCCATACTTAGTCCGTCCAACTTGCCTACACACGAGCGGACTGTCCGCTGAAACCAAGTTTGGACGGACAATATTACGGAAATTCCGAAAGACTTAGTCCGCCAGACTGTCCGCTGAAAAAGTCCGCTGAAGCCCACACACGAGCGGACTGTCCGCTGAAATGTGTTTCAGCGGACTAAGTTGGACAGACAGTCCGCCGTGTGTACGCAGCTTTAGAGTGCATATAGCCGATGACCTCACTGGCGCATGCACTCTGAAGGTCCGGCTTACAGTGCTGAACCTTCAGAGCCTGTGCCGGAAATGGTGGCTCCCACACGCATGAGCAGAGTGACGTGATTACGGTCACTAACAGCGCCCAAGCCCGCAAACCCAGAAGAAACACCGGGGGAAGACGTCAGCCATCACATTGGTGAGCGGGCGCTGCTGGAAGGGCTTCATTCTAAGGTATTTCATAATGTGCTAGTATGCGATGCATACTAGCACATTATACCGTTGTGTCACAGGCTTTTTTTTTATTATTCTTCAGTGGTTTCCAACCGCTTTAAAGCAAGGAAATGTGTCCATATGTTAACCACTTGCCTACCGGGCACTTTCACCCTCTTCCTGCCCAGGCCAATTTTCATCTTTCAGTGATGACGCACTTTGAATGACAATTGTGTGGTCATGCTACACTGTACCCATACCCAACCAGCTTGAAATTATGTATAACAACATAAAAAATCTTCAATAAAATAAAGCAATTCCAAAAGACTTGAGCCCATCAGAGCCCCCCCCCCCCCCCCCCCCCCCTTACAACAGGGTCCCATCAGAACACTCTTACATTGCAGTCCCCGCTTACATCAGAGTCCTCCCTTACATCAGAATTCTCATCAAAGTCCCCACTTACATCGAAGTGCCACATAAAACCTTGAAGGCCAAATTTGGTCCGTGGGTCAGGAGGTGCAATTAGATATTTGGTCACTAGGTGGTTCTGTACCAGAATAGTGTCTGGCTACAGCATATAGAGTCATCAGGTGCTAGGCCCCTTTTAGTTTGAGCTGTGATATCATGGGGTAAGTCAGCAGCCACATATAAGCCAGGTAGGGAGGAGCACACGCATACTTGGGGCATGGGAGCTAAACACCCCACACCTACAGTATATGGATGAAACCAGAGCATGTAGGCCCTGGGCATGACAGGAGCCCGGGAGGATTAGACTTGCACTCAGGAAGAACCGGCCAGGGCTCGACAAACCCCAGGCGCCAGGTCGCCACTGCGACCAGAAATCGCAACCTGGCGCCTAAGCTGCCACCAGCCCACTCACTATTGATGCCCCAGATATGCAGCAACATTAACACTGACTGACGTCCTCCTCCCTCCTCCACACTCAGCGGCACTGCGCTAAGTGCGTGAAACTGACAAGCAACGGAGAGAGGAGGATCTGTCAGATTTCAGCTTGATGTCGGGGTGGGCGGGACCTAGCCGGAGTGGGCGGGACCCAGCAGCTATCAAACACCAGCTAATGGGATCTGGGCGGGCCGCTACGTTTATGTGGCCCACCCCTTTTCTTAAGCAGCCCAATAGTTGGCTGGTGTTTGATAGCTGCTGAGTCCCACCCACCGGCCTGGCCCCGCCCACCCAAGCTGGGTCCCGTCCACCCCGACATCAAGCTCAAATCTGACAGATCAGCCTCTCTGTTACTTGTCAGTTTCACACCCCGGCTGGGTCCCGCCCATTCCGACATTAAGCTCAATTCTGACAGCTTCTCTGTTACATTTCAGTAACAGAGTGCTCTGTGTGAAACCTGCCAGCGCCAACCAGTGCCATCTGCCAGTGCCAACCAGTGCCACCGCCAATCAGTGCCACCGCCAGTGTCAGTGCCACCTGCCACCACCAATCAGTGCCACCTGCTAGTGCCAACCAGTGCCACCGCCAATCAATACCACCTGCAACCACCAACCAGTGCCACCGCCAATCAGTGCCACCTACCAGTGCCACCTGCCAGTGACAATCAGTGCCACCTGCCAATCAGTGCCACCTGCCAGTGCCAACCAGTGCCACCTGTCAGTGCAACCGTCAGTCAGTGCCACCTGCCAGTGCCATCTGCCACCACCAACCAGTGCCACCTGCCACCGCCAACCAGTGCCACCTGCCAGTGCCAACCAGTGCCACCTGCCACCGCTAATCAGTGCCACCTGCCACTTCCAATCAGTGCAACCTGCCACCACATACCAGTGCCACCTGCCACCACCTACCAATGCCACCTGCCACAAACCAGTGCCACCGCCAATCAGTGCCAACTGCCAACATCAACCAGTGCCACCGCCAATCAGTGCCATCTGCCAGTGCCAACTAGTGCCACCGCCAACCTGGGCCACCTGCCATCACCAACCAGGGCCACCTGCCACTTCCAAACCAGTGCCACCTGTCAATCAGTGCCACGTGCCAGTGCCACCGCCAGTGCCAATAGTGCCACCTGCCAGTTCCAAACCAGTGTCACCTGCCAATGCCAACCAGTGTCACCTGCCAATGCCATCTGACAGTTCTAGAGGCGATTCAGTTCGCATTGTGCGCTATATAAGTATTTCATTCATTCATTCATTCAGTTCCACGTGCCTGCCAGTGGCAACCCGTGCCACCTTCCAGTGCCAGCCAGTGCCACCTGCCACCGCCAATCAGTGCCACCTGCCACCGCCAATCAGTGCCACCTGCCAGTGCCAACCAGTGCCATTGCCAATCAGTGCCACTTGCCACTACCAATCAGTGCAACCTGCCACCACCTACCAGTGCCACCTGCCACCACCTACCAGTCCCACCTGCCAGTACCACCACCAATCAGTGCCACCACCAATCAGTGCCACCTGCCAGTGCCACCGCCAATGCCAACTAGTGCCACCACCAACCAGTGCCACCTGCCAACACCAACCAGTGCCACCGCCAATCAGTGCCATCTGCCAGTGACAACTAGTGCCACCACCAACCAGGGCCACCTGCCATCACCAACCAGGGCCACCTGCCACTTCCAAACCAGTGCCACCTGCCAATCAGTGCCACATGCCAGTGCCAGTAGTGCCACCTGCCAGTTCCAAACCAGTGTCACCTGCCAGTTCCAACCAGTGTCACATGCCAACCAGTGTCATCTGGCAGTTCCATGTGCCAGCCAGTGCCACCTGCCAGTGCCAGCCAGTGCCATCTGCCAGTGCCACCTGTTGCCAGCCTTACTCTTTCTGGTCAGCCCATAATCCTGATGTAACAGCGTTTCATTGGAGTTATTGACTGGGTGCTCCATTGTAAGTGAGGGATAGGGGGTGAAAATTAGTGGCCTTACCCCGGGAGCTGACAACCCATACCACTCTAAAAAAAAAAACTGGCTCCTAACTTTTTTAACTGGCTCCTAAATTCAAAGCAAATTTGTCAACCCCTGGAACCGACTGTAGTCTTTCTGTCCCTTATGTAGGTGGGATATAGGATGGATATGCAAAAGGCTTTAAAGGCAGGCCAAGAGTTCCCTGTGAGAGGCTGCTTCCCTGGAGGGCTCCTGGGAGAAGTGTACCTAGTGAGGAGGTGACTAGAGAGAGCACAGTCCTGTGAGTATTGATGAATGGAGGATAAACTGTTAAAGGGAGATGACTGCTGAGGTGCTGCATATGCTTTCACATGTGACTACTGTTGACCGCCCACTAATGTGATTGACTGTGTAATGTCAAGTGACTCTGGAGTGTAGGTTTTTGTGATGTGGCTATTATGCCATTTTCTGAATTCCACCAGTAAAGTGCGTCTTCTTTTACTCTTTCCCCTAGAAGAAGGCCTCTACTGTTAATGGTTGAAACGCGTTGGTATTTTCCAGTATGACTATATATACCTATTATGATGTACTTGCATTAGCCTCATTCACAGAGCTCATGTTTTAACATAGATTAATGTTTTTGTATGTTACTATTTTTTCTAATAAATTTATATTTTTTCAATTCATTTTTGAATTTCTGGCTACAATACAAAACCCCACAGGGAAACCTTTCCAATTTATGTGCAGCAAAAATACTTTTATGTGTGGACATTCCTTCCTTTGGGAATATGAAGGTCAACAGTTGGAAATATCATGGCATCGAGTGGGGCACAAGATGGAAGGGGGTTCGGCCTCAGCAGGAGGGATAGTGTTCTAAGAGGACAGAAGTGCCATGAAGCCCCTCTTACACATGGGCTGCTGTTTGGAGATCCCTGGTTTAGACAAGGTGTCTAGCCAGGTTATCTGTGACTGGGAATAGGCAGAGAGTGATTCAGTCTAGCAGGGCTGATGATATAAAGAAGTAGCCAGGAGACTTATACTTTCTTTTGTGTTTTTGTGGATGTATTCACTGCAATGGAAGAATTCCTGTCATATTTTTGCTACACGGTTTTGCTATACAGCCAAATGTTTGTGGGCACCTGACAAGCCAGCTCTTCTCATCCAAAATTACTACCCAACCTTAACCCTACTGAACATCTTTGGTATGAATCAGAACACTGTTTACAAACCAGGTTTTCTTATCCAAAATCAGTACCCAACCTCACGTTTGGTTGAACACTAATTCCCACAGACATGCTCCAAAAAATGTTGAAAAGCTGTAGAAGCAATTATTGTTGTAAATGTGGCACCAACTCCATATTATTTACCAAGATTTGGGAATGGGTTGTCTAACAGGTTCATATAGTTGTGAGGGTCAGGTTTCCTCAACTTTTGGGGATAAAGTGTTCCTTCATACACATACATTATTGATAACAATGTTATTTCCTTGTAGACATCCTATATTGGAGGCGTTGCACTCTCATTTCAGTTTGTACCTTGGAGAGAAAAAAGTCAGTCTTTACTTATATGTTGTAGGTTTGTTCATGTGGCCTTGTACAACTTCCAGATGGATGATCAATGTCAGTGTTTGTTGCACTAAGCTGTTTTGGTTGATTACATTTCATTGGTTCCATGGATATATCTGTCTGATACCTCATCGTCCTCTCACCTCACCATCTCATTCTTCATCTTCCTTCAGTCAAAAACTATGTAGATGAGGAGCGCAGTGTAGAGGACATAGACCACACCATGTGACAGAAGGTGACCCCAGCTTGACCACACCACAGTCGAATGTTCTGATAAATGAAGATACAATGTTAAAAAAAATTGGGGATATAATGTGGCAGTTATACAGAAGACCCATATGTAAAATGCAGTCATATTATTTAGTAGGACGGTTAGACGTACAGTTATAATATTAACCTCCCTGGCGGTGCGATTATTTCGGATTTTAGGTGCTAAAAGCGGTACAATTATTTTGCATGAAAATTTGGCGTTTTATATTGTAGTCCTGTAATTCTTAGGAATAACTCTCTTAAATCTGTCCAAACCAGAATCTAGCAGACATCCCGGGTATAATAAAGTTTGAAAAATTAAATCATAAATTATAATATAATAAATAATTATAAATAATTGTACCAAATAATAATAATATAACAATAATAAAAATTATTCAATAATGTAATCAAATCAAAAACACAGAAATTTACTCAGTTGCAGAATTGTCACTGTCATTACTTTTCAGTATTTGATGACGGATCTCCCCACAAATCGCTATCGCTCAATTCTGCGAGTGATTACAATTTATTATCGCTGTTTTCTAGCTGGTCTAAAATAATTTTTGATGTAAAGGGACAGTTTTGGTTGCTATGGACAATCTCCAGTTTCCAGGCATAAAGAACAGTTTTTATAATATAAAACTGCATGCAGAACACCGGAGAAACCACTAGGGACCAGGGGCGTACTAAGTGGGGGGCGTGCCGCCCCGGGTGCCACACACTGGGGGGGGGGTGTCAGGACAGCGCCCCCCCCGCAACTGAAGTGTCAGACAGCGCCGTGCCTCGGGTTCGCAGCCCACACAGAGAGAGCCCGAGGCACTGGCAGTGGGGGGCATTGCGGAGGGGGGGAGTGACATCAGCTGGCTCAGTGACCCGGCACAATAATCCCCTTCTCTCTGTGGTCGCGTCGCACGGCCGTTCTGATCAGTCTCGGGCAGCGGCTGTCACTCACAGCCGAGCAAAGTGAAGCCGCCCCCCCCCTCCTCCATGCACAGCACTGTGTAGACAAGGAGGGGGAGGTGGCTTCACTCTGCTTGGCTGTGAGTGACAGCCGCTGCCCGAGACTGATCAGAACGGCGCGACGTGAGTCACATGACCACAGAGAGAAGGGGATTATTGCGCCGGGTCTCGGATCACTGAGCCGACAGGTGACACTTCACTCGGGTGCTGCCACACCTCCCCCCTGCAATGCCGCTGCCTTGGGCTAGGTACACTATGGGTCCTTAGGGGAGGCTGTGCACTGTAGGGGGGTTCTTTACTGTGGTGGGTCCTGCACTGTAGGGGGGTCTGCACTGTAGGGGGGGTCCTGCACTGTAGGGGGTCCTGCACTGTAGAAGGGGTCCTGCACTGTTGGGGGGTGTCCTGCACTGTAGGGGGGTCCTGCACAGTAGGGGGGTTCTGCACTGTAGGGGGGTCCTGCACTGTAGGGGGTCTGCACTGTAGGGGGTCTGCACTGTGGGGGGGGTCCTGCACTGTGGGGGGGTCCTGCACTGTAGGGGTGGGGTCCTGCACTGTAGGGGGGTCCTGCACTGTAGGGGGTCCTGCACTGTAGAAGGGGTCCTGCACTGTAGGGGGGGGGGTCCTGCACTGTAGGAGGGGTCCTGCACTGTAGGGGAGTCCTGCACTGTAGGGGGGTCCTGCACTGTAGAAGGGGTCCTGCACTGTAGGGGGGGTCTGTACTGTAGGGGAAGATTCGGCAATGTAGGGAGGTCTGTAGGGGAGTCTGTACTGTATGGGGGTCTGCGCTGTAGGGGGAGGGGTCTGTACTGTAGGAGGGTCTGCACTGTGGGGGGGGGGGTCTGCGCTATAGGGTGGAGGGGTCTGTACTGTAGGAGGGTCTGCACTGTAGGGGAGGATTCTGTACTGTTGGGGGGTCTACACTGTAGATGGGGGTCTGTATGGAAGGGAGGGGGGTCTGCACTGTAGGGGATCTGTGTAACATGCAGAGGGTCCAGAGCTGTGAGGGGCTGTGTAATGTAAAGGGGTGCAGAGGTGCAGGGTGCTGTGTAATGTAAAGGGGTCCAGAGGTACAAGGGCTGTGTAATGTAAAGGGGTCCAGAGGTTCAGGGTGCTGTGTAATGTAAAGAGATCCATAGGTACAAGGGCTGTGTAATGTAAAGGGGTCCAGAGGTACAGGGTGCTGTGTAATGTAAAGGGGTCCAGAGGTGCAGGGCGCTGTGTAATGTAAAGGGGTCAGGAGGTTCAGGGTGCTATGTTATGTAAAGGGGTCCAGAGGTGCAGGCTGCTGTGTAATGTAAAGGGGTCCAGAGGTGTAGGCTGCTGTGTAATGTAAAGGGGTCCAGAGGTGTAGGCTGCTGTGTAATGTAAAGAGGTCCTTAGGTGCAAGGTCCTGTGTAATGTAAAGGGGTCCAGAGGTGCAGGGTGCTGTGTAATTTAAATGGGTCCAGAGGTGCAGTTGTGGAGAGGGGGGGGGGGTACACAGTAGTGACAAAAAGATATTGAAGGATGCAGAGGTATGCAGGGGACACGGTGGGTGTTTTTACATTTTATGGTGGGGGGGGGGGGGTGCCAGATATAGGATCCGCCCCGGGTGCCAAATGCTCTAGGTACGCCCCTGCTAGGGACAAAGGGGAGGTGAAATAATTACATACAGCAATGTAATCTGTAAGACTACATTATACTGTATGTATACTGTGTGTTTTACTTTTTGAATTTGGCGCCGATCTCCGTCCCCGTGCGTCGCAACGCTCGCAGGGCACGGAGGACGGCTCTGTGATAGATCGAGTGAGACACGGCTCGCTCGTACAGCGGGGAGACAACGCTGGATCCGAGGGAGAAGGTAAGTAAACCTCCTCCTGGATCCAGCGATGCGGTCCCGAGTCTGGCTCGGGGGTTACCGCTTTTGGTATAAAAATTCCACCCCAAACCTGACTCAGGAATACCGCCAGGGGGGTTAACAGTTTGGAGATTCTGGTTATCTTGATAAGGTTGTTGAATCTGGACTATTTCTGCGCAAATACCATGCAAAAATTTGCAATGACCGCCATTGTATTCTCTAGGATCTTTGCTAAAAAAAAAACATATATAATGTTTGGGGGTTCTATGTAATTTTCTAGCAAAAAAAATGATGAATTTTACATGTAGGAGAGAAATGTCAGAATTGGCCTGGGTGGGAAGTGGTTAAGCCACATAAATGACCAAAAACAATTCTATCATCTACATAACATACTTCACAGACCGCTGATAACCAGAGGCCTTTCAGCGAGGCCTATCATACATTGTATGTTTATACAGGCCTGGGTTAAAAAAAACGATTGATTAGGTATTTCTGAAATAGCGAAGCCTTAAAGACTTCCAATTAGGCGTTGTACATGTGGTCATGGCAAGGTTAACTTCCATTAGCAGAGCTGGCTTTTGGCAGTCTTAAATACTTTAGCAGGCAGTTAAGGAAAACAACCTTCTTGTCTGGATATTTCTTATTGCAGAATCAAAATTTAAAGCAAGCAAAAGGTTCTTTTTTATATCCCTAAAAATAATAAACACTGTATACTTACTTGCTCCAAACCTCCTATTCTGGTGTCCCATCCCCCCGCCGGCGCTCTAGGCAGTGGACCATATTGCCCAACAGACTGGGTCTAAAGTGGTATGTCAATGCAGAAAAGTATAGTCATGGCTGTGATTCTAGTTCCATTCACATGTAATATGGCTGCACATATCTTTCTATAGGTATTTGTACTGCGATTGTCGCTGCGGATCTGTTATAGACATGTGCAGTTCGTTTCATTCAGAATCATAATTCTCCGTTATTCAGGGATTCGGATGTATCCAAATTTCCGAAATTACAATAGTAACTAATTTTAAACTAAACCGAAATAATGAAACCAAAAAAAAAAACAAAAAAAAATTGGATGAAATTCAGATAGTTTTCAAACTGAATTCGAATAGTTTTCGGATAGTTTTCAAACTGAATTTGAATTTCATAAGAGCATAAAATAGAATAGAAAATAAAAGAATAGAATATAATAGAGCAAAACAGAACAGAATCCAAAATAAAAGAATGTAAAACAATAGAATAGAAAATAAAGGGATAGAATAGCACATAAAGGAATAGAATAGAAAATAAAAGAATAGAACAGAGTAGAAAATAATAGAATTGAAAATGAAATAAGAGAATAGAATAGAAAAACAATTGAATAGAATGAAATAGAAAGAATATAATGTTCTTCGGAAATTCTAATTTCGAATAGAATTAATTCAAATTTATATAGAACAGAAAAGAATAGATTAGAATAGAATAGAAAATAAAAGAATATAATAGAATAGAGCATGAAATAATAGAAAATAATAGACTAGAAAAAAACCAATAGAATAGAACAGAATAAAATAGAAAGAATGTAACCTTCTTCCAAAATGTTACTTTTAAATATAATAGAATTAGAATTTGAAAAGAATAGAAAAGAATAAATTAGATTAACAAAATAAGAGAATATAAAAGAATAGAATTGAAAATTAAATAATAGAAGAGAATAGAATAGAAAAACTATAGAATAGTATAAAATAGAAAGAATATAATGTTCTTCGGAAATTAAAATTTTGAAGAAAATGAATTAAAATTTATATAGAACAGAAAAGAATAGATTAGAGTATAATAGAAAATAAAAGAATAGAATAGGAAAGAATAGAATAGAAGATGAAATAATAAAAGAGAATAGAATAAAAAAAACAATAGAACAGAACAGAATAAAATAGAAAGAATGTAACCTTCTTCCAAAATTCAACTTTTAAATAGAATAGAATTTGAATTTGAATAGAATAGAAAATAATAAATTGGATTAATAAAATAAAAGAATAGAAAATAATAGAATTGAAAATTAAATAATAGAAGAGAATAGAATAGAAAAAACAACTGAATAGAAGAGAAGAAAATTGAAAGAATATAACCTTCTTCAGAAATTCAGATTTTGAATAGAATAAATTTGATTTTGAATGGAATTCAAATTAATTCAAATTTTTCTAAATTCCGTCAAAATTGAGTTTGAAAAAACAAAATGAGTTCCGAAAACAAATGAAATAAATTAAACAAATTTAACAAAATTAATTTATGTGAATAACCATAATAATAATAATAATAATTTGAACCTGAATAAATTAACCTAATTCCGAAAAATAATTAAATGAACTAAATAAATTTAGTTTAATCAATTTATGTAAATAACGAATCAAAACCAAACTAAACTAAACAAATGTTTCCGTTCTGCACATGTCTATTCTATTATAAACTTGTTTGACTAGTTTATTCCTTCAGGTGTTGCAGACAAGCTGACCTCCAGCCACGGGGATCTGGCAAGTACCATAGGGATGAGGGAGGAACATTGCACTGGTACATATACAGTTATTAAAGTGGGGTGCCCCCTAAAAAAAAAAAAAAAAAAAAAAATTAAAAGTCAGCAGCTACAAATACTGCAGCTGCTGACTTTTAATAATCGGACACTTACCTGTCCCAGGGTCCAGCAATGCGGGGGAACGAAGCCCCCCCTCGTTCCCGCTCCGCTCGCGACGCCATCATTCTTACTGTGGGCACCCGGCTATGGCTTCACAGCCGGGCACCCACTGCGCATGCGCTAGCGGCGCCACTCGCCGTGATACGCCGCACAGTCATCTGGGACACGTGACAGGTCCCAGATGACTGTGCAGCGCCGAGGGGAAGTGATGTCAGGAGCCCAGGCACTGAAGGAGGCAGACTACTATTTTTTTTCCAATTATTTTTTATTTATTTTTTAATGAATTTTAAGCTATTTTTTTTTTTTTTTTTTTTTGTTGGTGGAAACGCCACTTTAAACAGGACCCAGCAGGGGCAGAACACACGTCTGTTACCTGAACATGTGTAGTACATCTGAATGGTGGATTTCTCATTGATTCGGTTTTTTGCCATACAGTGGTTGTTCCAGGAATCCCAAAGTGGCACAGAAGGCACAGTGCCCTGGAATGTCCACCCTGAGTTGGTGGCATTATATATATTAGACTCTTTACTCGTGGTCAGATAGACGGAGGAGTCAGTCCCATTCTTCACCCTGCAGGGGATCTCAGCACTGCCATTCTGGGGACACATAAAATCCAGGACTGGAGCCGACACTGGCACTGAGAAATACAGAGATGAAAGGGTTATTATTATTATTATAGAGGATTTATATAGTGCCAACATTGTGCACAGCGCTTTACAGAGGGGGACAGTGCAATTACAATGCAGTTCAATACAGAAGGAATAGGAATATTATTTTAATTATAATGGTGTCGGTGTCCATTGTCACCAGGTGAGTATAAAGTCCATACAAGTTTATAAACGTATAAATTACTCTAAAGTTCCAAACAAGATTAATCACTTGCCGACTAGCCGCCGTCATTATACAGCGGCAGGTCGGTACCTTCCCAGAAATCACCGTCATTGTATGTTGGCTCCTTTAAGAGCCATAGTAGGCGCACGCACGCTGCCGGAGGCACATGCACGCCGCCAGAGGCTCATGCGCCCACTGCACGGCAGGGGTCACAATGCGCGTGGCAGGCCGCCATGATGTCCACTGGCCATGTGCAATCGTGGGCACGAGAGCCAGAACGGGAATGTGTGTGTGTAAACACACACATCCCCATTCTGTCAGAAGAGGAGAGACAGATCGTCTGCTCCTACTAAGTAGGAGCAGCAATCTGGCTCCTCCTCTAGTAGGATACATCCCCCTAAAGTTAGAATCACCTCCTGGGGAACACATTTTACCCCTTGATTGCCCCCTAGTGTCAACCCCTTTCCTACCAGTGACATTTACACAGTAATCAGTGCATTTTTTTATAGCACTGATTGCTGTATAATTGTCAATGGTCCCAAAAATGTGTCAAAAGTGTCCGATGTGTCTGCCACAATGTTGCAGTCCTGATAAAAATCGCAGATCGCCGCCATTGCTAGTAAAAAAATACAATTAAAATGCTATAAATCTATTCTCTATTTTGTAGACGCTATAACTTTTTGAGCAAACCAATCAATAAACGCTTATTGCATTTTTTTTTACCAAAAATATGTAGAAGAATACATAGCGGCCTAAACTGAGGGAAAAAAAAAATTTATGTATTTTTGGGGGATATTTAGTATAGCAAATGTAAAAAAAATGCCTTTTTCAAAATCGCTCTTTTTTTGTTTATAGTGCAAAAAATAAAAACCGCAGAGGTGATCAAATACCACCAAATGAAAGCTCTATTTGTGGGAAAAAAAGGACATCAATTTTGTTTGGGAGCCACGTCGCACGACCGCGCAATTGTCAGTTAAAACGACACAGTGCCGAATCGCAAAAAGTGCTCTGGGCAGGAAGGGGGGTAAAATCTTCCAGGGCTGAAGCGGTTAATATTTGTACTTTTATTAGGCCTACAGTTTTTTTCAATGTGTGTTAAAAATGAAGGTGTTATTTTGTGGTTGTGGCTACAAATGAGGGTGTGATTTTGTTGGCATGCTTGAAATTGGCTGTGTAACCCTAGTTAAATCTGGTAACCCTAATTTTATATAACTATACCATTAATTTATATTTCCGGTCATATTAGGTTGTGCTGTCACAATCAGGTGTCAGACCTGGAGGCCAGTAGCTATCGCAGTAGAGAGGCTCCCACTGACCAGCTGGATAAGTGCAGCAGCAGGCAGGGGCGTACCTAGACCATTTGGCACCCGGGGCGGATCCTATATCTGGCACCCCCCCCCCCCAACTTTAAAATGTAAAAACACCCCACTGTGCCCTCTGCAAACCTCTGCATCCCCCAATATCACTTTATTACTACTTTGTACCCCCTCTACACAACTGGACCCCTTTACATTACACAGCCCCTGCAGCTCTGGATCCCTTTACATTACACAACCCCCTGCAGCTCTGGACCCCTTTAAAGAGGCAAAAACAGGAAAGATTGCGCTACGGACCCAATTGGTGTGTCTATGGTATGAGCAGCCTCTACTTAATTTGCCGCCCTGTATGGGTGGAAATAATTGTATGAAAAAAGGGGAAATAGATCTGGCGCTATACCCTTAAATAAAATAATTAATACCAATAAAGTGAAACAAATTGTGAAAAAAAATGGTGAAAAAATATAAAATTATCAGCACACTGGTAAATAACGAGCTTATAAAACATAAAATGTAAAACACTGTGAAGCCCAACAGTATTATATAGAAGGCAAAGAAAAACCGTGCTATTCTAAGTGCCTAGATCACTCTAGGTGCCATATATCAGGTGCTAAATATGCTGGTATCAACTAAAAAAATTGCATAAAAGCTAAGCGTGAATACAATAATAAAGTGCAAGCCAAAACACATAATAAATCAATTGACAAAAATAAAAATTGCTATTGCAATAAAAATAAAAATAAAAGTACAAATAAAAATAAAAATAACAATAAAAATTGCAATCAGTGAAAGTCCCACACTTATAGAAAAACCAGTGTGTTTTGTGCAAAAAGATGAGTAACTGGTGAATGACAATGGATAATGGTGATTATCTTCAGTGATTATCTTCATAAAACACAACTGCTTCTCCCAGTGCACAGTGAGTAATAATGTGATTGCTCTCACCAGAGCTCTTACCCCTACGGGCGTGGAACAGCCTCCACAGTATAAGCCACTGTGCTGCTCTCTGGCAATGGTTTGATGTTGTCCTGGGAGACGCCTGCTCTTCCGCTGGTATTACGCGTTTCGTCACACCGACGTCATCTGGGGCTCCAGGTGACGTCGGTGTGACGAAACACGTAGGGCGTGGCCAGACAGCGTGCACTTTCTACACAGACGGCAAGC
This sequence comes from Lithobates pipiens, assembly GCF_037356315.1. Lineage (NCBI taxonomy): Eukaryota > Metazoa > Chordata > Amphibia > Anura > Ranidae > Lithobates > Lithobates pipiens. The sequence continues at coordinate 39,777,560 of NW_027507748.1, read as the reverse complement.
GGCCGGCGGGATTTTTAAAAAAGCAATCTTTTTACAAAAAGCGATCTGTTACCTTCTATTTGTGAGTAACTTTCTTCTTTTATTAATACATTTTTTGTCAATACATACTGCACCATGGATGTGTTTTTTCCTCACTATATATAACGTGGCACGTAATACCAGCGGAAGAGCAGGTGTCTCCCAAGACAACATCAAACCATTGCCAGAGAGCAGCACAGTGGCTTATACTGTGGAGGCTGTTCCACCCCCGTAGGGGTAAGAGCTCTGGTGAGAGCAATCACATTATTACTCACTGTGCACTGGGAGAAGCAGTTGTGTTTTATGAAGATAATCACTGAAGATAATCACCATTATCCATTGTCATTCACCAGTTACTCATCTTTTTGCACAAAACACACTGGTTTTTCTATAAGTGTGGGACTTTCACTGATTGCAATTTTTATTGTTATTTTTATTTTTATTTGTACTTTTATTTTTATTTTTATTGCAATAGCAATTTTTATTTTTGTCAATTGATTTATTATGTGTTTTGGCTTGCACTTTATTATTGTATTCACGCTTAGCTTTTATGCAATTTTTTTAGTTGATACCAGCATATTTAGCACCTGATATATGGCACCTAGAGTGATCTAGGCACTTAGAATAGCACGGTTTTTCTTTGCCTTCTATATAATACTGTTGGGCTTCACAGTGTTTTACATTTTATGTTTTATAAGCTCGTTATTTACCAGCGTGCTGATAATTTTATATTTTTTCACCATTTTTTTCACAATTTGTTTCACTTTATTGGTATTAATTATTTTATTTAAGGGTATAGCGCCAGATCTATTTCCCCTTATTTCTGGACCCCTTTACATTACACAACCCCCTGCACCTCTGGTCCCCTTTACATTACACAACCCCCTGCACCTTCCGGACCCCTTTACATTACACAACCCCCCTACAGCTCTGGAACCCTTTACATTACACAACCCCCTGCACCTCTGGTCTCCTTTACATTACACAACCCCCTGCACCTCTGGACCCCTTTACATTACACAACCCCCTACACAGCACTCTGCGCCTCTGGACCCCTTTAAATCACACAGCACCCTGCACCTCTGGACCCCTTTACATCACACAGCACCCTGCACCTCTGGACCCCTTTACAACACAGAGCACCCTGCACCTCTGGACCCCTTTACATCACACAGCACCCTGCACCTCTGGACCCCTTTACATTACACAACCCACCCCGCAGCTCTGGACCCCTGCACATTACACACCCTCCCAGCTTTGGACCCCCTGCATATTACACAGCTCTGCCTTTTCCTACCTTACTCACGCAGAGGGGGAGACACAGCAGCGCTGAACAGATGGCGGGAACTGTTGGAGTTACTTTTTCATATTAACAATGCTAATGAGTGGTTGCTAGGACCACCTAGCAACCAATCACCTGCTAGAATTTTCCCGTCATCTATTCGGAGCTGGCCCACATTCTCTCTCTCCCTCCCCTGCTGTACAGGAGAGAGAGACAGTGGTTTCTATATCTCCTGAGTCAATCTGGCGGTGTGTCACCCGGGTAACAGTACAGTCCGGACGCCTGCATACTGTCACAGCTCACCTCTCCCTGCGCTCACATCTATCGCCACTGCACTCCCTCCCCCCCCCCCGTCACTGCTTCAATTACGGGGGGGGGGGTGGTGCCAGCCTGGCACCCCCCCCAGTGTGTGGCACCTGGGGGGCGTTCCACCCCCCGTAAGTAAGTACGCCACTGGCAGCAGGTCATTCTGGCAGGTGACATGGGCTCACCCAAGGTGCGGTGTCTAAGCACTAGCTGATGTTCACCAGAGCTCCCGATGGTGGAGATGGGTTTTGGTGTGTGTTGATACCAGGTTGTGGTCCTTAGAATCGCCCTGAGATGGTCTGATGGATCTGAGAAGCTCAGCAACTCAGATGGCTCAGAAAAACGATACATCGCCAGACACAGCAGAGGTTGCAGGTTCAGACCCGGGTCCTGTCATGCAAGATCAGTATCATTTTTGTGATGTGAATCTATACATCATGGCAACAGGCGTGGTTGTTCTAAACTGCACCATATATATTAAATCAGCTACATAAAAGGAGTTAAATACTGCTCACCTAATACTTGTAAAATGGTTGTCTTTATAAAAGTCCCTTCAGGACATGACAGTTCACAAGTGTAGTTCCCTTCGTCGGATATTTGGGTGTTCTGGATGGTCAGTGATATATTGGTGAGCTTCATTCTCGTGCTGCAGTCATTATGTGCATTAGGTCTTCTTTTGCTTGCGAAATACGAGACGTAACACAGAGAACTATTAATGTGATGGACCTTCCATACAACGGCCACTAACTGGTCTCCGGGATTCTCTTCACATTTCAGAACTGTAGAACTCCCTCTTCTCCCCACCACAACAGCACCACCTGGAAATCAGGACATATCATTTCTTCCAATGTAGATATTGGGATTACATTTAAGTATTTCCATCCTGGTCTATAAATCAGTATCAACCAATGCCATACTCATCACAACAATGGTGGACTCCATGTAAAATTCATTTTTTGTCTACCTGGCAGAATTCTCCCAATTTTTGATTCTGTGCACCCTCCACACAGTGCAGCTCCCTCCATATACACCCCAGTGTGTATTTTTTTTTTTTTTTTACTATTTACTTTTTTCTGAACTATTCAGGTCAGTTTAAATGACACATTGCCTCTTCTCCAACCCCGGGTGGTCCTCATTGATTCAAAAAGTGGCACTGATGTGAAGATATCAGCACTGTTCTGTGCATCCTTCCACTATGTGTGCGGGAGCGGGTCCATGATACCTTGCATTCCCAGCATGTCCTTAGTCTTCCAGTTTGATTGACTTTGAGCCTTAGCCCTTGTACACATGGTCGGACATTCCGACGGAAAATGTCCGATCGGACCGTGTTGTCGGATAATCCGACCATGTGAGGGCTCCATCGGACTGTTTCCGTTGGAATACAGTTTTAGAGCTGGGCTATATAATTTTCTGACAACATGGTCCAATGGGACTTTGTCCTATCGTTTGTAGAGAATTCCGATTGGACAAAGTGCCACGCATGCTCAGATCAAATTCCTAGAACAAAGATATTGGCTACTAGCCTTGAATGTAGTCCCGTCTTAACGAAATAACATCACCACGTTCTGAATGATTGGATTTTCCGACAACTTTGTCCGACCGTGTGTATGCAACACAAGTTTCTGACAAAATCCGACGGATTTTGTTGTCGGAATGTCCAATTGTGTGGTCAAGGGCTAAGTCTAAAAAACATGCCCTGCATCTTATTCACCTATCCAAGTTCAACCATGAACTTTTCCTAAGATTTGTTTTTCTTTTTTGCGGTTAAAGTGAAGTCTTGTTTGTTCTCTCCACCCTCCCAGCCTGTAACTGAGTTACGTTTTTTTTTTTTGGGGGGGGCGGGTACTTTATTTTTATCAGCCACTCGTCCCACCACCTTCCTTCCCACAGCCTTTACAGCCTCCTGAGACACAACAAATGTCCCAGGAGGTTGCATGATCATTCACACAGCACTGCAGGAACAAGAGCTAGCTCCCATATCCAAGGTAGCAGTGCCGACAACCCGCAGCGGTAAGAACCAGCTTTGGGAAGGCAGTGTTGGACCCTAGGCTCTGGTAAGTACCTGATTTTTAAACGTCAGCTGCTACAGTATTTGTAGCTGCTGACTTAAAGGAGAAGTATAGCCAAAGCTTTATTTGGCTGTAATTCTCCTATGAATTACAGGAGTGCAGTTTGTTCTGCACTCCTTTGAGCCATTTTCAGCCGTCACAGAACTCTCTGAAAAGATCCTGACCATGTGGTCGGGATTCACCCAGATGCCTGGACCAACAGCTGGATAAGCCTCTCAGCAAACCACTGGGAGACTGAGCCAGCCACACCAGCCCCCTCCACAGCCCATCGCTCCAGTTAGGGGCAGAGCAGAGAGAGCTCTCTGTTCCCTGAAGTCCAAGAGAGAAGCAATCAGCAGTGTTTGATCGCTCAGTTTTCCATCTTAGAGTCATCGGGGACAGATGCAGCATCGGATCATTGCTGCATTCTCTTAGGTGAGCATAATACTGTAAATATATATTTTTTTACCTTTTCAACTGCATATTTTTGGGGAAAAAAATCTTTCATGAATTTTAGTCAGGGTAGATCAAAATCAATGATTTAAAATAAAATACAATTTTAAATCAGATTTTTTTTTAATTTATATTGAATTTTTTTGATTTTTATCAAATTTATATTAATAAAATGCTGTGATAACATGCACTGCATTGATGCATTCACACAATTTAACAGTAACCATAAGATAAACCAAAGTTCAGGCATATTCCTTTATCCCATTGTTTTGCAAATCTATGTACACTACAAACTGTATTATTGAATCGGTTCTGATATCGCTGTTTTACGCTGTTTTTACTAACCTGGCAGCTTATTATTCTAAATAGGAGGCCTTCATTTTGTTTGCAAATATTAAAGACTCTAAATACCAGTAAGAATACGTCCTCACATTTAAAGAGCACCTGTAATTTCATATTGATCATGGCAGCTCCTGTTAGTGGGCATCCACTCACCTGCTACCTCCACGTCCCTCACCTTGTTGTGTCACTGCCGCATCACCAGCCGTCCCAGTAACATGAATGGGACTATCGGTGAGTCAACAGCGAGTCAGAGGAGGAGCCGCTGCGGGACAGAGATGACAGTTGCTCTTTAAAAATTATGATTTAAATCGGATTTAAATCAAGCCTTTTTACTAGTGATTTAAATCAAATCCACCCTGATTTTAGTGCATGCAAACTCAATAAAATACCCACTTTTTTGGTAAAATATTAAAGATGATGTTACGCCGAGTAAATAGATACCAAACATGTCTTGCTTTAAAATTGTGCACGCCTCTGGAATGACAAAAAACGACAGCACATTAGTGAGCACTGGCGGGGCAGAGCAGAGAGCTCCCTGTTCACTGAAGACCGAGAGCTGAGCAATCAGCAGTGCTTGATTGTTCAGGTCTCCATCTCAGAGCCGACAGGGGAAAGATGCAGTATCGGATCATTGCTGCATCCACTTAAGTGTGCATAATAGATATATATTTTTTTTACTTAAACCCATACTTTTCTTTTAAAAAATCAAGCTGAAATTCCTCTTTAAGTACAGACTTGTAACAGCAACTACTCAGCCTAATTGAGGCTACATCTCGCAAACATTATCCCTGCTCTGCCTCTTGCACAGTCAAAGGGTACAGCCCTGAGTGGCTACCTTCTGGCACTCTTATGCCCTGTAAATGCACGATCGGACTTTCCGACCACAAAACTGTGGGATTTTGTTTGAAGGTTGTTGGCTATGACTTGTCTTGTATACACACAGTCACACAAATGTTGGCCAACAATTATGAACGTAGTGACGTACAAGACGTACAGCGAGCAGATAAAAAGGAAGTTCATTAGTCATGCGCCACCCTTTGGGCTCCTTCTGCTAATGTTGTGTTTGGTGAGTATTGATTCTGAGCATGCGTGTTTGTACTGTGGACTTTTGTCCGATGGACTTGTGTACACATGATCAGAAAGTCCGACAACACACATTTGTTGGTGGAAAATTTGAGAACATGCTAGCCAACATTTGTTGGCGGAAAGTCCACCAAAAAATGTTCAACAAATGTACACACAGTCGGACTTTCCGAAGGAAAATGTGCGATCGAACTGTGTTGTCGGAAATTCCGATCGCATGTGGGCTCCATCTGACTTTTTCCGTTGGAATTTCTGACACACAAAGTTTGAGATCTGGATCTAAAATTTTCTGACAACAAAATCCCATCGTTTAAATTCCGATCATGTGTAGACAATTCCGATGCACAAAGTGCCACGCATGCTCAGAATAAATTACGAGATGAAAGCTATTGGCTACTGGCCTCTTTATAGTCCCATCGTACGTATTTTACGCCACCTTGTTCTGAACGATCAGATTTTCCAACAACTTTATGTGTATGCAAGACAAGTTTGGGCCAAAATCCATCGGAAAAAATCAGATGGATTTTGTCGTCGGAATGTCCGACCGTGTGTACAGGGCAGATTTACAGCTGCCACTGCTACTGAGAAAAGTTGTTCCCTTTTACCACTGAGAGGTGCAACTTTTCTCAGTAGCAGCAACTGGAAGACAGTAGCCAGAAGACAGCCACTGTGGGTAGTATCTGGCAGCTATGAAGGTAGTGCAGGAAAGATTTTTTTTTACAAAAATCCTGCAGATAATGGGAAATACAACATTACACATAGCAGTAGGGGTCAGGCATGTACTGGCCATTGGGACTACAGGGAGTTTCCCGGTGGGCCGATGGCTCAGTGGGCCAGTTTCAGTGACAAAGTAATGGCTACGCGGCTTGCCTCAACTTCACGCAGTGATGTGAGAAAGATGAGAAAAATACAGAAGAGATAAACATAAAAGAGGTTAGTGAGGACTCCTTATGTTACTTTATGTTTTTTTGCACAATTACGTATAGTTTTATATACTGTTTTTGTGCTTGTTTGCAAAATTAAAGTGGGCCGGTCTGGATGAAGTCCAGGGCCAAATTTTTGTCCCAGTCCAGTCCTGGTAGGGGTTGATTTCTAAAACTGGAGAGTGCAAAATCAGGTGCAGCTCTGCATCGAAACCAATCAGCTTCCAGTTTTTTTTTTGTCAAAGCTTGTTTGGACAAGCTGAAGTTTCATAGTTTCATAGTTAGTAAGGTTGAATAAAGACACCAGTCCATCCAGTTCAACCTGAGTGTCTACAATTGTCCCTATCCCTGTACATTACACACTCACATTGGTCCCTACCCTCAAGGAGCCCACAATCCAAGGTCCCCATTCATATACTAGGGGCCAATTTTGGACAGAAGCCAATTAACCTACCTGCATGTCTTTGGCTATAAATAATAAGTTAAAAGCTGATAGGCTACCATGCAAAGCTGCACCAGATTCTCAATGCTCCAATTTTAGTAAATCAACCCCAGGGGGGTTATTTACGAAAGGCAACTCCACTTTGCACTGCAAGTGCACTTGGAAGTGCAGCCCCCCTGAATCTAAGGGGTAGATCTGAAATGAAGGGAAGCTCTGCTGATTATATCATCCAATCATGTGCAAGCTGTTTTTTATTTTCCTTGCATGTCCCCCTCGGATCTACAGCGACTGCTCTTCCAAGTGCACTTTGGATTTTCCTTTAGTAAATAACCCCCCCCATGTGTTTTTCTTCTTGTATCTCCAAAAAATAATATACTAAACGTTACGCAAGTACCATAAAATAGCAATACAGCACAGGCATTTTCAACATTGTTTACCCTTCTTGTCATGTCCCTGTGTTGCTGTTCGGTCTGCATTTCTTTATTCACCTTAGTTTAAAAAAAAGTCTAACATTTTGCCCCCATAGGTGCCGAGAATAGCTTAGCTGAAATTGCTCGTTCAGCTCTCCATATGAACCTGACCAGTCCCACAGAAATCCCCATATTGATGAGCGTCTAACAGAGGTGCAAACTGCAGGATGAAACCACAAATATCTTCCAAATCTTACCTCCTCCCTTCACCTGTCCCCTCCTCTTCCCCAGTATAAAGCTCTCACCTGAGAATGCTGCACCCAGGTATAGAAGTATCAGGACAGCCAGAAGATACATTATCTGCAAGTGAGAAGTTCTGATGAGCGAGATGAGAAATAAATGGTCACATACAATGTCTCTATTTTTAAAGTGATACTTCCTGCGTTATGTGTTACTGCTTTCCTGTGTGGCTATATTACTGTAATAATGTGGTGAATTATTGGTCACTAACATAAACCAGGTGTATCTGTGCGCTTTGCGTTCCCCAATACTTGAAAAAAAAAAAAAAGAGAGACTCTGTACATTAAATTAACCACTGGCCTACTGGTCCAATTCTGACATTTCTCTCCTACATGTAAAAATCTGCATTTCTTTTTCTAGAATATGACTTAGCATCTCCAAATATTATATGTTTTATAAGCAGAGGCCCTAGAGAATAAAATGGTGGGCGTTGCAACTTTTTATGTCACACAGTATTTGCACAGCGGTTTTTTAAATGCACATTTTTGGGGGGAAAAAAAACTTTCATAAATGTTAGTGCACACACACAATATAATACCCACTTTTTTTGGTAAAATATAAAAAATGATGTTACGTGAAGTAAATAGATACCAAACACGTCACGCTTTAAAATTGTGCACGCCCCTGGAATGGTGACAAACTACAGTACATTCAATTATCCATAAACAACGCTTTAAAAACCCTTTGCGGGTTACCAGTTTAATCACTTCAGGCCCAGAGGAATTTACCTCCTTCCTGATCAGAGCACTTTGTGTGATAGGGCACTGCGTCGCTTTAACTGACAATTGACGTCCTTTTTTTTCCCCACAAATAGAGCTTTCTCTTGGTGGTATTTGATCACCTCTGTGGTTTTTATTTTTTGCGCTATAAACAAAAACAGAGCAACAATTTTGAAAAAAAAAAGCAATATTTTTTTACTTTTTGCTATAATAAATATCCCCAAAAAACATATATAAAAAACACATTTTTTCCTCAATTTAGGCAGATATGTATTCTTCTACATGTTTTTGGTAAAAAAAAAAAAAAAAAAATCGCAATAAGCATATATTGATTGGTTTGTGCAAATTTATAGTGTCTACAAAATAGAGGATAGATTTATGGCATTTTTATTATTATTTTTTTTTACTAGTAATGGCGGCGATCAGCCATTTTTATTGTGACTGCGACATTATGGCAGACACATCAGACACTCTTGACACTATTTTGGGACCATTGTCACTTATACAGCGATCAGTGCTATAAGAATGCACTGATTACTGTATAAATGACACTGGCAGGAAGGGCTTAGACACCAGGGGGCGATCAAGGGGTTAATTGTGTCCTAGGGAGTGATTCTAACTGTGGGGGGGGGGGGGGGTGGGCTACGATTGACATTACAGCAATCACTGCTCCCGATGCTCCCCTTTTGTCACTAGGCAGAATGGGGAAATGCCTTGTTTACATAGGCATCTATTGGAGAGATCTGGGGCATTGAGGTGGTTAAAAAAATACTGCATGGTAGCTCAATAGAATAAAAAGGCACAAAACTGGATAGGACATGTCACAGCATTACACTAATACAGTAGTAATAGTAACGTGGACAATGTAAGAGAATATTGTATACAGGGAAGAAGATAATGATAATGAGTGGGTAATAAATAAATTAAAATGTAATTAAAATTAAAAATACAAATAGGGATATAAATAAAAATAAAAATAGAAAAATAGAGAAAGGGATAATGAAAAGATGAAAATGAATATAACTCAATAATGTCCACAAAAGATATGGGGGGGTTGATAAGTTACTTACTATTGCAGGGTGTCAGGAGATAAAAAATAGATTACAGAGCCATTGAGGTTAATTTACTAAAACTGGAGAGCGCACAATCTTGTGCAGATAAGCATGGTAGAAAATCCGTTTTTAACTTCAGCTTGTTCAGTTAAACTTTGACAGAAAAAAAAAAAAATGGAAGCTGATTGTTTTTTATTCAGAGCTGCACCAGATTTTGCACTCTCCTGTTTTAGTAAATAAACCCCCTTAAAGTGGGGTGCCCCTAAAAAAAATAAAAAAATAAAAAAAAAATAAAAAAAGTCAGCAGCTACAAATACTGCAGCTGCTGACTTTTAATAATCGGACACTTACCTGTCCCAGGGTCCAGCAATGCGGGGGAACGAAGCCCCCACTCGTTCCCCGCTCCGCTCGCAGCGCTGTCATTCTTACTGTGGGCACCCGTCTGTGGCTTCACCGCCGGGCACCCACTGCGCATGCGCGAGCGGTGCAGGGCGCCGTGATACGCCGCACAGTCACCTGGGACAGGTGACAGGTCCCAGATGACTGTGCGGCGCGAGGGGAAGTGATGTCACCAGCCCGGGCAAGGAAGAAGGCAGACTACGAGGGACCCCCTAGCAACAGGTATTTAGAGGTGAGTAGAAAAAAAATTCCAATTATTTTTTTTTTTTTAAGAATTTTTTTTTGGTGGCAACACCACTTTAAGTATGGATGTTTATATATTTTTATTTTGGAGAATTGGTGTAAAAAAAAAAAAGTGCAAAATTCTATTTTTTGGTTATGAACTTAATTCATAAAAAAAGAAATGATATGCAAAATAACACAATGCATTCCTTTACCGGAGAGCTCTGAAGAGTGCAGTGTTGCTGCCATCTTGGGGTCAAAAATGAAAGTTACAGGTTACCAGCTTCTGAAGATCTTGTGATGCCTCTAGCAGACCAGATTGCTGCAGTGTATACAAAATCCACAGAGCTTTATTGTTTAGCAAAAAAATATCAAAAATGATTGCCTGATCTATCAATCAGCTTCCTCTAGGTCATGGAGTCTCCAAACTTTTCACTACAGACAAACCACAATTGCTCTTTATAGGACTTTGAAGGCAACTTCTGACCAAAAAAGAATATATAATAATATTTATTTTCTCAATTTAAAAGGTTTTAACCATATATTACATCAGGTATAAAATATTGTACAAAATTGGGTTACAACTAGGGTTTCTCCAATACCGATACTAGTATCAGTATCGGCGGCGATCCCGAGCATTTGCCCGAGTACTTGTACTTGGGCAAATGCTCCGATGTTTGACCTAGGCAGTCAGGAATGATAGGTGTGGCGCTGGGGAGTAGTTATATTCACCGATCTCCCTGTATAAATTTCAATAAAGCAGCTGGCAGCCGCTTCTCCTCCTCTCCCTCCACCGGCTTTCAGCTGATTTATTGAAATTTATACAGGGAGATCGGTGATTGTAACTTTCCGCACTGATCACCCCTGACTGTCCCCCATATCCTCCTCCAGTCCCCCTCCATGCTCCGCCCCCCCCTCTGTCCTCGATCTGTCAGGATGGAGAGCGGAGGAAGGAGTCGGTAAATCTGTCATTTACCGGCTCCTTCCTTTTCCGAATGCTCACTGACTGTCCATTCATAACTGTCACTGAGCATCATAACCTGTGTTTACGATGCTTCAGTTCATGAATGGAGAGGAGCCTCTGTCTGCTGTCTATTTATCTTCAGTGCAGCTGAGGCTGCAGAAAAAAGGGACTGGGGAATCTCTGTCCTCAGCCGCTTTCTCTGTCTCAAAAGGAAGATGTCATGGGTCTGTTAAAACACCTGGTGGGGCTAATAAAAAAATAAAAAAAGAATTGTAATAAATAAATATTGAAAAGGTAAAATTGTAAAAAATAATAAAAAATAACCCCCCCCCCCCCCCCACTGGTGCGACAAATTATGTAAGTTTTCTTTTTGTATTATGATGGATGAACAATTATGTATAAATTGTAATATGCGGATAGTAAGTAGCATTTATACTCCAGAGTGGTATCTTATCCCTGAAGAAGATAATTGTTAGAAATATTTTGAAATGCGTTGGAGACCCTAAACTGAGTGGGCCAACCGCCAACCAGTAATCCAATGACTGCAAGCTAAATCATCAGCTGTGGGGGGATACCATTTGGATCACACTTCTTGATGTTGTAACCCAATTTTGTACAATATTTTATACTATGGAATTTATTTACTAAAGCTGGAGAGGGCAAAATGAGTCAAAATTCTGCAGAGAAACCAGTCAGCTTCTATCCTCAGCTTGTTTAATAAAGCTTTAGCAATAAAACCTGGAAGCTGATTGGTTTCTCTGCAGAATTGTGAGCTTTAGTAAACAAACCCCTATGTAACATGTGATATATGCGGTTCAAACCTTTTAAATTGAGAAAATAAATGTTTTTCAGATGACACCAGGCTATGCAGTGGAATACCGTCCTTACAGGATGTCCCCAATTTACAAGCCGACCTCAATGCTCTGTCTAATTGGGCGACTATGTGGCAGATGAGGTTTAATACTGATAAATGTAAAGTTATGCACTTGGGGGCTAAGAATATGCATCTATCATACATACTAGAGGGAGTACAACTGGGGGAATCCAGGATGGAGAAGGATCTGTTTTTTTTTGTAGATCATTAGCTCAATAATAGCATGCAATGCCAAGCTGCTGTTTTCAAAGTGAGCAAAGTCCTTTCTTGTATTAACCACTCAACCCCCGGACCAATTTTCAGCCAAAGGACCAGGCCCCTTTTTGCGATTCGGGACTGCGTTGCTTTAACTGACAATTGTGCGGTCGTGCAACGTGGCTCCCAAACAAAATTTGTGTCCTTTTTTTCCCACAAATAGAGCTTTCTTTTGGTGGTATTTGATTACCTCTGCGGTTTTAATTTTTTGCGCTATAAACAAAAATAGAGCGACAATTTTGAAAAAAATGCAATATTTTTTACTTTTTGCTATAATAAATATCCCCAAAAAATATATAAAAAAATGTTTTTTTCCTCAGTTTAGGCCGATACATATTCTTCTACATATTTTTGGTAAAAAAAACGCAATTAGCGATTATTGATTGGATTGCGCAAAAGTTATAGCGTTTACAAAATAGGGGATAGTTTTATAGCATTTTTATAAAAAAAATTTTTTACTAGTAATGGTGGCGATCAGCGATTTTTATTGTGACTGCGACATTATGGTGGACACATTGGACATTTTTGACACCTTTTTGGGACCATTGTCATTTATACAGCAATCAGTGCTATTTAAATGCATTGATTCCTGTGTAAATGACACTGGCACTGAAGGAGGTAACCAATAGGGGGCAGTGTAGTGTTATGTATGACGTTATGTGTTTTTTTTTTATTGTAGGGGGGCATGGCCTGGCATGTGACATCACTGATCGTCATTCCCTATAAAAGGGAAGAGACGATCGGTGACAGCCACACAGGGAAGCACGGGGAGAGGTTTGTTTACACAGACCTCTCCCCGTTCTTCAGCTCTGTGACCCGATCGCGGGACACCAGTGGTGATCGGGTCCGCTGGTCCAGCGGCCACAGTCACGGAGCACAGGACCGGGTCGGGAGAGCGCCGCCGCCGGCGCACTCCCAACCCACGGCTGGGCACTTAAAGAATCACGTACCGGTACGTGATTGTGCCCAGCCGTACCATTCTGCCAATGTATACCGGCGTGAGGCGGTCCTTAAGTGGTTAAGAGAGGTATGGACTCCAGCGAGAGATATATATTTGCCCCTGTTCAAATCATTAGTAAGACCTCATCTGGAATATGCAGTTCAGTTTTGGGCACCAGTTCTCCAAAAGGATATCGGGGAACTGGAGAAAGTCCAGAGAAGGGCAACTAAACTGATAAGAGGCATGGAGGAACTCAGCTATGAGGAAAGATTAGGGGAACTGAATTAATTATTAACCACTTCCCGACCGGCACACACCAATGTACGTCGGCAGAATGGCACGGGCAGGCAAATGGGTGTACCTGTACGTCCCTTTAAATTTGCTCGCATGCCGGTTGGGACCCCCGTGAGTGTGGTCGTGGGTCTCGCGGACATACGACACGCATATCCACGTGCATACCCACGTGCATACCCTCGATTGTCTCACGGGGCGGCTGAACTAGGAGATGCTGTTGTAAACAGCATCTCCCAGTTCTGCCTAGCAACAAGTGACGCTGATCTCTGCTCCATATGATTGGAGCAGAGATCAGTGTTCACTAAATGAAAGCCCAGCCCCCAACAGTTAGTAACACACCCCTAGGAACACTTAACCCTTACACTGCCACCCACTGGTTAACCCCTTCACTGCCAGTGTCATTTACACAGGAATCACTGCATTTGTATAGCAGTGATTGCTGTATAAATGACAATGGTCCCAAAAATGTGTCAAAAATGTCCGATGTATCCGCCATAATGTCGCAGTCACAATAAAAATCACTGATCACCGCCATTACTAGTAAAAAAAAATTATTAATAAAAATGCCATAAAACTATCCCCTATTTTGTAAACGCTACAACTTTTGCGCAAACCAATTAATAATCGCTTATTGCGATTTTTTTACCAAAAATATGTAGAAGAATACGTATCGGCCTAAACTGAGGGAAAAAATGTTTTTTTATATATTTATGGGGGATGTTTATTATAACAAAAAGTAAAAAATAATGTGTTTTTTTTTTCAAAACTGTCGCTCTATTTTTGTTTATAGCGCAAAAAATAAAAACCGCAGGGGTGATCAAATACCACCAAAAGAAAGCTCTATTTGTGGGAAAAAAAGCACATTGATTTTGTTTAGGAGCCACGTCGCATGACCACGCAATTGTCAGTTAAATTGACGCAGTGCCGAATCGCAAAAAGTGGTCTGGTCTTTGGCCACAAAATGGTCCGGGGCTGAAGTGGTTAAGTAAATAACCCTGAACCCTTTATTGTTTACTTGCTTATTACTTAATAGTATTGTTATAGTTCTGGCTTCAAAAATAAAGACGTGTTTTATTTTTTCTACAATCTTTATTGTCATCTTTGCTAGTAATATTGTTTCCACCATCAACAAAAAGGGTGACTGAAAAACATCTTAAAGGGACAGCCTTTGTAAATATTTTTGTTAAGTGAGTATAATTAGTAGAGCTGCAATTGTCTACATCAGTGGTTTCCAAACTGCGGGCCAGGGGCCAGATGTGGCCCCTTGCTTGCTTATATCTGGCCCTTGGGGCAATATTAGTTCTTCTCACACCCCCAGGGGGCATAGTCCCCCCCCACTGACACCAACAAAGGGGCACAATTCCCCCTAGGGACACCAACAATGGGGAACAGTAACTCTCAATGACACCAACGATGGGTCACTATTACATAGTTACATAGTTAGTCAGGTTTTAAAAAAAAGACACAAGTCCATCTAGTTCAACCATAAAAATAAATAAAATAAAAAATATCATACAATCCCATATACACAATCCTATACCCACTGTTGATCCAGAGGAAGGCGAAAAACCCCCAGCAAAGCAAGATCCAATTTGCTACAGCAGGGGAAAAAATTCCTTCCTGATCCAAGAGAGGCAATCAGATTTTCCCTGGATCAACGTTACCTGTAAATGTTAGTACCCAGTTATATTATGTACATTTAGGAAAGAATGCAGGCCTTTCTTAAAGCAATCTACTGAGCTTCCCAGAACTATTCCTCTCATTGACACCAAAAATGGGGCATGGTTTATTCCTGTTGATGCCGGGATATTTTTATACTTCCAGTGGCCACAGTTTGGCCTCCCTAAAGTCTGAAGGACAGTAAACTGGCCCTTATAAAGTTTGGAGATCCCTGGCCTACATAATGATAATCGAACATGTAACTTGTGAATATGTAACCTGTGTGTATCTGGCTCTTGTGCTAGCCAGTGCCTCACCAGCCACTGACCTCACCGCATGTCCCTGGATCCAGCGCCACCCACCTTTCCGTATCACTGGACAAAGAGATCACCACCAACAACTAGAAAATTGCCTTAATCTAATAGAAAACTGGATGACCACCAACTCCCTCAAACCCCACGAATCAAAGACAGAGCTTCTTATCCTACACCCAAACCATAACTCCTTAATCAAAACCTCCTGGACACCACCCACCATCTTTGGGCAGACCATCTCCCCAAAGACCAAGGCCAAGAGTCTCGGGATCATTTTGGACTCACAAATATCAATGGATGCACAAATATTAGCAGTAGTCAGTGGTTCTCACCATCTGCTACGCCTGCTACGCAGACTCATCCCTTTTATCCCAAAGAATGACAAAGCAGTGGTAGTTGGAACAATCATTAATTCACGACTGGACTACGCAAACTCGCTTTACATAGGATTACCACAATATTAACTTGCACGATTACAACTTATCCAAAACACGGCGGCAAGGCTGATAACAGGAAAAAAAACCTGGGAATCCATCTCTCCTTCGCTGAGGAGCTTACATTGGCTAACCGTAAAGAATCGGATGACATTCAAGACCCTCTGCCTCACCCACAAATGCGTGCATAGAGACGCTCCTCAATACCTAATTGAGAAAATAAATCATTACACACCAAGCCGCAGTCTTCGATCAGCTAACAAAAACCTCCTCCTCGTGCCCAAATCCCAGTACAAATCAAAGGGGGATCGGAGATTCGCTGTCCAAGGACCTCGGTTATGGAACGCTCTACCAACCAACATCCGCCTGGAAGGAAACCACCTGGCCTTTAGGAAAAAACTCAAGACCTTCCTCTTCTAGATGTTGGACAACCAAGCTCTTCACAGTGCCTTGAGGCGATTCAGTTCGCGTTGTGCGCTATACAAATACTTCATTCATTTATACAGATGGTAGGACAGACTGCACCTGTCTACATAATTACCATAATTTTCCTTTCCTGGCCTATCTTCATGTCAATATACAATCCTGTTCTGTGGTGTCCTTTGTGCTTGAAGGACAGAATGCATGGGGCGTTCTGGTTGCTCTTTTGTGTAGGTTAACTAATGGTGGTCCTATGGGATCAGAGAAGGAGCTGAACCGATGAATATGCTGACATAAAGATAGGCCAGGAAAGAAAAAATTATGGAAATATTTTTATCATTTTCCATAATATAATATACAACTGCTGTTTTTAAGACATATCAAACCACCAGGGGCCTTATTCAGATCAAATATTAAACTTTACGAAATTGGACTTTGAACACTTGGATGGCCATGTTAGCTATCTTTCTGAGAACTTACACTAGGAAGTCCCCATGAAGACGGAAGAGATTTTATGACAATGTACTGGAATCTTCTTATGATCTTCTAGACTCCAAAACTGTTGATAACAAACCCAAGAGGTTGGTTTGTTACACCCAGGCTTATGGGAAAACCCATCATTCTGTTGTCTATAACAGTTCCTAAGAGACAGCTGATTGTTAATTTCTTCCAGCTAATTGAATGTAGTATCACACATAAACTGTATGTTCTTTTATGAACTGGGATTTTGAAAGGAGTTAACATCCTACCGGGGCAAATATATAGGTACAGTAATTCGTTTAAGTTTATTGAGCCTTTGAACTGGTTGTGGAAGGAGGTTAAACACGCTGTAGGTGGCACCAATCTGACACCTTCAACACTTGGACAACAACAGACCTGGGAACCTTCACCTAGATGTCTTGCCCTAGTAATTAGAAAGGAAAAGATTTTACCGACTAATTCTTGGAATCCTCCCATCATTCTTCAATTATGTCATTATTTTCAAATAATCTGAAACTATTGATTAGACACCAAGTCATTGTTTTCCATAGGTAGCTGGGAAAACCCGTTCTCGTTTTCCATAAAAGCCTGCAAGTAAGAGTTGATTCCTGGTAATCAGGTGATTTAAAGTTGCACTCCAGAGAATCAGCTAAAGATACAGAATAAATACATACATGAGAACTGTTTTACCTTGATCCGTATTTCTGGACATCCAGTTCTGAGATTTACAGAGCTCTGCCACATAACACAGCCCAATCCGGCAGGGCAGAAGACCTGATTTTTTTTTTTTTTGCTGTGGTTAAAGCCCAGTGAAGGGACTAACCCCAGACGATACACAGAGATGAAACAAATCCTTCTACGTACGTTTTTAGATGTATATCTGCTCCTCTCTACATCCCTTGCTAAAGTGCTAAATTTATAAGTTGGCGTGAAAGTTCCAAAAAAAGGGGACAGAGAGCTGAAGTTACACTCTGCGGTGCTCAGTGAGAACTGATTGCAGGAAAGAAACTTCCCCTTCACACAGCTCACAGGAACAGAGCTGAGGCTGTCAATCAGCTGGAGGTTCCTCCCCTGTTACCATGTTTCTCTTGGTGTCAGGAAAACTTGTGTAGATCCCTCTACCTTAGGTAGGTGCTAGAGTTAGAATTTTGGCCATGGTAGGTAAATTAAGGCAGGCCTAGCTGAAAGCTGTTTTGATCTGGGAGCTGGGGAGTGGTTTAGTGTAGGCTGGGGATTTTCAGGCAGTGCCACCTCTTGGTTACCTTCCTCTGGCTCTCAGAAGATTCTGGAAGCAGAGGAGGGGAAGAGAGGTGGAGCCATCTAGGGTGTGTCAAGGAGCCCTGACCAATCCCCAAAAATAATTGGCAGGCCTCCTTAAATACCTTGGGTCAATCCAGCTGGCGAGGGAGTTGTCGGGTGGAAGAACTAAATGATGGAGTGTTAGGCTGTGGGGGCCTTTGAGGGAGCACCCTATCGGGGGGGGGGGGGGTGTTTGTTCTTGGGCCGGGGCTCATAGAGCTGGGAAGGAACCCCTCCATACAACCCAAATGAGGGGAGTCCTGAACAGGAGCAGGAAAAGACAACGGGGAACACTGCCGGGCAATTCTTCAGGAGAGATCCATCTGTGGTTCGGTGAGTGACAGGAACAGTCTAGAGATCTGGGAGAGACATGCCAGGAGTGGATGTAGAACTAGCGGGAGAGACTGTGATGTTTCTGCCGTTGAAGCCGGGCTGCTGCAGCCAGGAAGGCTGGCAGAGTTCACACAGGACTAACTGGGACCAGTAGTCCACCAAAGTACAGCTAGCACAAAAGACTATTTTTCTTCAATGCTACTGGTTGCTACACCAAAGAGGTCTGCAGTCCCCTGCCAGAAAATTGCTGATCCTTAACTAGGCCTTATTCAGAGTGGGGCCTAACCATTTCCTAGCTGTGCCAGGAGCTGAGTATAACACAGTAGAGGAAGAAACAGGTCATTAAAGAAGCGTTGTGCTGGAGGAGTCTAAAGCTTTAAAGCCTTTGGATAGAGATTCCAACCAATTATTTATCTATTTTTGCTACTGATCCGGGCATCCCATGTTCCCTTTACCCCCATCCAAGAAAGACCGCTGCGTGAATACAGTGTGACATAAAATATTGCAACAACTGCCATTTTATTCTACAGGGTCTCTGCTAAAAAAAAAATAAAAAAAAATTGATATAATTGTTTAAGGGGTTCTAAGTAATTTTTGGGGGTTCTAAGTAATTTTATAGCAAAAATGCTGATTTTAACTTGTAAGCAACAAATGTTTGAAGTAGGCCTTGTCTTGAAGTGGTTAAACTGACTTTTGAGTTTACATCTACTTTCATTTACCCATAACCTCTAGCAATTCTTTGTTATATCTAAAAAAAAAAATTATTTGTAAAATAAAGATATGATAAAAAAACAAGAGATTAAAAGCTTATAAACATTGAGAAAAAAATAATAATTGAACTAAAACTATTTTCAAGTCCCTTTAAGTTTGTAATGGTGATGAAAACCCAATTAAGTCGCATTTTCCATGACAATACCTGTACTGTATTTATCTTTCCAATAAATATTTCCGTTACTGTATTGCTTTTGTTTATTCTTTAAGGCGTGTTATGGAAAATCCCATTCTTCAAGTCTTCTGATTAAATTGGACTATGACCAATCAGTGCAAGTCTATCTGGTGATGGAAATTCCCAGAATATTTTGGGAATGAGAAGGACATTGTCACAAGGAACTAACTAAAGGATTTCTCAGCCTCGCTCCTTGTACTAGTTGTTAAAATAATAACACAGACTGGGTGACAGTTTAAATGGCTACAGTAGACTTTTTTTTCTTTACATAATGAAATAAATAACATAACATGAAATGTTAGAACATCTATTGGAACAACAACGTTGTACTAGTTCCAATAGATGTTCTAACATTTCATGTTTTTATATATATATAATTTTTTTGTTATCTTTCGAAATAAATACTTTATAATTACCTATATACGTAATTTAAACCTTTCTGATTAAATTTGTGCCTTAAAAGTCCACCACATAGGGGATCCTCCTTTCTTTCTTCTAATATTGGATGTGGCACAACCCCCCTTTGCGCAACAGTGCTGGCCTAAAAGACTTACCTATATAATGTATCCTGTATGTATGCAATGTATTATATAATGTATCCTGTATGTATACAATGTATTATATAATGGATCCTGTATATATACAATGTATTATATAATGGATCCTGCATGTATACAATGTATTATATAAGGGATCCTGTATGCATACAATGTATTATATAATGGATCCTGTATGTATACAATGTATTATACAATGGATCCTGTATATATACAATGTATTATACAATGGATCCTGTATATATACAATGTATTATATAATGGATCCTGTATATATACAATGTATTATATAATGGATCCTGTATATATACATTGTATTATATAATGGATCCTATATGCATACAATGTATTATATAATGTATCCTGCATGCATACAATGTATGATATAATGGATCCTGTATGTATATAATGTATTATTTACAGTAATGCAATCACTCCTGATTATGTCAGTGTAACGAAACGCGTTTGGAAGGGCTTGTTGGCATCACTTCCACTTTTGCATTTCTGGCAGGTGGAACGCAGATGAGTATAGGAATTAGCCTGAGCATTTTTGGCTTCTGTAATGTGAGCATCTTTACATTGTGAATGTGTGCTTTTATGGAGTAAATACAATTAAATTACGCCATTGGATGCTGCCTTAGCTCTTTTTATCTCCCCATTTATGCACTTATAGCGGAGGAGCACAGAGAAAAATCCTTTCAAACAGAGTGGGGTCACCAGAAGCATCAAAGGAGACAGACCCACTTATGGTGTTTAAGGGGTCATCCTACTCCGGTGAGTGCGGTGAAAAAAAATAGGGAAGCAAGGAGTGTTTGCACAAATGAACACCGAAGACTGTAAAGTCTGAGCACTGTTCACTTTATTTTGCACATAGGGGATTCTATAGTGGGACTTTTTATATATTGGGACTTTTGTCATTTGGTTCTGCACTAAGGAATTTAATGTGGTTTTGAAGTATGATGCATGTTTATGGCACTTCAGTATGAATGCATACTGTATATATGATGATAATTCATGAATTTTTAGTCTATACAGAGACACAAGTTTATGGTACTCATGTGTGTGAGGTTTACGTATGAGACTATTTATATTTATTGCACTTATTAATGGCATTTTATATCTCACAATGAGTTTGCATATTTTTATATATATTTCTCACTGGTAAGTGCCTGAATATTTATCATGCTCCAGCCAATCCATTGTGGGGGCTGGAAAGGTGATAAATAGTCTTAAGCTCTTTGGTGTTGGACTTCTCTCCCCACAGGAGGGTTCCAGAGCCTGAGGGGCTGCTGCCTTCAGGCAGTCCATGGACTATGCATAGGGTTGCCACCTTTTCTTCATGCCAAACCTAAACACTTTAGCGGTACACAGCAAAAAATTTTAAGGGGGAACGCTGTGGACTCTGGTGTAAAAGGGGACTCTGATGTAAGGGGGTTTCTGCTCACCAAAGCCCCCCCGTTTCATCAAAGTCCACAAAGCAGCCCTTACATCTGAGTCTGCAGAGCACCCCTTACATCTGAGTCTGCCAAGCAGCCCTTACTTCTGAGCCCCCCTTACCTTAGTGTACTCACTTGCTCAGAGGCAGGAGAGAGAAGGGAGCAGGCCTGTGCACTTGGAGTTTTTTGGTTCTTGGTTAGTTGGGGAGCATAGGGGTGTGCAACTCGGGCAGCAGGGGGAATATGTGCCACAGTGGGTGATTAGGGTGTGCCCAGGCATGCCTAAGTTGGGGGGACACATTCGGGTCTGAATAATGTGTCCGGGTGTTCCAGGTGGTCTGAAACCTGGACACATGATTCAAAACCCAGATAGGTGGCAACCATAACTATGCAACTGTTTAGAGACCTCAGCATATCAGGGCTGAGGGCCTGGATGGACCTTGTTAGAAGCTGATTGGAGGACCTCACCACAAGGGATCTGGTTTACAGAAGAACTTTCTCACTCATTGGGCCATGTCTGTAGGAAGCATGAAGGTGGCAGTTGGGGGCAATGTATAATGGATCCTGCATGTATACAATGTTATATTTAATGTATCCTGTATGTGTATGTAGCACTGACTCCCGAAGGAGCTGCTGGTTTGATTGGGCTTACCGTTACCTTCTTCTCCTCAATTTGTGTCTAGGGGCTCCCATGGTAGATGGCCCAGTAAACTCAGAGACTGACGACAGATATGCATACAGGGATTTTTATTTGCAAAATGTAGACAACGAACAGTCTCTTACAATAGGATCAGAGGGTTAGGAAGGAAGTTCAGGTACTCTAATTCCGTCTACACACGTAGCGGACTATCCGGCGGACTTAGTCCAGCGGACTTCCTGCTGGACTGTCCGCCGGACTTTCCGAATGGGCTACTTGCCCACACACGGCACTTTTTCAGCGGACTAATACGGCGTACTAAGTCCGCCGGACAATCCCCCGTACTTTTGAAATGAACAGACTCGCCCACACACGCGGAGGAAAGTCCTCTCATTTTGAGCGTGTCTCCAGGTAGGCGGGGCCAGCGACGTCTCCTTCGCTGGTATAGACTTAAAGGGGAACCCCAACGCTGAAAAAATCGGCGTGGGAGTTCCCCCCAGGTCCACATCAGACCCTTGTCCGAGCACGCTACCCGGCCGGCCAGGAAAGGGGGGGACGAGCGAGCCCCCCCCCTCCTGAGCCGTACCAGGCCGCGTGCCCCCAACATGGGGGGGTGCCTTGGGGAAGGGAGGGCTGCGCGGCCCCCCCACCCCAAAGCACCTTGTCCCCATGTTGATGAGAACAAGGGCCTTTCACCTGTAAAAAAAAGTACAAAAAAAACACCACACAGGGTTAAAATAGTTATTGCACAGCTCCAGGGGTCTTCCGTCTTCGGGGGTCTTTGCGCCGGACTCCTCTGCTATCTTCTGCTAGTTCTTTTGCTAGCGGAGGAGCCCGGCTTTCTTCCTCTTCCGACTTCGGGGGTCTTGTCCCCCTCTTCGGTTCTTCTTGCCGGGCCACTGCGCCTTCTTCTAGCTCATTTACAGGCGGGGGCCCGGTCTTCTGTCGCCGCCGCTGCTGCTGCCGCCGTCTTCTGTTCTTCTGTTCTTCTCTTCAGATGTTGCCTCATCACATCCTCTGCTCACAATGGCACCGACGTGACGCGCTGCAACTTATATAGGGACATCACCGGATGATGTCCCCGCCCAGTATGATGTCACAGTCCCAAAGGATGCTGGCACTGTGACATCATACTGGGCGGGGACATCATCCCTATATAAGTCACTGCACGCCTTGTCCCCGTCATTGTGAGCGGAGGGAGCGACGAGGCAACATCTGAAGAGAAGAACAGAAGAATAGAAGAACAGAAGACGGTGGCAGCAGCGGCGGCAGCGGCGACAGAAGACCGGGCCACCGCCTGTAAAAGAGCTAGTAGAAGGCGCGGTGGCCCGGCAAGAACCGAAGAGGGGGACAAGACCCCCGAAGTCGGAAGAAGAGGCTGGTGGCGAGGAAGAAAGCCTGGCTCCTCCGCTAGCAAAAGAGCTAGCAGAAGATAGCGGTCCGGATAGGAGTCCGGAGAGAAGACCCCCGAAGACGGAAGACCCCCCGGAGCTGTGCAATAAACTATTTTAACCCTGTGTTGTGTTTTTTTTGTACTTTTTTTCACAGGTGAATGGGTAGGGGTACATTGTACCCCATACTCATTCACATAGGGTGGGGGGCTGGTATCCGGGGGCCCCCTTATTAAAGGGAGCTCCCGGATTCCGATAAGCCCCCCGCCCGCAGACCCCAACAACCAACGGCCAGGGTTGTCGGGAAGAGGCCCTTGTCCTCATCAACATGGGGACAAGGTGCTTTGGGGTGGGGCGGCCTGGTACGGCTCAGGAGGGGGGGGGGCGCTCACTCATCCCCCCCTTTCCTGGCCGGCCGGGTAGCGTGCTCGGACAAGGGTCTGATGTGGACCTGGGGGGGGACCCCCACGCCGATTTTTTCGGCGTTTGGGTTCCCCTTTAAGTCCATACCAGGTGGCGGGGCCAGTGACGCATCCTTCGCGGGCCCCGCCTACCTGGAGACGTGCTCAAAATTAGCGGACTTTTCTCCGGGCGGGAAAAGTCCGCTCATTTCAAAAGTACGGCGGACTGGCACACACACAGCCGGATCGTCCGCCGAAATGCAAGTCCGGCAGGAAGATTGGAGTGCAAAACTACTTTCTAAGTCTGCCGTACTTTCGGGTAAAAAAAGTCCGCCGGAGGCTACACACGGGGGGATTGTCTGGCGGACTTGAGTTTGCCGGACTTTTCCACCCGATTGTTTGATCGTGTGTGCGCGGCATTAGTGTCAAAGTCAATCATGAAGGACTTGCTTACTTTGACTAAATCCAGAGAATAGCCATTCACAACTAGATGTTCACTCAAGTTGGATAGTCCCTCTCTCACAAGGCCTAGCAACCAACAAGGTGCTTTACTCAGGAACAAGTCTATGCCACAGACGTTGTTGTAGAACATACAGGAATAGTCTCTGCCACAGACCTTGTTGTAGAACTTCAGGAAACTAACACTTGTGGAACACTCGTGTGATACCTGGATCTTTCAGCCAGCTTGGCGATATCTCACGAGACAGGATTCACTTAGGTACTTCAGCCCTTCCAGGCTCTTGCTAAGAAGCCAACCCATACCTGGCCTTCTTCTGAAGAGTCCTCCCCTGGATAGCTGTGAATTTACTGGTCCTCTCCAACTACCGGAGACGGCACTGGACCACCTCAGAATCCTTCTTTAGTTTCCTTGCCTTGGGCTAGCCAGCCTCGAGACAATAAGTCGGGTGGATCCGCACCCCAGGCCATAGCCTTCCTGGGGGCTGGCCAGGAGGACCAGGACCATCTAGTCAGAACATACTTCTGGACCAGAACCCCAAACTACGTGACATCCGCATCTTAAGTACCCCCTCTCAGAAAGCACAGCTAGAGTTACACTCCCACTGGGCAGGCTCAGAGAGAGAGTAAACTTAAAGCACCCAACTATACTGTGGTTCCATGCCTGCCAGAAGAGACAGCGACCCCCCATGGCCAGGCTGAACATTCTGCAGTCCAGTCAGACTGATGCTGAGGTCCAAATTTAGAACAATTGTACCCAAACCAAACTGCAGTTCAGGTGTAACCTTAACCTTTAAAAAACAGGAACCGGCGCTACATATATAATGTATTATATAATATATCCTGTATGTATAAGATTTATTATATCATGTAGCCTGTATGTATACAATGTACAATGTATACAATGTATTATATAATGTACAAAACATAAGGAGCTGCACTCATAAAATTGATAAGTAAACTAATAATGTGCAAGTGAATGGATCAGTCTGATAAGTGGATCCAAAAGAATATATAACAAATCAAAAATAAAAATGCTATAAGAGGAAAAATAACGGAATTGGTAAATGTATATCTGGGAAAAAAATGATTTATGGTGATTGCCCCATGTTTATGATGAATAAACAGATGGGAGTGAATATAAAAGTAAAAATAAAAATAGAATAAAAATTTGTAAAATATATCAACAGTCCTTAAATCCTCCAATAGTAAGTGGATAAGCGATTGTAGAAACACAGTGTAATGAAATCTTCTGTGACTTTTGTAAAAGACAACATGAATCCACCACCACATAGTGAGAGTGCAAGCTTACCACCTGCACAAGCTGTTTGAGCTTATGGCTAATACCCAGGCAGGACCTTTAATCCTCCCAGCACCTCCGATAGCCGATGAGCCAAGCGTTCCTGGAGAGTATGGATGTGTCCAACGATCAGCAGCCAGCTACTGGAATCAGTTCAGTGTAAGTGTTCATACCAATCCAAAAACAGAATAAAGAGGAATTGCTGGCGGGTAAAACAGGCTGGTATTTTTATTAAATGGAAAAAATTGTGCTTACAAGTATAGAATGCACATGTTTTAAAAGTCCATAAGAAAGCCAGCCGGGAAACACTAGTAAAACACGTCCGTACAAACGTGACATAAAAATAACGCGGTGATGTCAACACATTGCTCCACCTGGCGTGTTTCGTCACCAATTTGACATCGTCCTGGGGCACGGGTGGTGTACTGATGCACCGCTATAAATAGTCTATATACCCACTAAAGCATTGGTCTGAGCCTAGAGTAGTTGACGCTGTTAGCGCCATTTTGATTGGGGGACGTCAAAGACGAAAAACCCATTCGCCGGGGACATAGTAGACAGTTATGGGAACAACGGCCACACAATTGTTTTCACACCATTGCACACATCGCAACTGTCCTGATGATCGGCCCAGTTATATATTTATATTTGAATAGGTAAATAGCCCCTAAAAAATATATATATAACATCCAGCACTAAGGGCATTATTTAACCCCTTATGCATATTCCATGTAGAAGACCTAACGATAATCTAGGATGGCAGACATGAACCTGTAATTACGGTAATATAAACAAAGAAGAAGATGCTGCCATAACCTCTCTTCCTTATTACTAATGAATATTATATAATAAATATTATTTTATTTCTAAAGAACATTTAATTGTAAAAAAATATACATCAATATGAAAAATAGAAATAAAAAATTATAGATAATATAGATAAAAATTGAAAGATATCACAAAATAAAGAATATATAGAGACTCATGTTTCATATGACATCCACAGCCAAAACTGATATCATGGATATCATATATCCATAAGGAAACCATACTGGACACCTAAAAGATACCTCATAAGAACATCCTGGTGTCCAATAGGTGATCCTTATAGATATCACCCAAAAAGTGCAAATATCTTTACATTATAGGAAATATATTGGCTTGTAATTGAAAACACAGGGCACTGATACTCCATTAAATGGCCAATAACCTCACATAGAAAAACTATCCGAGATCCAGGCTGAGTTCAGATGATACATGGGATTAAAACTGCTAACAAAAACCTTAATAAAGAAATGTGTGTTAGATACACCCTAAGCAGAAACCAGGAAGATATCACTGCAACACTAGTCAAACCTTGGGGGGTATAACACTTGATCTTATGAACCCAAGGCATCTGTAATTTTGAAATACTTCTAACAGGGGAGCAGCCCCTCCAATGAGGGCTATATTTGTCAATCCCTAAAAAAATGGTATTGGTAGGGTCTCTGTTATGTATTGCTAGGTAATGTTTGGAGACAGAGTGTTTGGTGAACCCCTTCCGCATATTATTAATGTGCTCATTCAAGCGTACTTGGAGGGACATTTGGTCCTGCCCACATACTGCAGTCCACAAGGGCACTGCAGTAAGTATACTACCCCTAAGGTGGAGCAGGTAATGAAGGGTTCTATTTTATATTCCTTAGAGGTACAGATAGAAATTAACCTAGTCGTTCTCCTTGTTTTGCATCCATTAAGAGAACCAACTTGGCGTTTTCTGCACTGATAGTAACCTGTAAGTTCAGTGAAAAAAATGTTTTTTTTTGGTGGGAGGATTGAGAACATTAGGGGCCACTTTATCTCTCAAGGAGGGAACCCCCCTAAATACTACCTGGGGTCTAGCTGGCAGGATAGTAATCAATATCCTATCATTACCCAGGATGTGCCAGTGTTTATTAACAATATGCTTGATATTTTTATGCTGATTGGAGAAACTCATAATGAAAGGATTCTTAAAGGTGTTATGTCTCTCTTGGTTCAAAGGCCTCTCCTTCAAAAGGTCTGCCCTGTCTACCAATTTAACCTGGTCGAGTGTCTCCGACAGGGACTCCATTGAATAACCTTTCTCCAGGAATCTCTGTGTAAGGCCGCGTACACACGCGGGGACTGTTCGCCCAACTTTGTCCGTCAAACAGTTTCGGCAAACAGTCCGCTCAAAATTAGCATGGACGGACATGGCCACACACGACGGACGAACAGTTTGCTGAAACCGTGCGCGATGACGTGAACGGCACGTACGACGGGACGAAAAATACGACGTCCTATACACTGCATTATAACTTTCGGCGTGAAAATCCTTTCTGAGCATGCGCGCAACTTTGTTTGACGAACAAGCCTACACACGAGCGGACTGTTCGCTGAAACAAGGTTTCAGCGGACAGTTTTTCGGAAATTCCGAAAAACCTTGTCCGTCAAACTGTCCGCTGAAACTGTCCGCTGAAAGCCCACACACGAGCGGACTGTCCGCCCAAACACTGTTCAGCGGACAAAGTTGGGCGAACAGTCCGCCCGTGTGTACGCGGCCTAAGGGTCTCTGCCTGTTCTAAAAATTCATCCTGTTTGGTACAATTGCAATTCAGCCTCATGTACTGGCTTTTAGGTAGTGACCTAAGCCAAGAAGCATGGTGGCAACTATCCATGGGGATGTATGAACCCAGCCTTATTGTCAAAACCTAATTGGCTAAGCTGAATTTAGAAGCTGATTGGTTACTATGCACAGCTGCACCAGATTCTATGTGCATCAGTTTTAGTAAATCTCCCCCTTAGGGGTCTATTTATAAATACTAAAAAAAATGCTGTGTCTAAGCAACACAAACAATTCCAATATTATGTCTAATATGTTTCCTATGTTTGTCAGCTAACTCTAGTGGCTATAGTACACATTTTCCTGAATAACCTCAGTCAGGAAAACATTGCATCAAGGCCATTAGATGGAGCTGACAATCATAGGACATAAACATATAGACTAGCCTTTTTGAACCAGGGTTTCTTCAGGGGTGCCTTGGCAAAATGCCTAAAAATCTCCCCAAAATTGTATACAAGCCGGTGGATGGATGAAACTTGACTTTTAGTTACACAAAGCCACAGGTTTTCATTGTGCACCATTACAACCTCCTAACGGCCAACCTCCTAACGACCAAGGACATCATCAGTTGATAAGAAGGATGTCAGTTGCCGGCATATCATCCTTGTTTGATCCTCCCTTGCCTCTCTCCATCAGATTTGGGGTGTCATTAGCTAAGAGATTGAGAGAAATTGAGGGAGAAGAGAAAAATTGGAATACTAATCAGTATCATTGTGCAAAAGTGTATTTGCTTTGGAAGAATAAATCAACTTTAATGTTGGGTGTCCTACATGTATTGCTGTTGCAATATTATGTAAAACTTTTAGAATAGTTACTACATTTGTAGAATGGGTGCCTCAAGGCTGTCCATAATTTTGGAGGGTGCCTCAAGACTGTCCATAATTTTGGAGGGTGCCTCAAGACTTCTATAATTTTGGAGGGTGCCTTGAGACTGTCCATAATTTTGGAGGGTGCCTCAAGACTTCTATAATTTTGGAGGGAGCCTTGAAACTGTCCATAAATTTGGAGGGTGCCTCAAGCCTGCCAATAATTTTGCAGGGTGCCTCGAGACTGTCCATAGGTTTGGAGTGTGCCTCAAGACTGTCCATAATTTTGGATGGTGCCTAGAGACTTCTATAATTTTGGAGGGAGCCTCGAAACTGTCCATAAATTTGAAGGGTGCCTCAAGCCTGCCAATCATTTTGCAGGGTGCCTCGAGACTGTCCATCATTTTGGAGGGTGCCTAGAGACTTCCATCATTTTGGAGTGTGCCTCAAGACTGTCCATCATTTTGGAGTGTGCCTCAAGACTGTCCATAATATTGGAGGGTGCCTAAAGACTTCTATAATTTTGGAGGGAGCCTTGAAACTGTCCATAAATTTGGAGGGTGCCTCAAGCCTGCCAATAATTTTGCAGGGTGCCTCGAGACTGTCCATCATTTTGGAGTGTGCCTCAAGACTGTCCATAATTTTGGAGGGTGCCTAGAGACTGTCCATAATTTTGGAGGGTGCCTCAAGACTTATATAATTTTGGAGGGAGCCTCGAAACTGTCCATAAATTAGAAGGGTGCCTCAAGCCTGCCAATAATTTTGCAGGGTGCCTCAAGACTGTCCATAATTTTGGAGGGCGCCTAGAGACTTCCATAATTTTGGAGTGTGCCTCAAGACTGTCCATAATTTTGGAGGGTGCCTTTGAGACTGTCCATAATTTTGGAGGGTGTCTCAAGACTGTCCATAATTTTGGAAGGTGCCTCAAGACTGTCCATAATTTTGAAGGGTACCTCGAGAATGTCAATCATTTTGGAAGGTGCCTTTTTTCTCTACCTGTGATTTACAAAATGCTAAATGCAATATATCTAGGCTGCAAAAACAGACACAAACAACTTTAGCCATAAATAAATTTATTTAAAAAATTTAGAAATATATATGTAAATGCAAACACAGAAGAAAAACCAAAGGCATAATGGAAATAAATGCATACACAGAAATTAATTAAAAAATAAGTAACATTACACACATTACAACAATGTCTGCATTATAAAAAAAAATGAGAAGACACAAGTAAAAAAAAGGCATACATATTTTTATCCTTCATATGTCGACCAAAAAACTGTGTAGCAGCTGCCAAAAATATAATTTCTTATTTTGATCATCAAGTCAACAACAAAAAATATGTATTTTTTCAATTATATTAAAGTGTAACTAAACCCTCCTATCCTTTTTTTAGGCAAGGAAGCTGCCATTTTAGCCTCTGTTTGATCTGCAATTGCCATGATGCTGCCCATTTGATCAGTTATGACACCAGCCATTTGGTGGTTTGACAGTTTAGTTAAGAGCACAAGCAATTGTGGCAGTTAGCATTCCTAAGAATGAAACCGCCAACACCATGGATGTCTATGAAGGTTCTTATTATTCCATTATTCAAGGTCAAGGTACCAATAGTTTTGGTTAGTTACACTGGTCTTATTCTGTTATGTTGAAGAGATTTTGAAGCTTATTTAAGCAGCTTGTTCAGTTCTAATGAATCTTCTTTACTTCCTCATTAGAGAAGAGGCTTCTTGAATAAGATCTGGAATATCTTCAACATTACAGAACAAGTCCAATGGAGCAGTGGCGGATGGTGCTAAATATTTTATTGGGGGGCAGACTATCGCCACCCCCCCATGGGAGACATACAGGAAGGCAGTGACCCCCCTCCCACGCGGGAGACATACCGGAAGGCAGCGATCACACCCTCCCTCCCTGCAGGAGACAGACGGTGAAGGTGCCGATCAGAGGCAGAGGAAGAGGATAAGGGCTAAGGATGCTGCTCCTTGCTCAGGGACCATTGCTTCTCCTCCCAGCTGAACAGGAAGTGGGTCTTGATACCTGATTGGCCAATCGGGTCTCAGGAAACGCTTCCTGATTGTACGGGAGGAGAAGCAACAGCCCCTGAGCGAGGAGCAGCAGCCTTAGTCCGGATCCTCCTCATCTGCCTCTAATTGGTGCATTCACCATCTGTCTCCTGCAAGAAGACAATAGCAAATATTAATTCACGATTGCCACACAACTGCGTGGGCTCAGGGCTCAGTGCTCTGCACTCCAAACCCTCAGGCTCTAATCATATGCTTAAAAAAAATTGAAATCCATGCGTCCGGTTCCCTGTATGTAGATTAGGGGCCAGGCGAATAGATTAGGGGGGGTGGCGCCCCTGTGCCCCATATGTATGGGCCGCCACTGCAGTTGACTATAACTGCTAGTAGCAACACTAATGATCTTCACTGGTACTAGTACTGTACACCTGAGACTTCACAGTACTGCCAATAACCAATCATGCCATTGACTATTCCGATTACAGTGGCATACATACTGTTGATTTTTACACAGAATTTCACAGCTGCTATCTAGGGATTCCAATTGAGTTGTGACAGGCTAGGGGGAGTAATAAAAAACTTCAAAAAACAGCCTTTATGTACAGGTACTATTAGAAGGGATAGCTATAGCATAGGTCATTTTAAAGAGACCCTGTCTGCCAAATCATTCTTTTGAACAAATAAATCCTATATGATTATATGTGCATTTATTTTATTGTATGCATATTTTTTACCTGTAAAAGCCTCCCTTGTGTAGGCATCCAAAAGCCCTGAGACTACTGCTGGGATGTTAGCAGCTCCAGCAGACAAAGAACTGTTCCTCAAGTGAAACTCTATAGCAGCCATTTTTAGCCCTCGAAAAAAAATTCAGATCTCGGAGGAACCCCTGAAATAATATTTTTACAATATTTGCAGCAAATGGATCGTTAGTGTGATCAGGGACTGGTATAATACCATACAGTATAGTGAATAATAAGATAACAAATATTAAATCATAACCCTTTGCAGTTGTGCTCAGTGCAAAATGTGAACTTTCCATTGGTGTTCAACTAAAAATCCATTCCACATTGGTGTTCATTGCAAAAAAAAAACAGTATTAAAAGTTTAAAGCCGAATTGGGCTTTACAATAATTTTTTTTTGGTCTCGACTATAATATTGAAACAAGAAAAATATATACAGAAGACATCTACATTCCCTTTTGAATAAAAGTTAAAATGCATGATAAAGGCATGACTTCCAAATTGAAATATGATTAAAGGGACCAAGTCACATCCTTGCAGTTGAATACAGTTTTATTTTCCTTAATTATTTAATTTTTTTTCAATGCATGTAAATGCATAAAGACTGCTCGCCAACATTACTTGGATTGTTTTATTTGCATTTTAATGCATAAGGTATTTACGGTGCCTTAAGAGCTTAAATGTTTAAAATAGGGGACATGGAATTATAGTCCTTAGACTTTTCTTTTTTAGCTTCACGGATTTTAATGATGCTTTGCAATTATTATTGTTATTATTATTATAATACAGGATTTATTTAGTGCCCACAGTTTAAGCAGCACTTTAGGCTCCGCCCACAGCAGGGGTCCAGTGCGTGCTGGTTCACAGTTTCCGGTCCGGTTTCACCCTGAATTTTGGGCTGAATTCTGACCTGAAACAGACCAAAT
The DNA here is from genome assembly GCF_037356315.1 of Lithobates pipiens. Taxonomy (NCBI): domain Eukaryota; kingdom Metazoa; phylum Chordata; class Amphibia; order Anura; family Ranidae; genus Lithobates; species Lithobates pipiens. The sequence continues at coordinate 39,745,051 of NW_027507748.1, read as the reverse complement.
AACGCAGATCGTTTTTCTGAAAAATGCACTGAACCTGCTGCGGACATATGTGAACCAACTCCATAGAGAGCAAAATCTCCTGCTATTGCAAATTGGATGCGGCGAACCCAGCCTTATCGTGAAAAGTAGTTGCATGGACCTGAGGAGAAATTTGGACGCCTGCCCTTACACACATATGAACTTTAATGGCATCCCAGTCTTAACCCGTAGGGTTCAGTATTGAGTTGACCCGCCCTTTGCAGCTAAAGCAGCTTCAACTCTTCTGGGAAAGCTGTCCACAAGGTTTAGGAGTGTGTCTATGGCAATGTTTGACCATTTATCCAGAAGTAAAGGTGTTCTATCGGGTTGAGGTCAGGAAAGTTCCTCCACCCCAAACTTGCTCATCCATGTCTTTATGGACCTTGCTTTGTGCACTGGTCAAAATCATTTAGTGGAGGGGGGATTATGGTGTGGGGTTGTTTTTCAGGTGTTGGGCTTGGCCCCTTAGTTCCAGTGAAGGAAACTCTTAAGGCTTTAGCATACCAAGATAGTTTGGACAATTTCATGCTCCCAACTTTGTGGGAAGAGTTTGGGGATGACCCCTTCCTGTTCCTACATGACTGTGCATGGTCCATAAAGACATAGATGAGCGAGTTTGGGGTGGGGGAACTTGACTGTCCTGACCTCAACCCGACAGAAACCCTTTGGGATGAATTAGAGCCGAGACTGCGAGCCAGGCCTTCCCATCCAACATCAGTGCCTGACCTCACAAATGTGCTTTGGTAATATAGCGTATATTTGAAAATATAAAGCAGTGAATTTGAAATTTACCAATACATCACTCCAGGAGCGTCTTCGCTGTGCATATGCTCTATTTATAGTGATTGTATGATGAATGTCACAGTCACTGCTTTATAATGAATTCCCAAAGTGTGACACTCTTTTACAACTGATAAAAACAACAAGCTACCAAAAAAATAAAAATAAATTGCAAGCAGGAAATGCCAAGAAGCTGGCTAAGGTGCAAAAGTTCAGTTAACTGTTAAACATAAAAAAATGCATATACTATAAATAAACATTCCAATTTCCCTTTATCCCACCATCACCATCTCCTCCAGCTAATCTCAATATTGCACATGAACTTTTTTTGTTGAACCAAATTTTTCCCACCAACTCTTGATATTAATTAGAAATGGGGGGGGGGGAGTGATCTTAAGACCCCCTTCACACTAAGCCGCCCCGGGCGTCAGCGGTAAAGTGGCGCTATTTTTAGCACCGCTTTAACGTCCTTGTAGTGCTATTCGGCTGCTAGCGGAGCGGTTTTAACCCCCCGCTAGCGGCCAAACAGGGGTTAAATCAGCCCGCAAAACACTGGCGGCGGTATAGCAGCGCTGCCCCATTGTTTCCAATGGGCAGGAGTGGTGTATTCACCACTCCTCCACCGATGCAAAGAAGCTGCTGGCAGGACTTTTTGTGATTCCCCGCCAGCGCAGCGCTCCAGTGTGAAAACACTCGGGCTTTCACACTGGGTTTGCAGCTGAGGCTTTTATTGAGTGATATTTTTAGTGCTGTAGCTCCTGAAAAACACCTCCAGCATGAAAGGGGTCTAAAAAAATTATTTTGCAGCCACTGTCTGTTTTTTTTTTTCTTTCTATGAAGGAAAAGGTAAAATAATGAAGCTAATGAGGGGCTGCTCTTTTGAGCAATAACAGGTGCAAGATAGCTAAAGTGGCCAAATATTTTTTACCTTCATGCATTCTGTGCATGAAGGTTAAAAATATTCTGTGTGCTTCTACTCCCATAGCTCCCCCCCCCGCCCAACACCCCCCCCCCCCCCCCACCCCCCCCAGTGATGTACACAGGAGCCTTGGCTTTCCTGGTTCTCGCTCTCTTCATTGGATGAGATATTGTCTGCCCCTGCTGTCAATAACAGCCTGTCAGCCAATAAGGAGGGATCAGGGAGCAGATCCGAGCCACGGCTCTATGTGTTTTATGGACAGGAACGAGCATGTGCCAGTGCCCTGTAGGAAATGACTTGCTAATGTGGGGAATGGTCAAGGGGGAGCAACCAGGGGTGCCAACGGGGGACTCGAGAAGAAGAAGATGAACGGGGCTGCTCTGTACAAAACCATTATACAGAGCAGATAAGTATGACATGTTTGTTATTTAAATTTAAAAAAAACTTTAATATCACTTTAAAATATGTTTTTGATTTGATTTTATGACCCTGGGATATGCCTCAATGATGGCTCATGGATAAATTGTTGTTCAAGGGCTATGTGCAGCAGAAGCTCCTTGGATTCCAGAGTAATTATAAAATATTGCTAGATGACGAAAAACACATGGCCAAAAATAGTGAATATAGAACGGAAAGGCAATATATGAAATTAAAAATGTGCAAAAACGCTCAATATGAACCCAACTGGGGAGATTTTCTGTCATTTCATGACCCTGCGACACCTGTATAAGAAACCAGGGTTCACTTGTGACCAGAACAGAAAGCCATAGTGAGAAAAAAAAATTGCAGATGTGCTAATCCTTCCTCATTCTACAAATTTTTTATTTTTTGTGTCAATGTCTCTGCTGGTAAGATGTCCTAATAGAAAGTGAAGAGTAATCTCCCCAATAAGGATATACAGTAGAATGCAATACACCCCTGGCAATGGCCCTTCCCCGATGCATCTAAAACAAAAAGTTTAAAGCAGAGTTCCACCCAGAAATGGAAATTCCCCTTATCCAGTCCCCCCCCCCCCCTCCACCGGTGTCACATTTAGCACCTTTCGGGGGGAGGGGGAGCAGATACCTGTTTAATACAGGTATTTGCTCCCACTTCCGGTGAAAGATCGCCACAGCATCCGCGGCAATCCAGGCCATGTCCGGCTCCTCCTCCACCCCCCCCCCCCCCCCCCGCTGTCTTCTGGGCGACACATGAGTTTCAGAAGACAGCAGACCCCAGTCAGAACGTGCAGCGCGACTCACGCATGCGCAGTAGGGAAACAGGCTATGAAGCTGCAAGGCATCACTTCCTGATTTCCTTACTTAAGATGCGGGCGCCTCCACCCGGAGCTGAGGGATGGGTCGGCTTCGGGTGAGGACATCGCGGACACCCTGAACAGGCAAGTGTCCTTATTTTAAAAGTCAGCAGCTGCAGTATTTGTAGCTGCTGACTTTAATTTTTTTTTGTTGCAGGCGGAACTTCACTTTAAGGGAGGAAGAGGGAGTAAAAGGGTACAAAAGCAAGACAGCTAAAGGAAAAAAGTTGGCTAATTAATTTATTAATTGATTTAAAGGTATTTTCTAAAACCGAATCAAGTGCCCTCAAGACACTTCTTTAATTGGTCCCCAACTATTTTCACCATTAATTGATTAGAAAATTCCACCTGCTAAATATTGTAGAGGCAGCATTTTCCATTGAGAAGACCTGTCAACCAAACCGGCTAGCTGGAATTTTCTTTCAAGTCTGAGTGACGTCATCCCATGGCTTCATCTGGCTCGAAGAACTCCAATAGAGCTGAAGTTAGAAGTTGAGGAGGCTGGTTGATGGTGTTGGCTATCAACCGGCCTCCTCACTTCTAACTCCAGCTCTACTGGAGTTGAAAGATCTTCAAGCCAGATGAAGCCATGTGATGACGTCACTCAGACTTAAAAAAAATGTCCAGCCTTGAAGGAAAGTTAGGTATAGGAAAAAAAATTGGGCTGCATCCAGAAAGGTGACGGGAGTGTTGGGGTTTGGGGAAACAACTTGCCAAGAGTTGGGTTTTAATACTAGGCTGTTTGATAGAGTATACTGTTTTTCTTGTTCAACACATATACCAATGGTTACAACATTTTTTCAGTAGGTGAGTGATATTTGACCAATTACTAATTCTGTAGTCACAAATAATTACAACGTTCATAAAAGAGAACATTACTCAGAATACTGGCAAAAAGAAAGACACAAGGGGAAGCTTTGGTAATTAAAAAAAATAGCTTACATATTTTTATATAAATAAAATAGTTAATATTCTGAAAAAAAACACAAGTTAAAGAGTACCAAAAACTGGAGATGCTAACGGTTTGTTTGGAAAACCAGTGGGAAGTGCTGCTTGATTCCAAGTTCTTTTCACCTCACCTGGTGGCCTGAGTACCTAGATCAACTTTAAAATATGAAGAATGTAACAGGAGAAAATGAAAGACCCAAAACCCCAAGGTGGGAAGAAAGAGAACCTGGAATGGTGGCAGGGAGTCCTCTCTGCTAGAGTCTCTGATACATATAAGCAGTCATTGGATGTATCAGGCCACATGGTTTTATAATCAAAATATCTATTTTATATGGCTGATCATTAAATATGCAATCAGCATGACCTACATATGTCAGGAAAAGGGTGAATTATTGTCACACCCTAGTTAAAAAGGAATGCATCAACAGAACCCTTTTAAAGGCTCTAAACCTTAGATGTTCATACAATACATTATACAATACCACCACCGAACACCAAGAATAAAATATTTCAAAGTATAAAAATATAATAAACAAACCATAACAGCAGAAAAATACATATGCAATATAACAGCTAATATAAGATAGAATATACCATACAATGATTTACCTATTGTAAAGGGCCAAACAAAAGCGCTGAGATAGACGGTGAGGTTGTACTGGGTCACACATTGAGACTGAGCCCTAAATTAAGGGCTTAATGACTTCCAGTACCAGTACCTTGAAAAAAATATTGTGAAAAATATTCAAGCACACCCTTTCCATAGGAAAGGTTAACATTCTTTTTGGGTTAGCAGATTTGGTGCACTTATCTATACAATCTATACAAGGGTGGCTTGACTACTTTTTTGACCTGTTGGCCCTGCACAGTGTAGGAGTTACTTTTTTCAGGTAGGATCACATTTTTTGAAGGAAATAGTAACCCAAAGATCTTCCAGGGTCTAAAGCACTGAATATTCGTTCAACTCACAAAACTCCTACCATGAGGTCCACAACTGGGTGTGGTACACAGTTGCTATTCCAGTACTAGCAAGCCCCATGTCAAATTAAAATCAAGTCCCTTTATCCAAATAACCCAAATTGTCAGATTTTTTTGTTCCATGCCCATTCCCTTTCCTTGTATCACATTATAAGTACAGGCAGTTTAAACAATGATCCCTTGGGCAAGGAGTGATATGCAGTACACAACAATCTATAGGAACCAACCAGAACTCTTCTTTTATCTTTGGCACATTATGAAGTTTTGTTTTGGTTGCTCCTTCCACGACATCTTCATCCAGGTCCAAATCATGAAGATGAACAAAGAAAAAATCCAGGAAAATGAAAAGATTTCCTTGCAAGTCCAGCTTATCAACATTAATTGAGCATGTCTAGGGTACTGTTTTGTTTGTTCATGAATAAAACATGCAAATTTGAGGGATGTCAACCCCTTGACACATCCCCTGAAAATTAACTGAAGAAGCTGCTTGGCTAAGCAGTAAATAGCCTTCAACATTACAGAACATGTTTAGTTGAATGGGATGAATGCATACTAGCTTCTCCTCTAAAATGGTCCCTTTGAAGTAAATAATGTGTGCAAACTGGCTTCCCTCGACCTGCAGAGGGTCTATGCTCCAAAATTTTTCCAGATGGAATTAGGAAACCACATCTTATTTTCAGGATCATATTTTGATGACCTTGTTAGGATGCCAGATTGTCTTGCTTTCCCATTGACAGTACAATTCCCTTTTGATAACTATGGAATAAGAAAAATCAGTACAGCACGCAAGTTTAGAATGTTCCAGAGTAAGCTCCAAATTCCATGCATTTTCATTATCGGAGTTTCCAGGCAGAATGGCTTTCATAAACACATTTGTTTTTCTAGAGACGTCCATAATTTGTGTAGCTTCAATATCTGCAATGTTTCCTGGGATCTCTATGGCTTTATACATTTAATTATGGAATCAGAAGATTACACTGCATCAGAGTTCAATTTTTAGGATGTTAACTGATTTTTTCCCAAGTCATTCTTGAAATGTAAACATACAGAGAACTGGGACCACAAAACAGAATTGTCCTAATGTGTCTTAATTATTCGTATTCCTTGATCAGCTGGTTGCTGTCTCACATTCAGTAGACATCAGGTTACGTTGCTCCCTGAAAAAACAAAAGGGGATTGTAATTAAAGGAAACATCATACAAGATATATGGAAACTGCCATTGTCAAAATATCTTTCTGAAAATTATTGGCACTTATTCTGACTATCTTGCTACAATACCATGAATCAGGTGGGCTTTATTTATAGATGCTGGTGTAGGCAGGTTTTTGGCTGCAGTTTGTACGTGATTTTAGGGTGGTACTGTTTTGCTTCTTTGGACTGACAGGAAGCCATCTGGGACTAATTTGGGGACTCCAAGCAGTCATCTTAGGGATGCCAGCATTTCCTATTGGATGCCAAAATCCCATTAAGATTTAGGCAGCCATTTTAATGCAGAAGTGTTTAAATAGAAATTTCTTCGTCATTTGGCACACTTGCAGTATAGAAGTGTTAGAATATTAGAATTTATGAATGGATTGGGTCTCTGAGAATAATGGACTTGGATACATTTATATATCTTCTATGTATGGAAAAGGTGAAATTATATAAGGTTTTTATACTCATGAAAGTATATATTTTGTTTGAAGCTTCAAATGCATTTCTTGGAAAAGCAGTTCTATGTAGAACTCTCATATGGTAGTAATTAGTCTCACTCCCCCCCCCCCCCCCCCCATTGCAAATGAAGGAGATAACGTTACATCCTTTTCCAAAGACACAGTTTCAGTATGTTAGCTCAGAATATAAGTTCTTTCTTTAAATTGCAATATTTGTTGATTAGGATATTTTTAAGAGCATTGTGTATTTAGTGAAATAATTTGTATACATATTGATATATATGTTGTATTTGATTTAAGCTCCATGCACACTTGAGCTCATAAATGGCCGTTTTTTTGAAGTTTGGGAGTTTTTTTTAAAAGCCCATAAAATCCAATCAATGTTATGCTATGTGTCCATGCACACATGGACGTTGTTGGGGCGTTTATCAGCAGTGGAGTTTACAGGCTCTTTTCTGAATGCCATAAAATTGCGTTCAAGAGCAGTACTGGAATCATGATCCGACTTGCGGTGTGACTTGTGTGCCGAGGATGAAGGGGAACCCCGCCAAAATGAAAAACAAATTGGTGTGGGGTCCCTCTCCACGGACGATACCAGACCCATCGGTCTGGGATGGATTTTAAGGGGAACCCTCTTCACCGAAAAAAACTACATGGGGGTCCCCCCAAAAATTCATACCAGACCCTTATCCGAGCACACAGCCCAGCCGGTCAGGAAAGGGGGTGGGGACGAGCGAGCGCCCCCCCCCCCCCTGAACCATACCAGGCTGCATGTCCTCAACATGGAGGGTAGGTGCTTCGGGGCAGGGAGGGCTCTGCTCCCCCCCACCCCCAAGCACCTTGTCCCCATGTTGATGAGGATAATGGCCTCTTCCTGACAACCCTGCCCGTTGGTTGTCGGGGTCTGCAGGCGGGGGGGTCATCGGAATCTGTGGGCCCCCTTTAATAAGGGGGCCCCAGATCCCGGCCCCCCACCCTAAGTGAATGAGTATGGGGTACATTTTACCCCTACCCATTTCCCTTGAAACGTGTCAAAAATAAAAGACACTACACAGATTTTTAAAGTATTTTATTGGGCAGCTCCGGGGGTCTCTTGCGACTTCAGGGGTCTCTTCCTTCTTCTCCACGCTCTCCGGCCTCTTCTGCCAGGCTCCTCCACTATCTTCTGCCCACTCTTTTGCTAGTGGTGGCGTGGTCTTCTCCGTCGCCTTCTTTCCTCTTCTCTTCTTCCGATGTTGACACAACACTCTCTCCTGCTGTAATGCCGGGTACGTGGTGCGCAACGACTTATATTGGCATGACGTCACAGCCCATTATGCCCTGGATGGTGATGTCATAATGGGGCGGGGTCACCGGAAGACATCACCCGGTAACCATACCCCATGACAATATAAGTCGTTGCGCACCTCGTACCTGGCATTAAGTGAAGTCCGCTGTCAGCATTCCACGGATTCATGCTCCTCTGATTACTGAATCGCAGCAGGATCCCAGTACAAGGATAGAGAGAGCTGTGGGGAACTCCAGTGAGCTGTCAGCCTCTGATGATGGGGGCGTGGTTAAGCCTCAGAAACGATGTGATTGGTCACAGCGTCCCATCTGACAGCTCATCTGACAGTTCACTGGAGTTTCCCACGACTCTGAATCCTAGTATCGTCTTCCTCCAGTGATTCAGTGATCACAGCAGTGTGGTTTGAGGGAATGTTGACAGCGGACAGGGTGGGTGCTGTCCTGATATAAGGTTACCCGGATACAATGGTGGTAAAATCAGCAGTCACCATCCCCCATTAGTTTAGAGCAGGGGCGTTGCTAAGTCTAAAAAAGATCTGGGGCTAGAGCCCATAGCAGCATAGTAAAGAAAGTCATGCGCTTGCTTGGGCGGGCATACACGTGTATATACAGTAATACATGTGTGTGCGTGTGTATATATATCCCCAGAGAGCCTCCCCCTTGCATCAGGGTCCCCAGAGAGCCCCCCCACTTACATCAGGGTTCCCAGAGAGACCCCCTTACATTAGGGTCCCCAGAGAGCCTTCCCCTTAAATCAGGGTCCCCAGAGAGCCTCCCCCTTGCATCAGGATCCCTAGAGAGCCCCCCCACTTAAATCAGGGTCCCCAGAGAACCTCACCTCCCCTTGGGGACCCCTGCAGAGACTCGGAGTTATGATTCCCAGTTTCAGGGCTATAGCCCCAAAAGCCACCCTGTAGCGATGCCACTGGTTCAAAGTCATCTTATATCAGCACCAGTGGCAACTATGGTGTGAATAACAAGTAATAGGTATTCCTGCGCTACTGGGAAAAGGGAAGAAATAAAGAAATCTAAAAATTGGTTGCAACAACCCACCGACAGGGGTGCAAACCCCACCCGGAAATAAATCAAAGAATATCAATATATGATATTGCTCTCCAAATATAAAAAGTGCTAAGTGCAAAAGTGCCAGATATGTGAATATATCCACAATAAATAATATACCGGTAATTACCACAATAAAGAATTAAAAGCAAAATTGCAGTACTAAAAAAACCTAGATGCTAAAAATAAAGTAAACAAATAAATTGAACACGCTGTACTAACATAAATATACTAAAGTGATGTGGATGTGAATCAACACTGCTGTCCAGTTGCTGGAAATAAACATAAAGTGCATAATTGTAGTGCCACTGCAAAACAGAATATATAAAGTCTGTGAATAAATTCTGATTGAGTGACTCAGATAAGTGACTGAGTGATCTTGTGTCTTCAGAGTGCCCGCAAACAACAGGTGCAGTGGCTCCTTACCTTCCTGCTGTAAGGTAAACAGCATAAAATAGTATCCAAGGCACTGTAACCTGCAGATGGTGAAGCTGGGTCTGTGCTGGTGCTGGCGGGGGGCTGGAGGTATGAACAACAATGATGCCGGCTAGACTGTTGGGAGCTTATGCTGCTGTGTCCGGGTTTCAAGAGAACAGGAACCTGGACACAGCTGTCAAAACCCGGGCTGTCCGGGTCATTCCCATACAGGTGGCAACCCTAGGGCCAGGGAAAGTTATTTTTAGCAGATGATGCTGGATGCCATCCAGCCAGGAAATGAGGCGGGCTCCATCTGTCTTCTGGCAGCTTCTAATGCACCTTGTGAGAAACATTTTTGAATAGATTTGCTAGAGATAGAAGGATAGAGGCACCACATGCCAGAATTTTATATGGAATTTTTTGGAAAGGCACATGATGGGATTTTAAAAGGTACTAAAGACAAAATACAACACTTTACTAAAATTAAATATTTTTTATTAATATATATACAAAATAAAAATTATTTAACTTTAGAATAGTGTTCTATTTTGTCTTTAGCGCATGTAAAATCCAGTCATGTGCCTTTCCAAAAAAGCACATTGTGAGAAGCTCGCAGTGTACAGTAAAATTAGAACAAGCAATTTCAGTAAAGGTACAGTCAGCATGTCTGCAATTTTATGCAGCACCACGCTTGTTACCTCGGTGCAGTGTTGGAATGCATAGACTTGAATAAGTGAAAAGTGAAAAGTGCCAATGTGTGTCAAGTTAAAAGAAAGACATGTGAACTGACAAAAAATTAATTTTTTATTTTATTTTTGTTTTATAAATTTTTTTGGTTTTTTCTGAAATTTGGAAATTCAAAAATCCAGAATTCGGAAAAACAAAAATTCGGATTTTCAAATTTCCAAATTTTCGGATTTCCAAATTTCAGATTTCCGAATTTCGGATTTCCGAATTCCGGATTTCCAAATTTTCGAATTTTTGGAAATTCAAAAATGCAAAAATCTGAAAAAAAGAAAGAAAATCAGTAAAATTCAAAATAATAACTATTAAATTATAGGTATCGGAATTTCCTTTCAAATTTGGCTGTCCGCCATTTGTTATTTCGGATAATGCATAACTTCGGATAAATTCATACTTGTTACGTCACTAACAGCCAAATTTGAAAGTAAATTTCAATACCTGTAATTTAATATTTATTATTAATTAGTTATTATTTCAGATTTTGATTCTTTAGAATTTTCTGATTTTCACTCTTATTCTTGGATTTTCAAATTTCCAAATTTTCGAATTTTTACATTTATGGAATTTCAAATATTCAAATTTAGAATTTCCTAAATTTAGAATTTCTGACTTCGAATTTCTGAAATACCGAAATTTCTAATTTTCGGAATTTGGAAATTTCGAATTTTGGCCCTGCACAAAAACAAACAATTTTTTTTTCCCGACAACCTCTGCAGTTTTTATTTTTTGCGCTATTAACAAAAAAAGAGCGACAATTTTGAAAAAAAATGCAATCTTTTTTACTTTTTGCTATAATAAATATCCCCCAAAATATATAAAAAAAATACTTTTTTCCTCAGTTTAGGTCGATACGTATTCTACATATTTTTGGTAAAAACAAAAAAAAACGCAATAAGCGTATATTGATTGGTTTGCGCAAAAGTTATAGCGTCTACAAAATATAGGATAGTTTTATGGCATTTTTATTTTATAAATATATATATATATATATATATATACAGTGGTGTGAAAAAGTGTTTGCCCCCTTCCTCATTTCCTGTTCCTTTGCATGTTTGTCACACTTAAGTGTTTCGGAACATCAAACCAATTTAAACAATAGTCAAGGACAACACAAGTAAACAATTTGTAAATGAAGGTGTTTATTATTAAAGGTGAAAAAAAATCCAAACCATCATGGCCCTGTGTGAAAAAGTGATTGCCCCCTTGTTAAAACATACTATAACTGTGGTTGTCCACACCTGAGTTCAATTTCTCTAGCCACACCCAGGCCTGATTATTGCCACACCTGTTCACAATCAAGGCATCACTTAAATAGGAGCTGCTTGACACAGTAAGGTCCACCAGAAGATCCTTAAAAGCTACACATCATGCCGAGACCCAAAGAAATTCAGGAACAATTGAGAAAGAAAGTAATTGAGATCTATCAGTCTGGAAAGGGTTATAAAGCCATTTCCAAAGCTTTGGGAATCCAGCGAACCACAGTGAGAGCCATTATCCACAAATGGCGAAGACATGGAACAGTGGTGAACCTTCCCAGGAGTGGCCGGCCGCCCAAAATTACCCCAAGAGCGCAGCGACGACTCATCCAAGAGGTCACAAAAGACCCCACAACAACGTCCAAGGAACTGCAGGCCTCACTTGCCTCAGTTAAGGTCAGCGTTCATGCCTCCACCATCAGGAAAAGACTGGGCAAAAATGGCCTGCATGGCAGAGTTCCAAGGAGAAAACCACTGCTGAGCAAAAAGAACATCAAAGCTCGTCTCAATTTCTCCACAACACATCTTGATGATCCCCAAGACTTTTGGGACAACATTCTGTGGACCGATGAGACAAAAGTGGAACTCTTTGGAAGGTGTGTGTCCAAGTATATCTGGCGTAGAAGGAACACTGCATTTCATAAAAAGAACATTATACCAACAGTAAAATATGGTGGTGGTAGTGTGATGGTCTGGGGCTGTTTTGCTGCTTCAGGACCTGGAAGACTTGCCGTGATAAAAGGAACTATGAATTCTGCTGTCTACCAAGAGATCCTGAAGGAGAATGTCCGACCATCTGTTCGTGTACTCAAGCTGAAACGAACTTGGGTTCTGCAGCAGGACAATGATCCTAAACACACCAGCAAGTCCACCACCGAATGGCTGAAGAAAAACAAAATGAAGACTTTGGAGTGGCCTAGCCAAAGTCCTGACCTGAATCCTATTGAGATGTTGTGGTATGACCTTAAAAAGGCCGTTCATGCTCGAAAACCCTCTAATGTAACTGAATTAGGACAATTCTGCAAAGATGAGTGGGCCAAAATTCCTCCAGGACGCTGTAAAAGCCTCATTGCACGTTATCGCAAATGCTTGGTTGCAGTTGTTGCTGCTAAGGGTGGCCCAACCAGTTATTAGGTTTAGGGGGCAATCACTTTTTCACACAGGGCCATGATGGTTTGGATTTTTTTTCACCTTTAATAATAAACACCTTCATTTACAAATTGCATTTTGTGTTTACTTGTGTTGTCCTTGACTATTGTTTAAATTGGTTTGATGTTCCGAAACACTTAAGTGTGACAAACATGCAAAGGAACAGGAAATGAGGAAGGGGGCAAACACTTTTTCACACCACTGTATATATATATATATATATATATATATATATATATATATATATATATATTTTACTAGTAATAGAGGCGATCTGTGATTTTTATCCGGACTGTGGCATTAGAGCCCTCTCACACTGCGTCAGCGGTAAAGCGGCACTAATTTTAGCGCCTCTTTACCATCGCTTTAGCGGCGCTATTCTGCCGTTAGCGGGGCGGTCTTAACCCTCCCGCTAGCGGACGAAAAGAGGTTAAATCTACCCCCAAAATGCTGCCAGATCGGTGTTTTGCTGGCGGTATCGCAGCACTGCCCCATTGATTTCAATGGGGTGCAGCGGTGGAGGAGCGGTGGGGGAGTGGTAGAGGAGCGGTGGAGGAGCGGTGGGGGAGTGGTAGAGGAGCGGTGGAGGAGCGGTGGAAGAGCAGTGAGTTCACCGCTCCTTCACAGCTCCAAAGAAGCTGCTAGCAAGACTTTTTCTGAGGCCCTGACAGCACACTGCTCCAGTGTGAAAATGTCACTGGCAGGGAAAGGGTTAACCATTAGGGGGCGATCAAGGGGTTAATTGTGTTCCCTCTCTGTGTTCTAACTGAAGGGGGAGGGGACTGTGTAGGGGAGATGACAGATCGCTGTTTATACTCTGTATGAACAGACGATCTGTCTCTTCTCCCCTCATAAAACCGGAAACTGTGTGTTTACACATACAGATCCCAGTTCTCGGTGTGTCAGCAGCGTTCGCGGGAGCCGGGTGGTGTTCGCGACCGCCGGGCACTCGCACCGGCTCTGGGGGGGGGGGTGCGCAAAAAAACGACCACAGGGCGAAGCGGCGTTACATAACGTTGTTTCGCCCAGCCGCGCCATTCTGTCACAGTAAAACTGCGGCGGCTGGTCGGCAAGACTCTGGTCCGGCCGCACCTGGAGTATGCTGTCCAGTTCTGGGCACCAGTCCTCAGGAAGGATGTACTCGGAAATGGAGCGAGTACAAAGAAGGGCAACAAAGCTAATAAAGGGTCTGGAGGATATTAGTTATGAGGAAAGGTTGTGAGCTCTGAACTTATTCTCTCTGGAGAAGAGACGCTTGAGAGGGGATATGATTTCAATTTATAAATACTGTACTGGTGACCCCATAATAGGAATAAATCTTTTTCGCGGAATGGAGTTTAACAAGACTCGTGGCCACTCATTAAAATTAGAAGAAAAGAGGTTTAACCTTAAACTATGTAGAGGATTCTTTACTGTAAGTGCGGAAAGGATGTGGAATTCCCTTTCACAGGCGGTGGTCTCAGTGGGGAGCATTGATAGTTTCAAGAAACTATTAGATAAGCACCTGAACGACCGCAAGATACAGGGACATACAATGTAATACTGACATATAATCAAACACAGAGGTTGGACTTGATGGACTTGTGTCTTTTTTCAACCTCACCTACTATGTAACTATAAGTGGATAAGCTTTCTCCTCTCCCCTGGACAAAATGAGCAGTTGACCCGTGCAGTGAGGACACATAACCCCCCCCCCCCCCCATTTTTTTCCCCCCGGGTTGGGCTTTAAGGTTATGGGAAGTGGCCCAAAAAGGACCAGAAACCTGTCCACTATAAGAAAATGATCCCAGTAGAGTCTTCTTAATATAGAATGTATGTCATACGTACGGAGGGGCTGCTGCTACCGGTTCCATTTGGTGGTCTCTGTTGCCCCCATTTCCACCTGTAAATAGACACATTATCAGTTTAAACAATATACATATACTACACATCAGAAAACAAAAAAATACACTATAAAAATGTTTTTATACTTGGGTTTCAGTTTAATATCCTAACGCCCCGTACACACAAGCGGATTTTCCGTCGGAAAAATCTTGGATGGTTTTTCCCCGACGGAATTCCGCTCAAGCTTGCCTTGCAGACACACAGTCACACAAAAGTTCGCTGAACTTTCGACCGTCAAGAACGCGGTGACGTACAACACTACGGACAAGCCGAGAAAATGAAGTTCAATGCTTCCGAGCATGCATCCAATTGTTTCTGAGCATGCGTAGGAATTTTGCGCGTCGGAATTGCTACAAGCGATCGGGATTTCCGATTGGAACTTTTTCCGACTGAAAAATTGAGAACATGCTCTCAATCTTTTGCTGGCGGAAATTCGGCCAGTAAAAGTCCGATGGAGCGTACACACGGTCGCATTTTCCGACCAAAAGCTCTCGTCGGTCATTTGCTGGCCAAATTTCAGCTCGTGTGTACGTGACATAAGGCTCTATTCTCACCAATGTGTTTTTTTTTTTTTATACTTTGTGCAGAAACACAGGATATTTATATATAATATAATATTTTTAACATGGGTTCCTATGGAACACGTTAACATCAATGCGTTTCTGTGCCTCTGCGTTTTTTGGAAAGGGTCAGGGACTTTTTTTGAAATGCATAACGGTGCTTTTTTTTTGCTTCAATAGAATTCAATGGAGAAGCTGCAGAAAAGCATTTTGCCACTATTTGCGTTTCAATCAGCCCAACAACGAATAAAAAAAAATAAAAAAACACAAAAAAAAACGCCAAACGTGGTAAAGAAAAAACGCCAAAAAGCACTGCAGAAATGCTCAAAAGCAAACTGCATAGGTGGGAATTGAGCCTTGAAATACACTGGAGAAGCAACAGGTAGCCTAAGCTCTGCCCTGTTTTATGACATCATCATGACATCATCACTGTCATGTTTTATGGCTCAACCAATAATTAGGGGGTATGCTCTGCCACCCGCCTACCCCTAGCGGTGTGTTAACCTAAAAAAATACATATGATTGAGTTATAATGCATAATTCATTCAATGGAATGTCTTTCTTTATCTTTTTAATTCTGAAATTGAAATGGAATGTCTGGAATTCCCCGTACTTTCCCAGCATCATCATAACAATTTGAAGATCTTCCTTCTGTGACACGTCATACTCTTTACTACAAGAACTGGATCCACATGCTGTCAGACTTGTATATTAGCATAAAGCACCAGCAAACCAATGATACTGAAGTTTCACTGGGCTGCTTGCCTGTCATTGTTATTTTATGTATATTACATAGACAGCTACCTGCAGATACTCCCATGTGGGTGCAGAACAGCAACCTGCTATTGAAACGCATCGGCTGCAGAAGAATATTGCAGTAGCATACATAGCTCCCAACTGTCCCGGATTTGGAGGGACTGTCCCTGATTTGGAGCAATGTCCCTCTGTCCCTCATTCCTCCTCATTTGTTCCTCATTTTGGTCTGAACTATAAAGCTATATATAAAATGCACTTTTTATCAATCAAAAAGTGTTTCCCAGCGCTAAACCTTTCATCTGATTTCTAAATTGCTGCATTTGTAAATTTCAAAAGCCAATATAAAGGAATAGTAGTGGTAAAAAAAAAAAAAAAACACTTGTGGGCTTAATTGACCTTTTTTTTTTTGGTTAATTCTCCTTTAAGGGGGTGTGGCAGGGGTGTGTCCTATGCCTACATAAGTTTGCTAGTAGGTGTCCCTCATTCCCATCTCAAAATGTTGGAAGGTATGAGCATAGTAGTAGAAATACAGAGCATGGAACACCTGGGCATCCCTATGAGGGTATCACATGGGGGTACGCATTGATACGCCCCCGTGTGAGCGAGGACTTATTCGCCAGCTTGAGTTATCATTCACACCATGTGGGTTGAGCCACACTGAAGCGCATAGATTAATGCAGGCTAAACACAAGGGCACATAGAATTGTTTTCTATGTGCCCTGTGCACACCATAACCCCTTTGGTGAGGTGTATGTCTGTAATTTTATGCAGCGCAATGCACATCACCGCATGTTACTACAGTGCAGTGCTGGAGTGCATGGATTTGTGTCAAGTTAAAAGAAAAATATAAACCATCTAAAGCAGGGATATGCAATTAGCGGACCTCCAGCTGTTGCAGAACTACAATTCCCATGAGGCATAGCAAGACTCTGACAGCCACAAACATGACACCCAGAGACAGAGGCATGATGGGACTTGTAGTTTTGCAACAGCTGGAGGTCCGCTAATTGCATATCCCTGATCTAAAGCTTTGTAACAATGCACCACAGCGCCCCCTACAGCGTACACCAGCATGCATGCATTTAGAGTGCCAGGCTCTTATGAACTCTGAGCTCTACATTTTGTGGGATGTAGTGGAGGGTGTGCAGAACATCTGTCAGGTTCCTATTTCTATCTGTGTCCAAGGGAGACACGGACTACTACAGTAAAAACCTGCCAGATGTTCTACCCTGGAGCGTGTTGCCAATGAGCGTACTGCCCCTCACTTGGTGAGGGGCAGCACAGAGGCTGTAGTGTTCAGACACTTGGTCCTCACTGCAGCTTAGAATCATTGCTCTCTATACCAGAGGCGTTGCTTTAATAAGGTGGTCGCCTAAGGCCTCGCTCTTACAGGGGCCCCACGGCCGCCTAATTTGCCTAACCCGCACACACACTGACCAGAGGCAGCTCTTTAATTACACAAATTAGGTAGTTGCCTAAGGCCTCGCTATACACAAGGCAATGTTAAAAAGCTGGTTGCTAGGAAGCACCTGTATGCACCAATGATGCTGTATAGTCAAGCCACCTGCATCCTTAGTAATCCTAATTGTGACGCACAACTGCACAGGATGCTGGCTGCTGGACCACTGAGTAATTGGTTGCTGTGCTAGTATCCTAGCAACCAAAGTGGGGGCAAACATGGGGTGGCATTTGGAAAGGTAGGGTGGGGGGTGTTGTCAAAATGGCAATCCCAGGTGACAATTAACCAACCTGTTTCTACCTCTTCCATGCTCAATCCAGGATAATAATTAAAAAAATTGACTATACTCTTAAAGCGGAACTAAACTCAGCGATTTAACAGTTTCACAAAACTGTTATATTCCAGGCATGCTGTGATTGACAACTGTCACAGCTGCTTCTGCTCCCAACCAAACTGTCAAGCAGGGCTGGATCTAGGAGGGTGCTGAGGTTTGCTGTGCCTCCCCAGTTCTCTATGTGTGCATCCACAAATCATGAGCCAGTCTTATGCAGACAGTAGATGTAAGAAGGCACACTGATGGGGACACCTAATGTAAGGGGGCACTATGATGGGGATAACTGATCATATGTAAGAGGACACCCTGATGGGTACACCTGACGTAAGGGGAAACTTTGATGGGGACACCTGATGTAAGGAGGCACTCTGATGGGTACACCTGATGTAAGGAGGCACGCTGATGGGTACACCTGATGTAAGGAGGCACTCGGATGGGTACACCTGATGTAAGGAGGCACGCTGATGGGTACACCTGATGTAAGGAGGCACTCGGATGGGTACACCTGATGTAAGGGGGCACTCGGATGGGTACACCTGATGTAAGGGGGCACTCGGATGGGTACACCTGATGTAAAGGGGCACTCTGATGGGTACACCTGATAAAAAGTGGAATTCTGATGGGTACACTAATGTAAGGGGAAAACTCTGATGGGTACACCTGATGTAAGGAGGCACTCGGATGGGTACACCTGATGTAAGGGGGCACTCTGATGGGTACACCTGATAAAAAGGGGAATTCTTATGGGTACACTAATGTAAGGGGAAAACTCTGATGGGTACACCTGATGTAAGGAGGCACTCTGATGGGGACACCTGATGTAAGGAGGCACTCAGATGGGGACAGTTGATGTAAGGGGACACTCTGATGGATACACCTGATGTAAGGACACACTCTGATGTGTACACCTGATGCAGGAGGGAACTCTGATGAGGACACTTGATGTAAGGAGACACTCTGATTTAAGGGGGAAACTCTGATGGGAATACCTGATGTAAGGGGACACCTGATGGGTACACCTGATATAAGGTGGAACTCTGATGGGGACACTAATGTGGGAAACTCTGATGGGGACACCTGATGTAAGGAGGCACTCTGATGGGTACACCTGTTGTAAGGAGGCACACGGAAGGGTACACCTGATGTAAGGAGACTCTCTGATGGATACACCTGATGTAAGAACGCACTTGGATGGGTACACCTGATGTAAGGAGGCACTCGGATGGGTACACCTGATAAAAAGGGATGTCTGATGGGTACACTAATGTAAGGGGAAAACTCTGATGGGTCCACCTGATGTAAGAAGGCATTCAGATGGGTACACCTCATGTAAGAAGGCACTCTGATGGGTACACCTGATGTAAGGGGGAACTCTGATGGGTACACTAATGTAAGGGGACACTCTGATGGCTACATCTGATGCAAGAGGGCACTCCGATGGGGACCCTGATCTAAAGTGAGACATCTGATGTAAGGGGCCAAGGTTCTGTTTGATCGCCCTAATCTAATGACAGCCTCATACAAGTATTTCCCAGGTTGTGACACTGTGTGACAGACTGTCAGTGACTCACACACAGTGTTGACATTATGCCACATGGCTTTGTTTTTTACTGCACCTCCCGATCAGATAGGCTAGATCTGGCCCTGCTGTGAAACCATCAAATGGCCGGTGCCAAAAGTGATTGCATGTGCAGCACCAGGGCAATTGTAGATCAGAGGCCAACATGCATGGCAGCTTCCTTAGCTGTAAAGCAGAGTTTAGTTCCACTTTAGGGGAGACTATACTGAAAAAAAAAATGGTTGATGATCTTGAGTCTTTTTCTTTATTTTTTATTTTTTATCATAAAGTTATAGACTTTTATATCACACCACATATAATGTCCGTACTTGGGGAAAATAGATAACTTTGCTTGGCACAGACAGAAAGGATACTTACTGTCCCTACTCTGCTTTTTTTTTCTCCGGACTGCCAATGGAATTGTTATAGCCGTGAAGCAAACAATGAAGCTGATACCCAGAATGATGATGATGACATTCCTGTCTGGAGTGTCTGGTAGAATTTCTCTTCTCACCACTGTGAAGAAATAATACTTTAGTAGTCTTGATTCAGGCAGGAGTTGGCTGTTAGGTAGCATTATGACAGTCACACAATACAAAGCAATTCAATGTGTACAGTATGTAAACCCAATGAACTTCTTTTGTATGCCCTTATTGGTCTGTTAAATTAACCCTTGAAAAAGTTTTGCAAGATCTGTTTTATAAGTGCAAAAATGGCTTTGTTCCCTCAAAGAGACTAATTAGCCCTCCTTGTTCATTTCTTAGACTACAAGTCAATTAGTCCATATGCTGTGGATAAGAAGACAGTAGTAGTGGTTGTAGTTTTGCAAAAGACAATGGGCAGATTTGACACCATTCAATCCACACAAAAATGTTGAGTGTTGTCAGCCCACAATAGGAAATTTATGCTGCGTACACACGACCGGGCTTTCCGGCAGACTAGGTCCGACGGAATCAGTCTGTCGGACAGTCCGATCGTGTGTGGGCTAATCCGATCGTTTTTCATTTAAAAAAAAATCAGACGGACCTAGAAATAAAACATGTTTCAAATCTGTCCAATGGACTCAATTCCTATCGCAGAGTTCAGGGGTGTGCTATGTACAGAGTGCAGAGTTCAGGGTTGCGCTATGCACAGAGTGCAGAGTTCAGGGGTGCGCTATGTACAGAGTGCAGAGTTCAGGGATGTGCTATGTACAGAGTGCAGAGTTCAGGGATGCACTATGTACAGAGTGCAGAGTTCAGGGATGCGCTATGTACAGAGTGCAGAGTTCAGGGGTGCGCTATGTACAGAGTACAGAGTTCAGGGATGCGCTATGTACAGAGTGCAGAGTTCAGGGTTGCGCTATGCACAGAGTGCAGAGTTCAGGGGTGCGCTATGTACAGAGTGCAGAGTTCAGGGATGTGCTATGTACAGAGTGCAGAGTTCAGGGATGCGCTATGTACAGAGTGCAGAGTTCAGGGATGCGCTATGTACAGAGTGCAGAGTTCAGGGGTGCGCTATGTACAGAGTACAGAGTTCAGGGATGCGCTATGTACAGAGTGCAGAGTTCAGGGATGCGCTATGTACAGAGTGCAGAGTTCAGGGGTGCTCTATGTACAGAGTACAGAGTTCAGGGGTGCGCTATGTACAGAGTGCAGAGTTCAGGGAAGCGCTATGTACAGAGTGCAGAGTTCAGGGGTGCTCTATGTACAGAGTGCAGAGTTCAGGGAAGCGCTATGTACAGAGTGCAGAGTTCAGGGGTGCGCTATGCACAGAGTGCAGAGTTCAGGGGTGCGCTATGCACAGAGTGCAGAGTTCAGGGTTGCGCTATGCACAGAGTGCAGAGTTCAGGGATGCGCTAAGTACGGAGTACAGAGTTCAGGGGTGCGCTATGTACAGAGTGCAGAGTTCAGGGGTGCGCTATGTACAGAGTGCAGAGTTCAGGGGTGTGCTATGTACAGAGTGCAGAGTTCAGGGGTGCGCTATGTACAGAGTTCAGGGGTGCGCTATGTACAGAGTGCAGAGTTCAGGGGTGCGCTATGTACAGAGTGCAGAGTTCAGGGGTGCACTAGGGTTCAGGGGTGTGCTATGTACAGAGTGCAGTGTTCAGGGGTGCGGTATGCACAGAGTGCAGAGTTTAGGGGTACCCTATGCACAGAGTGCAGTTTCAGAGGTGCACTATGCACAGAGTTCAGTTTCAGGGGTGCCCTATGCGCAGAGTGCAGAGTTCCGTTCTGGGGTGTGCTATGTACAGAGTGCAGAGTTCAGGGGTGCGCTATGTACAGAGCCGAGAGTTCAGGGATGCGCTATGTACAGAGTGCATAGTTCAGGGATGCGCTATGTACAGAGTGCAGAGTTCAGGGATGCGCTATGTACAGAGTGCAGAGTTCAGGGATGCGCTATGTACAGAGTGCAGAGTTCAGCGGTGTCCTATGCACAGAGTTCAGTTTCAGGGGTGCCCTATGCGCAGAGTACAGAGTTCCGTTCTGGGGTGTGCTATGTACAGAGTGCAGAGTTCAGGGATGCGCTATGTACAGAGTGCAGGGTTCAGGAATGCGCTATGTACAGAGTGCAGAGTTCAGGGATGCGCTATGTACAGAGTGCAGAGTTCAGGGGTGCGCTATGCACAGAGTGCAGTTTCAGGGGTGCCCTATGCAGAGTTATATAATAGGTCTCCTAAAAAAAATACAAAAATATATTGTAAATAATAATAAAAAAAGAAAAAAAAAGAGTGATATAATAATAAAAAAAGTATATATATATATATATATATATATATATATATATATATATATATATATATAGTAAATAAGAATATAAAAAAAAAAGAAAAAAATGAAATAATAATAATAAGTCCCATTGCACAGTCCCATTGCCATACTGACACTGTCAGTATAGCTACACATGCACACACATGTGTGTTTGAGCTTTGGGGTACACACCCTAATGCAATATGCTGCACACACCTATGTTTGTATTTGGCTATTCTTAATGGTTAAACCACAGAGATATCACCCCTTAGGGGGGTTATTGGGGTCCTTGATTTAGAGTCAGGACATGTGCTTGGGTTTCCCCACCCCCCGCTCACCTATTTGCAGGACTCTGGAGGTCACATTGTGGTGGGCTTCCAGTACACAGGTGATGTTGACGTCTTCCTCCACCATCAATGACAACTCGCTGGAAGCGTTAAATGTTTCGCTGATGTTTTTAATTTCAGTAGGTTTGTTGAATTTCTTAGTTCTGTTTCCAGAAGACACTTCCCAGATCATTTTTTGTGGTGAGGGGTATCCATGACCGGAGCTGCATTTGAAATGCAGAGAGGTTCCGTTATCTACCACGTGGACGGAAGGTTCGGAGGTGATTTCTGGCTCACTGTAATTGGCTGTAATAATAAAAAATAAAGCCGCGTTGTTAGAGTTAAGCTCCAGGCAGATATAAATAGACATGAATACAGCTGGGACCATTAAAGTGGAGCTAAACCCTCCTATCCTTTACAGCCCAGGAAACTGCTTCTGTTTGATCTGCAACTGCCATGCCGCTGCCCATGTGATCAGTTATGACACCAGACATTGGATGGTTTGACAGTTTGGTTGAGAGCACAAGAAAATGTGACAGTTACATTCCCAGCATGTAACAGTTTTTTTTTTTTAACTGCTAAATCGATGGGTTTAGTTACGCTAAGTAAGTATTTCAATCTGACCTGATAGCAGCCTCTTGCAGTCCCTATACAGCAGGGCTGGATTGTGAGAGGAAGAAGCAGCACAAGGGGCCAATCAATGCTGACTACAGATTTAAAAAATTGTTTCTTTTTGTTTCAGATTTGTTTGCTAAGATAATTTGTTATTAATGTAATCATATTTGTTATGTTAGAATGATTGTTTTCAGAATTTGTTTTCGAATATTCCTTATTTTCAAATCAATTTGAATTTCAGATCATGGCTATATTCACTCTATTCTACTTTCTTCTATTTTATGCTAGTCTATTCTTTTATATTCTATTCTATTTTATTCCTTTATTTTCTATTCTTTTCTGTTCTATAAACTAGCATTTTAAGTAAGAATCATCATTTTATTTCACTTTTATACCTTACTGTATTTATTACAATTTGTTTACAATTTAAATTCAAATTGATTTTCGAATTTGAATTTAGATAATTGTATTCTATTCTGTTTTATTCCATTCCTCTATTTTCTATTCTGTTTTATGCCATTCAATTTTATTTTCTATTATATTGTGTTTTATTTTATTTTGTCATATTCTATTCATTTATTTTCTATTCTGTTTTATTCCATTCCATTTTATTTTCTATTCTGTATTATTCTATTCGATTTCTTTATATTTCTATTCTGTCTTATTCCATTCTATTATTTTATTTTCTATTCTATTCCATTCTATTCTATTCGATTGTATTATCTCTCTCTCTCTCTCTCTCTCTCTCTCTCTCTCTCTCTCTCTCTCTCTCTCTCTCTACATATATATATATATATATATATTATATTCTATTATATTCCTTTATTTTCAATTCTGTTTTATTCCATTCTATTATTTTATTTTCTATTCTGCATTATTCTAGTCTATTTCTATTCTGTTTTACTCTATTCTATGATTTTATTTTATTTTATATTCTATTCTGTTTTGTTCTATTCTATTCCTCTATTTTCTATTCTGTTATATTCTATACTATTATTTTATTTTCTATTCTATTCTGTTTTATTATATTCTATTTATTTTATATTCTGTCTTATTCCATTTTATTATTTTATTTTTTATTCAATTCTTTTTTTATTCTATTCCTTTATTTTATATTCTGTTGTATTTCATTTTCTATTCTATTCTATTTTATTGTATTTTATTTCTTTATAATTATATTTTGTTTTATTCTATTCTATTCATTTATTTTCAATTCTGTTTTATTTTCTATTCTATTCTGTTGTATTCTATTCTATTTATTTATATTTTGATTCTGTTTTAGTCCATTTTATGATCTATTTTCTTTTCTGTTCTATTTTGTTCTATTCTATTAATCTATTTTCTATTCTGTTTTATTCTATACTATTATTTTATTTTCTAATCTATTATGTTTTATTCTATTCTATTTATTTTATATTCTGTCTTATTCCATTCTATTATTTAATTTCCTATTCAATTATTTTTTATTCTATTCCTTTATTTTATATTCTGTTTTATTCCATTTTATTTTATATTCTATTCTGTTTTATTGTATTTAATTTCTTTATAATTATATTTTGTTTTATTCTGTTATATTCTTTTCCTTTATTTTCAATTCTGTTTTATTCCATTTATTATTTTATTTCTATTCTATTCTGTTTTATTCCATTCTATTTCTTTATATTTCTATTCTGTTTTAGTCCATTCTACAATTTTCTTTTCTTTTCTATTCTATTTTGTTCTATTCTATTCATCTATTTTCTATTCTGTTTTATTCTATACTATTATTTTATTTTCTATTCTATTCTGTTTTATTCTATTAATTTTCTATTCTGTCTTATTCCATGCTATTATTTTATTTTCTATTTATTTTTTTAATTCTATTCTATTCCTTTATTTTCTATTCTGTTTTATTACATTTTATTTTATGTTCTATTCTATTCTGTTTTATTCTATTCTATTTCTTTATAATTATATTTTGTTTTATTCTTTTCTATTATATTCTATTCCTTTATTTTCAATTCTGTTGTATTCCATTCTATTATTTTATTTTATAGTCTATTCTATTTCTTTATAATTATATTTTGTTGTATTCCATTCTATTATTTTATTTTCTATTCTATTCTATTTCTTTATAATTATATTTTGTTGTATTCTATTCTATTCCTTTATTTTCAATTCTGTTTTATTCCATTCTATCATTTTATTTTCTATTCTATTCTATTGTATTCTATTCCATAAAGCATCCTAAGTAGGAATCATCCTTTTATTTCACTTTTATACCTTACTGTAGTTATTATAATATGTTTCCAATTCAAATTAATTTTCGAGTTCAAATTAATTTTCAAATTCGAATTTAGATAATTCTATTCCAATCTGTTTTATTCTATTACTTTATTTTCTATTCTTTTTTATTCCATTATGTTATTTTCTATTCTATTCTACTCTACAAAGCAGCCCAAGTAGGACGCATCATTTTATTTTACTTTTTTTTACCTTACTGTTCTTGATGCAATATGTTTCCACTTTGAATTCAAAATCACGTTCGAATTAGAATTCAGATAATGCTATTCTATTCAGGTTTATTCTATTCTATAAAGCAGCCTATGTAGGAATCCTCATCTTATTTCACTTTTATACCTCACTGTATTAATTACAATAGGTTTCCATTTTGAAATTAAATTCATTTTTTAATTCGTTTTCAAATTCAAATTCAGATCATTTGTTTTATTATAACTTATTTGGGAATCATTGAAATTTGTTACTATTGTGACTTAAAATTACGGATGCATCCGAATCTCCAAATAATGAAAATGTCACCTGAATTCCGATTCTTACTGAAAAAGGAATCGCACGTGTCTAGTGCTGACAAGGAAGATGCTGATAGGAGGAGAGAGCGGAGTGACAGAGAGATTTGCTCATCATTGGCCAAGTAGACTGAATGACTGACCATCAGACTGAGGACATCTTGTGGTGGAAAAGCAGTACTGCGGGGGGGAGATCTCTGAACTGAAATACTGCAGCAAAAGCTTCTTTTTAATTTTATATTTTAATGGGCTTTGCATTTTTATCTTTTTTTATTTTTGGCAGCCGTTTTGTTTTAGGAATAATATGAGCAACCAGGAACAATTAAGCTGTTAAAATGTACGACCAAACATATTTTTTCTTAAAATTTGAATAAAAATAGAAAGGGTCAGAACCCCTGTTGGGTGTTTTTTTCTGCTATGTGGGTCCCTATTAGGGAGATTTACCCTCATTTCCTGTCCTGCTGAGAATGTATTACTGAACAGAAAGGTGTACGAATAGCCAATGTTTTCTTGGATAGAGAAGGGCTACTTGGGACTCCATTAGAGAGATTTCCTCTACTTCCTGTCCTGCTGACAATGTTTTTTTTTTCTGGACAAGAAGTGAAATGTTTTAAATGCAAAAAATAAAAATGCATGTATTTAGTAAATTATAGGAAGACTAGAAGCTCTGTCTTTTATTGCTGTTGTTTTACCTCACTTCCTGTCTGATAAAACATTGCTGGCAGAACAGGAAATGAGAGCAGATTCCTCTAAGGGAGCCCTAGATAGCAATAAAATGGTTTTGGCTTGACCTAGACTTTAACCACTTAACCACTTCCCACCCGGCCAATGCATATATACAGCCGGGTGGGAGCCGTCTACTCCTGATAGGCCGTTCAGGAACGTCCTTCAGGAGTAGCGGGATCGCGCGCGCAGCGGCGCGATCCCGATGTGCTCGTGTCACCCGGACACGGCACATCTCAGATCGGCAGGAAGGCTCTGTGATTGGCCCTCCTGATCACATGACGGCCGTGTCCAATCACGGCCGTCATGTGATGTAAACAAACAGCCGGTGGCAAACAATCGGCTCTCCTCTCCTCACACGGAAGTCACCGCTGAGGAGAGGAGAGCAGAACGCTGCAGCCGGCTGATGATCAGTGAGTATGCGCTGCTTTTTACAGTTTTTTACTCACTGATCATCAGTGTAGTGTAAACACACAACACACCACACAGTACAAACACAGTCCCCACATATGTCCCCAAAACACACATGTCCCCAAAACATACATGTCCCCAAATAATAAAAACACATGTCCCTAATAATAAAAACATGTCCCCCACATATGTCCCACTAAAATCACATGTCCCAATGATTATCTGCACACATATGTACGTGATCACCTGCACACATATGTACATGATCATTTGCGTACATATGTCCGTGATCACACAAACCAATTATTATACACTTGCAATACTTTCTCTCACACCGTATTTGCGCAGCGGTCTTACAAGCGCACTCTTTTTTTGGAAAAAAATACACCTTTTTGGGGGGAAGGTGAAGGGGGCAGAGGTCATTACTGGGGGGAGTGAAGGGGACAGAGGACATTACTGGGAGTGGTGAAGGGGACAGAGGACATTACTGGGAGTGGTGAAGGGGACAGAGGACATTACTGGGGGGAGGTGAAGGGGGCAGAGGACATTACTGGGGGGAGGTGAAGGGGGCAGAGGACATTACTGGGGGGAGGTGAAGGGGGCAGAGGACATTACTGGGGGGTATTGAAGGGGACATTACTGGGGGGGTGGAGCGGACAGAGGACATTACTGAGGGGGAATTGAAGGGGACATTACTGGAGGGAGGGAGTGAAGGGGACAGAGGACATTACTGGGGGGAATGAAGGGGATAGAGGTCATTACTGGGGGGGAGTGAAGGGGACAGAGGACATTACAGGGGGAGTGAAGGGGCAGAGGACATTACTGGGGGGAGGTGAAGGGGGAGAGGACATTACTGGGGGGTGACAGGGGGCAGAGGACATTACTGGGAGGGGGAGTTAAGGCGGGAGAGGACATTACTGGGAGGGAGGGAGGGAGTGAAAGGGAGAGAGGACATTACAGGGGGAGTGAAGGGGGCAGAGGACATTATTGGGGGGGAGGTGAAGGGGGCAGAGGACATTACTGGGGGGAGGTGAAGGGGCAGAGGACATTACTGGGGGGGTGAAGGGGAGCAGAGGGCATTACTGGGAGGGGGAGTGAAGGCGGGAGAGGACATTACTGGGAGGGAGGGAGTGAAAGGGAGAGAGGACATTACTGGGGGGAGGTGAAGGGGGGAGAGGACATTACTGGGGGGGGGGGGTGAAGGGGGCAGAGGACATTACTGGGGGGGTGGAGGCGACAGAGGACATTACTGGGGGGGTGAAGGGGACAGAGGACATTATTGGGGGGGTGAAGGGGATAGAGGACATTATTGGGGGGGGTGAAGGGGACAGAGAACATTATTGGGGGGGTGAAGGGGATAGAGGACATTATTGGGGGGTTGAAGGGGATAGAGGACATTATTGGGGGGGGTGAAGGGGACAGAGGACATTATTGGGGGGGGGGGGGGTGAAGGGGATAGAGGACATTATTGGGGGGTTGAAGGGGATAGAGGACATTATTGGGGGGTGAAGGGGACAGAGGACATTATTGGGGGGGGTGAAGGGGACAGAGGACATTATTGGGGGGGTGAAGGGGATAGAGGACATTATTAGGGGGTGAAGGGGACAGAGGACATTATTGGGGGGGGGTGAAGGGGATAGAGGACATTATTGGGGGGTTGAAGGGGATAGAGGACATTATTGGGGGGGTGAAGGGGACAGAGGACATTATTGGGGGGGTGAAGGGGATAGAGGACATTATTGGGGGGTTGAAGGGGATAGAGGACATTATTGGGGGGTTGAAGGGGACAGAGGACATTATTGGGGGGGTGAAGGGGACAGAGGACATTATTGGGGGGGTGAAGGGGATAGAGGACATTATTAGGGGGGTGAAGGGGACAGAGGACATTATTGGGGGGGGGGGGGGGTGAAGGGGATAGAGGACATTATTGGGGGGTGAAGGGGATAGAGAGGACATTATTGGGGGGGTGAAGGGGATAGAGGACATTATTGGGGGGGGTGAAGGGGATAGAGGACATTATTGGGGGGGTGAAGGGGATAGAGGACATTATTGGGGGGGGTGAAGGGGATAGAGGACATTATTGGGGGGGGTGAAGGGGATAGAGGACATTATTGGGGGGGGTGAAGGGGATAGAGGACATTACTTGGGGGGGGGGGTGAAGGGGACAGAGGACATTACTGTCCAGCATTCCCCTTTACATCAGAGTTTTACAGTGCAAGGGGGAACTCTGCGGACCCTGATGTAAGGGTGATATACAGAACAAAATTTATTTTGAGGTGGGGGGCGGATCTTGGGTGAGTTCCCGTACTTTTTTTTCCCAGGACTTGACCCCTGAATCTATTCCACAAAGAAATGAAGGCATTTATGAAGGCAAAAGGGGGTCCAGCTCGGTAGTAGCCAGGTGTACCTAATAAAGTGTCTGGTGAGTATATATCCCCACCAGGGAGATTTCCACCCTCTCTGCCCATACTGGTGTCAACAATACACAAAGTAATGGGGAATCCAAAATGTTTAAGTAGGGTGGCACAGTGGTATAGTGGTTAGCACTCTCACCTAGCAGTAAGAAGGGTCGCCTGCTCAAATCCCAACCATGACACCACCTGCCTGGAGTTTACATGTTCTCCCTGTGCCCACGTGGGCTTCCTCCGGGCACCCCAGCCTCCTCCCACACCCCAAAGACATGCAGGTAGGCCAATTGGATTGTGGGCTCCTTGAGCGTAGGGACTGATGTGAGTGTGCAATGTACAGGGATAGGGACAATTGTAGA
The DNA here is from genome assembly GCF_037356315.1 of Lithobates pipiens. NCBI lineage: Eukaryota > Metazoa > Chordata > Amphibia > Anura > Ranidae > Lithobates > Lithobates pipiens. Next base: position 39,715,638 of record NW_027507748.1, on the reverse strand, counting down.
CACTCACTCTGGTTGAACTGGATGGACTGGTGTCTTTATTCAACCTTACTAACTATAAAACTATGAAACCAGAACAAGAGATGAGAGTAAATCTTTAAATGGAGACACCTATTCTAGCGTTAGATGTCTAGGAGGGGAATTTCCTTTCACCTTTTTTGAGATTTCACTTCCTCTTCCATCCAAGTCAAGAGAAATCTCCCCATTGGGACAGAAAATGTAAGAAATAAGTTGGGTGTTAAATATTTCCTCCACAATGCGTTATTAAAACCCAGAAACAATTTGTTATATTGCAGTTTACCAATTCTTATGCCCCATACACACGGTCAGACATTCGGATTTTACTGACGCATTTTGTCCGAAACTTGTCTTGCATACACACGGTCGCACAAAGTTGTCAGAAAATCCGATCGTTCCAAACGAGGTGACGTAAAAAAAAAGTACGACGGGACTACGTAGAGGCCAGTAGCCAATAGCTTTCGTCCCCAAATTTATTCTGAGCATGCGTGGCACTTTGTGCGTCGGAATTCTATACACACGATCGGAAAAAGTCCGATCGCATTTTGTTGTCGGAAAATTTTAGGTCCTGCTCCCGCTAGAGCCCACGCGCGATCGGATTTTCCCGACAACATAATCCGATCGGACTTTTCCCGTCGGAGTTTCCGACTGTGTGTACAAGGCATTTACATGTGGTGGCTGCATTAGTTTCCCATTTTAAGCTTTCTTTCCTATATTTTCATTTGGTGATCCAGCCAGTTATGCCCCATACACACGATGAGATTATCGGAAGAATGATCGTCCGTTTTTTTCTGCCTCAAATACGCCTGGATAGTAGGTTATTTGGTTCTCAATGGTATAGTTCACACAAGTGCGTTCCAGTAAAAAAAAAAGTAGAGCATGCTGCATTTTTTCTGCACTGAACTCTACTGAAACGCAGTAAAATGCAGCAAAAATGCACTTGAACACGCCTACATGCACTAAAACGCACCTAAACACTCGAAAAAAGCACTGGAACACACATTTCCTTATTTAACCACTTCAGCCCCAGAAGATTTTACCCCCTTCCTGACCAGAGCATTTTTTTTTTTGCGGCACTGCATCGCTTTAACTGCCGATTGTGCGGTCGTGCGACGTTGCACCCAAACAAAATTGATGTCCTTTTTTTCCGACAAATAGAACTTTTATTTGGTGGTATTTGATCACCTCTGCGGTTTTTTGTGGGTTTTTTTTTTGCGCTACAAACAAAAAAAGCAAAAATTTTGAAGAAAAAAAAATGCATTTTTAACTTTTTACTAGAATAAATATCCCCCAAAAATATATATAAAAAAGGCAGATATGTATTCTTCTACATATTTTTGGTAAAAAAAATAAAATAATTTGCAATAAGCGTATATTGATTAATTTGCAGAAAAGTTATAGCGTCTACAAAATAGGGGATAGTTTTATGGTATTTTTATTATTATTATTTTTTTTTGTAGTAATGGAGGCGACCTGCGATTTTTATCATGACTGCGACATTGCAGCAAACACATCGGACACTTTTGACACTATTTTGGGACCATTGTCATTTATACAGCGATCAGTGATATAAAAATGTGTTGATTACTGTATAAAATACACTGGCAGGGAAAGGGTTAAACACTGGGGGGCGATCAAGGGGTAAAGTGTGTCCTAGGGAGTGATTCTAACTTGGGGGTAGGGGCTTCTGCTCACATGACACCGATCACTGCTCACTGATGACAGGGAGCAGTAGATCTTTGTCATGTCACAAGGCAGAACAGGGAAATGCCTTGTTTACATAGGCATCTCCCCGTTCTGCAGCTCCGTGACAGGATCGCAGGCCCCCGCCGGACATCGAGTCCCACAATGCCGATTCTTAAAGGGGACGTACCTGTACACCCTTTTGCCCACCCACACCATTCTGCCGGCGTATATCTGCGTGCGGCGGTCGGGAAGGGGGCTAAGGCGAACAAAAAAGTGGGACAAAGAACAAACACTAAGTAAGAAATAGATGGTGTTGCGCTCCACGCCTAATAAATTAAATCTAATAACACAATTGATAAATAATCGCATAAAATCTTGAAAACGCACTCATGCGATTAAAATGACTATTAATTATAACTACAAACTTTAGTGCAAAAAATTAATGCCAGGTGAATAATACAGTGCTCGGAGTGAAAGCTAGTTCCTACTATTATTCATGAATGAAGGAACTAAAATGATCTATACAATCATAATAAAGTGCCAAATAAAAACGCAAATCTTAATAAAATACTTCAAAAGAATCGTGACATCAAACAAATCTCTGTCAGTCCATGAAAGTGCATCCAAGTGCCAACATGTGTGCAAAACTTATATATAAAAACCCTATATAATAAATACACAATAAAAGGGATATAGAATGGTGTGTGAAAAATATGTATCACAGAGTACAAAGACAATAGTCCAACAACCGTGATTACTAAAAGTGTCTCTAAATTAACATAAAAAACTAAGTAATAAAGTTCATGCAGGGAATGAAATAAATCCACGCTGTGCTATGTGAAGAAGTTAATCCTGTGAGCGACCCCGGGATAATTCCACCAGTGATCTTGCAGCTCCTTGAACGTGGGTGCTCACACACTAAGTGCAGTGGGTACCTTACCTCACTGCTGTTGGTCAGACAGCAATATGTTCCAATATAGCGGTTGTGTCCTCAAATGGGATGTATGTCCTCAGTGGGTGTAGGGATAATCCAATACTTTGTGGTGTATATCCTAAATACAGTATGGGCGCCCCCAAAACTTTTCCTCCAGATACTTTGCAAAGGATCGCAAGTCAGACCCAAGAAAGAAAAAAGGGGGGCTCCAATAGTGAAGTACGTCACACAAATACTTTATTATAAAAGGACCAAGTCCTGGGTACTCACATTTATGCAGTAAAATTCAAACGTTTTTACATCTAACAGACAACGAACGGCTTCCTCGTTCGTACCCCGGACGTCACTTCCGGTATCCTCCTAGGCCAATCCTACGCGTATCGTCATTGATCACCTCAGTGCAGAAGCAGCCCTTCTGCACTGAGGTGATCAATGACGATACGCGTAGGATTGGCCTAGGAGGATACCGGAAGTGACGTCCGGGGTACGAACGAGGAAGCCGTTCGTTGTCTGTTAGATGTAAAAACGTTTGAATTTTACTGCATAAATGTGAGTACCCAGGACTTGGTCCTTTTATAATAAAGTATTTGTGTGACGTACTTCACTATTGGAGCCCCCCTTTTTTCTTTCTTGGGTCTGACTTGCGATCCTTTGCAAAGTATCTGGAGGAAAAGTTTTGGGGGCGCCCATACTGTATTTAGGATATACACCACAAAGTATTGGATTATCCCTACACCCACTGAGGACATACATCCCATTTGAGGACACAACCGCTATATTGGAACATATTGCTGTCTGACCAACAGCAGTGAGGTAAGGTACCCACTGCACTTAGTGTGTGAGCACCCACGTTCAAGGAGCTGCAAGATCACTGGTGGAATTATCCCGGGGTCGCTCACAGGATTAACTTCTTCACATAGCACAGCGTGGATTTATTTCATTCCCTGCATGAACTTTATTACTTAGTTTTTTATGTTAATTTAGAGACACTTTTAGTAATCACGGTTGTTGGACTATTGTCTTTGTACTCTGTGATACATATTTTTCACACACCATTCTATATCCCTTTTATTGTGTATTTATTATATAGGGTTTTTATATATAAGTTTTGCACACATGTTGGCACTTGGATGCACTTTCATGGACTGACAGAGATTTGTTTGATGTCACGATTCTTTTGAAGTATTTTATTAAGATTTGCGTTTTTATTTGGCACTTTATTATGATTGTATAGATCATTTTAGTTCCTTCATTCATGAATAATAGTAGGAACTAGCTTTCACTCCGAGCACTGTATTATTCACCTGGCATTAATTTTTTGCACTAAAGTTTGTAGTTATAATTAATAGTCATTTTAATCGCATGAGTGCGTTTTCAAGATTTTATGCGATTATTTATCAATTGTGTTATTAGATTTAATTTATTAGGCGTGGAGCGCAACACCATCTATTTCTTACTTATTGTCACTTTGAGGGGAGGGTTTGCACCTCTGTCGGTGTTTTTGCTGCAACCACACCTGCCTGCTCAAATTCTACCACTATAGCGCGAGGATAACCTACCATTATCAAAGAACAAACACTGTAACACACCAAAAACGCATCAAAAACGCTCATGCAGAAATCATCCGCAACGCGTCTGGACTTGCGTTTCGAAAGGTGTGAACTGGCCCTTAAAAGAAATGAAATAAGAAAATGGTATAATGTGTGAGAAGCTTACGTCTGTTGTTTTTCAAAAAGAACAAGCTCTCCTGCAGATGTATCAGTTCCAGAGATGAGACAAACCATTTGCCGCTGGTGCTTACGATGATCAGCTTTTATTTATTCCTGTGAAAGCTTTATCACCCCCCAAAAAAAAAAGAAAAACAAAAAGAACGATTGCTGTGACTGCTTTTAAAGTGTGAGCTGGAGTTTTTGGCTTCAATTTGTCAGTATAGCTAAATCTGCTAGTAAATAACAAAACAAAAAAACCTAACACCCCCCCCCCCCCCTCTCTTTCCTCTGACTGAGACTGCTCCTGTCTGCTGTGCTTATTCCTCCAGAGTTGTGTCTCACTAATACATGAGGCGTGTCATTGGCCACATCACCAGGTGAAAACGGGGGGGCGAAAAGCCTAAAAAAAAAAAAAGCCTAAAAAAAAAGAAAATGAATACGGCCACCACATCTAATGATTGGTAAGCTGCAATATAATACTTTTTTTGGGGGTTTAATACCACGTTAAGCCCTGCCTATTTGATTTCCAATTATACCCCCATATTCAAGCATGGTGCAAAATGTGGTCTGAAGTGGGCGGGGTCTTTTCCAAGACTGGGCGGGGATACACTGTACAGACCGCCTATGCAGAACAATCTATTATCAGAGCAAGTTGTTTATAGAGGTGACATTTCCAAAAAGTATAATAAAGTAATAACAGCAGCACTTACCATGGACATCCAGATGGTAGGTACATTCATCCACTTTCTCACGCCTGCTTTCAACCCGAAGAATCAGGTAGCACGTGTAATCGCCTTTGTCTTCGAAGTTCACATTGTACAGCTTCAGGACTCCGTTCATCTGCAAAGCGGTACGGTTGGAATACCTGGGGCTAACATGGGGACTTCCGTTATGTTGGGACATGTAGCTGAGAACTTGGGTTCCTCGCTGCCAATAGATGTCCATTTTCTCTTTGGGGAGACTTTCGAATTTTTCAAGCGTGCACCGGAACTCAGCGACGCCATTGACAAGTGCGACTCCTTTAGCATGTTTGGCGCCATCTACCATAGAAGCTATAAAAATAACAATGCGGGGGGGGGGGGGGGAGGAGGAGGGAAGTAAGTTATGTAAAAGCGGAACTTCGCTCTGAAAATCAACATAGACGACACTAAATTACCAAAAGTATTGGGACACCTGCCTTTACATCAGGGATATGCAATTAGGGGACCTCCAGCTGTTGCAGAACTACAAGTCCCATGAGGCATAGCAAGACTCTGACAGCCACAGGAATGACACCCAGAGGCCGAGGCATGATGGGACTTGTAGTTTTGTAACAGCTGGAGGTCCGCTAATTGCACATCCCTGCTTTACACGCACATGAACTTTAACTACTTCAGTCCCAGAAGAATTGGCTGCTCAAAGACCGGGACATTTTTTGCGATTCGGCACTGTGACAATTGTGCGGTCGTGCGACGTTGTAACCAAACAAAATTGATGTCCTTTTCTCCCAACAAATAGAGCTTTTTTTTGGTGGTATTTGATCACCTCTGCGGCTTTTATTTTTTGTGCGATAAACAAAAAATTAGCGACAATTTTGAAAAAAACACAATATTTTGTACTTTTACTTGCTATAATAAATATTCTCAATTTTTATTTTATTTTTTCTTCAGTTTAGGCCGATACGTATTCTTCTACATATTTTTAGTAATAAAAATCGCAATAAGCGTTTATTGATTGGTTTGCACAAAAGTTATAGCGTCTACAAAATAGGGGATAGATTTATGGCATTTTTTTACTAGTAATGGCGGTGATCTGCGATCTTTATCGAGACTGAAACATTATGGTGGACACATCGGACAATTTGGACACATTTAAAAAAAACTTTTTTTTAATTGTTTTAAGAATATTAATGCTATTTTTTTTTTTTTTTTTTTTTTAGGGTGGCCCTCCGCTTTAAATGTGTTCCCTAGTGTGTGTTCTAACTGTAGGGGGAGGGGACTGACTATAGGAGACAACAGATCGTGGTTCCCAGCTATTAGGAACTCATGATCTGCGTCTCCTCTACTCACAGAACTGGGATGTGTGTGTTTACTAGGGATGAGCCGAACACCCCCCGGTTCACACCAGAATCTTCGAACGGACCTAAAATTCGTACGAACTTTAGAACCCTATTAAAGTCTATGGGACTCGAACGTTCGAAATCAAAAGTGCTCATTTTAAAGGCTAATATGCAACAGACAACACCAGCAATAAGGGGTATCTTCAGATGTATACTGTGCTGGAGGCACACAGCACCCACTAACTCCTGCTGATGCCTTTATTATAGAACACCAGCAATAAAGGGTAGATACAGGTGTATACTATGCTGGAGGCACACAATGCCCACTAACTCCTGCTGATGCCTTTATTATAGAACACCAGCTATAAAGGGTAGATACAGGTGTATATTGTGCTGGAGGCACACAACACCACTTTAACTTTAAGATGCCTGAGAAAAGAACACACTGTCCCTGCCTATCTATCTCTTTCCCTGCACTCCGGAACACCCTACACAAGGCCGCTGTGCTGGCAGCCTTATATAGTGTGGGGCGTGTACTAAACCCCCTGAGCTATAATTGGCCACAGGCATCCTGCCTGTGGCCAATTATGGCTCTCCTTGCTGCCGGCGCTGTGATTGGCCAAGCATGCGGGGTCACAGTGCATGCTTGGCCAATCATGAGCCAGCAATGCACTGCCATGGCGTAGTGCATTGTCGGCCGTTTGTGCCACAAGAATTTGGTGCGAATAGTCCACAAAGTTCTGAATTTACCGAACAGACGAATGGCCGATGTTCGATTCGAACACCGAGCTCATCCCTAGTGTTTACACACACACACATATCCCTGTTCTGCCTCTCACAATCGCTCGTGCCGGTGGTCCTCTTGACCGCCAGTCACGAGCATTACCCCCCCCCCCCCCCCCACAGTGCAGTCTGCTTAAAGTGGTTCTGCACCTAACAAAAAAATATTAAAAGCCAGCAGCTACTAATATTGCAGCTGCTGACTTTTAATAAAATCACACTTACCTGTCCGGGAATCGGGAAGTGAAGCATCGCGGCTTTACTGCCCGGTTCCCTACTGCACATGCGCGAGTCGCGCTGCGCTTCTCTTCTGGTCCCCCGCTGTGTCCTGGGAACTGTGTGTTTCCCAGAACACAACGGGGGGGGGAGGGGGGGTGTCTGCGGGGGTCTGCGGCAGTCTGCCCAGAAGTGGGTGCAGATACCTGGATTATCCAGGTAACTGCACCCCCCTCCCCCCTGAAAGGTGCCGATTGTGGCACCGGAGGGGGGGAGGGATCAGATTAGCGGAACTTCCCCTTTAGGGTGAAGAACCGCTTTAAAGCGGAAGTAAACCCAACCATAAAACAGTTTAATTTCCGGCACATACAGGAAATGTAAGGCCGCGTACACACGCGGGGACTGTTCGCCCAACTTTGTCCGTCAAACAGTTTCGGCAAACAGTCCGCTCAAACTTAGCATGGACGGACATGGCCACACACGACGGACGAACAGTTTGCTGGAACCGTGCGCGATGACGTGAACGGCACGTACGACGGGACGAAAAATACGACGTCCTATACACTGCATTATAACTTTCGGCGTGTAAATCCTTTCTGAGCATGCGCGGAACTTAGTTTGACGAACAAGCCTACACACGAGCGGACTGTTCCCTGAAACAAGGTTTCAGCGGACAGTTTTTCGGAAATTCCGAAAAACCTTGTTCGTCAAACTGTCCGCTGAAACTGTCCGCTGAAAGCCCACACACGAGCGGACTGTCCGCCCAAACACTGTTCAGCGGACAAAGTTGGGCGAACAGTCCGCCCGTGTGTACGCGGCCTAACACTCTCATTGGTTGTGCTCTCAACCAAACTGTCAAACCATCCAATGGCTGGAGTCATGACTGATCACATGCTCATCATCATGACAGATGTAGATTAAACAGAGGCAAAGATGGCAGCTTCCTTGGCTGGATAGGAGGATTTACTTACACTTTAAAGGGCCCGACGTATAGCTACGACGGTTCGCGGGATTGTGCTGACCTGCCGCAGTATAATGGCATCCCAGTCTTAGTCTGTAGGGTTCAATATTGAGTTGACCCACCCTTTGCAGCTATAACAGCTTCCTCAGGGGGTTTATGACACAGAAGATACGTCATACCCTAGTATCGGCACGCGTAGGGGAGGGGCAAGGACAGAGGGAGAGACGGTACACCTGCCTAGATGAGATACAAGCCATACCCACACTGTGTACAGTATTTCTATTGAGCTCTATGAAGTACGGTGCACTGACACACCTTATACATGTGAGTACCCCAGAGGGGGAATGGCTTTTAACTTGTGTAAAAAAAATATTACACTATCATTTTTTTTCCTTTTTCATGCGCTTCTGAGATCACTGCATTGAGGATACTACTGATCCAGGGAAACAGCTGAGAACCCTATCGTGGTTCTTATGTGTGCTTTGACTTTTGACTTTTGCAAAAGCTGGTCACCAGGGGCGGACTGACCATTTGGCCACTCGGGCACTGCCCGAGGGCCCCATGCCACTAGGGGGCTGCATCAGGGTTGTCAGCCTCAGTAAAACCAGGGACGGTATGTAAAAATCAATGTTTTTTTGTTACATCTGTCTCTGAAATGTCCCTTACCTTACCGACATCCTTTTGATCTAAAAATCCCAAGATTATAGCTGCCCCACCTTTCCAGTACCTTCTCAGCCAATAGAAACGTGTCTGTGTATACTGTGTGTACATGTATGTGTATACTGTGTGATTGTATACTGTGTGTTTGTATACTGTGTGTGTATACTGTGTGTGTGTATACTTTGTGGCCCCATAATCTCCTATTGCCCGGGGGCCCCATAATCTCCTATTGCCAGGGGGCCCCTGAGTTGTCAGTCCACCCCTACTGGTCACACGCCCTGAGCTGAGCTCATTACTATAAGAGGTTTTCGGATTTCACCTATGAAGGATTCAGAATCACGGTCAGATGTAGGATCATGTCAATAGTATGATCACTGGAGATCACGTCATTTGCATCTATTTCACGGCAATCAGCATTTGTGCCTTTAATCACAGCCCAAGACAGGCTGCTACAAAGAACGGTTTACTCTTTATGATATAGAGACACTTGTATGGTTTATGCACTTGCACTTTTTTATTTTTTATTTATACATTTTTGCACTTTACATCACATTTGTATGCATTAAGCACATTTTGTATGAATTATTATTATTATCTTGTTTGTTTGTTTCCTTGAGTAATATATGTGTGTTGTGTATACGGTGGCACCACGTAACTCTAACTCCTTGTACACACGGTCGGACATTCTGACAACAAAATCCATCAGATTTTTTCCTGACGGATTTTGTCCGAAACTGGTGTTGCTTACACACGGTCGGACAAAGTTGTCGGGAAAATCCAATCGTTCGGGAACGTGATGACGTTTGTTTGTTGCGACGGGACTACGTTGCGGCTAGTAGCCAATAGCTTTGGTCTCGTAATTTGATCTGAGCAATGCGTGGCACTTTGTCCGATCGGAAATTCTCTACAAACGATCGGACAAAGTCCGATCAGATCATGTTGTCGGAAAATGTTATATCCAGCTCTAAAACTTTGTTGGTCGGACATTCCGATGGAAAAAGTCCAATAGGGCCCACACACGGTCGGATTATCCGACAATGCGGTCCGATCGGACATTTTCTGTCAGAATTTTAGACCGTGTGTACGGGGGCTAAGATAGTGATTCTCAACCAGGGTTCCTCCAGAGGTTGCTCGGGGTTCCTTCAGCATTGGGCCATTTCTGCCTCTCAGATAAGTTCCCACTCACACCATTGATCTTTTTAGCTATCTGTAAGGAGGTAATTCTTCCCAATGACCACAAGTGTAAGGACCATTCTTCCCCCTCACCATCACACTAATGTATCATGAGTTGTAAATTTTAAATTTTTAGCAGGGGTTGCCCGAGACCAGTGAACTATTTCAAGGAGTTCCTCTGTGTTGAAAAGGTTGGGAAAGGCTGCTCTAAGGGGGTCTATATAACCTTACTGAGTTTTTCTCTGCCACAATTTGCACTTGTGTACTTTATATCTAGTTGTGTGTTTACATTTTTTGTGCACATTATTTGTTTGCCACATATTGCACTTGCACTTTATACCAGTTGTGTGTTTACTATTTTATGCATTCTATTTTATTATTCTCCTGTGGATCTATTATTATAGATTAAGGCACAGATTATTTTAGTGTAGAGCCATTCCAGTGAAGCGTATTTTTATCCTAATGTATGTAGTGTGTATGCAGCAAGTTGTACTGCATTTAAATGTAGTATGTTCCATTTTGCCCAGCGAACATTAACCTAGCACATTGGAGTAGGGTGACTATGTGTCCCCGGGAACAGTCCCGCATTGCCCGGGACAGCCCCGCATTGCCTAGGACAGTCCCGCATTTTGCAGGTTTGTCCCGAGTCCCAGTCACCTTCATCCCGAGACAATACAGCGTCCCGGAATGAAACTAACACAGCCACCCTGCACAGTGCATTCTGCACCCTAATTGGGCAAAGCTTTGCCTAATCAGGGCACAGTAAAAACTGGTTGTTACGGAGCGGGGACAGGAAACCGGCTGTAGCATCCTTAACAACCGATGAGTCATCAGCTGTCAATGGGCTTTCCCGCTGACAGCTGAATAATAAAAATATTAAATTGCCAGTAAAAAAATGGTGTGGGGTCCCCCCCCCCCCAGGCTTTCGGGTCTGGTATGGATTTTAAGAGGAACTCCACACCAAAATTAAAAAAAAAAAATGCTGTAAAAAGCCATACCAGATCCTTATCTGGGCATGCAGCCTGGCAGGCCTGAAAACCTGAAGAGTAGATAGTTGCACTTCTTGATAGGGCTAGGACTGACTGTGATGCAGCGATCTGATGCACACGCAGTGCGCACAAAAATTTCCTTCTCTCCAGGAGGAAGGTTCAGACTACCAAATCCAGGATGGAATCACCCTATTTATGGTCAACCTAAGGGTAGACTGTGCCCTGTTTTTTATTTTTTTATTTTTTTTATTAAGAGTAGAATTACTCTTATTCTCTGTACTTAAGGATCTAATTATACAAAATGAGTTGCGCGAATGTCAGAAAGCAAGCTGATCAAAATCTGACCGTATGTTTTTGAATAGATTAACTCCTGTATCAACAGCGCTATCTAGTGGCCAAAATGTGTTACAGTTTTCTGAAATACCTCCAAGAGAAGATATACCACTATTTGTCCACTAGATGGAACTGATGATAGTGGAGTTATTGTATTTGAAACTAACTTATTTACAAAGTTCTGAAACAGAAACAAAAAACATTTTTTATTTTCAAGATTTTCAGTCTATTTTTTTTATTTGTTTAGCAGAAAATAAAAATCACAGAGGTAATCAAATACCACCAAAAGAAAACTCTGTTTGTGGGAGCAAAATGATAAAAATGTATTTTGGGTACATTGTTGTATGACGGTGCAATTGTCATTCAAAGTGTGACAGCGCTAAAAGCTGAAAATTGGTCTGGGCAGGAAGGTGTATAAGTGCCCGGTATTGAAGTGGTTAATATCAGAAATGGATTATGGCACTTCTCAGTACGGTACAAATTACAATTTGCCATATTTATGCCCAGAGCGAGGATCTGAAAAACATTTGCTGACGCATTTATCTAAAAAATGATACAAGGAGGTGATCAGCTCAGATCTAGCAGTGTGCTTCTGCGTCTTGTCGCTGTACATTCTACAAACGATCATTTCGATCATTTACTCACCTATGTTTAGTAGGATAATTATGAAAACGATCTGAGTCTTGGCCATTTTTGATGGTTGCCTGCAATTAAAACAACAATAACTCGTTACCGAACAACTCATATTCTAGATACCAAAATAGACAGCAGTCCATTCCAATGAAATCATCATTATGAGAAGCTTATGGGACCGCTCACGGTTGCAGTCCAGTTGTTTTTTTGTTTTGTTTTTTCATAAAAAACGCATAGATTGTAGATTATATGGGTTCCAATGGCCTAGTTCACACTAGTGTGGTCAGTTCTAGTGCAATAGAAAAAAAAATGCTGCGTTTTTTTTCTGCACAGAACTATACTGGAATGCAGCAAAATGCTTTAAAAATGCACCAGAACGCACGGGGATGCATCTAAAGAAAAAAACTGTATAGTCTGGAGGAAAGAAGGGAAAGGGGAGACATGATTGAAACCTTTAGGCTCGGTTCACACTTGTCCGATGCGGGAGCACCGGGAGTTCCCGCATCGCACCCGACTCGCACAGCAGTTCACACTGCCCTATGGGTGTCAGTGCCTCCTCATAAGTGCTGCCTATCAGTGCCACCCATTAGTGCCACCTATCAGTACCCATCAGTACTGCCTATAAGTGGCACCTATCAGTGTGCATCAGTGCTGCATATCATTACCCATCAGTGCTGCCTATCAGTGCCACCTATCAGTGTGCATCAGTGCTGCATATCATTGCCCATCAGTGCCCATTAGTGCTGCCTATCAGTGCCCATTAGTGTCACTTATCCGTGCCCATCAGTACCACCTATCAGTGCCCATTAGTGCCACCTATCAGTGCCGCCTATCAGTGCCCGTCAGTACTGCATATCACTGCCCATCAGTGCCACCTATAATTGCCACCTATCAGTGCTGCATATCAGTGCCACCTATCAGTGCACATCAGTGCTGCATATCAGTACCCATCAGTGCCACCTATCATTGCCACCTATCAGTGCCCATTAGTGCCACCTATCATTGCCCATTAGTGCCGCCTATCAGTACCCATCAGTGCCACCTATCATTGCCACCTATCAGTGCCCATTAGTGCCGCCTATCAGTGCCCATCAGTGCCACCTATCAGTGCCGCCTATCAATGCCCATCAGTGCTGCATATCATTGCCCATCAGTGCTGCATATCAGTGCCACCTATCAACAGTGCGCATTAGTGCCCATCGGTGCCACCTATCATTGCCGCCTAGCAATGCCCATTAGTGACGCCTATCATTGCCCATTAGTGCCGCCTATCATTGCCCATTAGTTCCACCTATCAGTGCCCATCAGTGCCGCCTATCAGTGCTGCATATCATTGCCCATCCGTGCCGCCTATCATTGCTGCCTATCAGTGGCCATCATTGCTGCCTATCAGTGCCCATTAGTGCCGCCTATCATTGCTGCATACCAGTGTCACCTATCAGTGGTCATCAGTGTGGCTTTATCAGTGCCTGTCAGTGCAGGAGAAAATGTACAGTACTTATTTACAAAATGTTATAACAGAAACAAAGAAAAACGTTTTTCTTTTTAAATTTGTTTAGCAAAAAATAAAACCCCAGAGGAGATTAAATATCAACAAAAGAAATCTCTATTTGTGCAGAAACAATTTAAAGATTTTCATATGGTTACAGTGTAGCATGACAGGGCAATTGTCACTCACAGAGTGACAGCACTGAAAGCTGAAAATTGGCCTGGGCAGGGAGGGGGTGAAAGTACCTGGTATTGAAGGGGTTAAGTTTGTCTAGAGTAAATCAGCTTGACTTACCTTATTTCTCACTCCCGCAGGTTTTACACACGAGTGCAAGGCGCTGAATCAACAACGTGGCACCGCAAGGAAATCAGATGAAAAATATGTTGTCGGCGCGCTTCAATCTTGAGTGTCAATAACGGCGTCAATAGGACAGAAAATGGGAGGAATTTTCCTGAAGGGACAAAGAAAAAAAAAAAAACACCATGAAATTCAAAACAATTCAAGACACTAAAGTGAATGTCCGTACAGGGAAGGATGTCTTCTACTGCATCTTGTGAGTGGTGTATATGGATATACAGTGCAAAAAAATAAAATAATATATATATATATATATACATATTTTTTTTTTCCCCTGTCTGGTGATTTGTACAGTTTTGTACAGTTGTATGCTCGTTGATAACAAGAATAATAGAAGTCCCGATGAGTAATATCTTGGTTGACTCACTCCGCTGTTTCTTATTTGCTTTTGGTTTTCCTTCCTTACTAGAGTTCTCATTCAGCTTATTAACTGATTACAACATTGTCCAAATGTCACATCCAGGGCCAGAACAAAAGGGGAGGAGGGCAGAAGGGACACGTGCCCTGGGTGCACCGTGCAGTGTAGATATGTAGAGGAGGGTAGACATGTGCACCGTCAATAAATTAGTTTCTTTCCGTTTTGTATTAGCCCTTAATTCGTATTTTGTAATTCGTGTCCGAAATTTAACTTTCACTAGGTTCGCAAACTTTTCGTAACAATTAGGAACGTTCGTTACGATGAATTAAAAAAAAGCAAAAAATACCTTTCTCAATATGGCAGTCGTCGACTTATTATGCTCATTATTGGGGGCTCCCACCATCCCTGTGCTGTGCTCATTATGAGGGGCTCCCAACATCCCTGTGCTGTGCTCATTATGAGGGGCTCCCACCAACCCTGTGCTGTTCATTATGGGGGGCTCCCAACATCCCTGTGCTGTGTTCATTATGGGGGGCTCCCCCCATCCCTGTGCTGTGCTCATTATGAGGGGCTCCCCCCATCCCTGTCCTGTGCTCATTATGAGGGGCTTCCCCCATCCCTGTGCTGTGTTCATTATGAGGGGCTCCCACCATCCCTGTGCTGTGCTCATTATGGGGGGCTCCCCCCATCCCTGTGCTGTGCTCATTATGAGGGGCTCTCACAATCCCTGTGCTGTGCTCATTATGAGGGGATCCTCCCATCCCTGTGCTGTGCTCATTATGGGGGGCTCCCACCATCCCTGTGCTGTGCTCATTATGGGGGGCTCCCACCATCCCTGTGCTGTGCTCATTATGAGGGGCTCCCACCATCCCTGTGCTGTGCTCATTATGGGGGTATCCCACAATCCCTGTGCTGTGCTCATTATGAGGGGATCCCCCCATCTCTGTGCTGTGCTCATTATGGGGGGCTCCCACCATCCCTGTGCTGTGCTCATTATGGGGGTATCCCACAATCCCTGTGCTGTGCTCATTATGAGGGGCTCCCACCATCCCTGTGCTGTGCTCATTATGGGGGGTTCCCACCATCCTTGTGCTGTGCTCATTATGAGGGGCTCCCCCCATCCCTGTGCTGTGCTCATTATGAGGGGCTCCCCCCATCCCTGTGCTGTGCTCATTATGAGGGGCTCCCACCATCCCTGTGCTGTGCTCATTATGAGGGGCTCCCACCATCCCTGTGTTGTGCTGACTTCCTGGGATTTTAAATTCATCATAACAAATAATCATAATTATTACGACAATAATAAAACAATATTAATGAACATTCTTATTTTGTCCGATTCGGAATCTCCCATTGACTACCAGTACCAGTCTCCCACTCCCATATTAAAGAAAGTCATTTTCCCAACCCTTACTCAGCAGCACAAAACACCAGTCGCGTTTCCGTTGTAACAGAATTTGAATCCGAAATGCGTCAACGTATTTGCGTATACAATTCGGAAGCATAGAAATTCGTATTTTCGGAATGCTTCCGAATATACTGTACGAATTTTCAGAAATTCGTATGAATTTTCGATGCGCACGAAACCAACCGCACATGTCTAGAGGTGGGAAAAATGCATTAGGAGCTTTGGCCCCTCCGTTCTCGGGCACCGAGCCACCTATCTCTCTACTCCTTCCAATAGCAGCCTGCTGGGGGCGAAAGAGAGCAGGTACCAAGAATTACACAATAATTCTAAGGCCGCGTACACACGCGCGGACTGTTTGCCCAACCTTGTTCGTCAAACAGTTTCGGCAAACAGTCCGCTCAAAATTTGCATGAGCGGACTTGCCCACACACGAGCGCACTGTTTCAGCGAACTGTTTGCCAAACAGTTCGCTCAACTTTTGAAATGAACGGACTCGCCCACGTAAGGAGGAGGCAAATCCGCCCATTTCGAGCGCGTGTACAGGTAGGCGGGGCCCGCGAAGGAGACGTCGCGGGCTCCGCCGCCTGGAATGGGCTTAAAGGGGAACCCCAACGGCGAAAAAAATCGGCGTGGGGGTTCCCCCAAAGTCCACACCAGACCCTTGTCCGAGCACGCTACCCGGCCGGCCAGGAAAGGGGGGCGAGCGAGCGTGCCCCCCCTCCTGAGCCATACCAGGCCGCGTGCCCTCAACATGGGGGGGTGCCGCGCGGCCCCCCCACCCCAAAGCACCTTGTCCTCATGTTGATGAGGACAAGGGCCTCTTCCCGACAACCCTGGCCGTTGGTTGTCGGGGTCTGCGGGCGGGGGGCTTATCGGAATCCGGGAGCCCCCTTTAAGAAGGGGGCCCCCGGATACCGGCCCCCCACCCTATGTGAATGAGTATGGGGTACAATGTACCCCTACCCATTCACCTGTGAAATAAAGTACAAAAAAAAAACACAACACAGGGAAAAAATATTTTATTGCACAGCTCCGGGGGTCTTCCGTCTTCGGGGGTCTTCTCGCCGGACTCCTCCGCTATCTGTGTGTAGCTCTTTTACTAGCGGAGGAGTCCGGCTTTCTTCCTCCCCGCCGCCGGCCTCTTCTCCCGACTTCGGGGGTCTTGTCCCCCTCTTCGGTTCTTCTGCCGGGCCACCGCGCCTTCTTATAGCTCTTTTGCAGGCGGTGGCCCGGTCTTCTGTCGCCGCTGCCTTCCGTTCTTCTGTCGCCGCCTTCGGTTCTTCTGCCGGGCCACCGCGCCTTCTTGTAGCTCTTTTACAGGCGGTGGCCCGGTCTTCTGTCGCCGCTGCCTTCCGTTCTTCTGTCGCCGCCTTCGGTTCTTCTGCCGGGCCACCGCGCCTTCTTGTAGCTCTTTTACAGGCGGGCCTCCTTCTCCTTCGCGGGCCCCGCCTACCTGTACACGCGCTCGAAATGGGCGGACTTTCCGAGCGGGAACAGTTTGCTCATTTCGAAAGTAGCCTACACACGGGCGGACTGTTCGCTCAAACACAGTTTCAGCGGACAGTTTTTCGGAATTTCCGAAAGACTTTGTCCGTCCAACTGTCCGCTGAAACTGTCCGCTGAAAGCCCACACACGGGCGGACTGTCCGCCCAAACACTGTTCAGCGGACAAGGTTGGGCGAACAGTCCGCCCGTGTGTACGCGGCCTAAGAAGGAAGGGAGACTTCATATGAAAGCACACAGCAGAAAATAAAGAAGTCTAGTGACTGGGAGGTTATGTTTATTTACATCAGGGGTCTCAAACCCTGGTGGCCCGCCAGCTGTTGCAAAACTACAAGTCCCATCATGCCTCTGCCTGTGGGAGTCATGTTTGTAACTGTCAGCCTTGCAATGCCTCATGGGAATTGTAGTTTCGCAACAGCTGGAGGGCCGCCAGTTTGAGACCCCTGATTTACATTGAATGATCTCTGATAGGCAGAGAATTCTTATAGCTCTTTTACAGGCGGTGGCCCGGTCTTCTGCTGCCGCCGCCGCCGCCCGTTCTTCTTCTTCTTCTTCTTCTTCTCCTTCTTCTCCAGGAGATGTTGCCTCGACGATCTCCCTGGCCGGAATGCCAGGGACGCGCTGTGCTGCCACTTATATAGGGACAATGGGGCGGTGTCACATGGGTTGATGTCACATGGGTTGGTCACATGGGTTGATGTCACATGGCGACTGTGACATCAACCCATGTGACCAACCCATGTGACATCAACCCATGTGACACCGCCCCATTGTCCCTATATAAGTGGCAGCACAGCGCGTCCCTGGCATTCCGGCCAGGGAGATCGTCGAGGCAACATCTCCTGGAGAAGAAGGAGAAGAAGAAGAAGAAGAAGAAGAACGGGCGGCGGCGGCGGCAGCAGAAGACCGGGCCACCGCCTGTAAAAGAGCTAAAAGAAGGCGCGGTGGCCCGGCAGAAGAACCGAAGAGGGGGACAAGACCCCCGAAGTCGGGAGAAGAGGCCGGCGGCGAGGAAGAAAGCCGGACTCCTCCGCTAGTAAAAGAGCTACAAGAAGATAGCGGAGGAGTCCGGCGAGAAGACCCCCGAAGACGGAAGACCCCCGGAGCTGTGCAATAAAATATTTTAACCCTGTGTTGTGTTTTTTTTTTGTACTTTTTTTCACAGGTGAATGGGTAGGGGTACATTGTACCCCATACTCATTCACATAGGGTGGGGGGCCGGTATCCGGGGGCCCCCTTATTAAAGGGGGCTCCCGGATTCCGATAAGCCCCCCGCCCGCAGACCCCGACAACCAACGGCCAGGGTTGTCGGGAAGAGGCCCTTGTCCTCATCAACATGGGGACAAGGTGCTTTGGGGTGGGGGGGCCGCACGCCCCCCCTCCCCCAAGGCACCCCCCCATGTTGAGGGCACGCAGCCTGGTACGGCTCAGGAGGGGGGGGGCGCCCGCTCGTCCCCACCCCCTTTCCTGGCCGGCCGGGTAGCGTGCTCGGATAAGGGTCTGGTGTGGATCTGGGGGGGACCCCCACGCCGTTTTTTCGGCGTAGGGGGTTTCCCTTGGAATCCATACCAGACCTAAGGGCCTGGTATGCTCTCGGAGGGGGAACCCACGTCAAATTTTTTTTCAGAAATTTGGCGTGGAGTTCCCCCTTCAGAGCTCATTCTCTGATTGGCCACGGCAAAAGTCGCCTGGCCTGGGGAAACCTTTCTGGCTGTGAAAGCTTTTTGCATTCATTCAGCTAAATGCACGAACATTCTCCACAAAGTAGAGGCTAGAAAGCCTTTATGCGGTGACTCACCTCTCACTGTCTGGCAGCTCCGCTCGGGCTAAGGAACGGAGCTGCCTACGTCACTTCCGGGTTTCGTGAAGCAGCCGAAAGCCGGAAGTGACTGCCTGTCTAAGAGTGACAATGCTCCCGCCCGTAGAATCACAGTGATTTTACGGGCGGAAGCTAGTCGGCGTTCTGCTGTGCGCCGCAAGGCGGGTTTTTAACCCGCAAATGAAGCGCCATGAATGCAATCTTGTGATTGCATGGACGTGGCGCTTCTCATAGTGCACTGTGACCGGCGCCACAGTACACTATGTTAAATTGTTAAATGACATTTTTTTATTTTATTTTTTAAATGTCTTAAAGGGCCCGTTTTTTTTTTTTACTTTTTTTTTTACTTTTTGTTTTATTTTTATTTTTTTTTACTTTTTTTTTTTTTTACACCTAGGGAGAGGGGGGGCGGCGCCCGGGCGCCCCCTATGGGCGGGCCGCCACTGTTACTAGGTATGAATGCCGGTTGAAACTGATCCCAACAACATTGGAATGGGAAGCCTAATAGGGTTGTGGGAGGGAAAGACTCAGGCGAGAGGGATAATCTATTGAACCATTTTTCGATCATAGTGATGAGAACATTCAAGCGGATGGGATGAATTATTTTTCTTGAACGAATGAAATTCTGACTCTAATTGACAGAGTCTCCAAGTTCTCCGAGACCTGGGAGACCCGGGTAACCTTTCGAGACTCCCGGACATTCCGAGAGATGCAACAGGATAAAAATTGATATCTGACTGAAGCTAATCAATTCTGGAGTCTGAAGGAATCACCTGCTCCCTACTTCGGAGGTGCTACAACTAAGCATAATCCTAAGCAATAGGTGGAGAGGGCAGTAATGCCGCGTACACACGACCGGACTTTCCAGCACACTAGGTCCGACGGGCTTCCCGACTGACTTTCGGCGGAGTTCCGATGGACTTTCCGAACGAAGGACTTGGCCACACACACAATCACACCAAAGTCTGACGGATTCGAATAGCCAGTAGCCAAAAGCTGCCTTAGCGTCATGTTCTATTTCTATTTCTAAAGTCCGTCAGATTTTTGGACAGCAAAGGTCCGATGGAGCCCACACACAATCAAATTGTCAGACGGATTTGAACCTTTGCTGTCGAAAAGTCTGGTTGAGTGTACGCGGCATTAGTGGTGGTCCCACCCCTTCTCCATCTCTAATGCCGCGTACACACAATCGTACTTTCCGGCGGACCAGAGTCCGTTGGACAATTTCGTTCGTGTGTGGGCTCCGGCGGGCCTAGAAATAAGACTTGCTTCAAATCTTTCTGACGGACTCGAGTCTGTGTGCTAGTCCGACGGACTAAAACCGACGCTAGGGCAGCTATTGGCTACTGGCAGTGGCTATGAACTTCCTTATTCTAGGTCATCAAGCTTGAATCTGTCTGACTTTTGGAGAGATCGTTTGTGGACAAGTCCATTCGTTTGAAAGTCCGGCGGACCTCAGCTGCAAAGTCCGTCGGATTGTCTGCCGGACCAAGTCCGACGAAAAGTCCGGTCGTGTGTACACGGTATTACCCTTTACCTGCCTCCTCCCTTCTCTTTTTCTAGTGCCTCTCCTCCCCCTTCTGTCTTTTTATTATTATTATTATTATTATTTTGTTTTTTTTATTTTTCCCCTCTCCTTCCTCTTTCTCTGCCCTGTAGTTTGGCTATGGTGGTTGTGGATGGATGATATGGGAACGCCCTGAGATGGCTATCTACCATTTTCTATGCCTTTATTACTCGCAGACTAAGTTTTCCACATATGTCCTATGTATCTCCTCTTCTTCATAGGGTAATCATTGACGGGGTATCTTAGTAGAGACACACATTTTTATGGGTCAAGAATAGTACCAATTGTACAATGTGTTACCGTATATACTCGAGTATAGGCCGACCCGAATATAAGCCGAGGCCCCCAATTTACCCCCAAAAAAACTGGCAAACTTATTGACTCGTGTATAAGCCGAGGGTGAGACATGCCTGTCCATCCCTGTGTGTGTGTCCGTCCATCCCTGTGTGTCCGTCCATCCCTGTGTGTCCGTCCATCCCTGTGTGTCCGTCCATCCATCCCTGTGTGTGTGTGTGTCCATCCATCCATCCATCCCTGTGTGTGTGTGTGTCCATCCATCCATCCATCCCTGTGTGTGTGTGTGTGTCCATCCATCCATCCATCCCTGTGTGTGTGTGTCTCCATCCATCCATCCATCCCTGTGTGTGTGTGTCTCCATCCATCCATCCCTGTGTGTGTGTGTCTCCATCCATCCATCCATCCCTGTGTGTGTGTGTATCCATCCATCCCTGTGTGTGTGTGTCTCCATCCATCCATCCCTTGTGTGTGTGTCCATGTGTGTGTGTGTGTGTGTGTGTGTGTGTGTGTGTGTCCAGCCTACCTGTGTCCCGAGCCTCCGTCCCGTGCCTTGCCTCCTTGCCTCCGTCCCGTGCCGTGCCTTGCCTCCTTGCCTCCGTCCCGTGTCGTGCCTTGCCTCCGTCCCGTCCCGTGCCGTGCCTTGCCTTGCCTCCGTCCCGTGCCTTGCCAGGATCGCCGCTCTTCGTCGGCGCCTCGGCGGCCATTCTACCCTTCAAACGCCGCGCCTCCGCCTCCGCCTTCGCCTGTGATAGGCGGAACACTGAATTTCCCAGCAGCCTGTGTTCCGCCTATCACGGACATCGTCTCATCCTCGTCCGTAGTACGAGGATGAGACGATGTCCGTGATAGGCGGAACACAGGCTGCTGGGAAATTCAGTGTTCCGCCTATCACAGGCGAAGGCGGAGGCGGAGGCGCGGCGTTTGAAGGGTAGAATGTCCGCTGTCTGTCTGCTCGACACGCTGATCGAGCAGGCAGACAGCGATGACTCGAGTATAAGCCGAGGGGGGCACTTTCAGCCTCAAAAAAGAGGCTGAAAATCTCGGCTTATACTCGAGTATATACGGTATATGCGTTTTCTACCTTATGATAGGCTCGCTCATTAGCCGATGTACCTTATGAATGTGTTTGCTGATTATTTGCTATATCAGCATTTTTATGACATAAACAAAAAACAAAAAAATTCTGACTGTGAATGTGGTTTCTGTTCAGGAAAATCTGTACAGAGTAGTGATGCACCGATACTGTTTTTTTTTTGTTTGTTTTTTTTTAACCGGCAAATACAATTACCAACACTTTCAGTCAAGTATTCACCGATGCTGAGTACTGATACCTTTTGTGGTGCGATTTTAGCCCATACAAAATGAATGGGCTCAAATGGCATTGCAAAAAAACGTATGCGATTCCTGCCCAAATAGCATGCGGTTTTCCCTCACCGCTCCTATGTGAACTCAGCCTTAAGTTACTACGACCAGCCTGGGTTCACACAGGAGCGGTGTGGGGAAACCACATGTAATTCTATTAGATTGTGAGCTCTTCTGAGCAGGGCCCTCTTAATCCTCTTGTATTTTATTGTATTGTAACTGTATTGTCTCCTTTTATATCCAAAGACATGCAGGTAGGTTAATTGGCTTCTGTCCAACATTGGCCCTAGTATATGGATGGATTGTGGGCTCCTTGAGGGTAGGGACTGATGTGAGTGTGCAATGTACAGGGATAGGGACAATTGTAGACACTCACAGAACTGGATGGACTGGTGTCTTTATTCAACCTTACTATGTAACTATGTATGTATATTGTAAAGCGCTGCATACATTTTTGCCAATATGTAAATCCTGAATAATAATTCAGAGAGGACAACGCATTTCTGTTAAAATTGCATGAGATTTTTTTTTTCACTGCGATTCGAGCCTATACAATTTGTATGGGCTCAGATGGCACTGTAAAGTATCATTTTGGGTATCGGAGGATTTGCATGAGTAAAAGCACTTGTGCAGATACACACTGGCACAGA
This sequence comes from Lithobates pipiens, assembly GCF_037356315.1. Classification (NCBI taxonomy): domain Eukaryota; kingdom Metazoa; phylum Chordata; class Amphibia; order Anura; family Ranidae; genus Lithobates; species Lithobates pipiens. The sequence goes on along the minus strand of NW_027507748.1, from coordinate 39,692,704 downwards.
TCCCGGTATCGGTGAAGCCCTAGTACTTATTGTAATGGACATGTTCTAGGCACAAAGAAACCTGTTTAAAGTGGAACTTCCCTTACAAAAGAAAGTTCCTCTCATCCTTCCCACCCTTCCCCTGCCTGTATCGGATTTTCTGACGGGTTCCCACTTCCACTCTGCTCACCTGGGTTCCACTCCGCACAGCTGCCCTGCAATTGGGTGACTGGGAAGGAGGGAGTAGCTGCACCTATTTTCTGAGAAGAAAAAAAAGCCCTGATCCCTGGTATCTTCACTTCTTACAGCCCATTTAACGCCTATGTGCCAGGACAAACAGGGTGGGATTTAATACCCATGCGCTGCATATATGCATCCATATTTCCTAGCCATGCACTGCATGGTTCAGATCGATGCTCTATGCCAGTGCTGACTAAGCAGAATCGCTTTGACCCGTACTGGAAGCATTGCACAGAGAAGAGGGATCCCAGAATGGGGACTGGCTGATTGGGCCCTGACAGAGCTCAGTATTCCCAGAGGTAAGTACAGCGAGGACCGGCGGGGAGGGTATAAGAAGGGTGTACAGTGTTAGTTCGCCTTTTTATTTTTTCTGAATCAGGTGAACTAACATTTTAAAGTGATATTAAAAGTTTTTTTTTTTTTAAGATAAGAAATAACAAACATGCTATATATCCACAATACACCTGCTTAAAAAACTTTATCAAAAGTTATCCTGTATACTCACCAACATAGATGTAAAACTTGCATGTCAATCCATAAAAACAGCAAGAATGTTTCCAACCATAAAAAATGCTGACTTTCACGGCATGGCGACGTCGCGTAACCAAGCTCCGCCCAAAGTGTTTCGTCATAACAAACATACTCGCTGTTTTTACGGATTGACATGTGATTTTTGCATCTAAGTTTGTGAGACTTTTAATCAACTTTTTCAAATATCAGTAATACTACACAATGACATGTTCTTTATCTATCTCCAAAACCCTACATGAGTTGAGGATCTTTTCCGTTGGAGAGCCTCCTGTCAGTGTGGCTACAGACAAACTGGTGATCCAGCGAATCTTGTGGCTTGGGGCTGCGTTAATTGAATATGTTTGACCGCTGTACAAGGAGGTCCACTACTGAGGGTACGGGTCAGTGTGTGCTTTGCTCTTGGTGGAGGACCTCTAGAGCGCTTTTTGCATGAATAAACATGTTATACTTACCTGCTCTGTGCAGTTGGTTTTGCACAGAGCAGCCACAATCTTCCTCTTCTCGCCCCCCCCCCCCCGCTGGCGCTCCTGGCTTCTCCTCCTTGACCAATACCCCCAATAGCAAGCTTGCTATTGGGGGCACTGGTGTATGCTCGTTCCCGAGCCTCTGCATCCATAAGACACATAGAGCCATGGCCTGGCCCTGCCCCTGCTTCTCCTCATTGCCTCACTGGCTGTGATTGACAGGAGTGGGAGCTAATTTCTACCGTTTCTGTGTCTCAGCCAAAGGGGAGAGAGACCTGGGTCAGCCAAGGCTCTGGTACACATCACTGGATCAAGAGGGGGCTGAACACAGAAGGTTTTTTTTCCCTTTATGCATAGAAAAAACCTTCCGCCTTTACCACTTTATCCACTTGCCGACCAGCCGCCGCAGTTGTACTGCAGTAGAATGGCACAGCTGGGTGAAACAATGTTACGTCACTTCACCCTGTGGCCACTATGGGCATGCGCGGAGCTGATGCGTGTGCCCAGCCGTCACGATCACCACTGGGCCCCCACAATCGCTCAGGGCACACAGGGAACCAGGATCAGTGTGTGTAAACACACAGTTTCCGGTTCTCTGAGGGGATAAGTGATTGATCGTCTGTTCATACACTCACACCGATCTGTCATTTCCTCCTAGACAGTCCCCTCCCCCCTTCAGTTAGAACACACACTAGGGAACACAATCAACCCCTTGATCACCCCTTAGTGTTAACCCCTTCCCTGCCAGTGACATTTTTACAGTAATCAGTGCATTTTTTTAGCATTGATCGCTGTATAAATGACAATGGTCCCAAAAATGTGTCAAAAGTGTCCGATGTGTCCGAAATAATGTCGCATACACAATAAAAATCGCAGATCGCCGCCATTACTGGTAAAAAAATAATAATAAAAATGCCATACATCTTTCTCCTATTTTGTATAAGCTATAACTTTTACGCAAACCAATCAATATACGCTTATTGCGATTTTTTTTTATACCAAAAACATGTAGAAGAATACGTCTAAACTGAAGAAAAAAATATTTTTTTTTTATATATTTTTGAGGGATATTTATTATAGCAAAAAGTAAAAAATAATGTGTTTTTTTCCAAATTGATGCTCTTTTTTTTGTTTATAGCGCAAAAAATAAAAACCGCAGAGACGATTAAATACCACCAAAAAAAGCCCTATTTGTGTGGAAACAAAAGCACGTCAATTTTATTTGGGTGCAACGTCGCACGACCGGGCAAGCGTCAGTTAAAGCGTCGCATTGCCGAATCTCAAAAAGTGCTCTGGTCAGGAAGGGGGTAAAATCTTCCGGGGCTGAAGCGGTTAAGGCTGAACATACATTTTGGAATTTTATTTGCTTCGACCACAGCCAGTGCTGATGGGGAAATCCTTCTTGCAATGCTACTGCGTCCTGCTGGCGCCTTCCCCACCGGCAGAATACAATAACTGCTGGCGCGAAAAAAAGAAAAAACGACAGGCTGGTTGTACTGAAGTCGAAGGATGGAATGACAGCAGCACAACCAGCCTGCCCATCGATGGATTGAAATTAGGCTGGTTCCTGATAAACGGATTGAATTTTGCTCTGTCTATGGCCAGCTTTAGCTATTTTTTTTAATATGTTTGCCCTTTAGAGTAAAACTTGCTATATGAAAATTTCGGAGCTGCCGCTGGAACCCTTCTCGTTCTATTATTCTGACTCACTGCTCTTACTATTCTCGGAGCCGCTGACTCACAGCAAGCAGGCCAGGAAAGACTGTATAAAAAAAAATAGAAGTTTCTATTTGCTTTTCATTTCTGGGCCGAAGACTCAAACACACTGACTCCTGTTCATTTTGCAAAATGATTTTTAGTCACCTAAACACGGGCTGGCCACACATCCTGGGTGGGGTGGATTAAATTTTCTGGTGCTTTTTGTTAATGTATTGCTCTAAATTCATGAAGCATTTGCAGCACTTTTAGTTCTGACAGACTGTGCCGTGTCTGCAGTGTCTCCAGGGCTTAGTAAATGAGGTAAAGCTTCACTTTGCAAAGAATACCCAATCACGTGTAAGAAAAATGAAAAAAAAAACAGCATTTTTTGCTTGCACATGATTGGATGATAGAAGTCAGCAGAGCTTCTGCTCATTTACTATGATCTGGAGCAACTGCAAAGTGCACGGTCTATTTGTCTTTAGTAAATCAACCTCATTGAATGTGCCACTTTTACACTGGGGTTGATTTTACAGCATTCCTCGGTTCACACTGACAGGGAGAGCCAATCAGCAGCTCTCTTCTCAGAGGGGGATCTGCACAGATAATCAGCACATTGATTATCAGCACAGCCCCCATGAGAGGTGCAAATCAGCTTCCAATCAGTGTCCATCAGCTGCCAGTCAGTGCCCCATAATTAACGCCACACAGTGCCCATAAAAGTGCCAGTGCCCGCACAAGTGCCAATCAGTGCCCCATCATTAATGCTTGTTAGTGTCCTTCAGATGCCAATCAGTAATGCCTGTCAGTACCATCTTATCAGTTCTGCCTATCCAGTGCCATATATCAATGCCACCTATTAGTGCTGCCTATCAGTGCCCATCAGTGTCATCTATCAGTGCCGTCTATCAGTGCCCATCAGTGCTGCATATCAGTGTCGCCTATTGGTGCCCATCAGTACTGTATATCAGTGCCCATCAATTCTACATATTAGTGCCACCTCATCAGTGCTGCCTCATCAGTGCCCATTAGTGCAGCCTCATCAGTGCCCATCAGTGCAGCCTCATCAGTGCCCATTAGTGCAGCCTCATCAGTGCCCATCAGTGCAGCCTCATTAGTGCCCATCAGTGCAGCCTCATCAGTGCCCATTAGTGCAGCCTCATCAGTGCCCATCAGTGCAGCCTCATCAGTGGCCATCAGTGCAGCCTCATCAGTGCCCATTATTGCCACCTCATCAGTGACCATTAGTGCAGCCTCATCAGTGCAGCCTCATCAGTGCCCATTAGTTCCACCTCATCAGTGCCCATTAGTGCCACCTCATCAGTGCAGCCTCATCAGTGCCCATTAGTGCCACCTCATCAGTGCAGCCTCATCAGTGCCCATTAGTGCCACCTCATCAGTGCCCATTAGTGCCACCTCATCAGTGCCCATTAGTTCCGCCTCATCAGTGCCCATTAGTGCAGCCTCATCGTTGCCCTTCAGAGCTGCCTCATAAGTGCTGCCTCATCAGTGCAGCTCCATCAGTGCCCATTAGTGCCACATCATCAGTGCCCGTCAGTGAAGAAGAAAACAACATTTTATAACAGAAACAAAGAAAAACTTTTTATTTATTTTTTTAAATGTCGGTCTTTTTTAGTTTGTTAAGCAAAAAATGAAAAAAAAAAACGCAGAGGTGATCAAATACCACCAAAAGAAATCTCTATTTGTGGGAAGAAAATGATAAAAATGTAGTTTTTGTACAGTGTTGCACGACGGCACAATTGGCATTCAAAATGCGACAGAGCTGAAAGCTGAAAATTGTCCTGGGCAGGAAGGGGGGAAAGTGCCCGGTATTGAAGTGCAGACAACCCAAGTCTCCCACATTTGGCTGCGGGCTCACGGACACCCGCGAGTGACGGGCGATTTCCCGGGTGAGCCCGTCACTCAGAAAGGCAGAGCAGCCCGAGCAGCGAAATGTTACACGCTGAACCACCTCCTTCCCAGCGTTATAAAATGGACAGCACCCTTGGCTTCCCTCTAGACGTACACTTCTCCCTTCCTGCCACTGGGTGCTGCTTGTAGATGCAGGTGAATTGGAATGTGATTATAGGGCATCCCCAGTTTGCTCTACCCGAGGCTGACTGTTCTTCATGTCCTACACCCCAAGGTATGCCACTGTTTACTAATGTATATTGAAAATAGAAGTTTTTAGTTGATTATGCCAAAAGTGATGCCAATCAGTGCCATCTATCAGTGTCAATCAGTGCCACTCATCAGTGTTCATCAATGCCCATCAGTGCCACCCATAAGAACCCATCAGTGCTGCCTTTTAGTGCCCATCTGTGCCACTTATAAGTGGCCATCACTGCTGCATAGCAGTGCTACCTATCAGTGCCCATCAGTGTTGCATATCAGTGCCCATCAGTGCCACCTCATTGGTGCCACCTCATCCCTGAAGGAGAAAACATATTTATTTACAAAATTTTATAACAGAAACATAGAAAACCCTTTTTTTGGTCCTTTTTTTTGTTTAGCAAAAAATAAAAACCACAGAGGTGATCAAATACCACCAAAAGAAAGCTCTATTTGTGGGAAGAAAATGATAAAAATTCTGTTTGGGTACAGTGTAGCATGACCGCGCAATTGTCATTTTAACAGCGACAGCACTGAAAGCTGAAAATTGGCCTGGGCACGAAGGGGGTGTAAGTGCCCGGTATTGAAGTAGTTAAACCCAAAAATGTCATGTATTGCAGCTTACCAATCATTAGATGTGGTAGCTGCATTTGTTTTCTTTTAGTCCTTTTCCCTTTCTGTCTTCACCTGGTGATCTGGACAGTAACACCCCTCCTGTATCAGTATGACACAATTCTGGAGGAATGACAATAGGAGGCACAGCAGACAGCAGCATTGTCAGTCTGGTGGACGGGGAGTGTTAAATGTATTAGCAGATTTAAATACACAAACAAATAAAAGCCAAACTCCATCTCACACTTCATAATTAGTTACAGCAAACAGATTTATTTTTTCCTTTTGGGATAAAGCAGTGGCGTAACTAGAACCTTCAGTTCCCCCGGTGCAAAAAAACATAGAGTGCCCCCCTGACCTCCGACCAGAGCCCTTCCCACTGATCCCAGGGACAGCAGGACCTGGATAGGAGGGGGAACAAATTCCCTGCATTTTCCTCTTACAGCCACTAAATTCCTATCAGAGGGAGAGGAGGAGAAGCAGAATTTAAGTGGCTGCAGGAGAAAAATGGAGGGGATTTGTTCCTCTAAATGCCCCCCCCCCCCTTCCATTCAGGTGGTCAGGGGCAACATGTGTGCTATTGCAATTGTAACTCCTGTAGTTATGCCCCTGGGATGAGTGGCAGCGGTGTTGGTGGGGGATGGGATCAGTGGCAGTTGGGGAGGGTTAGGATCAGTGGCATCGGTGGTGGGGGATGGGATGAGTGGCAGCGGTGAGGGAGAGATGGGATGAGTGGCAGCGGTGGGGGGGATGGGATCAGTGGCAGCAGTGGTGGTGGGGGGATGGGATGAGTGGCAGCGGTGAGGGGACTAGCGGCAAGGGTTGTGGTTGGGAGGGTGGGATCAGTGGTAGGGGGATTGAATGGGATGAGTGGCAGAGGTGGTGGGGGGAATGGGATCAGTGGCAGGTTGAAAGGAGGTTGGGATTGGATGGGATGAGTGGCAGTGGTGGTGGGCATTGAATGAAATGAGTGGCAGCGGTGGTGGGAGAATGGGAGGATGGGATCCTTGGCGAGGGTGGTGGTTGGGGGGGTGGGATGGGATGGGATGAGTGGTGGGGAGGGGAATGGTATCAGTGGCAAGGGTGGGATCAGTGGCAGTAGTGGTTGTGGTGGTGGTGTGGGAGGAATCAGTGGCAGTAGTGGTGGTGTGGGAAGGGGGGGTATCAGGTATCAGTGGCAGTAGTGGTGGTGGTGTGGGGGATCAGTGGCAGTAGTGGTGGTGTGGGGATCAGTGGCAGTAGTGATGGTGGTATCAGTGGCAGTAGTGGTGGTGGAGGTGTGCGTGGTATCAGTGGCAGCAGTGGTGTGGGGGGGGGGGGGGGATCAGTGCAGTAGTGGTGGTGTGGGGATCAGTGGTGGTGTTCATATTGAGGTATGGGTGCCACTCACTTGTAGATCACTTGGTTCACCCTCCTTGCTGGGTCTTGCTTGGGCAAGCAGAGAGGATGGGCGGGGCCTGTGAGTGCAGGCGGAGCCGAAGATGGGCAGAGCGGGCGGGGACTGTGTCTGTGAGTGCAGGCAGAGAGGATGGGCGGAGAGGATGGGCGAGGACTGTGCCCCTAAGTGTGGAATGAGGGGAAGGGTGGAGAGGATGGGAAGAGCCCGTGCAGTGTGCCTGTGAGTGCGCTCGGAGAGGATGGGCAGAACGACCGTGAGTGTACTGTACTATCTCCCAGGCGGCGGCGGCGGGCCCAGGCCCTACAGTGGCAGAACCCGAGGGCCCAGTTGCAATTGCGACTGGTACGACCCTGGTAATACCGCCACTGGGATAAAGGTTCTGCATGAATAAATAAAAGCGGATCGTTTTAATCACCCTTGCTGGTGTTAAATGGTTTGTCTCATCCCTGTAAACTGATACATTCTGCTGGAGAGTTTGTGCTGTGAAAAACAACAGACTTGCTGGCTGGATTAACAGATGAAAAAAAGAAAAGAAAGAAAGCCCAAAAAAGAAAACAAATGCAGCCATCACACCTAAGAATTGGTAAACTGCAATATAATAAATGTTTGCTTTCGGGTTTAATATTGCTTTGGGTAGACCAACCCCAATGTGGAAGCCAATGGGTGAGCGGGGGGCCGGGAGTCGGGGGGCTAGTGCTGGGGTCGGGGGCCAGGAGCTGGGGGGCCGTGGGGCTAGTAGCTTGGGGGCCGGGGGCGGGGTTTACCTGAAGGCACTGTAAGCACTTCCTATGATGGCAAAGCCAGAAAGACATCCTGAGTGATCACCAGATATTTGTTCTCCATTATTAATAACAGATACAGAAGAATTGAATGTTCCTTTTACAAGGGAAGTTGCACAGGGCAGGGAATTTTCCTCCGGAGCTCAGTGAATGTGGGGAAATTTTTTACATAGATGGAAGTCAGCGGAACTTCACCTCATTTACTAAGGGGAGAGATTGACCAAAACTGGAGCAATCGTTTGTGTATTTAACCCCTTCCCGCCCAGCCTATAGCAGAATGACGGCCGGGCGGTGGTTTCGTTATCCTGACTCATACGACGTCTTCCAGGACAACATGCCGGCGCACAGAGCGGCGATCGGAGGTGCTGTGCGGTATGGAGCCTCTGACAGGGGCTTCTTACCACGTGATCCGCAGTGACCAATCACAGCTGATCATGGTGAACCAGGAAGTTCCGGTAAACATCATTCCTCGGTTCGCCAAACAAAAGAACTGGCTGCTCCAGGTGAGACAGGAAGCCTAATGATATCACAGGTGCCCACCTCGGCATACGATTAACGCTGAAGAAATGGCTGCACGCCAAGTCCCATCAAAATTCTTATTTAATAACAAACATCCCAAGTGTTACAGACAGTTCAAATGGTAGACGTGTTTCACACACTAACAGGTGCGCTTATTCAGAACTCTGCTGGGCTACAACCAGCGCTTGAGCATGTTGTCACATGTTGTTGCAGAAGGAACTTTGGAAGTCTCCTTGAACAATTCTCTTCAATGAGTCTCTTTGGTGGTCTGAACCATACGTTCAGCTTGACCACTTGATGACGGGTGTGTAGTGGTGTAGCGCCCATGGGGTGGCTGCGTGTTTCAACATCCACACATCACCCTGCTGGTCAGACATCCATTTTGGGGACACTTTCTCCAGTCAATGAACAGTCTCTTGCTTGTTTTTGTTGTTTTTATTAGGGGATTAAACTTGGATGGGGAAAAGGGACATGGGATGCCCATTGCCCAAGGATGAATACTTCTTAAAGCGGACCTCCACCCTGAAGTGGAAGTTCCGCTCATCTGATCCCTCCCCCCCTCCAGTGCCACAATCGGCACCTTTCTTTCAGGGGGGAGGGGGGTGCAGATACCTGGACAATCCAGGTATCTGCACCCACTTCCGAGACAAGCTAGGCGCAGATGTTCCCCGCCTCCGCGCCCCCCCCCCCCCCCGTTGTGTTCTGGGAAACACACAGTGGGGATAGGGAACCGCGCAGTGAAGCCGCAATGCTTCACTTCCCGATTCCCTGACAGAGGATAGCGGCGGGGGCAGTGGAGAGACGAGCGATCGCTCATCATCTGCCACCGACATCGCTGGACCCTGGGACAGGTAAGTGTCCATTTATTAAAAGTCAGCAGCTGCAATATTTGTAGCTGCTGGCTTTTAATATTTTTTTTTAAAGGTGCAGCTCCTCTTTAAATGGAAAATAAAGTTGGTTGAATCTAAACTGGCGGTCTCTTCTTCTGCACATCTCCTCCAGCACACTACTTGAGATCACTTGATTCCTTCACAGTCCAATTCTAGATTCCTGTCACTGTTAGCACATGGCTAGGTCTCACTCCGAATAAGTCCTAACATTTTCCTAGTAGTCATTTTAGATGAAGAAGATAACTGTGCTAACTGATCTTTGGTGGACTACTGTTCCCAGCACGTCCGATGCAAATCCAGCCAACCCTCCTGGCTTCAGCGACTTAACTTCAACAACACCACGGTCTCTTCCTCTGGCTCCACATCCAATCCTGGCATGTCTCTCCCAGAGCTTCTCAATCACCGACCCCGACATGGATCCCTCCTGAAAGACTTGTCCAGCAGTGCTCATAACTGTCCTCTTGGCAGAAACCATGAATCAGACTGAGACAGAAGTACAGTTAAATCACATAGAGAGAAAACAAACAGGAAGCTTGAGAAAGGAGCGCACACTGCAAACATCCCCCTAGTGCGCATGATCGGAAACACGTTGCGATTTTGTCTGTGATGCCATCACGCCACATGCTGTGTTCCAGTGCTTCCCTGTGATCCACCAGCTGCTCTCCAAGCCTCGCTTTGGACTTCCCTGTGATCCACCGGCTGCTCTCCAAGCCTTGCTTTGGCCTTCCCTGTGATCCACCAGCTGCTCTCCAAGCCTCGCTTTGGACTTCCCTGTGATCCACCTGCCGCTCTCCAAGCCTTGATTTGGACTTCCCTGTGATCCACCAGCTGCTCTCCAAGCCTTGCTTTGGCCTTCCCTGTGATCCACCAGCTGCTCTCCAAGCCTCGTTCTGGACTTCACTGTGATCCACCAGCCGCTCTCCAAGCCTTGCTTTGAAATTCCCTGTGATCCACCAGCTGCTCTCCAAGCCTTGCTTTGAAATTCCCTGTGATCCACCAGCCGCTCTTCAAGCCTTGCTTTGGAATTCCCTGTGATCCACCAGCTGCTCTCCAAGACTTGCTTTGGACTTCCCTGTGATCCACCAGCCGCTCTCCAAGCCTTGCTTTGGACTTCCTTGTGATCCACCAGCCGCTCTCCAAGCCTTGCTTTGGACTTCCCTGTGATCCACCAGCTGCTCTCCAAGACTTGCTTTGGACTTCCCTGTGATCCACCAGCCGCTCTCAAAGCCTTGCTTTGGACTTCCTTGTGATCCACCAGCCGCTCTCCAAGCCTTGCTTTGGACTTCCCTGTGATCCACCAGCTGCTCTCCAAGCCTCACTTTGGACTTCCCTGTGATCCACCAGCTGCTCTCCAAGCCTTGCTTTGGACTTCCCTGTAATCCACCAGCTACTCTCCAAGACTCGCTTTGGACTTCCCTGTAATCCACCAAGTACCCTCCAAGACTCACTTTGGACTTCCCTGTAATCCACCAGCTGCTCTCCAAGACTCGCTTTGGACTTCCCTGTAATCCACCAAGTACTCTCCAAGACTCACTTTGGACTTCCCTGTAATCCACCAGCTGCTCTCCAAGACTCGCTTTGGACTTTGCACACATGCTGGAAGATTCCTGCTGGTCAAGATGCCAGCCATGAGAAGGATTCACAAGACGTGACCCCCTCTGCTGAAATCTGTGACGGAGATTGGCGTAACCGGACTACTACTGCCTGAGTAATGAAACCTAAATGTGAGTGTTTTTAATGCACTTTGTCTATTAAAACTATACAGTCTTAACTAAGAGTCTTAACTGCTTCCTGTTTGTTTTCTGTCTATGTGTTTGGATTCTGCTTCGGCTTCCCCTGCAAGGCTGTCCTGTCTGCATAGACTGTTTTATCACACAGAGCTTAACAGCTCAAAGGACATTTTAATGGACTCTAATCTCCTGCTATATACTATAACCTGCGCCACTATCCATTGTATTTCTTTACAGTTAAATCACACTTGTTTAATAATAATAAAAAAAGGTAAACAGAGTAAACCGTAGTCAAAACATAGCCAGGGTTCAGGAACCGGAACGGATAGTCAGACAAGCCAAAACGTCAGGGAGCCAGAGAACAGTGTAGTAGCACAGCAAGCAGGATCTGGAGACAGAAGGAATGTCAGCAAAGCAAGTGTTTAACAGAAATACAGGCGAGTGTCTCTAGAGATGTGACCAAGGCGAAGACAGAGATCATCTGGACTGGACATCCTAAGTAGGCAGGACTGACGAGCAGGATATCATCAACAGGTGAGTCACTGTGGAGAGATAGGAGCTGGCAATTAGCCAACAGCTGAGCGGCCAGCTCAGAGAAGGAAGAGCTGAGACCAGCCCTGACACTGCCTCCTGCTCCTGAGAGTTCCAGGACACCTCTCAATGGCTGTATAGAGAGAGGCTCCCTCCCAGCTCCAGGGCTGAGGTACACCCCCCCCCCCAGAAAGGGGGTCCCTCAAGGGCCACCACAGCCTAACACGCCATAATTCAGTTCTTCCACCCGACAACTCCTCCCACAACAGGCTGACTATGGGTATATACATACTTCACAACATTTTGAGATGGGAATGAGGGACATCTACTAGCAAACGTATGTAGGCATAGGACACGCCCCCTGCCACACCCCCTTAAAGGAGAATTAACCAAAAACAAAATGTTAATTTAAATCCACAAGAGCTTTTTTTTACCACTACTATTCATTTATTTTGGCTTTTAAAATTTACAAATGCAGCAATTTAGAATTTAGATGAAAGGTTTGGCACTGGGAAACACTTTTTGAAAGATAAAAAGTGCATTTTATATACAACTATATAGATCAGACCAAAATGAGGGACAAATGAGGAGGAATGAGGGATAGAGGGACATTGCTCCAAATCAGGGACAGTCCGTCGAAATCAGGGACAGTTGGGAGCTATGTATATAAGGCCTGCCCCCTCCCAATCCTAGTTGGGGATTGGTCAGGGCTCCCAAATACACCCCATGTCACTCCAGCACTCTGCCCTACCTCTTTTCCAGAACCTTCTCACTGGAAACAGAGGAGGCGCCCAAGAGCTGAGGCACATGTCAGTCACCTGCTGCTACACTAAACCACTCCCCTGCCCCCAGATCAAAAACAAACAGGCCTAGCTCACAGCTAGGCCTGCCTAAATGTACCTGCACTGACAGTACACACAAAAAAACTACTCTAGCACCTACCTACCTAAGGTAGAGGGTTCTACAGTTGGAATGGTGCAATCGTAACATGTCGAATAAGATCGCTTGCCATAAAGGTTTTGAATTCTGAGGTAAATTGCGTTCCATTATCAGACACGATCGTATCTGGCAAACCATGTGTAGCAAACCACCTCCTTAAAACTCTTAATCACCTATTACAGAGGCAGAATGGGGGAATTGCCTTTGTAAACAAGGCGATTCCCCGATCTGGCAGGGATCATGACAGATCTACTGTTCCCCGTGATCTCTGTCATGTTCCAGTACGCCCACCCCCCCTACAGTTAGAACACGCTGACTGAACACATTTAACCCTTTGATCACCCCCTAGTGTTAACCCCTTCCCTGACAATGACATTTACACCGTAATCAGTGGCTGTTTATAGCACTGATCGCTGTATAAATGTCATTGGTCCCAAAAAAGTGTCTGATCTGTCTGCCGCAATGTCGTAGTCCCGCTAAAAATTGCAGATCGCCGCCATTACTAGTAAAAAAAATAAAATGAATAAAAATAGCATAACTCTATCTCCTATTTTGCAGACACTATAACTTTTGTGAAAACCACTCAATATTTGCCTGTTGTGATTTTTCTTACCAATTAATATGTAGAAGAATATATATCGGCCTAAACTGATGAATAAATTAGTTGTTTTATATATTTTTTGTGGATATATATTATAGCAAAAAGTAAAAAAATGATTTAAAAAAATTTCAAAATTGTCGCTATTTGTTTGTTTATAGCACAAAAAATAGAAACCGCAGGAGTGATCGAATACCACCAAAAGAAAGCTCTATTTGTGGGAAAAAAAGGACGTCAGTTTGTTTGGGTACAGAGTCGCACGACCGTGCAATTGTCAGTTAAAGCGACGCAGTGCCGTATTGCAAAAAATGACCTGGTCATTAAGGGGGCATATCCTTTCTGGGGCTGAAGCAGTTAATTGAACACGCTGATTTTAGAAGCTGATTGGCTACCATGCACCGCTACACCAGGCTTTGCACTTTCCAGTTTAGTAAATGAACCCCACTATGTGTATGTATAAATGTGAGTTAGGGATGTTAGAGTGTAAGCTCCTTGAGGATGGGGACTGATGTGAATGTAACAAATATATATGTAAAGCACTGCATAAATTGACAGCCCTAAGCACCCGTAAAAAAAAAAAAACGAAAACAATTATATATATATATATATATATATATATATATATATATATATATATATACACACACACACATACGTGCATACACAGTATATACAGTATATATATATATATATATATACACACACACATACATACACATATACATACATACATACATATATATAATATACATATAAAATTATATACAGAAGCAGCACCCCCCCAAAAAAATGACATGCCAAATGTGGCACCTCAGGGGGCGAGGAGTACTTAAAGGGGAAGTTTGACTTTTGGTTGGAAATTTGTTTATAGCGCAAAAAATAAAATCTGCAGAGGTGATCAAATACCACCAAAAGAAAGCTCTATTTGTGGGGAAAAAAGGACGTCAATTTTGTTTGGGTACAGAAAAAAAATTATATATATAAAAAAGTACAGAAAAAAATGATATATATCCATATATCTATCTATCTATCTATCTATCTATCTATCTATCTATCTATCTATCTATCTATCTATCTATCTATCTATCTATATCTATCTACATACATACATACACACACACATACATATACACATTATATACAATATATAAATAAAATATATATAAAATAAAAATATATCTACGGTATCTATATATCTATCTGTATCTATCTATCTATATATCTATCTGTATCTATCTATCTATATATCTATCTGTATCTATCTATCTATATATCTATCTGTATCTATCTATATATATATCTATCTATATATCTATCTGTATCTATCTGTATCTATCTGTATCTATCTATATATATATATATACATACATGCATACACACACACATACATATACACACACATACATATACACATTATATACAATATATAAATAAAATCTATATATATATATATATATATATATATATATATATATATATATATATCTCTATCTATCTAGATATATATTTATATAGACAGATATATATATATATATATATATATACACATACATGCATACACACACATATATACACATTATATACAGTATATACAGTATACACACACATACACACATATATACAGTATATATATATATATATATATATATATATATATATATATATATATGAAATTAGATACAGAAGCAGCAGCCGCCCCCCCCCCCCCCCCAAAAAAAAATACATGCCAAATGTGGCACGTCGGGGGCGAGGAGTACTTAAAGCGGAAGTTTGACTTTTGGCTGGAAATTCGCTTTAATGACAGATTAAAACCCATAAATGTGATGGAAAAATTGCTGCATATATAATAACATTTTCACTTGAAATGCCAAAATAGTACCCACAGATGTAATGTAAACGCCAAGATTTATTAATAAATTTGTATAAAGCGATCAGCGCAATTTCTCAACATAAACAGCAAGGGAACATGAATATGTATATATAGACATCCCATGTAGACAAGCTCAATTATATCTCCACTAATAAAGTGAAAGGTGCAAAGTGAATAAAAAGTCCAAAAACAAAAAAAATCCTCCAAAATTGAAGCGAGTAAATAAATAGTCCTTCAAAAACGATCCCCTTAAAAGGAGTGATACTGAAACTTCACACAACTGCTCGGTGCTCACAGAACTCTCATCTCCATAAAATTATGAATCAGCCTGAAGGATATCCCCCGTGATGGTGATCCCCCCCCCCCCCCCCCCCCCCCACACTTCCACACTCCTGGCTATCAGCTCTCAATATTTCCTTCAGGATTCCGGACGACACGTGGGAATGAAATGAAGGCCTCCCATAGCGTAGTATATTTACACAATCAGATTTATTGAAAGACAAATAGAAACTTACATTTAAAAACACCTAATAGAGTTACACCCAGTGTGCAATGCCTGTTACAATAGCAGCTGAATCACATTCCCATGTGTGTGCTATGACAAAAATAATCAATGAAAAAATGCCGTGCCTAATATACAATCAATTATGTACAGAGAGAAAAACAGGATGATATTGTGTAATCCGTCTTAAAAATCATAAATGTATGAAAAAAAAAAAAAAAAGTCTCTTGCATTAATAATTTTACTTATAAAAAATAAAAAATATGAGAAAAACAGTCTGTATTTATTTTAGCGTCTTGTGTGCTTCCAGCACTGTGTTTTTTCACTCCTTGTGACCGACACTAATAAATAATGTACCAGCCATAATTATGTAACAAATGTAACATCCGTTGCACTCCTCATTCACACAACAATAGCACAGAGAGGGATCCAGTTGTCCGATTGCCCAGAGATTACACCTGCCACAATGGTCAGAATGGGGGGGGGGATTGGGGGGAAGATCACTGTCTAATACGTATTAGTATAATACATTAGTATACTACTCTGTTTCCCTGAAAATAAGACCTAGCGTGATTGTCTGCAATATTAGGCCTACCCCCCAAATAAGCCTTGTAGGTCTTATTTTCAGGAGAAACAGGGTAGGGCTTATTTGGGGGGGGGGTTAGGGTTATATTGCAGCCACCACCAACAATCATGCTAGGTGTTATTTTCAGAGAAACAGGGTAGTATACTACTGACTAATACGTAGTTATTGACTACTGCTTAATACGTAGTAGTCAGTAGTCAATAACATAGACCAACAGGTAACTCAAAATACATTTAAAAATATAAAATATGCCATTATTTGGAACAGGCAGGGGTGGACTGACCATTGGGCCATTCGGGCACTGCCCAAGGGCCCCGAGCCACTAAGGGGCCCCATCAGGGTTATCAGCCTCAGTAAAACCAGGGACAGTATGTAAAAATCTGTTGTTTTTTTTTTTTTTACATCTGTCTCTGAAATGTCCCTTACCGACATCCTTTTGGTCTAAAAATCCTGAGATTATAGCTGTCCCACCTCTCCAGTACCTTCTCAGCCAATAGAAACATGTGTGTGTATACTGTGTGTACATGTATGTGTATACTGTGTGATTGTATACTGTGTGTGTGTATACTGTGTGTACATGTATGTGTATACTATGTGATTGTATACTGTGTGTGTGTGTATACTGTGTGTACATGTATGTGTATACTGTTTGATTGTATACTGTGTGTGTGTATACTGTGTGTACATGTATGTGTATACTATGTGATTGTTTACTGTGTGTGAGTATACTGTGTGTACATGTATGTGTATACTGTGTGATTGTATACTGTGTGTGTGTGTATACTGTGTGTACATGTATGTGTATACTATGTGATTGTTTATTGTGTGTGTATACTGTGTGTACATTTATGTGTATACTATGTGATTGTATACTGTGTGTACATGTATGTGTATACTATGTGATTGTATACTGTGTGTACATGTAAGTGTATACTATGTGATTGTATACTGTGTGTGTGTATACTGTGTGGCTCCATAATCTCCTATTGCCTGGGGGCCCCATAATCTCCTATTGCCTGGGGGCCCCATAATCTCCTATTGCCTGGGGGCCCCATAATCTCCTATTGCCCAGGGGCCCCATAATCTCCTATTGCCTGGGGGCCCCATAATCTCCTATTGCCCGGGGGCACCATAATCTCCTATTGCCCGAGGGCCCCATAATCTACTATTGCCCAGGGGCCCCATAATCTCCTATTGCCCGAGGGCCCCATAATCTCCTATTGCCCGAGGGCCCCATAATCTCCTATTGCCTGGGGGCCCCATAATCTACTATTGCCCAGGGGCCCCATAATCTCCTATTGCCCGAGGGCCCCATAATCTCCTATTGCCTGGGGGCCCCATAATCTCCTATTGCCCGGGGGCCACATGAGTTGTCAGTCCGCCCCTGGGAACAGGTGTCATTAATGAGTTACAGTTAATGAGTTCTTTCTCATAAATAGACTCTTTAGTTTTAGGTTTGCTGATCCATTAACGCAGGGTTCCTCAAGAAGGGTTCCATGGTACCCCGGGGTTCCTCCAGAGGTCGCTAGGGGTTCCTTAAGCAATTAGCAATTTCTGCCCCTCAGATAAGTTCCCACCACACCATTGACCTTTTTCACTATCTGTAGGGGGGTCATTTTTCACAATGACCACAAGTGTTAGGAGCATTCTTCCTACTGACCATCACACTAATGTATCATGTTTTGTAGATATAGTCATTTTTTTATCAGGGGTTCTCTGAGAGCGTAAAGTTATTTCAATGGTTCCTCTGTGTTGAAGAGGTCGAAAAAGGCTGCATTAAACAATCTTCAGCGTCAGCACTTACCATGTATTATTATTTTGATTGCACAGTACGTGGGAATGCGTCCAAAGGGCAGATAAAAATACAAACCCAGGATAAAGCATGTGCCGGTAAAACCTGAAATTCTGGATCATAGAAGCAGACCATAAACCAATAAGAAAGATTAGGAGATACTTACAGCTCTCGAGTGCCGGTAGCAGAAAAATGAATATAATCCAAATGAGTTGCGATAGAACTTTCCCAGCTCGGGTCAAAGCGAGACTGAGTTTTGAGAGTCTGAGTGAATAGTAAAAATGGAAAGGGAAGTAGAGGACGCTCTGACGTGTAGGAGGAGTGTAGGTGGAGATCTTCCTCTTATTAAGGAGAATTCCCCTTTTTAATGTTCTCTCCTTTCATAAATCTATGCAAGAAAAAAAAAAAGGAATAGATAACAAAAATTGTGGGTAAAATTTATTACAATACATCTTTAATCAATAACAATGCGTATGTTTTTTTTTTTTTTTTATTGAGTATATGCTTAGTCTATGTAGGGCAAAGCAACAGGTACACTTTAAAGTTGGACCCAGCAGAAGCTTATGCAGTATCTCTTCCCTTTACTCCAACCTTTTGAAGAGCGAGGGCCACTTAAGCAACTTGGTAACCGGTCGCGGGCCACAATGACCGGAGCAGGTGGATGGCATGTCTGTGTCTATTCTGCATTTGCATTGCAGACATGGACGCAGCCCACAATGCTTTTTGGCGGATCGTATTGGAGGTAGAACACAAGTCGGTTTATGTCTGCCACTACTTAGAGGTGAATGGAGGGTCCAATTGGTCAGACTGACCATGTGAAAGGGGTCCAAGGCTGCTTTCACTCTGATGTGCTGTGGTTTACCCGAACCATGTGTGCTACGCAGTGTACCTTTGGCTTTCCTGCAGTTTGCAATAGATTTGTATTATATTCTGCAGGTTTGTTGCACTTTCAGAAAGCTCACCAAACTCGCAGGTAATAATAGAAGTCTATGGCTCAGTGCAGGTAACTTGCAGGTGAACTGCTCTGCACCCGCGGATCAGTTTGAAGCAGCCAAGTAACTACTGCGAGTTTAGTAATAAACTTACATTTAATAACAGTATTCTTTCTATTCTATCCCAGAGCAGGAGGTCGCGGGCCACATCAGAGGGCTCCGCGGGCCACATGTGGCCCCCGGGCCACTGGTTGGGCACCCCTGCTTTACTCCCTTGACCTGCTGTTCAACCATAGAAGATAACAGAAGACTAATTCTGTACTGAGGGTTGTCTCTAAATCCCTGTGACAATGATGGTATCTGAGTGTCCAATCAGAAATCAGGAGCACGGTCATATGGAAAAAAAAGGGCAGCTAGTTACGTGTTCCTCATGCTAGGAAGTACCTACTTCTATAATGCTTTGCTCCCAAAAGCCAAATGCAGTGTGCGCGATATCGCTGGATCGATAGACGTGAAAGTTGGACCTCATGGATCTAACGTAAAGTGATTTTTTGTTCTCCTTCAAAGAAGCAAACTCATAGTTGAGATAAAACATAGATGGATTCGGTTCTGGTCCTAAGCTGTTGCCTCATAGATTGTGAAAAAAGAATGCACTCACCAGGTAGTAAACTCTTGGATATGTACTGAGGAGCACCTGGTACAAACGTTCTCTCAATTGAAGGACTTTTGGAAACATTTAAAGGTTAAAGTGGAAGTAAACCCTTCTATCGTTTTCAGTCAAGGAAGCTGCCATCTTGGCCTCTAATGATTCTTCAACTGCCACAATGCTGCACATGTGATCAGTTTGACACCAGCCATTGGATGGTTTGAAAGTTTGGTTGAGAGCACAGCCAATGTGAATGTTAGCATTTCCGGCATGACAGAAATGTAAGTGTTTTTTTTTTAAACTGGGTTTACTCCCGCTTTAAGAATCAAATACATCAAATGTGTTTCAGGGGGGAAAAAAGCTTCCTCCTTCTTCAGGGCTTGAGTAGTCAATGGTAATCAGAACACAATATACTAGTGGGCCAGCTTGATGAAGGATATGATCTCCTTATAGCACTAAAGGCATTTCATGCTCTTAGCCCTTGTACACACGGTCGGATATTCCGATGGACAATGTCCGATAGGACCGTGTTGCCGGATAATCAGACCATGTGTGGGCTCCATCGGACTGTTTTCCAGCTGGGCTATAAAATTTTCCGACAACATGATCCGATCGGACTTTGTCCGATTGTGTAGAGAATTCCGATTGGACAAAGTGCCACGCATGCTCAGATCAAATTCCTAGACCAAAGCTGTTGGCTACTACGCTGAATGTAGTCCCGTCGTAACAAAATTACGTCATCACATTTTGAACGATCGGATTTTCCGACAACTTTGTCCGACCGTGTGTATGCAAGAGTTTCGGACAAAATCCCTCTGACAAAATAAACAACGGATTTAGTTGTCAGAATGTCCGACCGTGTGTACAAGGGCTTAGTCTTTAAATGTTTCAAAAAAGTCCTTTAAATGGGATAAACTTTTGTACCAGCCATTCCTCGGTATACATCCAAGAAATGGAGTGGTAAGGAATTTAACCTCTTGCCCACCATACAGCAAAATGATATTGGCAAAGTGGTTGGGATATCCTGACCCTATGTCATTTGACGTGGTCAGGATACCAAGCCATGCATCACAGCGATCGTTGTTGCGCCGTGTCCGACCGCAACTCCGATCTAGGTAAAGAGTCTCTGAATCTGGCTGATCACGATATGTAAACAGGAAGAGCTGGTTATCGGCTTTTCCTCACTCGCATCTGACAGACACCAGTAGAGGAGAGCCGATCGGCGGCTCTACTGATGTGGGGGGGGGGGGGGTCTGTGCTGATTGTTTATCACTGCAGCCCCCCCCCAGATGCCCACTCAGGACTACCAGGGATGCCACCAGGACCACCACGGTGGCCATGGGTGGCAATGTGTGCCCACACATGATGCCAATCTGGGCCCATCAGTAAAGGGCACTATTAATACTACAGCATACAAAGATATTTTAGACAATTGTGCTCCTACAACCTTGGTAGCCAATCAGCCTCCAACTTCAGGTTGTTCAATTAAGGTTTGACAAAAAAACCTGGAAGCTGGTTTCTATGCAGAGCTGCACTAGATTTTTCACTCTCCGGTTTTAGTAAATCAACCCCATTATTTGACGAGTTTGCTGTGAAAGATCTTGAGTGGCCTTCACAGAGCCCTGACCTCAACTCTATTGAACACCTTTGGGATGAATTGGAATGCCAATGTTGAGTCAGGTCTTCTCATCCAACATCAGTGCCTGCTCCTTTTGCTAAATGGGTGCAAATTCCCACAGGCACGCTCCAAAATCTTCTGGAAAACTTTCCCTGATATGTGTTTGTTCTAGCCACAAAGAGCAGCGGAGCAACTCCATATTAATGGTTTTGGAATGGAATGTTCAATAATTTTCTTTGAATGTGATGGCCAGTCATCCACAAACTGCATGGGCAAGGCATCCGTTCACTTTAAACAGAGCCAGACAGAAAACGGCACTTGTCAGAGTCGAAATCTCCATTTTATGCTGTTATAATATATTTAACCCTTGATGTCTCCCCTTAGTGGAGCACAGGTCACCCTCCATCAGCTCCGTCCCCGACCAATGCTGGGGAATGATGGCTCTGAACCAGGAAGTGATGTAATACCCATGGGGGTTGATTTACTAAAGGCAAATAGATTGTGTACTTTGGAAAGTGCAGTTGCCCTCTACAAGTGCAGTTGCTCCAGAGCTTAGTAAATGAGGTAAGGGTTTACTTTGCAAAGAGCACCCAATCACGTTCGAGTAAAATAAAAAAAAATGAATTTTTGCTTGCACATGACTGGATGATGGAAATCAGCAGAGCTTCTGCTGATTTACTAAGCTCTGGCGCAACTGCACTTTGCAAAGTGCATAGTCCCTTTGTCTTTAGCAAATCAACCCCATTGCATTCTGTATCATCCACCAGAGGGAGGATCAGCAATCGAAACCATTTCCAGCTGGCAGTCGGCTTATAAAGAATGCTCACAATGACATTCCTGGCAGCTGCAGCCAAGACTATGTGTAAAAGTTGCTACTGCTTCCAACATAAGCCTTATGCCAGTGGCAGCGAAAAGGGTTAAAGCCCAACTGAACTTTCAATTAAAGGCTGGGTTCACACTAGTCCGAATTGGATGTGGATTTCGCTGCATCCAATTCGCATGACAAATGCCGAAAAAATAATAAAAATAAAGGCCTCGTTACATCAATTAATTAGATAAATAGTTGAGATGTACCATCATCCAAAATTAAACAGAAAAAGAGTTAGGAGGCCTGGTTCCCATATCAGGCTCCCCAAAAACAGAAGTGAGCTAGGGGTCTATTACGGTACATATAAAGATGTTAGTAACAAAGTAATATAACCAGAGTAAAATACAGACAAAGTTTATTTAAATGATAAAACCATTTCACAGTATATAAGCTAGTACAAGTGGTGACGTATTTCTACTAGTTTCGCTCAAAATAAGCTTCTTCAGGAAATATATACGTCTGTAAAAAAACGCAAGTATGATACATTAAACAACAATTTTTTAACCATTTAAAGTATAACAAAATGTAAAAGGGGAAAGGTAAATAACGTACAATGTGGCTCTTACCCCAAAAGGTGTACCAACACAGCGCCCAATTCGCATGACAGGAGATTGTGACCGGCTCTCTAAGGAGCCGGTTCACATATCTTCACGGCGGCATCTGTGGAGCAACTTGCATAGCAGTCCTGTGCGGCTTTGGCTTCCGTTTCAGGTCTGAATTCAAGCAAAAATTCCACCGTGATTGGTCTCTGTTCTCCGTTTCAGGGACGAATCAGGGCACCGGACCCCTGCTGCGAGCCGCATGCGGCTTAGGTGGGAAGCCAGCCTAAATCTATTGAATACATTCCAGATGCATCCAACACACCCCCTGTGAATCAGTTTTAATCCCCCTCCCCCATCCCCAATCAACGTGGAGCATGAACTTTTCTGATTGGAGAGCTCTAGTTCTGACTCAAAAGGTGCAGAGAGCAGGCTTTTCTACTCAGGCTGTGGCTGCTTTCTAAGGAAACAGAGCCGTAAGACTTTGCACACCGTTTATTTTGAGGGACACAACGCACCAGCAATCGCCTCATGCCCCCCTCCAGGGCGCGCATGCCCGGGCAAGAATGGGAGGACATCGAGTCACATAACCTGATAAACCTTCTTAAACCTAACAATAATAATGTGGATGTTACTTAACATTAGAACTTCCCAGGATTAATACAGTTAAAGGAAGTGTGTAGCTTGTTTAACCAGGTTACATCTCAGAGCATCTAATTAGAACTTCCCAGGATACAGTTAAAGGAAGTGTGTAGCTTGTTTAACCAGGTTACATCTCAGGGCATCTAGAGTAATTTAATCCTGTTAACAAATCAGATCGTATTTTATTGCCATTGTGTGAAGATCTCACATTAAACGGTGATTTGCATTAGTAAGTGTTCTGTAATGAAGAAAAAAACTGCACCACTGGTTGTTTGTCGGTCCGCATTAAATTACATTGTGCTCGTTAATGTATAGCAATTTGGTATGCATTTTTTCACCTTATTTATTATTGTCAGCCTTTGGAAGCGTTCATTTAAAAAAATAAAAATGTGTTTCCCTTTTTGTTCATCAGGTTAAAAAGAAATATTGCATATTGATAATATGCAGTATTCTACTCAGCCAGTAGATGGAGCTCCTAGCTCCTTTTCACTGATTCAGCTATTTCAGCTTTCACCTTTGCTTAAAGTGGAGGTCCACCCTAAAGTGGACCTCCGCTCATCGGAACCCTCCCCCCCTCCGGCGCCACAATTGGCACCTTTCAGGGGGGAGGGGGGTGCAGGTACCTGTACAGTACAGGTATTCTGCACCCACTTCCGGGATAGCTCTCTGCGGAAAGGGGCATAGATTACGCCCCTTTCCGCAAGTGCCCGCCCCTTTCCGCAAGTGCCCCGCTGCCTGCTGGGAAACACACAGATCCCAGAGGCAGCGGGGACCATCCTTATTGCGCAGCGCGATTCGCGCATGCGCAGTAGGGAACCGGGAAATGAAGCCGAAAGGCTCCATTTCCTGATTCCCACACCCAAGATGGCGGCGGCAGCACCCGACAAGACGATCTAGAGATCGGCTTCGGGTGCCGACATCGCGGGCACACTGGACAGGTAAGTGTCACTATTTTAAAAGTCAGCAGCTGCAGTATTTGTAGCTGCTGGCTTTTAAAAAAAAAAAAAAAAACGCAGAGTCCCGGCGGACTCCCGCTTTAAGCAGACCCATTATTATTACAACTATACATGATTTATATAGTGCCAAAAGTTTGCACAGCGCTTTACATTATAAAGACTGTACAGTTAAAGTGGTGTTGCACATAAAAAAAAAAAAAATATTCACCAAAATTCCTAAAAAATAAATAAAAATAAAAATATTTTGAAAAAAAATTTGAACTCACCTCTAAATGGCTGTTGCTAGGGGGTCCCTCGTAGTCTGCCTCCTTCAGTGCCTGGGCTCTTGACGTCACTTCCCCTCGGCACAGGAAGGGCTCAGCTCTTCCCAGTCCCTACTGTCAGTCATCTGGGACATGTGACAGGCCAATCATGCGCAGTGGGTGCCCGGCTGTGAAGCCACAGCCGGGTGCCCACAGTTAGAATGCTGGCGCCGCTGAGCGCGTGGGGAGGGGGACGAGCGGGGGCTTCGTTCCCCCGCATCGCTGGACCCTGGGACAGGTAAGTGTCCGATTATTAAAAGTCAGTAGCTGCAGTATTTGTAGCTGCTGACTTTGAATTTTTTTTTTAGGGGAACACCTCTATAAAATACAATTTAATACAGAAGGAGGTTACAATCTAATAACCAGCACTCAAATAATTTATAACAGCAGCGACTCCTCCATTATAAGTCCACCAGAGATTCAGATTCATTTCGATAAAGGGAACCGTGGAGCAAGCTGCTCTGCATTACCTTCTCTTTAACTTACCCAAACTTGGCCCAAACTTGTCTTGCATACACACGGTCGCACAAAGTTGTCGGAAAATCCGATCGTGCAGAACGCGGTGGCGTAAACCAACGTACGACAGGACTATAAAGAGGGCAGTAGCCAATAGCTTTCGATTGGAGGAATCCTTTTTCATGTAGTAAAACAAAGATTGTACTCTATATATAGTGAGCAAAAAGTCTAAAAATAGCTCAAATAAACTAGACACATTTTTGTAATGTCAAACACTTATCCTTTTTTTAGATATTTCCTTCTTTTATTTAAATCAGTCATTTCCTTTTCTAAGGTAACCATTACTCAATTCATCTCTTGCATTGTCACCTTTTAATGCATGCTGTCAACGTGGACTGTAAGCAGCCAAGCCAATGCATAGTTTTAGCATGATTCACTATAGTTGGCCTATAGTTGATTCACTATAGTTAGCTGGTTCAGTTGGTGCTGGATTGTGCGCACAATATGGAGAAAAAAAGCATGAGTCATATTTTACTTAGGAAATGGGATTTATAAAATGAATAGGAAAAAATGAACAGGTATGATCTTACATTTTGTGCACAAGGTAACTGGGGTTGACTAACAGTCACTACATTTCTTTGGGTTTAATTTAGTTCTACAATATACAGTCCACCATTACTTAATGGTTTTTGGTTTTGGTTTTATCTTTTATGTACACACAATTTCTCTGATTGTAGGTTTTTTAATTTATTTTTTATTTTTTTTAGCTAATACACTTCATACCACCACAGAAATCCTCACCATTATCACGTCACTCACTTACAGCTATAGGCTTATCCCATCAATTAATACATTTAATTCAGATGGTTTCATCTTCATACCCTTGCAGAGCAGTGTGGACTGTTATCCTCCCTGGCGGTATTCCAGAGTCTGGCTCGGGGTGAAATTTCAGTACCATTAGCGGTAACCCCCGAGCCAGACTTGGGATCGCATTGCAGGATACAGGGAAAGTTACTTACCTTGTTACTTACCTTGTCCCCTGGATCCTGCGATGTCTCCCCGCTCGATTCACACAGTGCCGAGTTCCGCCGGGCTCCGTTCCCTGCGAGCATTGCGACGCACGGGGCCGGAGAACGGCGCCAAATTCAAAAAAGTCAAAACACAGTACACATACAGTACACTGTAATCTTACAGATTACAGTACTGTATAAAAAAAAATGACACATCCCCTTTGTCCCTAGAGGTCTGCATGCAGTTTTATATTATAAATACTGTTTTTTTCTGCCTGGAATTTCATCCATAGCAACCAAAAAGTGTCGCTTTATGTCAAAAGTGGTTTTAGAAAACAGCGATAATAAATTAGAATCACTCGCAGAATTGAGCGATAGCGATTTGTGGGGAGATCCGTCATCAAATACTGAAAAGTAATGACAGCGACAATTCTGCAACTAAGCAAATTTCAGTGTTTTTGATTTGATTAGATTATTGAATAGTTTGTATTATTGTTATATTATTATTTGGTATAATTATTTATAGTTATTTATTATATTATAATTTATGATTTAATTTCTCAAAAACTTTATCATCCCCGGAATGTCTGCTAGACTCTGGTTTGGACAGATTTAAGAGAGTTATTCCTAAGAATTACAGGACTACAATATAAAAACGCCAAATTTCCATGCAAAATAATTGTACCGCTTTCAGCATCAAAAATCTGAAATAATCATACCGCCAGGGAGGTTAAGGCGAAAAACCTACTGTGCGGCAAAATCCCCCCCAGCCCCCCACCCCGTTAAATTTACCTGAGCCCCATCTGATCCAGCGATGTACACAAGAGCAGCAGCTCTCACCGCTGTCTACCTGCTCATTGGACAGATTGATAGCACTGGGAGTCATTGGGTCCTGCTCCTGTCAATCAAATGCTGTGCCAAGTGAGCGGGGGGGAGGGGACAGGGCCAGATCATCCTACTGCACCCTGTGCACCTCTGTGACCCCTGTGGCTCCATGTAGCCCCTCAGCCCTGTAGTCACCCCTCTCAGTAGATACAGACCCCTGTCTATGACAAAGCAATTGCTAGGCCCAAGCATATAGTAAGCATGACTACACCTTTGTAAGTCCTAACTTTCAGAAACCAATATTTGCATTGGCTTTTCAGAGGCTCCAGAAGTATGATGCTGGATAGGCATTACTTTTAAAATAGTATGTACTATCATGGGTACCCAGTATACAGCATCACTGTTACTGTGCTGACTGTGACTGACTATACTGATAGAGGGACAATATGGATATCTAGAGATAAATCAGGTATGCCACTCCCCGAATTGTATTTGTATTAGTCTAGTAAGTAGTTCCCTCCGGGGAATTTCCAAATGTTATCAGTCTTATATTTACATATGAATCAGTCAAGGTGCATTCGTTAGATAGTTTCAAAGATTAACCTATTAGAAAACTTAAAGCAGAACTCCGGTCACAGAACTTTTAGTTGTGCTCATAAGTTTACATACCCATTTTTCAAACCTTTTTGTGTCAACTTGTGTGCATGTTATCAGGCCAAAATCACCAGGGTATGTAAACTTTTGATCAGGGACATTTGAGCAATCTCTATTGTGATTATGATTAAAAAAGAATAAACACAGTTGATTGATAATAAATGGCTTTGGCCAAATACTAACTATGAGAGAAAGAAAAGTTTTTGTGCTATCTTAATGATAAGACAAAAACTTTTATTTCACTTATGGTTAGTATTTGGCCAAAACCATTTATTATCAATCAACTGTGTTTACTCTTTTTAAATCATAATCACAATAGAGATTGCTCAAATGTCCCTGATCAAAAGTTTACATACCCTGGTGATTTTGGCCTGATAACATGCACACAAGTTGACACAAAAAGGTTTGAATGGCTATTAAAGGTAACCATCCTCACCTGTGATCTGTTTGCTTGTAATTAGTGTGTGTGTATAAAAGGCCAATGAGTTTCTGGACTCCCGACAGACCCTTGCATCTTTCATCCAGTGCTGCACTGACATTTCTGGATTCTGAGCCATGGGGAAAGCAAAAGAATCGTCAAAGGATCTGTGGGAAAAGGGTAGTTGAACTGTATAAAACAGGGAAGGGATATAAAAAGATATCCAAGGAATTGAGAATGCCAATCAGCAGTGTTCAAACTCTAATCAAGAAGTGGAAAATGAGGGGTTCTGTTGAAACCAAACCACGGTCAGGTAGACCAACTAAAATTTCAGCCACAACTACCAGGAAAATTGTTCGAGATGCAAAGAAAAACCCACAAATTGCTTCAAGTGAAATACAGGACTCTCTGAAAACATCTGGTGTGGCTGTTTCAAGATGTACAATAAGGAGGCACTTGAAGAAAGATGGGCTGCATGGTCGAGTCGCCAGAAGAAAGCCATTACTATGCAAATGCCACAAAGTATCCCACTTACAATACGCCAAACAGCACAGAGACAAGCCTCAAACCTTCTGGCACAAAGTTATTTGGAGTGATGAGACCAAAATTTAGCTTTTTGGCTACAACCATAAACGCTACATTTGGAGGAGTCAACAAGGCCTATGATGAAAGGTCCACCATTCCTACTGTGAAACACGATGGTGGATCGCTGATGTTTTGGGGATGTGTGACCTACAAAGACACAGGGAATTTGGTCAAAATTGATGGCAAGATGAATGCAGTATGTTATCAAAAACTACTGGAGGAACATTTGCATTCATCAGCCAGGACATAGCCAGCTCATGGGACGTACATGGACATTCCAACACAGCAATGATCCAAAACACAAGGCCAAGTTGACCTGTCATTGGCTACAGCAGTATAAAGTGAAGGTTCTGGAGTGGCCATCTCAGTCTCCTGAGCTCAATATCATTGAGCCACTCTGGGGAGATCTCAAATGTGCCGTTCATGCAAGACAGCCCAAGAATTTACTGGAACTGGAGGCTTTTTGCCAAGAGGAATGGGCAGCTTTACCATCTGAGAAGATAAAGAGCCTCATCCACAAATACCACAAAATACTTCAAAGCTCTCATTGATGTTAAAGCGGGCAATACACGGTATTAAAGTGGTTGTAAACCCTTACAAACCACTTTGACCTACAGGTAAGCCTAGATTAAGGCTTACCTGTAGGTCCAAGCAATATCTCCTAAACCTATATGGTTTAGGAGATATTTGCCCGAAAAACGGGCACCGCTGTCTAAGGTGCATGCGCCGTAGACAGCGGCGCGCAGGCGCACTGAGCACGGCATTTCCAAAAATGGAGCTGCCGCGCGTGTCGGCTCCCGTGCGCATGCGCGGGAGTGACGTCATCGCGGCTTCGCCGAATGACAGCGGCGGAGCTGCGAGACGCCACCAGCAAGATGGATGCGGCGGACTACAGGGGACAGCGGTGACTTCGCTGGCTCCTGTGTCAGGTAAGTGACACATAATGGGCTACTATGCGATGCATAGTAGTCCATTATGCTTTGCCTTTGCAGGGAATGAAAGAGGAAGTAAACCCATCAGGGTTTACTTCCTCTTTAAGAACTGGGGTATGTAAACTTTTGATCAGGGTCATTTGAGTCGTTTCTGTTGTGATTATGATTTAAAAAGAATAAACACAGTTGATTGATAAATGGCTTCAGTGAAAGAAAAGTTTTTTGTGTTATCATTCATATTCTCTGAAAAATGGCCAAGAAATCATAAATTCGGCCAGGGTATGTAAACTTATGAGCACAACTGTATGTAGTCTTCAATAGCCACAGAGGATATAAATCTACTATATGCGCACCAAATGCCAGCAATTATTTTGTAAAAGTAGCAGTGACATCATCGCTGTGTTGTACATATCCCGTTTAGGAAGCAGAGCTGTGGGAGGGGCCAGTAGGCCAACAGGCTGCCTGCAGTAAACTACAGGAAGGGGTGGAGACAAGACCAGGCACCCTGCACAAGGAGAGAGAGCAGCAGTGAGCGGTCTTTATTACAGGAAGCTCCTGCACAGAGGGCAATACACAAAGCATAGCAAGATTCAAGGAAGAATACACAGGATGAATGGATTTAGGCAACATTTACTGATCCTGGAATTCAGCCTCAAAGTGGAACTAGGATTAAATTTACATTTAACACAAAGGCTCATGTCATCTTTAATAAATTATAATATTTTGGGGTACCTCCTACTTGACATTAATAAAACACATGGGCTGTCTTTATGTACGCAGATAATTAAAACATATACAAACAAACAATTATTACATGAATTCATACTAATGAGACTTTATACTTTAATGCGATATTTTACCCGTGTAATATTCAAAAAAGATATAAAGTATTTTTTTTTTTTTTTTAGTTATGAATAATATGAAGAACTTAAATATCCTATCAGATTTTTTTTATTTTTGTCTCTGACTCCACACAGGAGAATTTCCCTTACATTCTTTCCCTGTGACTCCCAAATAAGAAATAGGGGGTGGGGGGATATGGGGGGATTGTCACCGGGACAGGAATGCACAGAAAGCATTAAAAGCACAGTCTAAAGATCTAACGCTACTAATAGTGTGTTTTGTGTTGGTACGTGTCCAGGGCCGGCGCTCCCACTAGGCGAACTAGGCAGCCGCCTAGGGCGCACTGCCGCCTAGGGGCGCAACCACAGCCGCTGGGTCCCCTCAGGAAGATTGGATTCCCCCTTGGCGGGTGGTGGCTGGTGCGGTGCGGAATGTAACCAGAGGTGGTTCTATCTGGCGGCCGCAGAGTCGCTGGGCGGGGAGAATATGCAGGCAGATCCCCCCCCCCATTCCCCTGAGCCAAAGGCGACCATGCCGATGTTACAGCTCTCTGCCCACCCCACCTTTCTCTCTTGGTGATGTGCAGCCATTGGAGGAGCAGGGCGGGTGGCATTGTGCACAGAGAGAGACAGCCAGGATGGATCCACCTAGGCCCGGACTGGCCATAGGACACTCACTGGGCCGAGGCCGCCGGGCCACTTGTCCTGGAGCTGGAGGATCCTAAGCAAAGCTGCTCCTGCAGCCCGCCCTGCTTAATCGGCCTCTCTGCGGCCGCTGGAGCCCGGGGGTGGAACCTTGCTGCATCCCACCTCCTGGCTCATCACTCCTTCTGACTCCATCCCTCCATCTGGCTGCACTCCCTCCTGTCCACCTGGCTGCACTCCCTCCTGTCCACCTGGCTGCACTCCCTCCTGTCCACCTGGCTGCACCCCCTCCTGTCCACCTGGCTGCACCCACCTCCTGTCCACCTGGCTGCACCCCCTCCTGTCCACCTGGCTCATCCCTCCACCTGGCTGCACCCCCTCCTGTCCACCTGGCTGCACCCACCTCCTGTCCACCTGGCTGCACCCCCTCCTGTCCACCTGGCTAATCCCTCCACCTGGCTGCACCCCCTCCTGTCCACCTGGCTCATCCCTCCACCTGGCTGCACCCACCTCCTGTCCACCTGGCTGCACCCCCTCCTGTCCACCTGGCTCCACCCCCTCCTGTCCACCTGGCTCATCCCTCCACCTGGCTGCACCCACCTCCTGTCCACCTGGCTGCACCCCCTCCTGTCCACCTGGCTCCACCCCCTCCTGTCCACCTGGCTCATCCCTCCACCTGGCTGCACCCCCTCCTGTCCACCTGGCTGCACCCCCTCCTGTCCACCTGGCTCATCCCTCCACCTGGCTGCACCCACCTCCTGTCCACCTGGCTGCACCCACCTCCTGTGCACCTGGCTGCACCCACCTCCTGTCCACCTGGCTGCACCCACCTCCTGTCCACCTGGCTCATCCCTCCACCTGGCTGCACCCCCTCCTGTCCACCTAGCTGCACCCACCTCCTGTCCACCTGGCTCATCCCTCCACCTGGCTGCACCCACCTCCTGTCCACCTGGCTCATCCCTCCACCTGGCTGCACCCACCTCCTGTCCACCTGGCTCATCCCTCCACCTGGCTGCACCCACCTCCTGTCCACCTGGCTCATTCCTCCACCTGGCTGCACCCACCTCCTGTCCACCTGGCTCATCCCTCCACCTGGCTGCACCCACCTCCTGTCCACCTGGCTCATTCCTCCACCTGGCTGCACCCTCCTCCTGTCCACCTGGCTCATTCCTCCACCAGGAGTTCTGGTGCTAAAACTATTGAATGCCAAACGCTGTCACTGTGTCCATCAAATGCTGCTACTGTGCCAAATGCAGCCACTGTGCCATCAAACACTGCCACTGTGCCATTAAACACTGCCACTGTGCCCAAACGCTGCCACTGTGCCATCAATTGCAGCCACTGTGCCAAACGCTGCCACTGTGTCCATTAAATGTTGCCACTGTGCCATCAAACGCTGCCACTGTGCTATCAAATGCTGCCACTGTGCCCATTAAAAATCATCAATTGCAGCCACTGTGCCCATCAAACTCTGCCACTGTGCCCTCAAACGCTACCACTGTGCCCATCAAACGCTGCCACTGTGCCAAACGCTGTCACTGTGTCCATCAAATGCTGCCACTGTGCCATCAAACGCTGCCACTGTGTCCATCAAACGCTGCCACTGTGTCCATCAAATGCTGCCACTGTGCCAAACACAGCCACTGTGCCCTCAAATGCTGCCACTGCCATCAAACACCGCCACTGTGCCCATCAAACTCTGCCACTGTGCCAAACGCAGCCACTGTGCCCTCAAATGCTGCCACTGTGCCATCAAACACTGCCACTGTGCCCATCAAACGCTGCCACTGTGGCCAAATGCTGCCACTGTGCCATCAATTGCAGCCACTGTGCCAAACGCTGCCACTGTGTCCATTAAACGCTGCCACTGTGTCCATTAAACGCTGCCACTGTGCCATCAAATGCTGCCACTGTGCCATCAAACACTGCCACTGTGCCAAACGCTGTCACTGTGTCCATCAAATGCTGCCACTGTGCCAAATGCAGCCACTGTGCCATCAAACACTGCCACTGTGCCATCAAACACTGCCACTGTGCCCAAACGCTGCCACTGTGCCATCAATTGCAGCCACTGTGCCAAACGCTGCCACTGTGTCCATTAAACGTTGCCACTGTGCCATCAAACGCTGCCACTGTGCTATCAAATGCTGCCACTGTGCCCATTAAAAATCATCAATTGCAGCCACTGTGCCCATCAAACTCTGCCACTGTGCCCTCAAACGCTGCCACTGTGCCAAACGCTGTCACTGTGTCCATCAAATGCTGCCACTGTGCCAAACGCTGCCAGTGTACCCATCAAACTCTGCCAGTGTGCCCATAATATTCTGCCAGTGTGCCCATAATATTCTGGCAGTGTGCTCATCAAATGCTGCCAGTGTTCCCTTGAATGGCCCCAGTGTGACCCTCCCCCCCTGCTCGCCGTCTGCCCGGCACTTACTCTGTCTTGGTGGGGCAGCGGGTGACAGCGACAAGCAGGGTCCTTTGTGCATCTCCTGCCGTCCTCATCCCCCGTCCTTTCCTCCTGATAGGCATCCAAGAGCGGCACCTGTCGTTTCAGCCAATCGGGTGACAGGTAACAGACCCGAGCACCTGATTGTTGAAGTTGCAGTTCAGTGTTCGGAAACCAAATATTAATTCACTTTTATAACACAGCTGATCACTTTTTTGATGTCTATTAGACTCTATGGCTCTAATCAGGTGCTTCAAAAACACCCCCTGCTGCTGTAATTCAGGTGCCCTGCACCTGAAAAGGGGCTGGGAGCCTGAATAGGGGGTGGCAGCAGCGTCCATAGATAGATTCATGCATTGCATGAATCTATCTATTGCTGATAGAGGGGGTGGCAGGAGAGAGGGGGCGGCGCCTGTGCGCCCTTATGGACGCACCGCCACTGCCCAGTGATTACAAGCGGCACTTTGATCATTCCTTCTTCTAATTAGATAGATCTACTAAAGATGTGCACTACTTACAGTATATAGTTTTCCAGCTATACAAAGGAGTAATAGGAAGAGCTCGACAGTCTCCAGCTCTTTCCTTCTTTGAGTTTAAAAATGTAGTATCACAAACTATGTCTGTTAACAAAAATATGGTCAAAAACTACCACCCAGCATTGTTTAACTGCCACTTGTCTTTTTCAGAAGCTATAGCCTTTTTCTAGGAGGAGGCCAAAGGATCTCCAAAGGGTAGACCTACTGTATACCATTAAATATCCAATACTGCCAGTTCCCGTTGTCTCTGCCTTTATGTAAACCTCTCCCACATTCCTTATCTGACCATATCCTTCTTTACATTTTTTTTGTGCCTTTAATCAGTGACTTATAGCGGGACTGTGATATTGCGGGGAAACAATTTGGACACTAACTGACACTTTTGACACTTTTTGGAGACCAATGACACTAATGCAGTGATCAGTGCTAAAAATATGCACTGTCACTGTACTAATGACACTGGCGGAAAGAGGTTAACATCAGCGGTGATCAAAGGGTTAACTGTGTGCCTAGCTAGTGATTTTTTTTTTTTACTGTGGTGGAGGTGGTTTTACTAAGGGAAGGGATAGATCCATGTCCCTGAATCAACACAGCATCAATGCCTACCCTACTTTACATAGGCAGATCACTGTTCTACCTGTGAACTAAACAATCGGTGGGTATTGGTGGACATCGAGTCCTTGGTAGCCGCATCTGGGCGTGAGCTGCTGGTGGCGCGCATACATTCGCCCTACCAGGAAGAGCCAGTGTCTTGTCAAATACTGTCCTGCGTTGGATAGTGTCCTCCCTGTACTGCGGTCCCCATTACGGATGACAAGGAGACGCAGAAGGTCTCCGAAGATGAGCAGCGCCAGTGTACTGAGTCCTGGTCCAAGCCCCGCCATCCAAGTGGACATAGAGTTAGAATAAAAAATTGCCGAGCGAAGTCAGGCCGTGCCCGAAGCGTGGCGAGCGAAGCGAGCCCTCGAGGGGCCCTCTTACTAAGTGCTGTTTAACATAATTTACCGTATGTCCACTTGCATGGTGGGGCCTGAACCTGGACTCAAGGTACTATTAAGTGCGCAGGCGCCGTTCATCTTCGGAGACTTTCGCTGTCTCCTTGTCCTCCGTACTGCACAATCGCTGCCTGCGCAGTTCGGGGCGGACGCTTTCCGATGGGGGGGGGCAGTTCTTGGCTGAACACCAGATCACATAAAACTGCTATAGGGCAGTCAACAAGTGGTTAATATGGAGATCCCCCCCCCCCCCCCCCATTGCTATGTAGGATCCTACTCTTCTGGGAAGGCTTTCCACATACTTTTGGAATGTGTCTGTTGGAATTTGTGCTCCATCAGCCAATAGTGAATGTGTGAGGTCAGGTATTGATATTGGATGAGAACACCTTAACTGGGCGGCACAGTGGTGTAGTGGATAGCACTTCTGCCTAGCAGTAAGAAGGGTCACTGGTTTGGATCCCAACCACAACACTACCTGCCTGAAGTTTGCATGTTCTCCCTGTGCCTGTGTGGGTTTCCTCCCACACTCCAAAGACATGATGGTAGGTTAATTGGATCCTGTCTAAATTGTCCCTAGTATGTATGAATGTGAGTTGGGGACCTTAGATTGTAAGCTCCTTGAGGGTAGGGACTGATGTGAATGTACAATATATATGTAAAGCTCTGCGTAAATTGATGGCGCTATAAAAGTAACTGAAATAAATAAATAAGACCTGGCTCCATGTTCCAATTGATCTCAAAAGGTGTTCAGTGGGGTTGATGTCAGAGCTCTGTGTAGGCCGTATGAGTTCTTCCACCCCAAACTCATCAAACCAAACCTTGGCTTCGTTGTGTTCCAGTCATGCTGGAACAGAAAAGAGTTTTCCATAAACTGTTTGTTACCACAATTGTGTACAACGTATTTGTACTGTATGTTGTAGCATTAACAGCACCCTTCACTGGAAAAATTTGAATTCAATCATTTTGCCGAGGAGTCCACATATTTTTGGCCATTTAGGTAGGTGTAATGGTCAGGTGTCCACAAATTTTGGTCATATACTATATGTTCAAATATGGACAGAAGAAAAAACGACATTAGAAAACATTGTCGTGGTTTATAAAGGTGGAGTCTTGGCACAGTCCTAGACACTGGCCAACAAGTATCATGCTAATTGCAGACCAGCTACAAAGATGAGGTTTGTTGCCTTCCGATTATAAATAGGTCTTAAATGCTGTGTAACACAAAACTCACGTCCTCCAAGTTAATATTACTGACAAAGCATATTGACTTCCTGTATCTCGTGAACAGCACACAACTGCCTAATGGGTATTTTGATGAGATAAAGGAAACCAAGGATCCCAGGACATTCTTCTTTTTTTTTTGTCAGCACGAAATTAATTTGGAAGTCCCCACAATTGTCCAACCTACTTGAGCGAATTAAAATAGTAAATACTGACTTTCCATTGCACAAGGACACACAACACTGCAATAGAAGAATGTTTCCTGAGAGTCCATTCACACAGGGGTAACGCGACTTCCAGCGCCACTTTGAGAGGCAACACGACTTGAAGTCGCCTCCAGGACAGGGGACTTTGCCAGTGGCCAATCACATAATAATTAGCTCTGTGGGAGGGAGGGGTTTGCCTAGAAAACTATTATACTTCCTGGAAAGTTGCTTCAGTTAAGACAGGGGATCCAACTTGGAGGCGACTTCCATTGAAATCAATGGGTACAAGTTTCCTAGAAGTCGGATTGAAGTAGTACAGGAACCTTTTCTGAAGTCAGAGCGACTTCAGTAGTGTGCATTAAGACGGCTCTCATTCACTTACATTGATTTTATCATGTCGCGCGACTAGGGGCGACTTTGGGCAACTTCAAGTCGGATCCAAAGTCGCCCCTGTGTGAATGGACTCTAAGTCTATGGGAAAAAAAAAAGTCAGTGTTTACCCCACCAACCCACTCTCAATGATTATATCTTCTTTTTATAGTCTCTATGACCCATTTATACTTACCTTTATCCAAGAACCAACGTTCCAGTCTTCTGGTCTTCAGTGCTGCTACTTCTGGCAACACCCACGTTTCATTTTGATGAGGTTGATGATGCCTCTTTGCTTTAAAAGATTTTAGTGTTTGGGTCCTGCCCTGAATACAGAATACGCATGATGACATCATTATAAAGGGGTGGCAACAAGACCAGTTGACTGCATATGCAGAGGCTGCAACTGGCCGGTCATCTTTACTGAAACTGGTGTGGCAGAAGTCCATGGGACAGTGAATTGAAGCTCATCTCTTAGATAGAGGAAAAAAAAACTTACAGTGCCCCCCCCCCTTAAACTGCAAGAGTTAAATGCCAATTAGGTCTAGGGAGAGCTGAAAAGGATGTAATCTGCACCTCCACCCTGCTCAGGCAAGGCTTGGCATCATTACATAAAATGTTAGGTCTAGGGGGAGCTGAAAATGATGTAATATGTACCTCAACCCTGCTCAGGTAAGTCCTTGGCATCATTACATACAATGTTAGGTCTAGGAGAAGCTGAAAATGATGTAATATGTACCTCAACCCTGCTCAGGCAAGCCCCCAGCGTGTTCACACACATGCAATGCAGCGCTATTACCCACGCATTGTACATAGAGGAGGCAAAAGTGCTACCATGGCCAGGAGCGCCTTAGAGAGGATCAACGGTTACATGGATATAGGGAGCCTACAGAAGTGAAGAATAAAGAAGTTATTACTCCTTATCCCTGTACCCCTAGTTTTAACGAATAAAGAATATGTGAACCTAACATTTCCTAATCCTGATATGTGCCTGCTGTACCATGTCAAGCAGCATGATTTCTGGCTCCCAGGGGTCTTCTATACAGGTAACGAGCTGAGATTAGGAGCACTCTCTTAAAGGGAGTGCTCCTAATCTCAGCTTGTTACCTGTATAAAAGACACCTGTTCACAGAAGCAATCAATCAATCAAATTCCAATCTCTCCACCATGGCCAAGACCAAAGAGCTGTCCAAGGATGTCAGGAACAAGACCGTAGACCTACACAAGGCTGCAATGGGCTAAAAGACCAATCGCCAAGCAGTTTGGTAAGAGGGTAACAACGGTTGATGAAATTATTCGCAAATGGAAGAAACACAAAATAACTGCCAATCTCCTCAGTCTGGGGCTCCATGCAAGATCTCACCTTATGGTGTTTCAATGATCATGAGGACAGTGAGGAATCAGAACTATACGGGAGAATCTTGTCAATGATCTCAAGGCAGCTGGGACCATAGTCAACAAGAATACAATTGTCACCACGTAACACACCAAGTAACACACGCGAAGGATTGAAATTTTGCAGCGCCTGCAAGGTCCCCCTGCTCAAGAAATCACATGTACAGGCCCATCTGAAGTTTGCTAATGAACATCTGAATGATTCAGAGGAGAACTGGGTGAAAGTGTTGTGGTCAGATGAGGCCAAAATCAAGCTCTTTGGCATCAACTCAACTCGCAGTGTTTGGAGGAGAAGGAATGCTCCTATGACCCCAAGAACACCATCCCCAATGTCAAACATGAAGGTGGAAACATTATGCTTTGGGGGTGTTTCTCTGCTAAGGGGAAGAAAAACTTCACTGCATCAAAAAGGACAAAGGACAGGACCATGTTCTGTCAAATCTTTGATGAGAACCTCCTTTCCTCAGTCAGCGCATTGCAAATGGGTCGTGGATGGGTATTCCAGCATGACAATGACCCAAAACACACAGCCAAGGCAACAAAGGAGTGGTTCAAGTAGAAGTACATTAAGGTCATGGAGTGACCTAGCCAGTCTCCAGACCTTAGTCCCTTAGAAAACATGTGGAGGGAATTGAAGGTTCGAGTTAGCAAATGCCAGTCTCGAAACCTTAATGACTTGGAGAGGATCTGCAAAGAGAAGTGGGAGAAAATCCCTCCTGAGGTGTGCAAACCAGGTGGCCAACTACAAGGAACGTCTGACCTCTGTGACTGCCAACAAGGGTTTTACCACCAAGTCATGTTTTGTGAAGGGATCAAATACCGGGAACTTATTATACTCATTAAAATGCAAATCAATTCATAACTGTTTTTAAATTTGTTTTTCGGGATTTTTTTGTTGTTGTAATTCTGTTTATTACTGTTAAAATAAACCTACCATTAAAATTATAGACTGATCATTTTCTATATCAGTGGGGCAAACGTACAAAATCAGCAGGGGATCAAATACTTTTTTCCCCTCACTGTATAAACAAATGTTTTGTCTTTCTTTTCAATTTTAAACTGAATGGGTTGTTTTACAAGGTGAGGGTTTGCAATCACTTTAACCATTGCTGAGCCCCCCACTGCAGGGGTCATTTTTTTTCTTGTGCTCTGAGTTTAATGGGTCAATTAAATCTAATTACAAAATAAAGGGGAGAAATGACTTCACCTCTTGTTCTGGTGACAACAGTAAAATGTTGGATTTGCTCAAACTTCCTCTCTTGGTGACAATGGTCACCCAGGCAAACAGAGAAGATGAATCTTCCCACAAACAAAAACCTAACCAATGTTCTAACCCTTCCCTATAAGAAAAATGTGCTGGGCCCAGGGATATATTTATAAAGCAGAGAATGTGACCTTCACCAAACATTTACTGAAGGGAAATCAATCACTGTCATATAAAAAAAACATGCACCAGGAAGATTCACTTGCAATGGATTTTTGTTAAGAGTTGCCTTCAATGCTTTATAAATATACCCCTTTATGGCTAGGCTTAGGCGTGCCTCTAAAACTGAAGACGGAAATTATTGATCAGGTTGCATTGATCGGCAGCACTGAGATACTTTCCTTATAAAAACAAATGTATTCTGACCGATCAGATTATGGGATTACATTGTGGACAACAGAACAATTATTCCTATTCAAAGAGATTGTTGTTTAAATTTTATGAAGATGTATTTAGGGCTCAAACAACTAATCGATTAATCAACAACTAATCGATTATGAAATTAATTGATTACTATTTTCATAATCGATTAATCGGCCAGTAACAAAATGGGGTTAAAGTTAATGAGTCTGATGATATTTACCAGATTGACTCTCTACAGTATATCGCCGCTAATAGTATATACAGTATATCTCCTCTAGTAAATACAGCATTTCCTTCCTTTAAAGTGGTTGTAAAACCCTTACAACCAACTTGGACCTACAGGTAAGCCTAGATTAAGGCTTACCTGTAGGTCCAAGAAATATCTCCTAAACCTATACGGTTTAGGAGATATTTACAAAAAGACAGCCACCGCTGTCCATGGCGCATACGGCGTAGACAGCGGCGCACAGGCGCACTTGCCAGGCCGCAGATCGCGATGATATGCCGCAGATTGCGACGATATGCCGCGAGTGTCGGCTCCCGTGCGCATGCGCGGGAGTGACGTCATCGCGGCTCCGGCGAATCACAGCGCCGGAGCTGTGAGACCCCGAAGTCGCTCCGGGATCCATGGCAGTGGCGAAGAGGAAAACCGCTTCGGGGGCTTCGTTCTCAGGTAAGTTATTCCTAGTGAGCTAGTATGCTAGGCATACTAGCTCATTATGCCTTTGCCTTACAGGGTGTGCTTTTAAAAAAAAAAAAATTGCCTTTACTTCCTCTTTAATAGTATATACAGTATATAGCCTATAATAGTATATACAGTACATCTCTTCTAATAGTACAGTATATCTCTCTAATAGTATATACAGTATATAGCCTATAATAGTATTTACAGTACATCTTCAATAGTATATACAGTATATCTCCTTTAATAGTATATACAGTATATATCCCCTCTAATATATACAGTATATCTCTTCTGTCTGTTATTCTCAGAGTGGATTAGATATTTTACTCTCTAACCATATAGTTGGTTATTTATATTTACCACTACATAGAGATATTCAAGAATAAATTGCCTTTTTTTTAAATTTTACATATTAACTAAATTAGACACCACACTTTTTGTTAAGGTTATTAACAGATTAATCGATTAATCGAAACAATAATTGGTCAACTAATCGATTATGAAAATGATTGTTAGTTGCAGCCCTGGATGTATTATGTATTGTTATAGTGTCTCCCAGTGTTCGTTCTCCCGCAGCCCACTCTAAAGGGGCGTTTGGTAGGGAAAAGCTCCTTGGGGATGTAGAGAAGTGTTTGCGGAGTGGGGATATGTCTGCCAGCGAAGGGCCGCTGCACAGGAAGATCGTCTGGGGGGATGTGTTCGCTCTGCAAAGACATTACGGTTTAGCGGATGTGCGGTTGTGTCACCCCTGTGTGTCTGATCAGCACATTTGGGGGGGGGGGGGGGGCATGGCGTGCATGGCGTACAACTGCAGATAATCTCCCATCCACATTGGATGGTAGTAAAGTCCGGGTATGCTTTGTTCTCTGAACAAAGCAGAATAAAGATTCATGAACAATGGTAAAAACGGGAGTCTTTGAATGGTTGTGGTCGGGAACAGCGTCCGTGATCTCAAGCTTCCTTTTGTGTAGCTGAAGATAGCTTACAGAGACAGGGGGCGAGAGATCGTACAGTCTGCCCCCACCCAGACACGCCCATAAGACTCCCCTAGTCATTGTTCATTGGTTGTTGTAGAACCCCCTCCTGTTTGAGGGAATGCCTGTGCTTGATTGGTCGATGAGAAACCACGAGGCTCTATTTGTTATATGAATAAAATTGGCTCAGAGGTTCAGTCAGTAGGTTTGAGCGATGGAGCTAACAACGTCAGAAAGGTGACTATGTCTGTTTATTGGGGAAATGCGGGAGACACGGGTTGTTTAAAGATGCATTATACTGAAAAGCTGGAAGGGCGCTTAATAGCGTAAAAGAGTATTGTGGTTTATCCACGACAGAGATCAATTGGAAAAGATGGTCATAAATGGCCACGTTAAGGCCCCTTGCACACAGGGCCATCAATGTGCATCCCTCTTGGCGTTTTGGCATGTCTGGGTGGAACGGGTGCCGCATCTTGAAGGCCTACTCTCCGGACCTTCTTTCCTGAATGAAGAGGGCCCTAAACATGGATGTCGTACCCCTCTGA
Organism: Lithobates pipiens; assembly: GCF_037356315.1. Taxonomy (NCBI): domain Eukaryota; kingdom Metazoa; phylum Chordata; class Amphibia; order Anura; family Ranidae; genus Lithobates; species Lithobates pipiens. The sequence continues at coordinate 39,651,061 of NW_027507748.1, read as the reverse complement.
ACAGCGATCAGCCCTGTGCAGCCACAGCCTGCCATAGAATTTGACAGGATGCAGGTGGCAGGACTGGGCATGACCCAAATGCAGAAAGGTAGATTTAGGCACACATTTAAATGTACCCTTAGTGTCATGTTAGGGTACCTAGCCTTCCCATTTTTAGCATGCTATTCCTATAAAAGTTGTAAAAATTCTAATACCGCAATAATAAAAATAAAATTTAAAATTTAAAAAAGGCTCCATCATGCCCTACCTACCATAAGATACACCAAAGGTAATCTGTAGTCATAGATGGATCACATAGTGTAGCAGTAAGGTGACACCAGGCAAGTAGTAGCCTCACTTAGCTGACCACTATCTTCCAGGGTACCCATCACAGTGAAGGCACAAGGAGCAAAAATAAAAACAAGAAATAAATTAGTTTTGCCCAGGGTTCTAACTTTTATTTAGTTCCGCTTCACACCAGAATTGCACAGGAATGTGGTCTTAAAAGGCAGAGCATTTTGAACTCGGTGCGGGAAACACACACGGAATTTTCCTTTCCTACACCTAATGCCGCGTACACACGACCAGACTTTTCGATGGACTAGGTCTGACGGTCTTCCTGACGGACTTTCGGCGGAGTTCTGACAGACTTTCCAAATGAACGGACTTGGCTACACGCAATCACACCAAAGTCCGACGGATTTGAACAGGATGACATACGACCGGACTAGAATAAGGAAGTTCATAGCCAGTAGCCAATAATTGCCCTAGCGACGTTTTTTGTCCGCCGGACTAGCACGCAGGCGAACGGATTTCTAGATAGGAACTGGGTCCAGCGGAGTTCTGTCCAAAAAATGTGAAACATGTTCTATTTCTAAAGTCTGTCAGATTGTTGGACAGCAAAGGTCCGATGGAGCCTACACACGATCGAAATTGTCCGACGGATTTGTTCCGTCGTACCTTTGCTGTCGAAAAAGTCTGGTCGTGTGTATGCAGCAATAGGCCTCTTTTAGGGCCAGTTCGCAGCAGAACACAGTGCAGGAAAGGTGCATTCCATGCACTTCCTGCACCACGTTCATAGCGCACTGCCTTTGCGATTCCGACGCGTTTCGTCTAAAGAGACAACATCTGGGGTGATGTCTCTTTAGACGAAACGCGTCGAGACAAGCCTTGCTGATGTCATTGCGTTACCCACAAACTTCAATTTTAAGCGCTTGATCCACTTTCTAAATGAGTGTTTCCCATTTTCTTTTAATAAATTTTATGTTTATACAGAATCACACTATGTGGAGTCATTTCTTTTTTGGTCATGCTATTTTGAACAAGATTTGAGATTTGAGAGGATTTGGTCTGACAAGTTGGCTGCTTCTGAAGACCACTTCTTGTTGACATCTCAACTCGATCTGGAACTCAGATGTGGAGTTCCCATATTTTGGTGGTTGCACCATAAGCCTTGTTGATTTGAGTCCTCTAACTCCGGTAATCCTCCTCACTAACCGGTGGTGGTTCTATTGTCTGTGTCCTCACCTCAACATTGATTTCTCATGGAATCCCACTTCTATTCACACAATTTGTTTTCACTGTTTATTTAAAGCGGAGTTCCACTGAAAAGTGGAACTTCCACTCATCGGATTCCCCCCCCTCCGGTGCCACAATTGGCACCTTTCAGATACCTATACAGGTATCTGCACCCACTTCCGGGAATAGACTCCCGCAGGAGTCACGCCCCTTCCCGCACCCCCACTGCTGTCTCCTGGAAAACACTTGGGTCCCAGGAGATAGCGGGACCACTTACGACGAGCAGCGTGACTCGTGCATACGCACTAGGGAACCGGGAAGCAAAGCCGCAACGCTTCACTTCCTGATTCCCCCAACGAGAATGGCGGCGGCAGCAGCCGAGGGATTGCTCAGCTTCGGCTGCCGACATCGCTGGACCCTGGGACAGGTAAGTGTCCATTTATTAAAAGTCAGCAGCTGCAGTATTTGTAGCTGCTGGCTTTTAATATTTTATTTTAGGTGGACTCCCTCTTTAACCAGTTCCTGACTGGCGCACGTCGATGTACGTCGGCAGAATGGCAGGGGCAGGCATATTGGCGTACAGGTACTGTCACGATCGTCCTGGCGTTCCGGTCGCACACGGGAGAATTACCCGCAGAAGCCTGTTGTCGAGAACCCGTCGTTCCCCTTTGACGCGCGTTAAAGCGAACGGACGCACTCGCGTCGGCATGAACGAGCGCACGCGTGCACGCGGGGTCACGAACGGGCGCACGGCCACTCGCGGAGGCACGTTGACTCGTCGTGCGACCGTTTTGGCACCCTAAAGGCTTCTTAAGGTCCTTGCTCCATTCCCTTCTTGCTGTCCAGTCTACAGCGTGTTCGGAGATCCTGCTATTCAGTACCTGTACCCGTTGCCTAGATTCCTGTTACCCGGCTTGTTCTTGACCTCGATCCGTTGCTGCCCCCCTACGACTTCTTGCTTGTCTGACCACGTCTCTGCCTCATCCTCTTGTACTGCGTTGACCGTTTCCTGCTGACCCGGCCTGTACCCGACTCCGCTGTTCCTGCCAACCCGTTTGGATTTCCTGTGACTGCTGTCTCCGCTGACGATCGTCTGTCTGCCGGTCTACCCACTTGTGCCTGCCTACACCAGCCGATTGCCATCAGCCCTATCTACTTGCTGTCGGTGTTCTGCTGATTATCCGGACCTGCCTCTACCTGCCAGGCACTTGTGCCCTCTGAACTTTTGAATCCCTGTTACCACCTCCAGGGGTTCTTTAGCCAGGGGATACGAGGGGCCGCTCCCTGCATTCCGGGCTCGCCTACTAGGTACGTGACAGGTACGTCCATTTTTATATGCCACCCTGCCATCGCATGCGTGCCTCTGGTGGCGCGCTCGCGTGCCGGTCAGGACCCCCGTGAGTCCGGTCACGGGTCCCGCGGACTTGATCGCCACGGGGATACCCGCAATTGTCTCACGGGGCGGCTGAACAGAGAGATGCCGTTGTAAACAGCATCTCCCCGTTCTGTCTAGCAACAAGTGATGCTGATCTCTGCTCCATTTTATTGGAGCAGAGATCAGTGTTCACTAACACAAAGCCCAGCCCCTCACAGTTAGTAACACGCCCCTAGGAACACTTAACCCCTACACTGCGACCCCCTGATTAACCCCTTCACTGCCAGTGTCAATTACACAGGAATCAGTGCATTTGTATAGCACTGATTGCTGTATTAATGACAATGGTCCCAAAAATGTGTCAAAAATGTCCGATGTGTCCGCCATAATGTCGCAGTCACAATAAAAATCGCTAATCGCCGCCATTACTAGTAAAAAAAAATTATTAATAAAAATGCCATAAAACTATCCCCTATTTTGTAAACGCTATAACTTTTGCGCAAACCAATAAATAATCGCTTATTGCAACTTTTTACCAAAAATATGTAGAAGAATACGTATCGGCCTAAACTGAGGGGAAAAAAATGTTTTTTTATATATTTTTGGGGGTATTTATAACAAAAAGTAAAAAAGAATGCGTTTTTTTTTTTTCAAAATTGTCGCTCAATTTTTGTTTATAGCGCAAAAAATAAAAACCGCAGGGGCGATCAAATACCACCAAAAGAAAGCTCTATTTGTGGGAAAAAAACGCACAATTGTCAGTTAAAGCGACGCAGTGCCGAATCGCAAAAAGTTGTCCGGTCTGAAAGTATGTTTATGTTTTAAAACAACTTTTGTATGACAGCACATGTACGTATAGAAGGATGCAGCAGCTGCATGGACGCAGCCGCTCGTCCCAGTTTGACAAGTGGACGGGTGCATGGCCCCCAATGTACATGGTCAGCATTTGGGGACACTCACCATCCCCCCACATGCCTGTCAAATTGGAAGGAGCGTCTGTGTCCATGTAGCCAATGTGTCCCTATACACTTGCATGGGCTGCCTGCATGCAACAGCAGCCCTTTCACAGACTATGGACCTCAGTGCCCATGTGAATGAGGCCTCATTGCAGCATTGGTTTCTCTTGTTGAGTGTGCAACAATGAATGTTCCTGTTTTGGGGGGCGGGGATTTTTTCTCACTGGCATCCCCCTGTGCCAACTCCTACACACTGTTTTACATTCAGCTTTCACATGTCCTTTTTTTCTGTCGTTTATTAAATTTTGCATCTTATTAACCAAATCAACATTTTCGTATTCAGTCCATGTATGACTATACCTATGACATCATTCTGTCTTACTCATCAAAAGTCCCAGAATTCCCACCAGTGACCCTTATTTCCAGCAGCTGAGAGGGGAAGCCTTGCCTGGAATATGGAGGCGGGCGGCACAGGGTAGTGCCAGTACTGACTCTCGTGGCCTTTGTGCCAGCTAATGGTTTTAGGGCCCATTCACACCCCCGCTCATTCCGGGAACGCGCACGTTCCTGAAAACGCACCTTGCTTGTGGTGCTATTGGCTCTTAATAGCCCCCAAAACCCAGCTAGCAGTTGCGCGGTTTTTTTTTTTTTGGTCACATCTTAACTGGTATTAATAAAAAATGTAGCAATTCGCCCAGTGAACGTTCATTTGTTCAGTGCTAATTGGGAAAAAAAAAAAAAAAAACATGTTTTTGGGCTGTTTCCTGAGCTGCGCAAATGTTTACCCTGTTTTAAAATGAGCAATTCTGTATTTGCCCACTAGATGGCGCTATGAATCATAGGAGTTTTCTCTAAGAATTAGCATCATCTAGTGGCCAAATACGGTAGTTTACATTTTAAATCAATGGAAAACATTCAACCAGCATAGGAAATAGCTTAAAGGGTAACTCCACTTTTGTGGGGGGGGGGGGGGGGGGGGGGGGGAATAGCAAATAAATAAAAAATAATAAAGCGTATACAATTGCAATACAAGTCATATTGTAATTGAATGTTATTAAAAATTACCTTTCCTTTTCAATCACTTCCTGCTTGTGTGATTGGCTCACCAATAGTCTGCCTAAGTACAAGTCAGATTTCAGGCATCCCCTGCAGCAAAAGATGTCATTTTTTGGTGAGCTATTTCCAATAGCGGCACATCTAAAGAGATGCAGGGCCAGCAGATTTCCTCATTAGGGCCCTGCAGGAGTTACACTTTAACCGATTGCCACCCGCCATATGGCAGAATGACGGCGGCAAAGTGGTTTCAATATCCTGACTGGGCGTCATATGACATCCTCAGAATATGAAGCCGCTGCGCGCCCCGGGTGACACACCGCAACTACGATCTCGGTACGATCAGTGTCCAATCACGGCTGATCAAAGTTACATAGTTACATAGTTAGTAAGGTTGAATAAAGACACCAGTCCATCCAGTTCAACCTGAGTGAGTGTCTACAATTGTCCCTATCCCTGTACATTGCACACTCACATTGGTCCCTACCCTCAAGGAGCCACAGTTTAAATAGGAAGAGCCGTTGATCGGCTTTTCCTCACTCGCATCTGTCAGGCGAGAGTAGAGGAGAGCCAATCGGCTGCTCCTCTGACAACTGATTATCAGCACAGCCCCCTCAGGATGCCCACACTGGACCACCAGGTATGCCACCAGACCACCAGAGATGCCCAGCACCAGGTATGCCACCCTAGACCACCAGGGATGCCAGTCAGTGCCCACAATGGATGCCAATCAGTGCCCACAAAGGATGCCAAGCAGTGCCCACAATGGGCATCACTGATTGGCATGCATTATTGTTTGGCACTGATTGGCATCCATCAGTACAATACGTTACACTACAATGCCACCTATCAGTGCCCATTTGTGCTGCCTATCAGTGCCCGTCCGTGCCACCTATCAGTGCCCATCCGTGCCATCCATGCCGCCTATCAGTGCCCATCCGTGCTGCCTATCCATACCCATCAGTGCTGCCTATCCATGCCCATCCGTGCTGCCTATCCATACCCATCAGTGCCGCCTATCCATGCCAATCCGTGCTGCTTATCAGTGCCTATTTTTGCCACCTATCAGTGCCCATCTGTGTCGCATATCATTGCCACCTATCAGTGCCCATCAGTGTTGCCTATCAGTGCTGCATATCAGTGCCCACCAATGCCACCTCATCAGTGCCACTTCGTTGGTGCCACCTCATCGGTGCCCATCATCAGTGCCATCTTATCAGTGAAGGAGAAAACACTCATTTACAACGTTTTGAAACTGAAACAAAAAAAAACAAATTTTATTTTTTTACTTTTTTTATTTGTTTAGCAGAAAATAAAAAGGGGGGCAGGAAGGTGTATAAGTGCCCTGTATTGAAGTGGTTAATAATGTGTTTGTTTTTTGCAACATTCGCACAGAACAAATACAGTATAATACACTATATTGCCAAAAGTATTGGGACACCTGCCTTTACACACACATGAACTTTAATGGCATCCCAGTCTTAGTCCGTAGAATTCAGTATTGAGTTGGCCCACCCTTTGCAGCTATAACGGCTTCAACTCTTCTGGGAAGGCCGTCCACAAGGTTTAGGAGTGTGTCTATGGGAATGTTTGACCATTCTTCCAGAAGTGCATTTGTGAGGTCAGGCACTGATATTGGACGAGAAGGCCTGGCTCACAGTCTCTGCTTGAATTTATCCCAAAGGTGTTCTATCGGGGTGCAGGCCAGTCAAGTTCCTTCACCCCAAATTCGCTCGTCCATGTCTTTTTTGGACCTTTTATTTGTGCACAGGGGCATCTTTAAGGCAGGGTAAAAGGGGCAGCTGCCCTGGGCCCTGTCATTGTTGTGGGGCCCAAAGCAGCTGCCTCATACTTGCCAACTATCCCAGTTTAAAGTCCCTCGTCCTTTGAAGGTTTAGTCCTGTGCTGTGTCCTGATATCTCAGTGTGAACCTCTGTTACTAATGCTGCCCAGCTCTGCCCTATTGCTGTGTACAGAAAGACTCTGTGTTTACATGTAAATAACCGGCATTCATAAGCAAATAGCTGCGGCATTGATATATAAATAAGGCAGCATTCATATGTATATCATACCCTCTGCAGTGAGGAGATGATGTGCTGTAACCTCTAGCAACCAATCAGTGAGCAGTATTACTGTACTGTAATCTCTAGCAACCAATTAACAAGTGGAAATCATTTACTGTTACCTCTAGCAACTAATCAGTGAGCCGTAATGTGTGCTGTAACCTCTAGCAACCAGTTAGTAAGCAGTAATGATATGCTGTAACCTCTGGCAACCAATCACAATTGCTGCCTGATCTGATTCAGTAAACTGATTTTGAGTCTATCTGCTTTTTATTGTATGTCTCAGAGCAGGTGGAGAGTGAAATTGTATGGGGGGGGCCCAAGAAATGTTTTGCCCAGGATCCAATCAATATTAACCACTTTCAGACAGGACCATTTTGCTGGTAAATGACCAGAGGTCTTTTTACACTTTGGCACTGCGCTGCTTTAACTGGTAATTGCGCGGTCATGCAATGTTGTACCCAAACGAAATTTGCGTCCTTTTCTTCCCACAAATAGAGCTTTCTTTTAAAGGTATTTGACTGACTCTGCGATTTTTATTTTTTGCGATATAAACGTAAAAAGACCGCAAATTTTGAAAAAAAATGATATTTTCTACTTTTTGTTATTAGAAAAATCCAATAAACTCAATTTTAGTCATACATTTAGGCCAAAATGTATTCAGCCACATGTCTTTGGTAAAAAAAAAGTCAATAACTGTATATTTATTGGTTTGCGCAAAAGTTGTCACATCTACAAACTAAGGTACGTTTTCTGGAATTTACGCAGCTTTTAGTTTACGACTGCCTATCTCATTTCTTGAGGTGCTAAAATGGCAGGGCAGTACAAAACCCCCCCAAATGACCCCATTTTGGAAAGTAGACCCCCTAAGGAAATTGATAAGAGGCATGTTGAGCCCATTGAATATTTTATTTTTTTGCCTCAAGCGATTGAATAATGACAAAAAAAGGCTTTCTAAGGGCGTAAATTTTTGATTTCACTTCTCACTACCTATTACAGTTTTGAAGGCCATAAAATGCCAAGATGGCACAAAATCCCCACAAATGACCCCATTTTAGAAAGTAGACACCCCAAGCTATTTGCTGAGAGGCATGTTGAGTCCATGGAATATTTTATATTTTGCCACAAGTTGCGGGGAAATTACAAACTTTAATTTTTTTTAATTTTTTTTTCACAAAGTTGTCACTAAATGATATATTGCTCACGCATGCCATGGGCATATGTGAAATGACACCCCAAAATAAATTCTGCTGCTTCTCCTGAGTACGGGGATACCACATATGTGGGACTTTTTGGGAGCCTAGCCGCGTACGGGGCCCCGAAAACCAAGCACCGCCTTCAGGCTTTCTAAGGGCGTTACAGTTTTGAAGGCCATAAAATGCCAAGATGGCACAAACCCCCCCCAAATGACCCCATTTTGGAAAGTAGACACCCCTAAATTTAGGGGTACACTAGTGAGACTAGGTAATAAATGGCGGGTGCCCTGAAACTATAAAAAAATAACTAACCAACCAGCGTCACCTGTAACAGTTATATGGTGATCACTGGTGAAAGGGTTAACTAGGGGGCAATCAGGGGGCTTTATGCGGTAGTATATGGGGGTCACTGGCGCTATAAAAAGCTGCGGCGAACCTAAATACCTACCTGCCTAACTAGCGTCACCTGTGACACTAATACAGCGATCAGAAAAACGATCGCTTATTAGGCTGGGTTCACACTGGAGCGATGCGGGAACGCCACGAATCCGCGGCGGGTTCCCGCATCGCATGCCTCCCGGCGGCAGTTCACACTGCCCTATGCGAACTGCTGGGAGTGTCAGTGAAATGTTAATGACACCCCCAGATCAGTTCGCATATCGCAGTGCGATCTGCAAACTCGGATCGCATGGTGTGAACACCCATGCGATCCGATTCTGCTGCGGGCCAAAAAAAGGGTCCCGTGCGAATTTGCGGTGGGTGCGGCGGGTGCGGCGGGTGTGGCAGGTGCGGCGAATGGCTGAACTCGAATCGCAGAGATCGGATGTGATTTGCACTGCAGTGCGGTGCGAATCACATCCGTTCTCATAAACCGCTGCAATGTGAACCCAGCCTTAGTGACACTGGCGACGGGGGGTGATCACGGGGTTAAACCTTTATTGGGGGGTTAGGGGGGTACATTAGAACTAAAGGGGGCTAACCCTAACTGCCCTAACAGTTATTACAGTCACAAATGACACCAATGCAAAAAAAAAAAAAAAATGCATTGGTGTCACTGTGACTGGGGGGGCAGGGGTAATTGGGGGGGTGATCGGGGGGTAAAGGGGGGGTGTGAGTGTGCCTGGCATGTTCTACTGTGAAGTGTCGTGTTGGTGCAACTCACCGATCCTCTCTCCTCGGTGTCGGAACGAAAAATACCGACACGGAGGAGAGATTACATCACTTCCTCTCTTGTGTTTACATTACAGGAGAGGAAGTGATGTCACGAAGGATTTCCATTCGTCGGGAGCGATCGCTAGGGGGTGGCCATGAATGAATGGCCGCCCCGTCATCCCGAACGAATACCGACCGCCGCAGGCGCCCGGGGGGGCCCGATCGGGCCCCCCACCCGCGGGAAGGCAGGGACGTACAGGTGCGCCCATATGCCTGCCCGTGCCATTCTGTCGACGTACATCGTCGTGCGGCGGTCGGCAAGTGGTTAAAGACGGCCCTGTTTGTGTACTGGTCCAAATCATTTGGTGGAGGGGGGATTATGGTGGGGGGTTGTTTTTCAGGGGTTGGGCTTGGCCCCTTAGTTCCAGTGAAGGGAACTCTTAAGGCATCAGCATATTAACACATTTTGGACAATTTCATGCTCCCAACTTTGTGGGAAGAGTTTGGGGATGGCCCCTTCCTGTTCCAACATGACTGCGCACCAGAGCACAAAGCAAGGTCCATAAAGACATGGATGAATGAGTTAGGGGTGGATGAACTTTACTGGCCTGCACAGAGTCCTGACCTCAACCCGATAGAACACCTTTGGGATGAATTAGACTGCGAGCCAGGCCTTCTCGTCCAACATCAGTGCCTGACCTCACAAATGCGCTTCTGGAAGAATGGTCAAACATTCCCATAGACACACTCCTAAACCTTGTGGACGGCCCTCCCAGAATAGTTGAATCTGTTATAGCTGCAAAGGGTGGGCCAACTCAATATTGAACCCTACGGACTAAGACTGGTATGGCATTGCTTTCACTGGGCAAATGCTATGATTTTTTTTTTTTTTTATAAATTCACCCCTTAGTGCAGTGGTTCTCAACTTTATTGAAACCAGAGCCTGCTAAATCCTTCCTTCCATAACCCTCCATGCCCCAACAGTAAACAAAAAAAAAAGTTTATGCTCATACAATACAATAAAAGTATTGGAAATACAAAATATGTATTACATTCAGGATGGAACTAGGTGTCACTGCGGGGGATGGGAGTTGTGGAGGGGGTTGGGGGACTCTGCAGCAGACTTGATGGCCATCTAATGGTTGAGGTTTCTGGATGGGCAACTGTAGGGCATGTGTCCTTCTAGGAGACTGGGGACTTTGCAGTGACATAGACCTTTATGGCAGCATCACCGGGTGTTCATGTAATGAAAGCTGCAGATTTGAAAAGATTGAATACAACTTTTGAAATTATATTACCATACAAAGTATACAGTGCCTTAAAAAAGTATTCATACCCCTTGACATTTTCCACATTTTGTCATGTTACAACCAAAAACGTAAATGTATTTTATTGGGATTTTGTGTGATAGACCAACACAAAGTGACACATAATTGTGAAGTGGAAGGAAAATTATAAATGGTTTTCAAAATGTTTTACAAATAAATATGTGAAAAGTGTGACGTGCATTTGTATTCAGCCCCTTTTACGCTGATACCCCCAACTAAAATCTAGCATAACCATTTAGATTCAAAAATCACCTAGTTAGTCCACCTGTGTGTAATTTAATCTCAGTATAAATACAGCTGTTCTGTGTAGCCCTCAGAGGTTTGTTAAAGTCCCTTAGTGAACAAACAGCATCATGAAGGCCAAGGAACACACCAGACAGGTCAGGGATAAAGTTGTGGAGAAGTATAAAGCAGGGTCAGGTTATAAAAAAAATCCCAAGTTTTGAACATCTCACGAAGCTCTGTTCAATCCATCATCAGAAAATGGAAAGAGTATGGCATGACTGCAAACCCACCAAGACATGACCGTCCATCTAAACTGACAAGCTGGGCAAGGAGACCATTCATCAGAGAAGAGCCAAGAGGTCCATGGTAACTCTGGAGGAGCTGCAGAGATCCACAGCTCAGGTGGGAGAATCTGTCCACAGGACAACTATTAGTCGTGCTCTCCACAGATCTGACCTTTATGGAAGAGAGACAAGAAGAAAGACATTGTTGTAAGAAAGTCATAAGAAGTCCCATTTTCAGTTCATGAGAAGCCATGTGGGGGACACAGCAAACATGTAGAAGAAGGTGCTCTGGTCAGATGAGACCAAAATTTAACTCTTTGGCCTAAAAACAAAAACGCTATGTGTGGCAGAAAACTAACACTGCACATCACCCTGAACACACCATCCCCACTGTGAAACATGGTGGTGGCAGCTTCATGTTGTGGGGATGTTTTTCTTCAGCAGGGACAGGGAAGTTGGTCAGAGTTGATGGGAAGATGGATGGAGACAAATACAGAGCAATGTTAGAAGAAAACCTGGTGGAGTCTGCAAAAGACTTGAGACTGGGGCGGAGGTTCACCTTCCAGCAGGACAACGACCTGAAACATACAGCCAGAGCTACAATGGAATGGTTTCGATCAAAGCATATTCATGTGTTAAACCTCATGCACATGATCTGACTTTGTACAAACGCCCCCGTGGACTTTTGTACAAAGGCCGTTGGCCCTGAACTTGTATTGCATACACACAGCAGGACTTTTTCAGCCAACTTTCACCAAATCACGTGGTTTTTCTGCTCTTTACTGCCACATTTGGTCAACTTCTGTATTGTTGTCTGATCTTTTGCATTGGTTCTGAGCATGCCTGTTTGTAAAGTCTGATGGTTTTCTGTACACATGATTGGACTTTGCTCCATTGGACTTATCTTGTTGAAAAGTTTTTCCATTCGCACAGCCAACAAAAGTCAGATGAAAAGCGAAAAAAGTTTGTCCGATGGAGCGCACACGCGATCGGATGTTGCCTTAAAACAGCTAATTTGCATGTTTGTTGTCAAAAAGAAAGTCTGATCGTGTGTACGGGCCTTTGGAATGGCCCAGTCAAAGTCCAGACCTAAATCCAATTGAGAATCTGCGGCAAGACTTGAAAATTACTGTTCACAGACGCTCTCCATCCAATCTGACAGAGCTTGAGATATTTTGCAAAGAAGAATGGGAAAAAATGTCCCTCTCTAGATGTGCAAAGCTGGTAGAGACATCACCAAAAAGACTGTAATTGCAGAGAAAGGAGGTTCTACAAAGTATTGACTCAGGGGGGCGCCATACAAATGTACCCCCCACACTTTTCACATATTTGTTTGTAAAAAAATGTTGAAAACCATGTATCATTTTCCTTCCACTTCACAATTATGAGCCACTTTGTGTTGGTCTATCACATAAAATACAAATAAAATACATTTAAGTTCTTTGGTTGTAACATGAAAAAATGTGGAAAATGTCAAGGGGTATGAATACTTTTTCAAGGCACTGTATCTAAGTACCAAACGTTTTGACGGTTTTGAACTGAGTAATGAAGGGTAAGAACCCCGGTCATTTTTTTATTGCTGTCTGAGGCTCCAATGGGGAGATCCACCCTCTCTACCCGTCCTGGTAACCATTGTCACTAGAAGTGATAGGAAATCCAAAATGTTGAGTCACCAGGACAGGAATAGAGGGAATACTTGCAATGGACACGCTTGTCCTCATAACAACTTTCTAAGAGGGATTTCCCTCAATTTCAAGAGGTTTCTTCTCACTTTCTGTTGTTTCTACAGGACATGACTAAGAGATTGCAGACACCGAGGATTTCCGAATTTACCTTCAAACACCCAAACAAACCCAATACAATGACTAGATTTATTTTCCTTTTGAGAGTTGAATGACCATTGCAGACACTTATTACAAAAACAAAATAAAGGCCTGTACACACGATCAGACTTTTTGACAACAAACATGCAAATTAGCTGTTTTGGAGCAACATCCGACCGCGCGCACGCTCCATCCATCGGAAAAACATTTTCGGTTTTCATCTGACTTTTGTTGGCTGTGCGAACGGACAAACTTTCTGGCAACAAAAGTCCGATGGAGCAAAGTCTGATCGTGTGTACAGAAAACCATCGGACTTTTTTTACAAAGGACAAACACGCATGCTCAGAACCAATGCAAAAGATCAGACAACAATACAGACGTTGACCAAAGGTGGCGGTAAAGAGCAGAAAAACCACGTGATTTGGTGAAAGTTGGCTGAAAAAGTCCTGCCGTGTGTATGCAATACAAGTTCACGGCCGACGCCCTTTGTACAAAAATCCACAGGAAAGTTTGTACAAAGTCCGATCGTGTGTATGAGGCTTAAGGGTTGCTGAGTATAGTCTTCCCTGGGCCTCCCTCTGATTACCCTGCAGCCAGACACTTGGGTATATTAACACTATTACCCGCACACTCCTCCGCTCGTTATCCCATGATCAGTCTAGGGCTGTGCTTTTTAACCTCAGTTCTCAAGTACCCCCAACAGGCCATGTTTTTGGAATTTCTCTTAGATAAAATAGCTGTCCAAAATACCAAGCCGCAGTATTTAACCGCTTCAGCCCCAGAAGATTTTACCCACCTTCCTGACCAGAGCACTTTTTGCGATTCGGCACTTTAACTGACAATTGTACGGTCGTGCAACGTGGCACCCGAACAAAATTGACGCCACTTTTTTTCCCACAAATAGAGCTTTCTTTTGGTGCTATTTGATCACCTCTGTGGTTTTTATTTTTTGTGCTATAAACAACAACAAAAAAAAGCAATAATTTTGAAAAAAACTAATTTTGTTTTACTTTTTGCTATAATAAATATCCCCCAAAAACATATAAACTTTTTTTCCCCCCTCAATTTAGGCCGATAATGTATTCTTCTACATATTTTTGGTAAAAAAAAAAATCACAATAAGCGCAGATTGATTGGTTTACGCAAAAGTTATAGCATCTACAATATAGGGGATATTTTTATGGCATTTTTATTATTATTTTTTTTTTATTAATAATTGCGGCGATCTGCGTTTTTTATGGGGACTGCGATATTATGGTGGACACATCGGACATTAGTTACGCTATTTTGGGACCATTGTCATTCATACAGCAATCAGTGCTATAAAAATGCATTGATTACTGTGTAAAGTGAAGGCGTTAACCACTAGGGGGCGATGAAGGGGTTAAGTGGGTCCTAGGGAGTGATTCTAACTGTGGGGGGGGGTGGGCTACTAGTCACATGACAGCGATCACCGGTCCCGATGACAGGAATCGGTGATTTCTGTCATGAAACAAGCCAGAACGGGGAAGTGTCTTGTTTACATAGGCACTTCTCCGTTCTGAGGTTCCGTGACACGATCATCGGGAGACCGGCGGACATCGAGTCTGCCGGTCCCAGGGCACAGGCGCAATGTACAAGCGGGCACGTGAGCTCCCTCCTGCTCCTCTTAAAGGGGATGTAAAGGCATGTCCATTTGCCCACCACTGCCATTGTGCCGACGTATATCGGCGTGCGGCAGTCAGCAACTGGTTAAAGCATCTGTGTAAGATAAAGGAAAACCTGCAAACATGGCCTTGTGAGGGTACTTTAGGACTGAGGTTGAGAACCACTGGTCTAGAGTATTTTTTTTTTTTTTTGTATTTATGGGTAGAACTTGGATAGGAGAAGGGATTAGTGGGATACTCCAACTTGAACTATGCACAGACGAGGACAACTCTCACTTGAACCCATTAAATGGAACTGATAGTAGATTCCCTGCTGGACCACTTTTAGCTGTGTGGAAGAAAAAGTCCTTTGCTTTCCCTGGCAGCATACTCAATGTACCACTCTTCTTCAGGACTTCACCAGTATGCCCTTTGGCTGACACCCGTCCACTGACTTCACTAGCTTGAAGGGATGGCCCTCACAGAACAGGCCCCTAGACGCAGATCTGTGCTCACAGTAGCCAGGAACAGATCCTGCTAGACGCGTCTTCCTTCTAGTCAGCTCTGCAGGACATCTTGGTTGCAGATTCCGCAGTTTCAGCCCTCAGGTTGATTATCTGAGGCCGCGTGGCAGCTTGTACAGAGGAGGGGCAGCGGCCCCCTCCCTCCGGGACCCCGCTCTCCAGCTGAAGACCCAGAGCACATGTGCCCTAGGCATATATACAGTCATCCAGCATGCCTTGAAGCACCTTCTTCTGCCAATGGCCAGGGCCAGGGCCGTCTTTATTATTGATTGGACCCTGGGCAAAAATTTTCTTAGGGCCCCACCCCCCCCCCCCCATGCAATTTCGCTCTCCACCTTCTCTGAGACATAAAATAAATAGCAGCTAGACTTAAAATCAGTTTACTGAATCAGATCAGGCAGCAATTGCAATTGGTTGCCAGAGGTTACAGCATATCATTACTGCTTACTGACTGGTTGCTAGAGGTTACAGCACTCCTTAAGGCTCACTGATTAGTTGCTAGAGATTATAGCACATTTTTGCTTGTTGATTGCCTGCTAGAGATTGCTGTACAGTAATACTGCTCACTGGTTGCAATAGGTTACAGCACATCTTCTCCTCACTGCAGGGGGGCATGATATACTTATGAATGCTGCCTTTATTTACATATCAATGCCATTGGCCTCAGCTATTTACATATGCATGTGACTGCTATTTACATATGAATGACAGTATTTACATGTAAACACAGGTCTGCAGGTGAGTCATCTGTACACAACAATAGGGCAGAGCTGGGCAGCATTAGTAGCAGCACAGGACTAAAACTTAAAGAGACAAGGGAATGTAAACTGGCAAGTATGAGGCAGCTGCTTTGGGCCCCACAACAGTGACAGGGCCCTGGGCAGCTGCCCCTTTTGCCCTGCCTTAAAGACGGCCCTGGCCAGGGCTGTACTGTAACAACGCCTATGCTCCCATTTGTCAGGTTTCCTCCCGCTGTCCAATAAGCCTCATCCTATTGGACCAGTTTGAAGCAGACAGACAACAAGAGCAGCATCTGAGCATGCTGAGCAGGCCCTATCAATGGATCACTGCTCCCTGGTAGGCAGAAAGCACCTCAATTTACCTAACAGCCCCCTTGTTAGGCAGGGAAACACAAAATCTATACTCTCTCTCTCTCTCTCTCTCTCTAGCACCTACCTAAGAGGGTGCTACAGGTACAAAAACATATACACATAATAAAAGAGAACAAATATAATCTGAGTTGATACCTGCTGAGCAGACTGATGGCGTGTCCGTGTCCTCTCCACTTATGAGAAACAGACTCAGACACAGCCCACTGCACTCTATGGGCAGTCAGATGTAAACGGACCGTCTGTCCATTTACATTCAACTGTCATCCGATCCGTCAGACAGATGGGGAACAGATCCCCCATAAGTCTATTTTTGGTGGATAGGATCAGATGTCGGCAGGTGTCAATAGATACATGTCCATTGACACCTGCAGCTCCATAGGAAGCAATGGATGCTCCAATCTGGTCTGCCTAAAAAACTGACAGGCGGACCCAATTAGCCCGCCCGTGTGAAAGCGGCTTAAGGTCTTTGAGGGCACATTTCATAATCAATAAACTTCTGTAGCTGCCACAAATATCCATGTCAAGGCCTCTGGCCACCACTAGACCACCTCCAGGACAATTTACTACCAAGGTATGCCAAATACAGCCTAAAATCCCTACCATGTTACGAACGTAACCTCTTTTGGCAAGGGATGAAAATACCTAAGATCAGCCAGCCCATCATTATCCGAATTTTGACAACAATCACTGCCATCAAAGTCTATAAGAGCTTCCCTAGATGCCAAGATTTTTAATATAAAACAGAAAAAACAACAACAATCTGTCGCATAGCAATACTGTAACTCAAAATAAATAACCAAACAGATAAGAGGAAGTGAGAAACAAGGAAGAGTGAGAAGATGGAAAAGGAAGGGTGGGAAAAACTCATCTGATGCTGGCAAAGCTCTGAATGATCTGCTCAGGCCACTGTTATGCAATCAGTGGTGGTACACACTGGACAGCAATGTGCACTCTCCGGTCTTCCTCACAGCAAGAGGAAGCTGTATCCTGTACAGCCCGGGAAAATCCAGCTCTTTCCCCTCCCTGGGAAATGCAGTTCAAAAGCTTGATTGCAGTGGAGTCTCTCCTCCCCCGGACTACAGTTCCCACAGTGCAGTGCTGCCTGACTCTCACAGCGCAGTGCTACGGAAATGTTATAGCTCCTTCCTCTTGCTGTTATAGCTGTTACTAGTTCAGCACCGCGGGGCAACAGCTACAGAGAGCAGCTGCAGGCATTATTTCTCTCACTCTTCATTCTTAGCCAAGCACCTGGCTACACTTGTCATGTGTACCAAAGATTTCTTTTTACTTCCCGTCCTGCAGACACAACAGGAAGTAGGAAGAAATCTGACCAACGCAAAATAAATCACCTTTTAGATAGCTGTCACTACAACAAGTGTCTTCTTTGGAAGATTTCCCATCTGGCAACTGAAAGTTTTGAATTTTCTCTTAACGTTTAGCCTCAGGGACAATGGTCCCCATGGAAAGCAGGGACAGTAAATCTCCCTAGTGGGGACAAAGATAGCAATAAGAAAAAAAAAAGGATATGTAAGAAGCAGCGAGGGTGCCACATGAATAGTGAAAGCTTTCAACATGGACTTTATCCCCTTTGCGACTGCTCTATGCTGTAGCTCAATGACGCCTACAGTGTGGTCGCACTTTGCCGAGAGGCCGCCATATGATGTCCTCCCATTCTCGCATTGCCTGCACACCCCCTTGCGGTGTGCATCGGCAGTGATCTGTGATCGCTGTGTCCTTCGGACGAAGCTGATAACAGATCGGGGTAAAGAGCCAATCACTGAGGCTCTTTACCACGTGATCAGCTATGTCCAATCACAGCTGATCAGAATGTAAAGAGGATTTGCCGGTTATCGGGAATCCTCCCCTCATGCTGACAAAGCACGAGGAGAGGAGAGCTGAAAACCAGCAAATCCACACAGGAGACATCTGCACTGACAATCAGTGTCCTGATGATCAGTGCAGCCCCAACAGTGCCCACCACTGCTGCATATCAGTGCCACTGATCAGTGATAACTATCAGGGTGGCCTATCAGTTCCGCCTATCAGTGCTACCTCTTCAGTGACCATCAGTGCCGCCTATCAGTTCGGCCTATCAGTGCAGCCTCATCAGTGCACATCAGTGCAGCAGTATCCTGATGATCAGTGCAGCCCCAACAGTGCCCACCAGTGCTGCCTATCAGTGTCACCTATCAGTGATAACTGTCAGCGCCCACCAGTGCTGCTTATCAGTGCCCATCTGTCCTGCCCATCAGTGTTGCCTCATCAGTGCTGCCCCATCAATGCTGCCCCATCAGTGCCGCCTATCAGTGCAGCCTATGAGTGCACATCAGTGCAGTAGTGTCCTGATGATCAGTGCAGCCCCAACAGTGCCCACCAGTGCTGCCTATCAGTGTCACCTATCAGTGATAACTCTCAGCGCCCGCCAGTGCCGCTTATCAGTGCCCATCTGTCCTGCCCATCAGTGTTCCCTCATCAGTCCCCATCAGTGCTGCCTCATCAGTGCCACCTATCAGTGCAGCCTATCAGTGGACATCAGTGCAGTAGTGTCCTGATGATCAGTGAAGCCCCAACAGTGCCCACAAGTGCTGCCCATCAGTGCCACCTATCAGTGATAACTGTCAGTGCCGCCTCATCGGTGCCCATCAGTGCCACCTATCAGTGCAGCCTCATCAGTGCACATCAGTGCCGCCTATCAGTGCTACCTCATATGTGCCACCTATCAGTGCAGCAGTGTCCTGATGATCAGTGCAGCCCCAACAGTGCCCACAAGTGTTGTCTGTCAGTGCCAATCAGTGATGCCTATCAGTGCCGCCTCATCGGTGCCCATCAGTGCCGCCTATCAGTGCAGCCTCATCAGTGCAGCAAATCAGTGAAGGAGAAAAATTACTTATTTACAAAAGTCTATAACAGAAACTAAGAAAAACTTTTTCTATTTCAAAATGTTAATTTTTTTTGTTTGTTTAGCAAAAAATAAAAAAAAACTGTGGTGATTAAATGCCACCAAAATAAAGATCCATCTGTCTCAAAAAAAAAAAAATGATACAAATTTGATTTGGGTACAGTGTTGAAATTGTCATTCAAAGTGCAAGATCAACGAAAGCTGAAAATTGGCCTGGGCAGTAAAGGGGAGAAAGTGCCTCGTAGGCAAGTGATTAATCAGATAATCAGTGGAGTCAACATTTTTTAGGGAGTTCAAACACTCCCCCTTCATCCGGGTTACAACACAAGTGAAAGAGCATAAAAGTTCATAGAAAATAATAACATTCATGTTATAAAGGATCTGTTATAAAACATCTATTACAAGGAAACAAAAGGTCTATTTTTAAAATAGAAAAAAGTTTATTTTTAACATCAGAATGTTGCAATAAGTTTTCCATTTTGAAAATAGATTATTTTCTTTCCTTTTTTTTAAATGCGATTTTTTTTTGTTTGTTTTTTTTTTACTCATTCCGAAACTGATTGTTGAGGTTTTCAAATTTAAGTTATTTCGATTGGAATTGAAATGAGATATCAAACCTACCCAAAGCACCGTATTTTGGGACACTTACAATGAGTAATAATGAAGGACAGTCAATAGATGTCCATACAGATCTACAGTGGAGGCGCCATACAGACTGCGACCAGAGTTGCCCCATCGGGCTACTTTCTTTCCATTTCAAAAATAGACTTTTTTTTTTTTCTTTTTTTCTTTTTTTTTTAAATAGATTTGCTTATAATAGATTCTTTATAAGATGAATTTTACTATTTCATATGAAATTTCTACTTTTTAAATTTTATTTATTAATTTTTTTAAATAGATTTGCTTATAATAGATTCTTTATAACATGCATTTTACTATTTCATATGAAAGTTCTACTTTTTTTATTTTTTATTTATTTATTTATTTTTAAATAGATTCTCTTATAATAGATTCTTTATAAGATGAATTTTACTATTTCATATGAAATTTCTACTTTTTAAATTTTATTTATTTATTTTTTTAAATAGATTCGCTTATAATAGATTCTTTATAACATGCATTTTATTATTTCCTATGAAAGTTCTACTTTTTTTATTTTTTATTTATTTATTTATTTTTAAATAGATTTGCTTATAATAGATTCTTTATAAGATGAATTTTACTATTTCATATGAAATTTCTACTTTTTTAATTGTATTTATTTATTTTTTTAAATAGATTCTTTATAACATGCATTTTATTATTTCCTATGAAAGTTCTACATTTTTTATTTTTTATTTATTTTTAACTAGATTTGCTTATAATGGATTCTGTATAAGATGAATTTTACTATTTTATATGAAATTTCTACTTTTTTTTTTTAAATAAAATCGCTTATAATAGATTCTTTATAAGGCCGCGTACACACGGGCGGACTGTTCGTCCAACTTTGTCCGCTGAACAATGTTTGGGCGGACAGTCCGCTCGTGTGTGGGCTTTCAGCGGACAGTTTCAGCGGACAGTTGGACGGACAAGGTTTTTCGGAAATTCCGTAAAACTGTCCGCTGAAACCTTGTTTCAGCGAACAGTCCTCTCGTGTGTAGGCTTGTTCGTCAAACAAAGTTGTGCGCATGCTCAGAAAGGATTTTCACGCCGAAAGCTATAATGCAGTGTATAGGACGTCGTATTTTTCGTCCCGTCGTACGTGCCGTTCACGTCATCGCGCACGGTTTCAGCAAACTGTTCGTCCGTCGTGTGTGGCCATGTCCGTCCATGCTAAGTTTGAGCGGACTGTTTGCCGAAACTGTTGGACGGACAAAGTTGGGCGAACAGTCCGCGCGTGTGTACGCGGCCTTAGATGAATTTTACTATTTCATATGAAATTTCGACTTTTTTTAATTTTATTTATTTATTTATTTTTAAATAGATTCGCTTATAATAGATTCTTTATAAGATTAATTTTTATTATTTCGTATGAAATTTCTACTTTTTTTATTTGATTTTTTATTTGATTTTTAAATAGAGTCGCTTATAATAGATTCTTTATAAGATGAATTTTACATTTTCGTATGAAATTTCTTGAAAATTCTTAAATGCAATTTCAGGACCTCTCTCGGGCACGAGAGACAGAACGGGGATCTGTGTGTATACAAACAAATCCCGATTCTGTCAGGGAAGTAGAGACAGATCGAGCGTTCCTATTAGTTAGGAACAACGATATGTCTCCTCCTCTAGTCACTCCCATCCCCCCACAGTTAGAACACACACTGAGTGAACACATTTAACCCCTTGATCGCCCCCTAGTGTTAACCCCTTCCCTGCCAGTGACATTTATACAGTAATCAGTGCCTACTGTTAGCTCTGATCGCTGTATAAATGTCAATGGTCACAAAAAAAGTGCCCGATACAAAATCGCTGATTGCCAACATTACTAGAAAAAAATAAAACCAAAAATGCAATAAATCTGTCCCCTATTTTGTAGACGCGATAACTTTTGCGCAAACCAATCAATATACGCTTATTTGCGTTTTTGTTTTTTTTAGCAAAAATATGTAGAAGAATATATATCGGCCTAAGCTGATGAAGATTTTTTATTTTATTTTTTTAAATGGGGATATTTATTATAGCAAAAACTAAAAAATGCTGTTTTTTTTCTTCAAAATTATCGCAATTTTTTTGTTTGCAAAAAATAAAAACCTCAGAGGTGATCAAATGCCACCAAAAGAAAGCTCTATTTGTGGGAAAAGAAAGGATATCAATTCTGTTTTGGTACAGCGACGCACGACTGCGCAATTAAAGTGACGCAGTGCCGTATCGCAAAAAAAATGTTCTGGTCATTAACCACTTAAGAACCGAGCCTCTTTCTGAGATTTGGTGTTTACAAGTTAAATAAAAACAATTTTGCTAGAAATTTACTTAAAAGTTAGAACCCCAAACATTATATATATATTTTTTTCTTACACCCTAGAGACTAAAATGGCGGTCGTTGCAATACATTCTGTAACACCGTATTTGCGCAGCGGTCTTACAAACGCATTTTTTTCGCATTAAAAAATAAGACAACAGTAAAGTTAGCCCATTTTTATTTATTTTTTATGTTGTGAAAGATAATGTTATGCCGAGTCAATTGATAACCAACATGTCACGCTTCAAAATTACGCCTGCTCGTGGAATGGTGATTTTTTTACCCTTAAAAATCAACATAGACGACGTTCAAAAAATTCTACAGCTTGCATATTTTGAGTTACAGAGGAGGGCTAGGGCTAGAATTATTGCTCTCGCTCTACCGATTGGGCTGATAACTCACATGCATGGTTTGAACACTGTTTTCATATGCGGGACGTATGCGTTCGCTTCTGCACATGAGCTTGCCAGCTTGGCGGGACGGGGCACGTTAAAATATTTTTATTTTTTTTAACTTTTTTTTTATTTTTTCTACACTGTTCTTTAAAAAAAAAAAAAAAGTGTCACTTTTATTCCTATTACAAGGAATGTAAACATCCCTTGTAATAGAAAAAAAAATCATGACAGGACCTCTTAAATATGAGATCTGGGGGTCAAAAAGACCTCACATCTCATATTTACACTAAAATGCAATAAAAAAATAAAAAAAATTGTCGTTTGAAAAAAAAAAAAAAATGTCCCTTTAACCACTTCAGCCCTGGAAAATTTGACTGCTCAATGACCAGAGCACTTTTTATCATTTGGCACTGCGCTGCTTTAACTGGTAATTGCGCGGTCATGCATTGTTGTACCCAAACAAAATTTGCGTCCCACAAATAGAGCTTTCTTTTGATGGTATTTGATTGCCTCTGCAAATTTTATTTTTTGCGATATAAACGAACAGAAAAAGACTGAAAATTTTGAAAAACAATGATATTTTCTACTTTTTGTTATACAAAAATACAATAAACTCAATTTTAGTCATACATTTAGTCCAAAATGTATTCAGCCACATGTCTCTGGTAAAAAAAATGTCAATAAGCGTATATTTATTGGCTTGCGCAAAAGTTATAGCGTCTACAAACTAGGGTACATTTTCTGGAATTTACGCAACTTTTAGTTTAGGACTGCCTATCTCATTCCCTGAGGTGTTAGAATGGCAGGGCAGTACAACCCCCCCCCCCCCCCCAATGACCCCATTTTGAAAAGTAGTCACCCAAAGGAAATTGCTGGGAGGCATGTTGAGCCCACTGAATATTTGTTTTTGTTTTTTTTTGTCACAAGTGATTGAAAAATGACAAAAAATAAAAATAAAAAAATTACAAAAAATTGTCACTAAATGATATATTGCACACAGATGTCATAAGTATATGTGGAATTACACCCCAAAATACATTCTGCTTCTTCTCCTGAGTACAGGGATACCACATGTGTGAGACTTTTTGGGAGCCTAGCCGTGTACAGGACCCCGAAATCCAATCACCTCCTTGAGGATTTCTAAGCCCTTGTACACACGGTCGGAGATTCCGTCGGAATGTTTCCGATCGGAGCGGTTTTTCGGATATTCCCGACTGTGTGTGGTATGCATCGGACTGTTTCCGTCGGAATATCCGTCGGACCAAATTTTCCAACTTGCTGGAAATATTTTCCGACAAACTGCTCCGATCGGACAAAGTGCCACGCATGCTCAGATCAAATTCCTACATCTAAGCTATTGGCTACTAGCCTGAACATAGTCCCGTCGTAACGAAATTACGTCATCACGTTCTGAAAGATCAGATTTTCCGACAACTTTGTCCGACCGTGTGTATGCAACAGTTTCGGACAAAATCCGACGGATTTAGTTATCGGAATCTCCGACCGTGTGTACAAGGGCTAAGGGCGTACATTTTTTATTTCACTCCTCACCACCTATTACAGTTTTGAAGGCTATAAAATGCCAAGATAGCACAAAACCCCCCAAATGACCCCATTTTGGAAAGTAGACAACCCATGCTATTTGCTGGGAGGCATTGTGAGTATTTTTCAGATCTTAATCTTAGGGGGAGATTTTAATGTCCCCTTAGACCCCCTTCTAGACACCTCCTCAGGTAAATCCCATCTACCATATAGGGCAATTAGACAAATTAGACAATGGTTTCAAGACCTACTACTCCATGATACCTGGCACACCCTCCATCCGAAAGACAAGACTTCACCTTCTTTTCTGCTCCCCACAACAGATACTCACGCCTTGACTATTTCTTCCTCAAACAAAGGGATCTCCCAACTCTGACAGCGGCAACCATAGAACCAATGACATTTTCTGACCACCACCCCATCTCAGTTACACTCACCTTCCCTGACAAACTCACTTGCATACACATATGGAGACTAGACCCAACCATACTGACAGATAAAATAAAGGAACAAGATATTCACAAATACCTAGTCAATTACTTCACCGAAAACGATTCTCTAGATCTCAAAAACGGACACAATGGGAGGCACATAAATGTGTAGTAAGAGGTAAACCGATCTCCTTAACAGCAGCACTTAAAAGAGAAAAGAAAACGAAACTCGCTGACTTATTCACCAAACTTAAACTGCTCAAAGCATTACACAAGTGCAGCTTAGCTCAAAAACACCCACTTAGAACTTATCGAAACTCGTACACACATACAGAAGGAGCTAGGCCATAACCTCAGAAAAAAATTCACCTTATCACAGAAACTCTTTTACGAGTTTCGGAAATAAGTGTGGCCACCTCCTTGCTCAAGCACTACGTAAGAAGAAAGCCAACAACACAAATACACCAACTACATTCCCCTACAGCAGGGATATGCAATTAGCGGACCTCCAGCTGTTGCAGAACTACAAGTCCCATGAGGCATAGCAAGACTCTGACAGCCATAGCATGACACCCAGAGGCAGAGGCATGATGGGGCTTGTAGTTTTGCAGCAGCTGGAGGTCCGTTAATTGCATATCCCTGCCCTACAGGTAAGACACTCACGAAAAACAGCGACATAGCACAGGAATTTGAAAAATACTACTCCTCTCTATACGACCTCAGCATATCCAACCCCCCATTACTCCGCCCTCTAAAAGAATTAATGAGATCAAATCGTTTCTGGACCAATTTGCCGCAGGGAAAATTGCAAAAGACGCCACCCAACCACCATAAAAGAATGGGAACAAGCAATAAAACAACTAAAACCCGGTAAGAGTCCAGGCCCAGATGGTCTATCCGTGGTATACTACAAGACGTTCTCGGATACCCTCCAAACCCCCTTCTTAAACGCCTTCAATTCCCTCTCTCCCTCAAACCCTCTCACACGTGGGATGCTGGAAGCCCACATAGTAGCCACCCCCAAAGAAGGAAAAAACCCCCACACAAACAGGAAACTACGGACCAATCTCACTACTGAATGTTGACATCAAAATATTTTCCAAGATACTAGCAAACAGACTCTTACCACTCCTCCCCTCTATCATCTCCCAGGACCAAGTAGGCTTCATCCCTGGTCACAAGGCTAGGGACAATACCATTAAGGCAATTAACCTACACCATCTGATGACACAAACAAACCAATACGTTTTTCTCATGTCCCTAGATGCGGAGAAGACATTTGACAGAGTGGCATGGGACTACATGAAAGTGGTCTTACAAGCTATAGGCATAGGCCCACACATGTCCGGCCTGATCCTTTCCCTATACGCGGGTCCATCAGCTAAAGTGTGTGTCAAGAACTTTCTGTCGAATGCCTGTCCCCTGTCCTTTTTGTACTCATGCTCGAACCGCTCCTCCGTAATTGAGATTCAACCCAGATATCCAAGGAATTCAAACACCCAACAGAGAATATAAATACGCTGCCTTCACAGACGACATACTGCTGTTCCTAGTAAAACCACTGACCACCTTACCAGCATTACTAACAGAATTTATACACTTCCAACTTCTCTCCAACCTCTAAGTCCTTTGCCCTCAACATATCCTTACCACAACACTTAGTAGATCACCGCAAAGAGAATTTTCCATTTCAGTGGAAACACGAATCAATCATGTACTTAGGTATACAAATCCCCTCCAGACTCCCAGACCTATATATGAAAAACCACATACCCTTCCTAAATAAACTAACCTCTGACCTCAAAAACTGGAACAAACCAATGTTTTTGTGGTTTAGCAGAGCAGCAACCCTAAAGATGAACGCCCTGCCAAGATTGTTATACATCCCGCAGACGGTTCCCATACAAACCCCACTATGCTTCTTTAAAACATACAAAAATATCGACTCCAGATTTCTCTGCGGGGGGAACACAAAGTCAGAATCCGCTTTTAGCAACTTACCCGACCAAAGCGACTTGGATGTATTGGCCTCCCAGTCATTCTTAACTACTACACAGCTACAGAAGGTGCCGCCCATATTGTGTTTCCAGCGCAATGGGATCGGGCTGGAAATCACAGCTGCGAGCGACATAGCTCTGCGCTGGCTTCCGTGACGGGGCTCGCTTGTGTCAATCTTGTTGCTAACAGCCACTAGGGGGCCCCATCAGGGTTGCCAGCCTCAGTAAAACCAGGGACAGTATGTAAAAATCAGTTTTTTTTTTTTACATCTGTCTCTAAAATATCCCTTACCGACATCCTTTTCTAAAAATCCTGAGATTATAGCTGCCCCATCTCTCCAGTACCTTCTCAGCCAATAGAAACATGTCTGTGTATACTGTGTGCACATGTATGTGTATACTATGTGATTATATACTGTGTGTGTGTACTGTGTGGCCCCATAATCTCTGATTGCCTGGGGGCCCCATAATCTCCTATTGCCCAGGGGCCCCATGAGTTGTCAGTCCGCCCCTGCCTCTCGCACCCCCCCTCAGGCGTTCAGCTTAAATACCCACATAACCGCATTAAATATCCACTTCACACACACCTCAACCACTCGCCTCAGAAGCCATGCACAGAACTAACTCATAGCTAATCCCCTCTAACAACTGACCATTCTTCTACCCAAATGGAATTATACTATAACTATATCCCATACCCAATGAGTCTTTACCTTCAAACACTATACCAGCAAACCTTGGCAACAGCCAAACATATAGAATTACATGTTGGGTCCAAATCCCCCACCACGTACGAATTAATGTCGAAATGACTGAATCTTCTATGTAATGGTATACTGTGGCTTTACAAATTTTCATAGTATAACTGTTCAAGATTTCTGTAAATGCTTTTTACCTTTAAATAAAAGAAAATGTACTAGAACAAAAAAAAAAAAAAAAAAAAAAAACAGAAGCTTATGTCATACATCACCCACTCTTCTAACCACTTGAAGACATAGCCCTTTCTGACACTTTTTGTTTACATTAAAAAATATTTTTTTTGCTAGAATATTACTTTGAACCCCCAAACATTATATTATTTTTTTTAAAGCAAAGGCCATACAGATTAAAATGGTGGGTGTTGCAATTTTTTTTTTCACATAGTATTTGCGCAGCAATTTTTCAAATACAATTAAAAAAAAAAAAAAAACTTTTTTAAATTTGAATGCACTAAAACACACTATATTGCCCAAATGTTTGATGAAACAAAAAAGATGATCTTATGCCGAGTACATGGATATCAAACATGACATGCTTTAAAATTGCGCACAAACGTGCAGCGGCAACAAACTACATACATTTTTAAAAGCCTTTAAAATCCTTTACAGGTTACCACTTTAGATTTACAGAGGAGGTCTACTGCTAAAATTACTGCCATCGAACTGTCCTTTGCGGTTATACCTCACATGCATGGTGCAATTGCTGTTTACATATGACACCAGACCAACGCTTGCATTCGCCTTTGCATGTGAGCACGGGGGGACAGGGGTGTTTTTTTTTCTTTTTTAATTTTACTTTTTATAAGATTTATTTTGCTTTTTATTTTATTTTTAAACTGTTCCTTTCATTTTTTTTTTTTTTATCAATTTTATTGGTTTCTCAGGGAATGTAAATATCCCCTATGATAGTAATAGTTAGTGACAGGTACTCTTTTAAAAAAAAAAATTGATCTGTGTGATAAAATGATTTCCCAATGGCGCGGTTTATATCTAGCAAAACCTAAGACATGAAATGCCCGTAGCTTCCGGTTTCTTAGGCCATAGAGATGATTCGAGCCATTCTATGGTCAGCTGGCAGAACCACCGGCTGCATTATCAGGTTCCCCTGGCGGGACAGGAGAGCCCCGAGAAAATCATGGAAGACGGTGGAGGGGGAACAGTCCCTCCCACTGCATGTAAAAGCAGTCTAGAGGCTAATTAGTAGCTAGGCTGGCTGAAAAGAATGATACCAAGATGATACCTAAACCTGCAGGCATCATTCTGGCATAACCATTCAAAGTCCAGCAACATACCAGTACGTTGCTAGTCCTTGTTGGGTATAAAATGTTCTTTTTTTTTCATGCAGCCTGTGGGCTGAACGAAAAAAAGAGATTGAACGGTGGGTATGCCCATCATTAGAATACCACCCTTTATCCACCCACTTTTAATGATGGGCATACATGCATCATTTTTTTTAACTTTGGTGGTGAAATCATCTCCTACACACGCTGTTGCTGTCAAGATAAATAAATCAGTGCTGCAGCTGAATGGCGTACCTGAAAGCAAACAATGGTGATGATAAAATATTAATTCAATAAAATAACTTGATTTTTTCAATCTGTGCCTAAAATATATATGCCAAAGCATGGGGGCAATCCCTCCACCCCTGCCCCCATGCCTCGGCATATATGCTCTTTTTTTTAACTGTGGTGGTGAAATCACCTCCTACAGTGCTGGAGTCCCGGTGGGAGCAAACACTGTTGCTGTCAGAATAAATAAACCCATGCAGCAGCTGAATGGCATACCTGCTAAGTAAATGATGGTTAACAATGAAACAAAGTAACATTACAGTATAACAGTAATCCCTTGTACACACGGTCGGACATTCCGATGGAAAATGTCCGATCGGACCATGTTGTCGGATAATCCGACCGTGTGTGGGCTTCATCTGACTTTTTCCGTCGGAATTTCCAACCAACAAAGTTTGAGAGCTGGAT
Source organism: Lithobates pipiens (assembly GCF_037356315.1). Taxonomy (NCBI): domain Eukaryota; kingdom Metazoa; phylum Chordata; class Amphibia; order Anura; family Ranidae; genus Lithobates; species Lithobates pipiens. Next base: position 39,621,906 of record NW_027507748.1, on the reverse strand, counting down.
ATAAAAATTTTCCGACAACATGATCCGATCGGACCTTGTCCGATCATTTGTACAGAATTCCGATCGGACAAAGTGCCACGCATGCTCAGATCAAATTCCTAGACCAAAGCTATTGGCTACTAGCCTGAACGTAGTCCCGTCGTAACTAAATAACGTCATCACGTTCCGAACGATCGGATTTTCCGACAACTTTGTCCGACCGTGTGTATGCAATACCAGTTTCCGACGGATTTTGTTGTCAGAATGTCCGACCGTGTGTACAAGGGCTAAGACTTACCATACCTGCAAAGCAAATACAATAAAATATAGAAAAAATAAAACATTACAGTTCTAAAATACAGGAACAATAGGTATAGAACAATTTTTTGCTTTTTTATTTTAAATTTTTTTGTGCTTTTGTGCGTTTTTTTTTTTTGCACTTTTATATAACCTGTAAACTGTAAACGTTCCAGATTAGAGTCTCTCAAAATGTGATGGCCATCTCATCTTTTGAGATCCTGTGTAAGTGTGACCTAGGACTGTGCAATGCTGTACCCCATGGAAAATGCCTCTCATGCAGCTGGCTCAATGCATTTGGATTGGGAAGTTGGGCCACAGCATCGTCTGGAAACAGAAGGGCTCTGACGATCTCTTCCTGGAATTTAAGGAAGGATCCAGTTCGTCCTGAAGCTCTGTACAGCACATAAGCATTCAGCAGAGCCAATTGGAATAAATATACAGACACTTTTTTATACCAAAGTCTGGCCTTACAGGCAAAAAGGTACGGCGCCAAGAACTGGTCGTTGAGGTCCACCCCTCCCATATTAAGGTTATATACGTGGACACAGAGGGGTTTCTCCACAACACCAGTCACCGTTTGAATTTGGATCGTCGTATCAGCGTGAAGGGAGGTAAGAACGAAAACATTCTTATTATCCCTCCACTTCACAGTGAGCAAATTATTACATCTCAAGCAGGCTCTCTCCCCCAGCCTAAGCCCTTGTACACATGGTCGGACATTCCGACAACAAAATCCGTTGGATTTTTTCAGACGGATTTTGTCCGAAACTGGTGTTGCATACACACGGTAGGACAAAGTTGTCGGAAAAAACGATCGTTCAGAACGTGATGACGTTCATTCGTTAGGACGGGAATACGTTCAGGCTAGTAGCCAATAGCTTTGGTCTCGTAATTTGATCTGAGCATGCGTGGCACTTTGTCCGATCGGAATTCTCTACAAACGATCGGAAAAAGTCAGATCGGACCATATTGTTGGAAAATTTTATAGCCAAGCTCTCAAACTTTGTCCGTCGGATATTCCGACAGAAACAGTCCGATGGAGCCCACACACTGTCGGATTAGCCGACAACACGGTCCGATTGGACATTTTCAGTCGGAATATCCAACCTTTTTTACAAGGGCAGGAATCTACTATCCGCTGGAGTAAGCCCCAGGGATTAGATCGCACGGTGCCACATTCACCAATTCCATGATCAAACAAGTGACTAAAAAGTGTCACGCTCGTGTAATAATTGTCCATATACAAGTGGTACCCCTTTCTGAATAAGGGTGAAACTAAGTCCCACGCAATCTTACCAGTAGTCTGTAGTCTGGGCAGTTTTCCGGCTCTACGTAACTATCCCTTCCCACGTAAACCATAAAACTACATGTATAGCCTGTGGCCCTGTCAGAGCTTATACATCTTCTTGACCCGTATCTGGCACACTTGCTGGGAAGGTACTGTTTGAATGACAAGTGGCCAGAAAACGTAATCTGGGATTCATCAACGCAGACAACTTGATTGGGAGTAAACAAGGCTGAAAACTGCTGGTTGAAGTGGTTTACGAGAGGCCGTATTTTGTAGAGCCGATCGTATTCAGGGTCATTCCGAGGACGACAGAGTTCATTGTCATTGAAATGCATGAACCGCAAGATCTGCTCGTATTGTGCCCTGGTCATAGAGGCAGAGAACAAGGGCATATGGTGAATTGGGTCAGTGGACCAATATGACCGCAACTCACTTTTTTAGTTATGCCCATGAGGAGGGATAGGCCCAGAAAGATCTTAAATTCGTAAACCGTAATAGATCTCCAATCTCTGGTAAGGGTCAACAGTGGATTAGCGGCAATGAATTGACCAGCATACAAATTGCTTTGGTCCACAATAGATCTATAGAGATCTTCCGTGAAAAACGGCACATAAACATCAAGTGATGGTAAATCAACTGTTTCCACCTGAATTTCAGGTTGGCCAGTGAATTAGAGAAGTACAGGTGCTGCAGAAATGGTAGGCTCCCAATTCCGATTGGCAAATGCAGCAGGAAGGGCACTATGAGTTCGACGGGCCTGTCTTTGTCTTGTTGGTGGATGTGGGACACTAATTGTGCTAGCCCCCGCACCAGATTGAACTGCACTTATCGGACTCACCACAATCTCTATGTGATACTGCAGTGCTGGATGTACGACCAGGGTGTACTAGGCCACTGGTGCTTGCCAGTTTACCAGAAGGATGAGCGGCACTAGTACTTTGACCAGGGGCGGACTGACAACTCATGGGGCCCCCGGGCAATAGGAGATTATGGGGCCCCCAGGCAATCAGACAGGTAGGTACTGGAGAGGTGGGGTAGCTATAATCTAAGGATTTTTAGACCAAAAGGATGTCGGTAAGGGATATTTCAGAGACAGATGTAAAAAAAACACTGATTTTTACATACTGTCCCTGGTTTTACTGAGGCTGGCAACCCTGATGGGGCCCCCTAGTGGCACGGGGCCCTCGGGCAGTGCCCGAGTGGCCCAATGGTCAGTCCGCCCCTGACTTTGACCTTGGCAGGGACCACTACTCCATCGTCAGGGCTATCTGTCAGGGTGTCGCTGCTGTCTACAGGTTTGTATTCTGAGCCTGAATCTGACAGATCGATGAGTTCCTCTTCACTCTCATCTGTCTTGCTCAGAATAGGTGTAGGCCTCTTCACTAGTGTACCGTAGGTTGGACATTTTGGCCTCTAAATTTAATGGTACACTAGTGAGACTCACAGGAAAAAAGCACCTGACTGTCAGTGACTGCTTCCAATGCTACCAAAAAAACTGTTAGCGTTTGTAGGGATCAGGCCTGACTCTGCAAATGCTGCAGTTATATCTTTAGTGTTTTGTAAGTGACGGTGATCAATCGATACTGCACTTGGGTGGGCTGGACTAGACTGGGGGGAGGGGCTAAATGCAGTTTCTAGCAGGTATCTGGGCTGATCCCGCTAACAGTGTGTTTTTGGGAACCCTAAACTGCTGGGGACGCTAGTATAGATCTGATCAGATCAAAGATATCGATCCGTTCAGACACTATACTACTAAGGGAGATGTATGGTGCGTGCATGGGTGTTAGCGCTACTGCCACTAATCTAACGCTGCCTGGGGCGACGCAGACCCTTACTTATATCACCCGCTAGGAGATCAGGGGGTTAAACCTTTATTGGGTAATATATGGCGGGTGCCCTGACGCTATAAAAAACAAACAAACTAACCAGCGTCACCCGTAACGGGGAGGAGCCGCGAGAGACGCCGAAGGACCCCAGAACGGGATGTTTGGGGCCAAACGAGCTGCACAGTGGAGGTAAGTATGACATGTTTATTATATATGTAGCGGCCCTAACCCTTGGTAGGGTGGCCTTAACCTTCTGGGCTTACTGGTTACCTCCGCTTGGCTTGTCCTTTCACGTCTAGGGGTTCCCAGGGTTGATACCCAACAACTTTGAACGTTGAGACCAATAAAGTCCTTTTGAAAGGTTTTTTATTTGCAGGAGTAACGTCTAACAACACAGTCTCGTATGGGAACAAAGGGCAGGGTTGAAAACTCAGGCACCTTGAACTGCTAGGGTAACAAAGTCTCTATTACCACCCAGAGAGTAGCCACTTGCAGCTGGGTGCTTCAAGGTTGAACAGATCTCTAGCCAGAGATTGTGGCAATCAGCACATTGATACAGAACTTAGGCAGTCTCTAACCTTGAATGAGTTGTAACTGAAGCGAGCAGGAACCTTTTTTCCTCCTTACCTGGAACGTTCTCTGTCTCCTTGACAGTACAGGAAAAAGTGTGGATTCGTCAATGTCCTTCACAACTCAGTAACCAGGAACTTCTCAGGATGCCACTTGCCGGCCCTCCTCCGAAGAGTCCTCCCCCGATCACTTCCAGGAGCTGCGGTGCCCCTCCAAGCCGAGAGCACACCCGGACACCTTGAATCCTCCCTTTACTGCACCTCGAACCAGCCAGTTCCGAGACTCCGGAACAGACGGACCCCTACCCCAGACCAGACGGGTCTATTGGGGCTAACCAACAGAAGCATGTTGCGGAGCGTCGAACGCTCCGTGACCGGGACCTCTCGCGGGTCTACCCTGGTCCAGGAACCAGGAACAGACCGCTAGGGCCTCACGGAAAAGAACAACCCAACACATGACCTCCACATCTTAAGTACCCTTCCCCAGACTCCCCAGCGGGGCCCGGCACACCCACTGATTGGTTTCCCGTGGAAGTTGATACCCAAAATGTCCAACCAGGCCTGGTTCTGGCCTGTCATGTGCCCCTCACCGTACACATGACCAGGCAGAACTCTAAGCCCCTGTACACACTGTCGGAGATTTCGACAACCAAATCCGTCGGATTTTGTCCGTCGGATTTTGTCCGTCGGATTTTGTCCGTCGGATCTTGTCCGAAACTGTTGCATACACACGGTCGGACTAAGTTGTTGAAAAATCCAATCTTTCAGAACGTGATGACGTAATTTCATTACGATGGGACTACATTCACGCTAGTAGCCAATAGCTTTGATGTAGGAATTTGATCTGAGCATGCGTGGCACTTTGTCCGATCAAAATTCTCTACACATGATGGGAGTATGTCCGATCGGCCCAGTTGGTCGGGAAATATTTCCAACAAGTTGGAAAATTGGGTCCGACGGATATTCAGACGGAATCAGTCCGATGCATACCACACACAGTTGGATTATCTGACGACACGGGCCGATAGGACAAATTCCGACAGATTCTCCGACCGTGTGTACAAGGGCTAACACAGCCCAGCCAAACTGATGCCAAAGTCAATCTACATAATTAACCCTCAGAACCCCACTACTGTCCTGAGGCAAAAACAAAATTTACACGTAAATGACACTTTGTCCAAAAGGTCATCACTACACACACACACATATATATACACATATATATATATATATATATATATATATATATATATATATACATATACATATATATAATATATATATATATTTTTTTTTTTTAAACAAAGCTTTAGGCTCGGTTCACACAGGGGGCGATGCGAGGCGACACGACTTGCCTCGCCGCGACCTGCCGCGACCTCAGCGGCAACTTGCAAATGACTTCTGTATAGAAGTCAATGCAAGTCACCCCGAGGTCGCCCAAAAGTAGTACAGGAACCTTTTTTCTAAGTCGGAGAGACTCGAGTCGCTCCTCTTAGAACGGTTCCGTAGTACAGAACGGGGGCGACTTGTCAGGTCGCGGCACGGCAAGTCGTGTCGCCTCGCGTCGCCCCCTGTGTGAACGGAGCCTTAGTGTCACTTCAAGTAGTTTGTTCCATCCCTGTAAAGTGTTACTTTCTACTACATTCTACTGGAGAGGTGGGCTTTAAAAAACAAAACAAAAAAAAACCCAGCAGACTTTCTGGCCAGATCACCAGATGAAAATAGAAGAAAGAAAGCCTAAAAAAAGAATTCTAATGCAGCCATAACGCCTAGGAATCGGTAAGCTGCAGTATAATAAGTGTTAGGGGTTAGGGTTTAATCCTGCTGTAAGGTTTACATTCATTTAATTCCACCAAATCACTTAAAAAAAAATAATTTGCCTTGAATTTTTAATTTTTTTTTATTTGCAGTTAGCCAAGCATAGCAAACCCAACACAGCCTCTCATCGATTAATTATGGAACGCTTTTTTTTTCCGGTTCATCGCCTCTTTTTTTTTTTTTTTTTTTTGTGTGTTACTTTCACACCACCCCCCACCCCCCACACAGGCCAGGAATGACTGTGATGTGATCCTCCAGAGCCCGGGCTACTTTGTATAAAGGGGATTTTTAGGTCCCTGCGATTTATTCCTCTGCGGTTTGTTTATTTAGTTTGTCATTTCTCGTGTAAATAGAAGTACAGAAGTACAGAGATGGGCCGGCGAGGTGCGGTGTACTCGGGCAGAACATCTCTCCGGATTTTTCAGCCAAAAACGTTTTCAAAAGAAAGGCATTTTTCTGTGTCACGGCGAAGGAATAGAGGAAGTTTCTCTGAGGATGGTGGCTTTGACTTCCCTTTATGTGGCATCGAAGTACCAAAAACATCTGCTGTGATTGCATATTCGGAAAATGTTTCTTTTACTGTCGGAAATATGGGGGGGGGGGGATGGGGTGGCACAGCTGACCATTTTAGTTTCCTGGCTGTGTCTGGCCTTATCACCAACTTTAATAAAATGCAGGCAAAGGCACAGAAAAAACGCGCCATAATATTTTAAATAATATTTTTATCCTCCATCCCCCTTAAATTATTATTTTTTTTTTTCTATTGCTGTATCAAACTGTTTTAGGTTAATATTGTGCTGACATCTAGTGGTGGTTTAGCGCAGCTACAACTTGTTTACCTTCTGTTTTGCTACATCCCTCTTTCCTCCCCTCCAGTTGACTGCTAGTTAGTTCAAATATAATCTTATGGGAAGAGTATTGGTGAAATGAATGGTCTGTTGACTGGATCTCTTATTTTTTTTTATAATCACTTTTTCTTTGTTAAGACAAATTTCAACATACAACATAGAAATACAGCGTCACTTGTTGCTAGGCAGAACGGGGAGATGCTGTTTACAACGGCATCTCCCCGTTCAGTCTCCCCGTTAGACGATCGCGGGTATCCCCGCGGCGATCGAGTCCGCGGGACCTACGACCGGACTCACGGGGGTCCCGACCGGCACCCAAGCGTGCACGCAATGGCAGGGCAGCATATAGAAATATAGAAATGGACGTATATCGGCGTGCGCCGGTCGGGAAGTGGTTAATGACATCAATCATCTCTTCACTGTGTCTCCCAGAGGAGGAAAAAAGAAACAACAAAAAAAAAGGAAAAAAAAAAAACACCTCCTGCCAATCCCCCCCCCCCCCCACCAGATGCATCTCATAGACTATTCGATCCATAACAATAACGCAGCATTGCCCCCAAAAGGGTTTAATACACCCCCTATTTCTGAGGAGTAATACAGACATCCTGCCCATGTATCCTTACATTTATTCTGTTGGTCTTTGACCATATGTATCCATCTTTATTTTTTCTACCTCCTATTTCCAATCCATTATAGTGGACAGACTGGATCGCTTAACCACTTGCCGCCCGCCCCAACGCTGTATCTTGGCCTAGGGCGGCACTTTGGAGGGGGGCAGCAAGAAAGCCGCCCCCCCTCCTCCCGGCTCCCACGTGAAAAGAGTCCCCGCCAGCTTGCGCTACACTTTCAGTAACGCCAGTCTTATGGGGTGGACTGAGCTGGGGGGGGGGGGGGGTGCTGATTATTTCACTTATATGTATAATGACTAGGGAATTCCTAGTCGTTATACAAATAAGTGAAATAACCCTATGGTTACAATCAGTGGCAGCAAACACAAGTCCGAATATCTTACAAGATAGGAGTAATCTTACTAATCCAGCGACATATTGCGATAGCACATATAGGCGAGCAGGTCCTAGTTTAACTAAAAAAAAGTCCCAGGTAATATCTTACATATTAGCTAAGATTAGTAGTATAAATATTTCTTCTCCACAGCATGTACAATGTGCAATATATATTCTTGATTGCTTTTTAGTTTCAATAGATAGTTACAATTAAGAAAAAAAAAAAAAAATTATATATATATATATATATATATATATATATATATATATATATATATATATATATATATATATATATATATGCTATAGAAAATTTAATTGTTGATAGGGCGGGTCTTAAACCGGAAGGGGTGTGGCCTTGACAAGAAGGGGTGGTTCATATTTAAATTAGGGGGTGCACGAGTTTAGTCAGGCCTAGGGCAGCACAAAACCTATATACACCACTGGCCTATGGCTCTCAGGCTCTCATTCTGGGAGGACGTCATATGACGGCGCACCAAATTGACCAAGCTCACGGGGTGTGGCGTGACCCGATCTCTGTAAAGAGCCGCAGCTGTTTAACCATGTGATCAGCTGTGTCCAGTCAGTCACATGTAAATACAGGAAGTGCCGGCAATCGTCTCTCATCACCTCACACTGACAGAGTGTGTGGTAAGGAGAGCCGATTAGTATCATCTTCTCGCAGGGGAGAACAGGATATGTAATCAGGGCACTGACCATCAGTAAAGCCCCAGAAGTGCCACCAATCAGTGCCCATCAGACAGTGCCCATGAGTGGCCATCAGTGATACAAATCAGTGATGCAAATCATTACCCATTGCTGGTGCCAGCAGCCAGTGCTGCCTTTTAGTGACCATCATTGCCTGCTCATCAGTGCTACCTATCAATTCCCATCAGTGCCGCCTATCCGTGCTGCCTATGAGTGTCCACCAGTGCCACCTATCAGTGCTCACCAGTGCCACCTATCAGTGCCCTGATAACAGTAAAGCCCCAGAAGTGCCACCAATCAATGCCCATGAGTGCCACCAATCAGTGCCCATGAGTGCTCATCAGTGATACAAATCAGTGACGCAAATCATTACCCATTGCTAGTGCCAGCCAGTGCTGCCTTTTAGTGACCATCAGTGCCTGCTCATCAGTGCTGCCTATCAATTCCCATCAGTGCCGCCTATCTGTGCTGCTTATCAGTGCTCACCAGTGCCGCCTATCAGTGCCCTGATTACAGTAAAGCCCCATAAGTGCCACCAATCAATGCTTATGAGTGCCACCAATCAGTGGCCATCAGTGAAACAAATCAGGGACACAAAGCATTGCCCATTCCTGGTGCTAGCCAGTGCTGTCTTTTAGTGCCCATCAGTGCCTGCTCATCAGTGTTGCCTATCAATTCCCATCAGTGTCCACCAGTGCCGCCTATCAGTGCTCACAAGTGCCGCCCATCAGTGCCACCTATCAGTGCCCATCAGTGCGGCATATTAGTGCCTTCTCATCAGTGCCACCTAATCAGTGCCCATCAGTAAAGCAGAAAAAATACTTATTACAAAATGTACTGGCAGAAACAAAGAAATTTTTTATTTTTTTATTTTAAATAAAAAACCCAGCAGTGATTAAATATCACCAAAAGAAAGCTGTGTTTGTGTGAAGAAATTTATAAAAAAAATGAATTTGGGTACAGTGTTGCATCACCGGAAAAGCTAAAAAATGGCCTGGGCAGGAAGGGGGTGAAACAGGGGCGGACTGACAACTCATGGGACCCCCGGGCAATAGGAGATTATGGGGCCCCCGGGCAATAGGAGAAGATTATGGGGCCCCCGGGCAATAGGAGATTATGGGGCCCCCAGGCAATAGGAGATTATGGGGCCCCCAGGCAATAGGAGATTATGGGGCCCCCAGGCAATAGATTATGGCCACACACATATACAGTATACACACACAGACACACAATATACACACACCGTATACACACACAGAATACACATACACACACTGAAAAGGTACTGGAGAGGTGAGGCAGCTATAATCTTGGGATTTAGAAAAAAACACAGATTTTTACATACTGTCCCTGGTTTTATTGAGGCTGGCAACCCTGATGGGGCCCCTTGGTGGCATGGGGCCCTCGGGCAGTGCCCGAGTGCCCGAATGGTCAGTCTGCACCTGGGGTGAAAGCGCCCGGTATTGAGGTGGTTAAATACCTTTTGATTTGGAACAAGCAGGCAGACAAGGCAGAAGAAAGTCAAAAATATCCTTCAGCATAATAACAATTTGTCCTTGGCACAGGATGGGTGAATCTCCTCTGAAGATCTGACTTCACTAGCTGAATGGTTGTTCTCACCTTCCTGTATGTGAAAGAGAAAAGAAAAAAAAAAAGTCTCTGGGAGTTTTCCCTCCAGCTTCACAAACAGGGGCTCTCCGATCCCCAGATGAATGGCAGATAGGATGGGGGGGGGGGGGAGGTGTACTATAATAATGCCTGGGTGAAGAGGTGAGCTGCTCAAGATGTGCTCTCTGTATGCATTTCCAGATTTAGTTTATAATCAATTGGAGACCGTATAACGGCAAAAGTCACATGGCTCCCCATTTTCACATACCTAGTACATGATCATGCACTTCCGTGTAGGGGGGCGTTCACATACCTCCCAATTTTATATATATATATATATATATATATATATATATATATATATATGTGTGTGTGTATATATATATATATATATATATATATATATATATATATATCTCCAAATATATATATATATATATATATATATATATATATATATATATATATATATATATATATATATATATATACATATATACAATAGTTTGTAGGTGCTATAACTTTTGCGCAAACCAATCAACATACGCTTATTGGGATTTTTTTTGTACCCACAAATATGTAGCAGTATAAATATTCGATTTTTTCTTTTTTCTTTTCGGATATGTTTTATAGCAGAAAGTAATTATCAAAATTGACGTTCTTTTTTGTTTATAGCGCAAAAAGAAAAAAAAAACGCAGAGGTGATCAAATACCACCAAAAGAAAGCTCTAGTTGTGGGAAAAGGGGATATTAATGTTATTTGGATACAGCGTCGCACGACCGCGCAATTGTCAGTTAAAGTAACGCGGTGCCGTATCGCAAAAAATGGGCTAGTCATTAAGGGGGCAAATCCTTCCGGGGCTGAAGTGGTAAAACCTTTACAGGTTAGCAGCTTAAAGTTGACCACGAATTATGGCTCTAGGATAATTGCTCTCACTTCATCATTGGCGCTGATACCTTACATGTGTGGTGCTATTGTCGTATATATATATATATATATATATATCTATATATCTATATACACATATACATATATATATATATATGTGCACCCAATGTGCATTTTTTGCATTCGCGCTTAGGTGCAGGCTGCTGGACCCCCGATGTCACCCCTGTCCTCCACTGCAGTCAGTCAAGCACAAATTGTGCTTGATTAGCTGCTTCCCTGGCTAGAACGGGGAAATGCTTGTTTACATTAGCATCTCCCCATTCTTCCTCTCCATGACACGATCGTGGGTATCCCTGCGGACATCGATTCCGCGGGACCCATGATCCGACTCACGGAGCTCGCGGCGGGCGCATGCCTGCTATGCAAGCCGCGTGAGATCACGTATTATAACGTGATTCAGTAAAACTGCAGCGGCTGGTCCGCAAGAGGTTAAGCAGAACTTTTCTGGAGGAATATCTGATGTTCATACATCAGTACTGTGTACAAGAACCCTTAAACCAGTGGTTGACATCTTATGTGCTAAAGGACGCCTCAATGTGGCCCTTGACATCACCAAAAGGTCCACACATAATGTTCAATATATGTGTAGCACCCACTAGTGTACAAAGTTGTTGACTCGCAGTAGCTTAAGTCAATCTGGGTAACTGCTGTGGGTTTAGATCTAGGTCAGCTGGCAGTCCCTGCAGGCTGGGTTTCTAGTACCTCCCCCTGACTTCTGGAAGCTTCTGCAAAGTTCCAGAACTTAGTGGGAGGGGGTATAGAAATGGAAGCCTAAATATTCAAGGGATCTCTGCCAATCCCTGGGCAAGGATGGCCCAGAAGGTGGGAAGATGGCCTTTAAAGTGGTTGTAAACCCTCAGTGAAGTGAATAGCCTCTGATGGTACACTGATTAAACATATCTCCCTACATACGTTTTACTTGTATATCTGCTGTCTTTCCCTTTATACATTCTTTGGAAAGTGCAGATCGTGTTACAAATCTTTCTTCCTTTCCCAGCAGTGGCAGAGGAGTCTGGGCTTACACTGTGTGAGAGCTGATTAGAGGAAAGGCACACACACCCCCCTCCACATAGGCAGAGTAATGAAGGGACATGCAGAGCTGTACCCTGAATAGACAAGCTCTCTGCTTATCTACCTCTAAGCTCCCTCCTGACACAAATTTCCAGCTGCTGTCTCGTGTATCAGAGAACTTGTCAGAAGTGACTCTGCTGAAACCAGAAGAACGGAGTAACAGAAAGACACTGAATTTAGAGCTTTAGAGAGAGATATGGGGTTTACAACCACTTTAAATATTGAAGAGCCTGACCAGTTGTGGTTGTGGTTGCTGGTTGGAAGGTGGGGGGGGGCTCTGCCTCGAGGCTGGAGCTGAAGAAGGAAGAAGAAGAAACTGAAAAGAGGGATCTTCACCATGCTTCAATCTCATCCAAGTGACACCCTGGCTTGCATGGGAAGACCTGTACAGAAGGAGGTCTGAACAGCTGTCTTAACCAAGACAGCAGGAGCCAAGGGGACAGTATGAGTATATCTACCTGTAGCACTTTCCCCCGAAGGAGCTGCTGGTTATTTTTGGGCTTTCCATTGCCCTCCGTTCTCCTTGTTGCACGTCTAGGGGATGTCCCGTGCTATATGGCCCAGTAACTTGAGAACGACAATAGATACACTTGAATGTTTTTTTTTTTGCAAAACTCAGACAATTGAACAGTCTTTCAACTTGGGATCAGAGAGTTGGAAAAGGGAAGTTCAGGTACTCTTAGTGTCCAAAAGTAGAGAATAGCCATTCGCAGCTGAATGATCACTCAGGTTGGACAGTCCCTCTCTCACAAGGCCTAGCAGCCAACTTAGTGCTTACTCAGGAACAAAGTCTTTGTCACCGACGTTGTTGCAGAACATGTAGGGAAACTAAACTTGAAACACTTGTAGGATACCTGGATCTTTCAGCCTGCTTGGCGATATCCACAAGACCGGATTCTCTTGGTTACTTCAGCCCTTCCAGGCTCTTGTTAAGAAAACCAACCCGTACGTGGTGTTCTTCTAAAGAGTCCCCCCCTGGAATGCTCAAAGTACACTGGGTCTCTCCCGGACCGGAGATGGCACCCAACTACTTCAGAATCCTCCTTTAGTTTCCTTGCCTCGGGCTAGCCAGCTCCAAGACATTAACGTTGGGTGGATCCGCACCTCAGGCCATAGCCTTCCTGGGGGCTGGTCAGGAGGACAAGGACCATGTAATCAGCATATCATACTGGATCGGAACCCCAAAGCACGTGACATCCGCATCTTATGTACCCTCTCCCAGAAGCACAGCGAGAGTGCCCCTCCCACTGGGCGGGCTCCGGGAGAGAGTGACCTAAGCGCCTGACCAGACCACAGTTCCATGCCTGCCAGAAGAGACAGTGCCCCCTATGGCCAGGCTGAACATCTCACAGTCTAGTCAGACTGATGCTGAGGCCCAATTTGGATGATTACACCCAAACCAAACTGCAGTTTTTGGCAACTTTAATTTTAGAAAAAAAAGCATAGCGCGTGCTCTTCGGGAGCCGCTGCTACATACCTATCACCCCCAGGGTAAACAAGGGAGAAGGCAGACGGATGCATTAATCAGCCAACCTGTAAAGGGACAGTGTCACAGCTTACCTAAAACCCTTGCTCTGGGACAATTTTTAAGGCAAAGTATAAACAGAAAAGTCAGTGCTACTGCCCATACACCACATAGATAGCAGAGCTCCCAGGTGCTTGATCCACAGTCACTGGCTGAGTAGAGTAATGTAGAAAAAAATTATCTGCAGCCCGGTTTTTACTTTTCAAGGCAGCCAAGAGGGCTGGTATTTTATGAAAAGGGACCTAGAGCTCCTGCAAAAAGTTGAGATTTCACCAATTGCACTAAGGGACATAGAGGTCCTGCCAGCAGTTGGGATATTGGGTATTGTAAGGACTGAAATTATTCCAGAGGGAGTACAGTCTGGGATAAATTGATTTCCTGCAAGTAGTATATAGTGACGTTCGTCCATTCAATTTTGGGCATCCTATAACTTCTCATCCCTATCCAAGTCGTTATTCCCCTAATAAAACAACAAACCAAACCCAAGGACTGGTTTCTGTGTCTGTATGCAAGTTGGAGAAAAATGCATGTTGCCTGGCTGTGCAGGAGTAGTGGGGGCCAAAATCCAGCGGCCCTCTAGGGCAGGGATATGCAATTAGCGGACCTCCAGCTGTTGCAGAACTACAAGTCCCATGAGGCATAGCAAGACTCTGACAGCCACAAGCATGACACCCAGAGGCAGAAGCATGATGGGACTTGTAGTTTTGCAACATCTGGGGGTCCGCTAATTGCATATCCCTGCTCTAGGGCATAGCGCTAGATATGTAAGGCCTGATAGGACTGTCAGAGACTGCAGACCTAATAGAGAAAATGAGGGTCAGAGAGTGAGGACAGGATAGGTTTTTGGCTGAGGATATTCTGCAGAAGACAATATGAAACTGGGAACATGTTATATGAGACTAGTAGAGATCACTGCTATTACCCTAATCAATGTTCCCACTACAGATTGCTGAGGTCCGAGAGTCGCACATCATATACCACAGAGCCACATGAGGCCCTTGGGCCATGGGTTTTGGCACTGGGGCTTTAAAATAATCATCTGCTTTGTATGCAGACTGGAGCTTTTTATGATATATTTTGCAATACCTATAAACACGGAAGGGGAACCTGCATTACAGAATAATGTGGCTAATTATGAAGAATTCTAAACATAAAAAGAACAAACATGAAGACATATTTGTCATATTCCCGGTAATTATTGGTTAATTCCAATCTAATGGAAAATGGTAATTTCCAGCTAAGCGTAACTCACAGAACAAGGACCTGTGGAAGAACATCATTTACCAATAGTAGATGGTAAGTACCTTGGAGACCAATAATAAGGGCCAGACGAGATGTGGAATTATCCTGGTTCTGATGTAGTTCTGCAAGATATCAAAAAGTTGCAAATGTCAATTTTTTATATATTCAAAGGTCTGTTTGATGTCCAAAGTCATACGACTTTGGACATCAAAGTTGCATGACAAGTCGTACCCCATGTTTTCCAATGATTACCATTCATGCACTCCTTTGGTCTGACTTTTATGCAACTTGGGGGCCAGAGACTTCAATGCTAACCCTCAAAAGTTATATGAAAGTCATACCTGAATGTTATAGATGCAACAGTCGCATCCAAATTGAACCCATCCAAAGTTGTGTCAAAGTTGCATTCCAAAGCAGGGCCAGGACAAGGGGGTGGGCAGGATGGGCGGCTGCCCTGGGCACTGTGGTGTCATGTGAGATCGGGGGGGGGGGGGGCAACCATGAAAAGAGTGTAGGGGAGGGAATTTGTGTTGGGTGGGGAATTTTAGGGGCAGCAGGGGGCAATAAATTGTTCCAAAAGGGGACATTTTGGGGGGGGGGGGGGTTGCCAGGAAAGAGGATTTGGGGGATTTGCATTGAGGGGGGGGGGAGAGGAGGATTTGTGCTAGAAGAGGGGATTAGGGGTGTTTGTGCCAGGGGGCAGAAACTTTTTTTTAAGGGGGGGGGGGGGGGATTTGTGCTAGTAGGGATGATCAGGTCATATTTGTGCTAGGAGGGGGGGATTTGTGCTGGGTGGTGTGTTTGGAGTAGGTGGAGAGGATATGTGCTCGGAGGGGAAATTTGAGGGGTAGCATGATTGATTTTTTTTTTTTTTTTTGCAGGGGGCAATTGTGCTGAAAGGGATTTGAAGACATAGAGGTTTTAAGCTGGAAAGGGGGGATAGGGGGAGCAAACATTTGTGCTGGGAGGGGGGATTTCAGCAGCGGGTGGATTTTTCCTGAAGGAGGGGGAATTTATGCTTAGGGATAAACATGCTGACGCATAGGGGTTGATTTACTAAAAGAAAATAGAGGGGTTGATTTATTAAAGGCAAATCCACTATGCACTACAAGTGTACAGCAAGTGCACTTGATGGCCAGGCAGGAAGCATTTTCAGAAGCAGAGGTCTGCAGTGGCGGCCTCCAGGACACGTATGATTATTGATTAGCACCTTTTCGGAGACTAGCGTGCCACACTCTCCTTCCTTTCCATCTCCCCATTCTCTTCCTTCCCTATTCCAGCAAAATCTTTTCTGCAGAACCTGAACCCATAGATAAACACACAGACTTCCCATGAACCTCAGAGTTATGTAATGCAAAGGAAACACCCGAAACTAACTGGAGTTCCAAGTTAATGTGCCGCTCCTACGTCAGCCCCTTTCCCACAGGTTTATCTTTTCTGAGCAATACAAAGAATTAGAAAGCAATACGTGATACACAATAAGGCGATTAATGAGGTATTAAAAAAATTAAAGATTTATAAAGTGGAAAAACTGAATAGGGAGTGTAGCACCCTGATGTTTAGGCAGAGTGGCTCCTAAATGTACCCGCCAGGTGTATTTACCTTGGCTCAATGTTAGGGATCAATTGAGTTCACCCTAAGTCTGGAATGGCTGCACTTCTCTTATTTGTTGCTAGGTGGCCGGGTACTTGGTGACATTAGAAAAGACAAGGGCAAAGCAAGGTCAGATTAGGAGTATATGGGGTGTGTCAGTCAATGGGCAGGGATTTTCTTAAATCCCTTGGCCTGCTGGGAGAACCTACATATTTGGGTCAGGTGATCGGTGTTCTGTGCCACCTGGATGGTTGTCTGGGTGGACGTGTGCTGTACTGCCCGGGCTGCTAGGCTGGAGTTTGGGCCTATCAAGGGCACATCTGGCTGCTAGGCTGTCTGAGGGCCTATCCAGAAGCAAGAGAGCAATGCAGGGTTGGGGTTTGCGGTTTGGAGTCCAACCAGAAGTGGCAGTTCTGTCAGCCCGCAGAACCTGTTGGGGTCGGAGGTAGAGGGGAAGCTGTTGACACTAAGGAACCATCCACCTTATTACCAGGGACCACAGTGCATAGCTGAAGCAAGTACCAGAGCGGTGTTCTCACCAACCGGGGAAGAATTGGGAAAGTTCAGCAGGTGTCAAGCCAGGGACCCGACCAGCGGAGGTGACGCTTGCAGAGCATTATTATGTGCCAAGCCAGGGACCAAGCAGGCCAGTGGGATGAAGCTTAATAAGTATCTGAAGTGCCAAGCTAGAGACCCAGCATGGACACGGGGGTGACGCTTGAGGAAGATACTACAGTGAAGATTAAAGCTCAGGGGATTCGGTGGCAGTGAATCATCTAGTCTAGTGAGAGAGACTGAGAGCTCTCAGCTCAGTGGGTTGAAGAACTACAAGAATTGATTGTAGTGGAAGTGACGGAACTGTTACACTTTTTGTTGGAAACTGTTAAAGACTGTTGCCATAGGAGACAGCATGCCTACGCATGCAGATGTGGTGTCTTGCTAGGTTCCTTTCCCTGCATGGCTGTCCTCTTGTAGAGGTCTTTGAGTCTGCCAAGTAACATTGCAACTGCTTAAGGGTGTCCTGGCCCAAACTCTCTCTCTCAAAGTTCTGTTTAAGAGAAATAAAATCTCTTTGCATTCAAGAAGTGTCTGGCGCCCATGAATCTACCTTGCATTACACCCACTATGCTTTACTACCCACTCTAAATAGAAGGATGGCAGCAGTTCTTGGCTCTAAAGGTTCTCATTAGACTAGAGGAGGCCTGGGACCTTGCTACAGGTGGAATGTGGATGAGGGTTTTCTATAATGCCAAACTCTTTTTTTTTTTTGTAAAAAAATTACTTTGCAGTGGGCACCCCATCCTTCTGTTCTGCAAGAGTTAACTGCTCGGTAAGACCGGCTTCTACTGTTGTGGTTTGGTCGCAGCGCGGGTGTTTCCGCGGTTTTCATACGTTTTGCCCGTGGTTTTGGCTGCAATCCCATAGACTTTGTATTAGGTTGCATGTTTTTGATGAGTTTTTTGAAAGCGCACCAAAAGTCCTGCATGCTGCATGCAGGTCCCAAAGTCTATGGGACCACATTTAGTAAACGCAGGTAAAATGTGCAAAAACTGTGGATACACCTTCACCGTGGCCAGACCACAGTGAGAAGCCGGTGTAGTACTTACCCCCCACAGGAGGCTCTGGTGATGATGGGTTCTCTATTCTGTATGACCCTCTAAACTGCTTGGTCGGCATTGACACCTGGTTATAGATGTAGCACCCAGGAGTTTAGGCAGGGTTGCGCCTCACAAATTTACTTGCCAGGCCGCGTGCCCTCAACATTGTAGATTGTAAGCTCTAACAAGCAGGGCCCCCTGATTCCCTCTTGTATTGAATTGTATTGTAATTGTACTGCCTGCCCTAATGTTGTAAAGCACTGCATAAACTGTCGGCGCTATATAAATCCTGTATAATAATAATAATAATAATAATTTCTCCTTAAGTTTGGCCTTGTTGCAATTTTCTCTTCTACCACTAGGTGGCCTGGTACTTGGTGGTACTAGATATGAGAAGGGCAACACAAGGTCAGGTTATGGGTATATGTGGTATCTCAGCCAATGGGCAGGGGTTTTCTTGGATCCCTTGGCTTGCTGGAAGCACCTATATATTTGAGTAGAGTCAGGTGATTGTTGGTCTGTGCCACATGGATGGCTGTCTGGGTGGATGTGTTTTGTATTGCCCAGGCTGCTAGGCCGGAGATTGGGGCTGCTGATTGGGGCTGCTAGGCTGTCTGAGGGCCTATCCAGAACCAAGAGAGCAGCGCAGGGTTGGGATTGCGGATTGCAGTCCAACCAAAAGTGACGGTTCTGTCTGCCGGAGAATCTGTAGTGGTCGGAGGTAGAGGGGAAGCTGCCACCAGTAAGGGACTATCCCGCCTTATTACCAGGGACCACAGTGAGTAACCGAAGCAAGTACCAGAGCGGTATTCTCACCAACTGGGAGGAATTAGGAAACTTCAGTGGGAATCAAGTCAGGGACCCAGCCAGCTGGGACTGAGCAGGCCAGCGTGGGTGAAGCTTGAGAAATATCTGGAGTGCCAAGCTAGGGACCCAGCAGAGAAGTGGGGGTGACACTTGAGGAAGATACCACATGAAGATTGAAGGAGCTCAAGGGATTTAGTGACAGTGAATCAGAGGGTTTAGTGAGAGACCGGGAGATCAGTGGGCTGAAGAACTACAAGGACTGATTGTAGTGGAAGATAAAGGAACTGGTAAACTTTAAGCTACTAACTGTTAAATACTGTTGCCATAGGAGACAGCATTCCTGCACTTGTAGATGTGGCGTCTTGCTTGATGACTTTCCCTGCATGGCTGTCCTCAGGGCCGTCTTTAAGGCAGGGCAAAAGGGGCAGCTGCCCTGGGCCCTGTCATTGTTGTTGGGCCTAAAGCAGCTGTCTCATACTTGCCAACTATCCCAGTTTACATTCCCTTGTCCCTTGAAGTTTTAGTCCTGTACTGCTACTAATGCTGCCCAGCTCTGCCCTATTGTTATGTACAGATGACTCACCTGCAGACCCTGTATTTACATATAAATACTGGCATTCATATGTAAATAGCAGTGACATGCATATGTAAATAGCTGAGGCCAACGGCATTGATATGTAAATAAAGGTAGCATTCATAGGTATATCATACCCCCCTGCAGTGAGAAGATGATGTGATGTAACCTATAGCAACCAGTGAGCAGTATTACTGTACAGCAATCTCTAGCAGCCAATCAACAAGCAGAAATGTGCTGTAACCTCTAGCAACTAATCAGTGAGCCTTAAGGAGTGCTGTAACCTCTAGCAACCAGTCAGTAAGCAGTAATGATATGCTGTAACCTCTGGCAACCAATCGCAATCACTGCCTAATCTGATACGGTAAACTGATTTTAAGTCTAGCTGCTATTTATTGTATGTTTCAGAGCAGGTGGAGAGCGAAATTGCATGGGCGGAGGGGGGCCCTAAGAAAATTTTTGCCCAGGGTCCAATCAATATTAAAGACGGCCCTGGCTGTCCTCCTGTTGAAGTCTCGGAGTCTGCCAGTTGAACTTGCAAATACCTAAGGGTGTCCTGGTCATAACCCTCTTTTCCGCCAGAAAAGTTTGTTAAGAGAAATAAACTTTCTTTTGCAGTCAAGAAGCGTCTGGCGCCCAATGGCTTTCACCATCTTTGCACCCACTATGCCTTACAACCCACTACATACATGAGGATGTCAGCTATCTCTGGCCCTGGAGGTTCTTGCTACATAGGCTAAAGACCATTCACCCCGTGAGGTTTAAGGTGTTACTAAACTCACAATAGTGAAATCAGTCTGTATATGTAGTAAAGCATGCTTGTTATACTCACTGTGAAACCTAAGAGGTTTATCCTCCGCTTTGTGTAAAAACGCTGCTTGATCCTGTGTTCTCTGATCCTCCCCTCCTTCCACTGTCCCCAATATATTTCCTGATAATACAGAGCCAGGGGACAAGCTGCACATGCTCAGTTTGGTGTGTATTGCTATAGAGTTTTTTTTTTTTTCTTAGGAGGGTGCATGTGATCAGCACAGGGCGAATCAGCACTGTCCAGATAGAGCAGAGACAGAGGGGCGCCAGACTAAGTGCAGCTGCTGCCATACCCCAGATATCCATCTTTTCAGGCGCCGGTCCTCTTTACGATAATGGTGGTCTCCACGGCGCATTCGCCACGAGATCACCATTATCGACGGCGGGAGAGGTGCTACCCCCCCCCCCCGCCGCTCTCCCGGAGCCGTCGGTAGCGGCGGAGGCGATCGGGTCCTTTTCTGTGCTGGGTATGGAGGCGAGTTAGGCTAAGATGGCCCCCACTCGTCTCTATACCATAGCAGGGAGGAAGCAACGTCAAAACGTCACTTCCACCCATACCTCTTAAAGGAACATTTTTCTGTTGTCATTTTTGCAAATGACAATTTATTTTTATTTTTTTTGCATTTTTGTCCAAATATGAGATGTGAGGACTTTTTGACCCCAGATCTCATATTTAAAGCGGGAGTAAACCCAGTTTCAAAAAACACTTACGGTACATTCCCGGCATGCCGGAAATGCTAACTTTCACATTGGTTGTGCTCTCAACCAAATTTTCAAACCATCCAATGGCTGGTTTCATAACTGATCACATGTGCAGCATTATGGCAGTTGAAGAATCATTAGAGGCCAAGATGGCGGCTTCCTTGACTGAAAATGATAGAAGGGTTTACTTCCACTTTAAGAGGGCCTGCCATGCTTTTTTCTATTACAAGGGATGTTTACTTTCCTTGTAATAGGAATAAAAGTGACACATTTTTTATTTTTGTAAACAGTGAAAAAATAAATAAAATAAAGTAAAATAAATAAGAATTTTTTTTTTTTTTTTAAAAGCGCCCCGTCCTGCCGAGCTCACGTGCAGAAGTGAACGCATACGTGAGTAGCTCCCACATATGAAAACGGTGATCAAACCACACATGTGAGGTATCGCTGCGATCGGTAGAGCGAGAGAAATAATTCTAGCCCTCCTCTGTAATGCAAAACATGCAACATGCAAAACATGCAACCTGTAGAATTTTTTAAGGAGATTTTTGAGGGTAAAAGTTTACTCGTTCAGCCACGAGCGGGCGCAATTTTAAAGTGTGACATGTTGGGTATCAATTTACTCAGTGTAAAATTATCTTTCACAATATAAAAAATAAATTGGACTAAATCTACTATTGTCTTTTTTTTAATTAAAAAACTGAATTTTTTCCATAAAAAGTGCACTTGTAAGAGCACTGCGCAAATACAGTGTGAAAATAGTATTGCAATGACCGCCATTTTATTCTCTAGGGTGTTAGAAAAAAACTATATATAATGTTTGGGGGTTCTAAGTAATTTTCTAGTAAAAAACCTGTTTTAAACATGTAAACACCTACATTCCAAAACAAGGCTGGTCCTTGTCAACATTTCACGAACATGCACAATTCTAAAATGTGAGGTTAGGTATCTATTTACTCGGCGTACCATCATGTTTCACATTATAGAAAAAAATTGGCTAACTTTAATGGGGTTTTTTTTTCATAAAAGTGTATTTCTTCCAAAATAATTGGGTTTGAAAGACAGCACAAATACAGTGCACCATAAAATATTGCAATGACCGCCATTTTATTCTCTAGGGTCTCTGCTAAATATATATATATATATATATATATATATATATATATATATATATATATATATAGTATCTCACAAAAGTAAGTGCGCCCCTCACATTTTTGTAGATATTTTATTCCACCTTTTCATGTGACAACACTGAAGAAGTGACACTTTGCTACAATGTAAAGTAGTGAGTGTACAGCTTGTATAACAGTGTAAATTTGCTGTCCCCTCAAAATAACTCAACACACAGCCATTTATGTCTAAACCACTGGCAACAAAAGTGAGTACACCCCTAAGTGAAAATGTCCAAATTGGGCCCAATTAGCCATTTTTCCTCCCCGGTGTCATGTGACTCGTTAGTGTTACAAGGTCTCAGGTGTGAATGGGGAGCAGGTGTGTTCAATTTGGTGTTATCGCTCTCACTCTCTGATACTGGTCACTGGAAGTTCAACATGGCACCTCACGTCAAAGAACTCTCTGAGGATCTGAAAAAAAGAATTGTTGCTTTACATAAAGATTTCCTAGGCTATAAGAAGATTGCCAAGACCCTGAAACTGAGCTGCAGCACGGTGGCCAAGAGACCATACAGCGGTTTAACAGGACAGGTTCCACTCACAACAGGCCTTGCCATGGTCGACCAAAGAAGTTGAGGTCACGTGCTCAGCGTCATATCCAGAGGTTGTCTTTGGGAAATAGACGTATAAGTGTTGCCAGCATTGCTCCAGAGGTTGAAGGGGTGGGGGGTCAGCCTGTCAGTGCTCAGACCATACGCCACACGATGCATCAAATTGGTCTGCATGGCTGTCATCCCAGAAGGAAGCCTCTTCTAAAGATGATGCACAAGAAAGCCCACAAACAGTTTGTTGAAGACAAGCAGACTAAGGACATGGATTACTGGAACCATGTCCTGTGGTCTGACGAGACCAAGATAAACATATTTGGTTCCGGTGGTGTCAAGCATGTGTGGCGGCAACCAGGTGATGAGTACAACAAGTGTGTCTTGTCTACAGTCAAGCATGGTGGTGGGAGTGTCATGGTCTGGGGCTGCATGAGTGCTGCCGGCACTGGGGAGCTACAGTTCATTCGGGGAACCATGAATGCCAACATGTACTGTGACATACTGAAGCAGAGCATGATCCCCTCCCTTCGGCGACTGGGCCGCAGGGCAGTATTCCAACATGATAATGACCCCAAACATGGACTGGCCAAGCATGTCTCCAGACCTAAACCCTATTGAGCATCTGTGGGGCTCCTCAAACAGAAGGTAGAGGAGCGCAAGGTCTCAGCATCCACCAGCTCCGCTATGTCATCACGGAGGTGTGGAAGAGGACTCCAGTGACAACCTGTGAAGCTCTGGTGAACTACATGCCCAAGAGGGTTAAGGCAGTGCTGGAAAATCATGGTGGCCACACAAATTATTGATACTTTGGGCCCAATTTGGACATTTTCACTTAGGGGTGTACTCACTTTTGTTGCCAGCGGTTTGCACATTAATGGCTGTGTGTTGAGTTATTTTGAGGGGACAGAAAATTGACACTGTTATACAAGCTGTACACTCACTACTTTACATTGTAGCAAAGTGTCATTTCTTCAGTGTTGTCACATGAAAAGATAGAATAAAATATTTACAAAAATGTGAGGGGTGTACTCACTTTTGTGAAATACTGCGTGTATATCCAGATATATAGATGTAGCTATCTATCTGTATATATATATATATATATATATATATATATATATATATATATATATATATATATATATATATATATATATATATATATATATATATATATATATATATATATATATATAAATGCTTGGGGGTTGTAAATGATTTTCTAGAAGAAAATCCAGATTTTTACTTGTTGTTCAACAACATAATGTTAGAAAAGGCCAGGGTCAGCAAGTGGTTAAGTCCCTAAGCTGTAATACTTAACTTATTACTCAGTCCTTCAGGCTTCCACCATTTCTTTGCAACCATTTCTCCAAAACCTCTTCTCTTTGGCCCTCCAGCCAGCGGTCACACTTTGACATCATCACATACAATACATGGTACATGAGGATGGTATAGGCTCGCCCACAACCCAGACCATTGGAGGGAAGAGTTCTGCTCCATAAGCATGCAGAAGCAAGGAATTCGGTAAGAATTACAGCTTATTCCTCTACCCCTAGACTTAACAAGCAACTAACCCTTGCAGTATTGGGGGGAACCCTACAGCATGTGTATTTAAAAAAAAAAAAAAAAAATCCCAGTTCAGCTTTAAACACAAAAATACATTTCCGAAGCTCTGCGGCAGAAATTCTGTGGCTAGTTCTCATGTATGTGCTGCAATTTAGCACCGGGGATGAGCAAAACTGAAAGTTTCCACTTTCTTAAAATTTCACCAAAACTCACTGGAGTGCTTCTTGGGGGTTACAGAAGCTTCTTTCAAATAACCTGGACCTTTTCATGTGTCAAAAAAATTACCCATTATTAGTCTAATGCTTTCTTTTTATGAATTATATTTAAATGCACAAAAAAGGTAAAAAACACAAAAAAAAATTACCTTAATTTTTTTTTTTTTTTAGGATACAATAGGTGTATATAGGTTTTTTTTGTTTTGTTTTTTTGCTTTGACATACCCTTTACATACACCCTCAAAAAAAAACAAAAAAACAAAAACAAAATAATTCTTTATGCAAATTCAAGTGATATTTTCCACTTTGGCTGCATTTACTGAGAATTTCACCCAAATCAGTTGGCTCATCAGTAGGTATGAGGTTATCACCAGATCCTGTTGAAAATGCTGGATTTATTAATAGACAACAGTCTATTAATTTGGGTGCCATAGCAACAACCAGCTGGATACTGGTTCAAGTCACGGTGAAGATATTTGCCAGCACACAATGGAACGACACAAATAGCGTCCAAACGGGTGATTTATTGCATGATCACAACACAAAGATAGTGCAACGTTTCGGAGCTGCACAGAGCCCCTTCGTCAGGCATGTGACTGATGATTCTTCCCTGTAGGTCCCCGATCTGCCACCCTAGCAACCCTTTCCGGAGCACCCATTGCCAGGCAACAAGCCCTGCTCTGGTTGCAACAACGCCTCCTCCTGTATTGGCCAGCAGTGTTGCTCCCCACAGGCTGTGTCCTTGTTGCGGGATGGCTCTGCCAGCCTAGCCTCATTTGCCCCCATTTGCTCCCATTGACTCGTGGTGGTGCTGAGCACCCGATTTGAATGCCACAAGCCCAGGGTTTCGGTTTTGTGATGGCACTTTTTAAATAAGCTCCATGCTCTACATTGTGAACCTTGATCCTGACCCACGCTAACCTGTCTTGACCTATAGCTTGCTCCTGGATTACTCTTTTTGTCTTCTACCTACCCTAACTTCTGCTTGACCTTGGATTATGTTTATCATCTGCTGTCTGCCCTGTCCTCTGCCTGACCTTGAAATATGCTTATCATCTGTTGCCTGCCCTGACTTCTACCTGTCCTTGGATTATGCTTATCATTTGCCTCCAGCCCTGACCACTGCCTTAAACTGAATTATATTTCGTCTGCAGCCTGCCCCGACCACCACTCGCCTCTGGATACTGACTACACCGATGCTGCACAACACCCCATGCCTGATAACTCTGAAGACCACAGCTACTCCTTGCTTAGTCCCTTATGCTACTTGGCTAGACCCTTTGGCATTGGGTATTTGGCCCATGGTTAGTAGACGATCAGGAGGTCATATTCTGCCTCCCACATGCCTGTTTCAAGAAGGATTTTGCATTAAAATTCGTCCTCAATGTGCTGCAACCTTATCTATTGGACACGGTTGGGGCATGGTCTCCATGCCTGATACCTCTGAAGATCACGGCTACTCTTTTTTATATCCTTGCTTAGTCCCTTGTGCTACTTGGCTAGACCCTATGGCATTGGGTATTTGGCCCATGGTTAGTAGACGATCAGGAAGTCATAGTCTGCCTCCCACATGCCTGTTTAAAGAAGGATTTTGCATTAAAATCCGTCCTCAATGTGCTACAACCTCCTCCATTGGACACAGTTGTGGCATGGTCTCATTCACTTCTTTGGAGTACGTTGGCAGTCGGTATTGCCTGCTGAACACGGCGTGCCCAGCATTTTTGCTTGCACATGATTGGATGATGGAAGTCAGCAGAGCTTCTGCTCCTTCCCTAAGCTCTGGAGCAACTGCACTTGCAGAGTACAACTGCATTTTGAAAAGTGCACGGTCTATTTTCCTTTAGTAAATCAACCCAAAATTCTCGTAGCAAGGTCATGTGTACGAGGCCAGCCACTATCCCTTGCCAGGTTTTGACGGGTATCTGAGGCTACTTAAAAATGCCTTAACAACCTGTTTTTCCAGTACTGACAATGCCAATATGAAAGAGGCCTTAGTGAGCTGGCACATGTTGTCTTCCTGTTCTTTGGGTTAATTACAGGCTGTGGGGGGCCAATGAAGATCACAGTACATTCTGGCGGGACTGTCCCTATGACAGCGCAGGGAGGGACAGCATTGCTAAAAAAGAAACTCCGAAATATGTAACAAAACAAATTCAGCTTTTATGTTGAAATATTCAGGAAGCACGGGGTGTGATGAGAGATAAACTGACACAAAACGTCCGTAATTACATTAAAAGGAAACTCCAGATCATTAATAAGTAATCCACGTGTGCAATCAAGAAAAACACTACAGCTCTGCTAAAGCCAGAATATTCTCTAATTTATCTGAAATGGAACCAAAAAGATTTGAAAATGTTATAATAGTTACTGGGCTGGAACAGTCACATAGGAGAGGGGTTCAGACTTTTCAGTCTTCACTGGCTAGATGCTTTCTAGTATTCCCCTACGATCCTGGCTACTTATATACAAGCACCTATTGTAATTCTAGTTAGAGGTTCCCATTAATTTGTATGAAAAGCCCAGAATTTTGTGTGGATAGAGTGAGAGCAGATTAGAGTCCCTGTCTAGGTTTTTTTTTTTTGCCATCTGTGTCCTTGCTGGGGAAGTTTTACTCTGTCGAAATAAACATGGTCAATACTGAAAAAAAAACCCATCAATTGCCATCACTGTGCCATCAAATGCAGCCACTGTGCCCATCAAATGCTGCCACTGTGCCATCAAATGCAGCCACTGTGCCCATCAAATGCTGCCACTGTGCCATCAAATGCAGCCACTGTGCCCATCAAATGCTGCCACTGTGCCATCAAATGCAGCCATTGTGCTCATTAAACGCAGCCACTGTACCCATCAAATGCTGCCACTCTGCCTTCAAACGCAGCCACTGTGCCCATCAAAAGCTGCCACTGTGCCCATCAAACGCAGCCACTGTGCCATTGAACGCAGCCACTGTGCCCATCAAATGCAGCCACTGTGCCCATCAAGTGCAGCCACTCTGCCATCAAATGTAGCTACTGTGCCCATCAAACGCAGCCACTGGGCCCATCAAACGCAGCCACTGTGCCCATCAAAAGCTGCCACTCTGCCATTAAACGCAGCCACTGTGCCATTGAACGCAGCCACTGTGCCCATCGAACGCAGCCACTGTGCCCATCAAGGGCAGCCACTGTGCCATCAAATGCAGCCACTGTGCCCATTAAATGCTGCCACTGTGCCATCAAATGCAGCCATTGTGCTCATTAAACGCAGCCACTGTACCCATCAAATGCTGCCACTCTGCCTTCAAACGCAGCCACTGTGCCCATCAAAAGCTGCCACTGTGCCCATCAAACGCAGCCACTGTGCCATTGAACGCAGCCACTGTGCCCATCAAATGCAGCCACTGTGCCCATCAAGTGCAGCCACTCTGCCATCAAATGTAGCTACTGTGCCCATCAAACGCAGCCACTGGGCCCATCAAACGCAGCCACTGTGCCCATCAAAAGCTGCCACTCTGCCATTAAACGCAGCCACTGTGCCATTGAACGCAGCCACTGTGCCCATCGAACGCAGCCACTGTGCCCATCAAGGGCAGCCACTGTGCCATCAAATGCAGCCACTGTGCCCATCAAATGCTGCCACTGTGCCATCAAATGCAGCCATTGTGCTCATTAAACGCAGCCACTGTACCCATCAAATGCTGCCACTCTGCCTTCAAACGCAGCCACTGTGCCCATCAAAAGCTGCCACTGTGCCCATCAAACGCAGCCACTGTGCCATTGAACGCAGCCACTGTGCCCATCAAATGCAGCCACTGTGCCCATCAAGTGCAGCCACTCTGCCATCAAATGTAGCTACTGTGCCCATCAAACGCAGCCACTGGGCCCATCAAACGCAGCCACTGTGCCCATCAAAAGCTGCCACTCTGCCATTAAACGCAGCCACTGTGCCATTGAACGCAGCCACTGTGCCCATCGAACGCAGACACTGTGCCCATCAAGGGCAGCCACTGTGCCATCAAATGCAGATACTGTGCCCATCAAACGCAGCCACTGTGATATCAAATGCAGCCACTGTGCCCATCAAATGCAGCCACTCTGCCCATCAAACACAGCCACTGTGCCATCAAACGCAGCCACTGTGCCCATCAAGTGCAGCCACTGTGCCATCAAACGCAGCTACTGTATCCCTCAATTGCTGCCAGTGTGCCCATGAATTACCGCTATTGTGCCCCATCAAATGCTGTCAGTGTGCCCATCAATTGCCGCTACTGTGACCCATCAAATGCTGCCAGTGTGCATCGCCCGGCACCTGTCTCGCAGTGGGTCACAGTGGCTGCGCTTGATGGGCACAGTGGCTGCGTTTGATGGCACAGTGGCTGCGTTTGATGGGCACAGTGGCTGCATTTGATGGGCACAGTACTGCACGCTCCTTGATATCCTCTTTCGTCCTCTCTATCAGGTATCCAATCACAGCACCTGACGTTTCAGCCAATCAAATGACAGGTAACAGGCCCAAGCACCTGATTGGCTGAGAGGTGGTTCAGTGTTAGCAAAGCAAATTCCTTTGCTTTACTAACACACAGTTGAGTGAACAGCGAACGCACAGCATTGTGCCCGCTGTTCACCTTTTTTTGGGCACCTATTAGAGCCTACAGCTCTAATCAGGTGCTCCCAAAAAACACAGCAGCCGCTGTAATTCAGATGCCCGGCGCCCGAAAAGGGGCCGGACACCTGAATAGGGGGTGTCAGTGGTGCATGACTCTATCTATGGTGATAGAGCAGGGCCAGGAGAGAGGAGGCGGCGCTCCTGCACCCTTTATGGACGCACCGCCATTGCAAACGATATACAGATTTGGCCAGATCGCCTGCTTGCCTGAACTTTTTGGCTGCTGGAGCCCAAAGTAATTTATTTAGTGGCAGTATTACGATCACCCCCTTCCCTTTTGGGACATTTGACACATGGCCTGGTATGGTTTGGGGGGAAGGGACACACACTTGCTGCCCCTCCCTTTCCTGGCCAGTCAGGCTACATGCTTGGATAAGAGCATAGTAAGAACTTTGGGGGAGACTACACTTTTCGTTTTGTATGTAGTCCCTCCCAAAATCCATAGTTGGCACTCATCAAAGTTAAGGGTCAAGTATGGATTTTTTGGAGACTCATACACCATATTTTTGTTTGTTTGTTAGTTGTTTTCCATGCAGCCCCTCTCAAAATCCCTACCAGACCCTCATCAACAATGAAGGTCTGGTAGGGATTTTGAGGGGGACTCCACTTTTTTTTCTTTTCCTTAAAATTCATACCAGACCATTATCCTTGATTTGGAGGAAGATTCCATTATCAAGTTATGCAATGTGGGGGGGGGGGGGGGGAGAGGCAATAAAGGGGTCCAAGTGGGTGGCGGGCAACCTGAACCCCACCAGGCCACATGCTTTAAAAAGAAAAAAAATGGCTGGGGGTCCCCTCAACAGCCATACTACCAGACCATTATTCAGAATAAAGTTGGATTTTGAGAAGGACCCACACAAAAAAAGGCACGTATCCCCAACAACAAAATGTCCTGCAGACTCCCGCATCCACCTGGCCAGAGATGTGAGGATGGAGTGACCTGCCCTCATTAATATAGGGACATTGCAGTGGAGGGCTAAATGTTGAGCTGCTCACTGTTCTCCTTGATGGAGCCTTTGACACGAGGAAGCAAAACCCTGCCTCTACCAAGATGGCTGCCTCTACACAGAGACACAGTGCAGAACAAGGCATGGTAAGTTGATAATGGGGAGAGATCAGCTGCAGGGAGACCACAGGCAATACCTGAGACTAGTCCGTTGTCTTCTGCCTGCTGTTTTTGGGCACAGCTTTCAACTTTTTCTTTAAAGGATATTTAAAAATATAACACCTTGCACCTTACAGGTCCTTAGATGTGATAGCTGTAATAAAGTTTTTAGGTGCATTTTCTGCTAGTACAGAAAGCTACCCGTTGAACCTGCCAGAAATCCAATCTGCTCATAACTTTGTATGGCCATTACTAGGAACCTTCTCAGCTATCTTCTGTGGACAGGACACCACCTTAATATGAAAAAAGAGAAAGGCGCCTTTCTCTTTCCTTTATGACCCTCAAGAGCTGCATCTTCCCTACAAAGTACTCCCTTCAGTGCCATCTCTCCACTGCTACTACGGACCGGATACCCAGCCTCACCGGAGCACCTTCACCTCTCCCTTCTTTCTGCATCACCTTCCTATGAGGTATTGTCACCTTAGAACAAGATCACTACATGGAAATAGATATAAGAAGGGAAACTAATGCAGTTACCATATCTAAGGGATTAAGACATTTTCCGGCAGCTGTACACCATTCTGGGTCATGTAATCCACGGATAATAGCAGTCTCACATCACTCCATCCCCAACGTGTTTCGTCTCATACCTGGGGCTTAATCATGGAGGGCAAAACTAAACACGTTGGGATGGAGTGAACTGAGGCTGTTTTTATCTGTCTTCTATCTGATTGCATGCCCGGGAATGGCATGTGGCTGTCAGAATATTTCTTTATCTCTGCTGTGTGCTTTGGTTTGGAAAAAGACAAGCTGTGGACTGCCGCACTCTTCAGAAAACCACTTTCTTTTATTGGAAAATCACATCACAGCTCAACAAACACAAGAGACAGTTTACAGCCTGCATGTGTGCTCCTGGAGCGGTGAGATCCCTTCTCCTTCATATTACAATTTCTGGACATGCCTTGGGTTAGGACCGACCTACTTCCAGCTTGCACCCTCACAGCGGCTTCCATCTCATAGGATCACGGTTACCTGAGAAGGGCCCTTAAATAATATTCAGGGCCACACCATATGTAAGGACTGGTAAGCTGTAATGTATAGAATTTTAGTTTTTCTGGGTTTAGATACTCTATAAAGAGATCATGCCGCTGACTTAAAAATTTCAGATAAAAACTAGTAGCAAAAAGAGAAAACAAGAATTTCAAACACATAGGCTCCATTCACATATATAAGTCCAGTGCGGTTTCCATTCACTGGTTCAGACGCGATTCACATGTGAATTTGACACTAAAATCGCACCTGAACCAGACTGATAAATTCCCAGGACCCTTTTAAAATTCGCACCACATTCGGCCCGCCTATATGTGAAGCGGCTCCATTGAAAAGCCGGTTCACATGTTATGAAAATCGGATGACGTTCCAAACACATCCGATTCACATATATGTGAAGTGTTTTTCTCTCAATAAATATTTTATTCACTTGCAATGTGCCTTTGTAAGAAAATATGACCAATCCAGGAAATGTCAAATCTGTAGCATAGAGATATCTTCCTCCTTGCACGTTATAGCCCCCTCCTTTTCTGGAGGTGTCTATATACTGTCCGTGCTGGCCCAGCAACTCTGCACCTCCTCTCATCACCTATATTACCTTTTATGGAGCTTCAAGGGGAGGAGCAAAGGGGAATTCTATAAAGTGTTTTCTGAGTAACAGCTTTGACTCTGTTGGGACCAGTGGTGACTGGTGGGTTCTTCTTTTGGGGGGGGGGGGGTGGCATACAAACAAGACCCTCCCCTCCGGTGTGGCGGCAATTAAACAGAACCCCCCCACCAATGGGCGGTCGGCACTTATACGCTCGCGTGGCGGGGCTTTGGTGCTCTCTCCTCCTGGGGCCCGTGTCCGCTCCTCCAGTTTTCTCCGCCGCCGTGTGTCTCCTCATCCGCCAAAGTGCTAATCATCCATTAGGATCGCCTCCTGATTGGTGGGGAGAAACTTTAGTGTGATATTAGCGAAAATGAATTTGCTTATCTTAACGCAACAGGGTGGGATCGGAGGACAATGCTCTGTGCTCCGAGCCGACCCTTTTTTTGAAGCTTGCTAGAGCCTTTGGCTCTAATCAGGTACTTCTAAAGAACACCTTGTGGCATTGGAATCCATGGTCCGGCGCCACTGATATATAGATCAGGGGGCCGGGCGCAAGGAGGGTGCGGGGGGGGGGGGGTGCGGTGCATGTGGGCCCTCTATGGATGGGTCGCCACTGGTTGGGACTATGAACATTACATCCACATACCCCCCCAACATATTGAGATGGGAATGAGGGACACCTACAAGCAAACGTATGTAGGCATAGGACACACCCCCTGCCACACCCCCTTAAAGGCAAATTAACCAAAAAAAAGGTTAATTAAATCCACAAGGGATTTTTTTTACCACTACTATTCCTTTATATTGGCTTTTAACATTTACAAATGCAGCAGTTTAGAAATTGGACGAAAGGTTTAGCACTGGGAAACACTTTTTTGAAAGATAAAAAGTGCATTTTATATACAACTACATAGATCAGACCAAAATGAGGAGGAAAGAGAGACAGAGGGACATTGCTCCAAATCAGGGACAGTCCCCTGAAATCAGGGACAGTTGGGAGCTATGCATCCAAGATGGCGGCACCCAACAGCAGTTTCAATGCTGACACAAAAGAGTTATTTACAGGTAAATAACAATGCATAGAATAGTTTAAGCACACAGAAAATGTTGCTGAATTTGCCCTGATTTTGTTGTTTCTGACTCTCTCTGACCAGCCTGCAGCCTAATTTATATAGCACAGAACTATTGCGTAAGTCTTAGCATTCTATTTATATGTGGGTATTTGCATACTCCTAGAATTAGCTCACAGAGGCCTCCTATATAACGGAGAAGCTGCCGTGCTGCACGGAGTACAGATATTCCTAAAGCCGTATCACAAAAAGTTCTTTTTCGGTATAAGTGAAAAGGGGAAGAGGTCAGGCTTTACATGAAAGTAAAATAGGGGAAGAAAACTCGGAAAGGTCAGTGTGTGAAGAGGAAAAGAACTCCAGTGTTATACCTGCTCAGCCGGAATAATATAAAAATTTGGACGCTCTTCAAAATCAGCATCATTTACTTCTACGCTGGAAATTACCTTTAAAGCCTCCCACTTGTGGGACCCTTGCGCTGTAAACAAAAGTGTTTTTTTTCGCAGCAGAGCAAGTTTAGAGTTCCAGCACCAGGGGTCAAGTCCTGGGGAAAAAAGTGTGGGAACTTCCACCCAAGATCCACTCCCCCACACCAAAAAAAATAAAATGATGCGCTCATATGCATATATATTTCACAGAAAATACAGTGCAACATTTATTGTAAAGTGACAGTTTACAAAAACAAAATAAGTTAACTTGTCAAACTAACAGACTAATCACCACAATGGGTGATGACCTTTCTCTCGTAGGGAATTTCTAACACAAATACACCATGTTCCAAATTATTCCTCCCTATGACACCAATGATGGGACACTATTCCACCCACTGATACCAATGATGGGGCACTATTCCTCCCTATGACACCAATGATGGGACACTATTCCTCCCACTGATACCAATGATGGGCACTATTCCTCCCACTGATACCAATGATGGGCACTATTCCTCCCACTGATACCAATGATGGGCACTATTCCTCCCACTGATACCAATGATGGGCACTATTCCTCCCACTGATACCAATGATGGGGCGCTATTCCTCCCACTGATACCAATGATGGGGCACTATTCCTCCCACTGATACCAATGATGGGACACTATTCCTCCCACTGATACCAATGATGGGACACTATTCCACCCACTGATACCAATGATGGGGCACTATTCCTCCCACTGATACCAATGATGGGGCACTATTCCTCCCACTGATACCAATGATGAGGTACTATTCCTCCCACTGATACCAATGATGAGGCACTATTCCTCCCACTGATACCAATGATGGGGCACTATTCCTCCCACCGATACCAATGATGGGGCACTATTCCTCCCACTTATACCAATGATGGGGGGCTATTCCTTCCACCAGAGAGCAGGTATCCCCATCAGAGTGCCCCCCCCCCATCAGAATGTCCCCAGATTTCCCCATCAGAGTTGTGACTGAGCCATCACAAAGTAGAAAAACGTGTACCTGGATAAGTCTTTGATGAAGGAGCCTGCTGCAGGGGGGCAAAAGCCGGCAGAGGAACTTGCTGATGAGTGCGGGGAGCACGGGTGATGTCATTGGTTGTTAGGACAATGGCGGTTCTAGCAGCCAATGACAGTATAGCAGCGGGGATCTAGCGCTGCCGATTGGCAGGTACGGTCCTGTACAGTATAGCCGTGGCTGCTGGAGGAGGAGGACCGAGGGAGGGGAGGACGCCGTCCTTCACTATGCGGCGATGCTGGGCATCGCCGCATAGTGAAGGATCGGCTCGGGCTGTTCTATTCCTGCAAAGGGAACAGCGTTCCTGCTGTGAAAAAAGTGCAGGGACGCCGTTCCCACGTGTTCCCGCAGACTTGAGCCCTGTCCAGCAGGTTCTGTAAAGTTCTCTGTGTTTTCCTGCGCTGTTATGTGCGCAGAGGTGAAGCATTGGAGTAAATGGTTGTGCCAGTCTGTTTAATCATAAAAAGCGCAGCGATTATTACCTTTATAACTAAAACGCATGTGAAAACTCAACTCCTTTCATAAACTTTTTTTATTTTTTATTGTAGGCCTGTTATTCTTAGTAATAACACACTTAAATCTGTCCAAACCAGAGTCTAGTAGACATCCCGGGTATGATGAAGTTTGAAACACGAAATCATAAATTATAATGTAATAAATAACTATAAATAATTATAAAAAAATGAAATATAATATTAATAAAATTAATTTCCCCCACAATTCACTATCGCTCAATTCTGCGAGTGATTCCAATTTACTATCGCTGTTTTCTAGCTCGTCTAAAACCACTTTTGACGTAAAGGTAAGTACACTGCACCAGGATCCTGCAATGCAATCCCGAGTGTGGCTCAGGGTTACCGCTAATGGTACTGAGATTTAACCCCCGAGCCAACACTCGGGAAAACCGCCAGGGGAGGTTAACTGACAATTGCGCAGTCACGCAACACTGTACCCAAATAAAATTTCTGTCATTCCCACAAATAGAGCTTTCTTTTGGTGGTATTTGATCACCTCTGTATTTTCATTTTTTCTGCTATAAACAAAAAAAGACCAACAATTTTGAAAAAAAATAAATACTTTTTACTCTCTGCTATTAAACATACCCAATAAAAAAATAATTAAAAAAAATCTGATTTCTTTATAAATTTAGGCCATTATGTATTCTGCTACATATTTTTGTTAAAAAAAAATCCCAATAAGCGTATGTTGGTTTGCGCGAAAGTTATAGCGTTTACAAACTATGGTGTATACACTGGAATTTATATTTATTTATTTCCTTTTTTATGCTAGTAATGGAGGCCAATCAATGATTAATAGCAGGTCTGCAATATTGCAGAGGACAGTCGGACACTAAAGCCCCGTACACACGAGCGGACTTTTCAACATCCAAAGTCCGACGGACTGAGTCCGTCAGACTATTCGATCGTGTGTGGGCTGCAACGGACTTTTGACTCGCCAAAGTCCGAAGGACTTTAGAATATGGAACATGCTTCAAATTTTTCCGAAGGAACTCCGCCGGACCCGGTCCCTTCGAAAAATTCGCTCGTGTGTATGCTATTCCGACGGACTAAAACCGACGCTAGGGCAGCTATTGGCTACTGGCTATGAACTTCCTTATTTGAATCCAGTCGTACGTCATCACGTTCGAATCCGTCGGAGTTTAGTGTGATTGTGTGTGGCCAAGTCCGCTCCGCCGAAAAGTCCGTCAGAACTCCGTCGGAACTCCGGCAGAACTCCTTCGGAAGTCTGTCGGACATAAGTCCTCTCGTGTGTACGGGGCTTAACTGACACTTTGTGGGAACCAGTGACACTAATACAGGGATAAGAGCTAAACATATGCACTGTCACTGTACTAATGACATTGGCTAGGAAGAGATTAAACATTAGGGGCAATCGGGGTTTAGGGGTGCCTAACTGGTGTTTTTGTGTAAGCTGCTTTTACTAAGGGGAGTGATGGATTTTATCCATCACTTCCCCCCTGTCAGGACATAACACTGCCTTGTTTCTGTAGATGTACCCCCGTAGGGGCTGCTGAGTGTAGTGGTCTGTCACCCTGCTCAGCCAGGAATACACTTTTCAGCATCCGGAGACATGAACGCAGTCCTTGCACTTTTTTTTTTATGTTTTATTGAGGGGATTCAACTTGGATAGGGATAGGGAACTTATGAGATGCTCAGGTAAACAAAAGTCAATATTAGGACCAACTATATACACCAGTAGTATGTATACAATCTCCTCTTCTCCTCCTGCACTTCCCTGCTTGCATATTATCACTCCTCACTCCTCCATCACATCATTTATTGTATTTCCTTGACTAGCTAGCACTGTAGGACTGGCTCAGCCAGGCCTAAAGCATATTTCCTTTACAGGCAGGGACCGTGGGCTCCTATGGTGTAGCAAAAGACAAAGTTCCAGTTCGAGCTGTCCCTGTGGTTACTGCACCAGCACCACCTCTTCAGGCACTGCCAGCCCTCCTGGCTGCAGCTGTCTCTCTCCACTGCCTGTACCACCACAATCCTTCAGACTGGCTCTGCACCCATCCCAGACTGCAGCATATCAGTCCTCTCAGACTTGCCTCCCAGTCCTCCCGACTGTGTGAACACTCACCAGCCCTCTTGGCTGTATCTGTGGAACTCCTGGAGACTTGCCCAGCAGTGTCCTCCCACTGTCATCTCTTGCTCCTCCTGGTGAGCACACCTCCATGGGTTGTAAGAGGGTTCCATCCGCACCGAGCCCAGGCCCAAGGTCACTCCCCCCATGACCAGAGCTCCCAAGGTCCCGACAGCCTAACACTCCATCTCCATCTTCCACCCAATCAACTCCTCCCCAGCTGGGCTGGGCCTGAGTATTTAAGGAGGCCTGCCCCCTGCCAATCCAGATTGAGGATTGGTCAGGGTTCCTCAGAATACCCCAAGTGGTTCACCTCCCCTCCCACCTCTCTTTCCAGAAAGCACTTGAAGACCCTGGAAAGAAATGAGAGGTCCTAGTGACATCACCTGTGAGTCAACCAGCTCTATTCTAGGTCACTCCCAACCCAGATCACAAAAACACACCCAAGCTCGGCTCTCAGCCAAGTCTGGAAATTTACCTTTACTCAAAGAAAACTGCAACTTCTAGCACACTAGAGGATACTACACTTACATAGTCAGAGCCCCATCCAGCTCTATTCTCGATGATCAGTGGGTGCTTGCGGACATCCATTGGCCAACACCCGCTGATTGGCTTCTGATCTGCTGTGAGTAATTAGGGATTGGGCACCGATCTTGGGACTGGGAGCTGGGAAGTTAATGTACATGTGACCAAGACTAGGTGCAGAGGGGTTATTATCAATGCCAAGATTGCTGGTCACTGCACATGACGCTTCACTGTTCACATCCTCTGCAAGTATCTGATTGGTCAAATGGGTTGAATACCTGTTTCTCCTGCAGCTCACTATAGTTGCTCCCCCTGGCTGGTATATTCTGCAGTGACATACAATCCAGCTGGATAAATTGCAATGAGGGTGGTTGACTATGCCAGAATTCAGTACTGAAGAGCATTTAGGAAATTGCCCCCTAGAAAGGGAAACGTCTACAGGTTTGTTTTACATTTAAGCAAACTTGGGCTTAAGGGTCACTTTAAAAAATAGTTCCTTACTTAAAGCAGAATCAGATACAAAAACTGCAGCCTACCAATTCTTAAATGTGATGGCTGCATCCATTTTAATTTTTCTAGGCTTTTTTTCCCACTGGTGATCACCATAACTACACCCTTTGGTGCTGAATGCAACAGTGCCACCAGCAGGTGAACCAAGCAATGACACCATTCCTGACAGTACCCCCCCCCCCCCCCTTAAGGATCGGCCTCCGGACGCTCCATTCTGCCCTTGGCTTGACAGTCCAAGTGGGTGCGGAAAAGCCCTGAAAAGTTTCCCCACGGATTCACACTTCTCAGGCCAGATTCTTTTAAAGCACTGGGAGGCGTACCACCCGAGTCTTAAAAAAGGACATGCACACCAACACCAGGGTCAGGAAGTTTGGATACGGAAATGAAAATTAGCAGGGCAACAGGCATGAACCCATCCGAGGCAGACCACACAGGGGCATTACAATCAGGCTGGACATCAAGCAGGAGAGAAACAGCAGCAAGCTGGGCATCTGGCCAGGAAGCATCAGCAGCAAGCTGGGCATCAGGCTGGGTAACGGGCACCAGTCAAGCAAGCTGGATAATGGGCACAGTTCATCAATCTGGGTAATGGACAGAGGCACATCAAGCTGGGCAGCAGGAAAAGAACCACTAGGCAGGGCTTTAAGAACAGGACCACCAGGAACTGAATTGTCAGGCTGGGTATCAGGTACTGGATCACCAAGCAGATCGTCGGGCATCGGATCACGAAACTGGACATCAGGCTCCGGATCAACAAGCTTGGCAGCACCATCAGGCTGGGCAGCAGGTAGAGGAACCAGAACAGCAGGCCGGGCAGCTGGCACTGGAACAACAGGCTGGAGAGCGGACACTGGAACAACAGGCTGGAAAGTGGGCACCAGCTCTTCAGGCTGGACAGCAGGCAGTGACACCAGAACATCAGGCTGGACAGTGGGCACTGGAACATCAAACTGGGAAGCAGGCACCAGATCAGGCTGGACAGCAGGCAGAGGCACCGGAATACCAGGCTGGAAAATGGGCACTGGAACATCAGACCTCTAAAGCGGGCACCAGTCCATTAGACTGGAAAACGAGCATTGGAACATCAGACTGGTAGGCTGGACAGTGGGCACCAGGACACCAGGCTGCAAAGCGGTTACTTGAACATCAGACTGGAAAGCAGACACTGGAACAACAGACTGGAAGGCGGGCACTAGATTATCAGACTAGACAGCGGGTCCCAGAACATCAGGCTGGAAAGCGGGCACCGGAACATCAGACTGGAAAACGGGCACCAGAACATCAGACTGAAAAGCACGAAGAGGCACTGGAACAGCAGGCTTTACAGCGGCCACCAGAACATCAGAATGGGCAGTGGGCACTGGAACATCAGACTGGACAGCGGGCACTGCAACATCAGACTGGACAGCGGGCACTGGAAAATCAGACTGGATAGCAGGCACCTGAACATCAGACTGGACAGCAGCCACTGGAACATCAGACTGGACAGCAGCCACTGGAACATCAGACTGGACA
The DNA here is from genome assembly GCF_037356315.1 of Lithobates pipiens. Lineage (NCBI taxonomy): Eukaryota > Metazoa > Chordata > Amphibia > Anura > Ranidae > Lithobates > Lithobates pipiens. Next base: position 39,582,484 of record NW_027507748.1, on the reverse strand, counting down.
GCAGCCACCAGAACATCAGACTTGACAGCGGACACCAAATCATGAGGCTGGACAGCGGGCACTGGAACAGCAGGCTGGATAGCAGGCACTGGAACGTCACACTGGACAGTGGGCACCAAATCATCAGACTGGACAGTGGACACTGGAACAGCAAGCTGCACAGCAGGGTCCGGAAAATCAGACTAGACAGCAGGCACTGGAACATCAGACTGGACAGTGGGCACTGGAACATCAGACTGGACAGCGGGCACTGGAACAACAGGCTGGACAGCGGGCACTGAAACAGGCTGGACAGCGGGCACTGGAACAACAGGCTTGAAAGTGGGCACCGGAACATCCGACTGAGCAGTGGGTACTGGAACATCAGACTGAACAGCAGACACCAAATCATGAGGCTGGACAGCGGGCACTGGAACAGCAGGCTGGATAGCAGGCACTGGAAGGTCAGACTGGACAGTGGGCACCAAATCATCAGACTGGACAGCGGACACCAAATCATGAGGCTAGACAGCGGACACTGGAACAGCAGGCTGGATAGCAGGCACTGGAACGTCAGACTGGACAGTGGGCATCAAATCATCAGACTGGACAGTGGACACTGGAACAGCAAGCTGCACAGCAGGGTCCGGAACATCAGACTGGACAGCAGGCACTGGAACATCAGACTGGACAGTGGGCACTGGAACATCAGACTGGACAGTGGGCACTGGAACAACAGGCTGAACAGCGGGCACTGAAACAGGCTGGACAGTGGGCACTGGAACAACAGGCTTGAAAGTGGGCACCGGAACATCCGACGGGGCAGCAGGCATTGGAACATCAGACTGGACAGCGGGCACTGGAACAACAGGCTGGAACAGATCGGCTGGTGTGGAGGCAGGATTGGATAATGGCATGATTGTATGGGTTGGGAAAAACTTCAGTTTCTTTTTGGGTTTAGCGACTGAAGTCTTGTATGTGGATACAGGGCTATAGGTAGTGGGTGCAGCTGATGGCAGCGAAGAGGGAAAGGATGGTAAAACAGAGGGAACAGAACAGTTGTTGAGGGGAGATTTGGTGGAACTGTTGCAGATGGCAGGGAAGAAGTAGAAGGATTAAACGCAGGGTAGGTGCAGCAAACAGGTTACAGGTACTTATTTGGTAGCAAGGTATATTGGGGCGGCAACTGTGGTTGCTGTGGGTGAAGGAGAGGAAGACATTTGAGCAAGCTGGTATCTAGCCACAGAAATGGGTGGTTGGAAGCTGACAGAGGCTGAGTACAACAAACGTGACCAGGCCTGTAATAATGATTGCACAAAATCTGATTTGCACACTCTTTGTCTGACCAGAGACTGCACTGAATCAATACATTCCACAAGCATCCGGTGAGGACAAGCTGAGTATTGCTCAAAGAACAAGGCTGAGTCATCCTCCAATAGCCAAACCAAAGACTCCACCAGAACCGCACTAAAAGGGGGCGTATAATCAGCGCCTCCACTAGAGGCATTAAAAAGGGCCAACTCTGCACAAATCTGAATGAGTGGCTGAACGTCCTCAAACAGAAATCTGCCTTGATCATTGAAAACATGAGCCAGACGTATACATTCCAACAACTGCTCTCTAGTATGGGGTACATCGTACCCCTACCCATTCACCTGAAAAACAGGTTTTTAAAGTAGTTTATTAGGCAACTACGGGGGTCTTCTTCCGGCTTCGGGGGTCTTCTTCCGACATCTGGTAGCAATAATCTCTGTCCTCTGTTGCTAAAAGTGAAAAATACAAATTTTCTTCAATATGTATCTTGCAGCAATTGAGCAAGTGCTCAGAACTAATTCCCAGGTGCAGCAGGCGATCTGATTATGTGGCCTCATTATTCTGTCAGGGATGCCATATACAGGCACCCAGCACTGGGTGATCAGACCAGTAGGCTGCACCATAAAGGACTCAGGAACAGATCAGTAAGTGAAATACATTTATTTATTAAGGAAAAAGACAATCTTAAACAACCAACACCAATAAACATAACCAAACAAGTGAAAAAGCACAAAAACATGGCAACCCTTTACACGCCTAACTAATTGTATACAAAAAAAGTATATACAAATGCAAGGAACAAAAGGGGGATAACAGATAAAGGGAAACAGGAAACAGGTACCAGGGGACAGGTCTCAGGGTAGGGATACGAGATACAGGGTCCAGGAAAGAAGACAGGTACAGGTCAGCCTCAGGCAGGAATCAAGCTTGCAGGGGGAATACTGAAGCGTTGAGCCTTGGTTGAAGGCAGGCTTATATAGTCCAGCAGTCTCACATCAGGTATAACTTGATTGTCAGTTAGTAACTTGGCTAGGAGACTCTCGCTGGTGGCCACCAGAACTACACCCTTTGGTGCTGAACGCAACAGTGCCATTCCATTCCTGAAATAAATGCTAATGACTCCTGAGCTGACAGGCAGGGAGGGAGAGGGGGAAAGAAGAACGGGGGCATAGGAACTAGAAAAAAAATACATTACATGATATGACCTACCCTGAAAATAAGCCCTACTGTGTCTTTTGTTGCCAAAATTAATTTAACACCCAGTCTTATTTTCAGGCCAACATGGTAGTAAATGGTGGTATAAGCATAAATTAGAAGATAAAGGGTAGCTTCAGACACAGTCTGTTAGACAGTATAATCGCTAAGCCAAAGTATCTTAGAGCTCTGTACCTTTTGACTTAAATTAACTCATTAACCAGCAAAGTCAGCAAAAAACAGTGCATAGCAGCAATAACTGCAGTGTGGATAAAAATAATATAACTATTCTTAAGTGCAATCTAAGAGAATGGCTAGGATATGATGCTATTTCCCCTGAGAGGTACCTCTTAATATAAGCAATAAGCAAAGGTCTCTGTGGAGCAGCTATAGGGAAGACAGTCCTTAGTCCTATCTATATAGTCAGCAAGCATTGGGGCCCAGTTTTTCCGATGGTGCACACGAGTACAGTCCCATTAAAACCTGCAGGCAGCAATAAGTACTAGATAGTTTTGTGGTCAGCTCCTTAAGGACTATAACATCAAATGTGATCAGTATGCATATAAATCTAAAGCGTGTAGAACATTATAGACACCACATATTGATTCAGTCCAAACAGTGCAAATCCAAGAAAGGTTGACACAAAGATGAATCAAGTAAACGACAAGTGCCAGCAATCTTCAAAGATGATTCTTATGCTTCTCCACCAAATACAGCCTTTATCCGTTCAGTGCAGGTGTTGACCCCAAGTTATAGGAGATCAAGAGCCTTTGAGAATACAGTGGTGTGAAAAAGTGTTTGCCCCCTTCCTCATTTCCTGTTCTTTTGCATGTTTGTCACACTTAAGTGTTTCGGAACATCAAACTAATTTAAACAATAGTCAAGGACAACACAAGTAAACACAAAATGCAATTTGTAAATTAAGGTGTTTATTATTAAAGGTGAAAAAAAATCCAAACCATCATGGCCCTGTGTGAAAAAGTGATTGCCCCCCTTGTTAAAACATACTATAACTGTGGTTGTCCACACCTGAGTTCAATTTCTCTAGCCACACCCAGGCCTGATTATTGCCACACCTGTTCACAATCAAGGCATCACTTAAATAGGAGCTGCTTGACACAGTAAGGTCCACCAGAAGATCCTTAAAAGCTACACATCATGCCGAGACCCAAAGAAATTCAAGAACAATTGAGAAAGAAAGTAATTGAGATCTATCAGTCTGGAAAGGGTTATAAAGCCATTTCCAAAGCTTTGGGAATCCAGCGAACCACAGTGAGAGCCATTATCCACAAATGGCGAAGACATGGAACAGTGGTGAACCTTCCCAGGAGTGGCCGCCCGTCCAAAATTACCCCAAGAGCGCAGCGACGACTCATCCAAGAGGTCACAAAAGACCCCACAACAACGTCCAAGGAACTGCAGGCCTCACTTGCCTCAGTTAAGGTCAGCGTTCATGCCTCCACCATCAGGAAAAGACTGGGCAAAAATGGCCTGCATGGCAGAGTTCCAAGGAGAAAACCACTGCTGAGCAAAAAGAACATCAAAGCTCGTCTCAATTTCTCCACAACACATCTTGATGATCCCCAAGACTTTTGGGACAACATTCTGTGGACCGATGAGACAAAAGTGGAACTCTTTGGAAGGTGTGTGTCCAAGTATATCTGGCGTAGAAGGAACACTGCATTTCATAAAAAGAACATTATACCAACAGTAAAATATGGTGGTGGTAGTGTGATGGTCTTGGGCTGTTTTGCTGCTTAAGGACCTGGAAGACTTGCCGTGATAAAAGGAACTATGAATTCTGCTATCTACCAAGAGATCCTGAAGGAGAATGTCCGACCATCTGTTCGTGTACTCAAGCTGAAACGAACTTGGGTTCTGCAGCAGGACAATGATCCTAAACACACCAGCAAGTCCACCACCGAATGGCTGAAGAAAAACAAAATGAAGACTTTGGAGTGGCCTAGCCAAAGTCCTGACCTGAATCCTATTGAGATGTTGTGGTATGACCTTAAAAAGGCCGTTCATGCTCGAAAACCCTCTAATGTAACTGAATTAGGACAATTCTGCAAAGATGAGTGGGCCAAAATTCCTCCAGGACGCTGTAAAAGCCTCATTGCACGTTATCGCAAACGCTTGGTTGCAGTTGTTGCTGCTAAGGGTGGCCCAACCAGTTATTAGGTTTAGGGGGCAATCACTTTTTCACACAGGGCCATGATGGTTTGGATTTTTTTTCACCTTTAATAATAAACACCTTCATTTACAAATTGCATTTTGTGTTTACTTGTGTTGTCCTTGACTATTGTTTAAATTGGTTTGATGTCCCGAAACACTTAAGTGTGACAAACATGCAAAGGAACAGGAAATGAGGAAGGGGGCAAACACTTTTTCACACCACTGTATATAGATATATAGATGGCCAGGCTCCACACGGCTTAAATTATGAAAAGATGACCAGCTCTTCAGTTTTCCATCACTTCTAATTTAATGATTCCTAGTTCGTATCTCTTATGGCCCATGGGCAGCATATTATAAATCAGAAAAAAAGGGAATGGTGGAACCCATGGTGAATTTTTCTTATTAAAAAGCTCTTTATTGCAAACAAATGGTATTCACGGAGATGTACAGTGCCTTGCGAAAGTATTCGGCCCCCTTGAACTTTTCAACCTTTTGCCACATTTCAGGCTTCAAACATAAAGATATAAAATTTTTATTTTTTGTGAAGAATCACCAACAAGTGGGACACAATTGTGAAGTGGAACGAAATCTATTGGATTTTTAAAAACTTTTTTAACTAATAAAAAAATGAAAAGTGGGGCGTGCAAAATTATTCGGCCCCCTTGCTTTAATACTTTGTAGAGCCACCTTTTGCTGCGATTACAGCTGCAAGTCGCTTGGAGTATGTCTCTATCAGTTTTGCACATCGAGAGACTGAAATTCTTGCCCATTCTTCCTTGCAAAACAGCTCGAGCTCAGTGAGGTTGGATGGAGAGCGTTTGTGAACAGCAGTTTTCAGCTCTTTCCACAGATTCTCGATTGGATTCAGGTCTGGACTTTGACTTGGCCATTCTAACACCTGGATACGTTTATTTGTGAACCATTCCTTTGTAGATTTTGCTGTATGTTTGGGATCATTGTCTTGTTGGAAGATAAATCTCCGTCCCAGTTTCAGGTCTTTTGCAGACTCCAACAGGTTTTCATCCAGAATGGTCCTGTATTTGGCTGCATCCATCTTCCCCTCAATTTTAACCATCTTCCCTGTCCCTGCTGAAGAAAAGCAGGCCCAAACCATGATGCTGCCACCACCATGTTTGACAGTGGGGATGGTGTGTTGAGGGTGATGAGCTGTGTTGCTTTTACGCCAAACATATCGTTTTGCATTGTGGGCAAAAAGTTGGATTTTGGTTTCATCTGACCAGAGCACCTTCTTCCACATGTTTGGTGTGTCTCCCAGGTGGCTTGTGGCAAACTTTAGACGAGACTTCTTATGGATATATTTGAGAAATGTCTTTCTTCTTGCCACTCTTCCATAAAGGCCAGATTTGTGCAGTGTACGACTGATTGTTGTCCTATGGACAGACTCTCCCACCTCAGCTGTAGTTCTCTGCAGTTCATCCAGAGTGATCATGGGCCTCTTGGCTGCGTCTCTGATTAGTCTTCTCCTTGTCTGAGCTGAAAATTTAGAGGGACGGCCAGGTCTTGGTAGATTTGCAGTAGTCTGATACTCCTTCCATTTCAAAATGATCGCTTGCACAGTGCTCCTTGGGATGTTTAAAGCTTGGGAAATCTTTTTGTATCCAAATCCGGCTTTAAACTTCCCCACAACAGTATTACGAACCTGCCTGGTGTGTTCCTTGGTCTTCATGATGATCTCTGCGCTTTCAACAGAACCCTGAGACTATCACAGAGCAGGTGCATTTATACAGAGACTTGATTACACACAAGTGGATTCTATTTATCACCATCAGTCATTTAGGACAACATTGGATCATTCAGAGATCCTCGCTGAACTTCTGGAGTGAGTTTGCTGCACTGAAAGTAAAGGGGCCGAATAATTTTGCACGCACCACTTTTCAGTTTTTTATTTGCTAAAAAAGTTTAAAATATCCAATAGATTTCGTTCCACTTCACAATTGTGTCCTACTTGTTGGTGATTCTTCACAAAAAATGTAAATTTTATATCTTTATGTTTGAAGCCTGAAATGTGGCAAAAGGTTGAAAAGTTCAAGGGGGCCGAATACTTTCGCAAGGCACTGTAAACACAACAGCATTATGGTAACTGTATGCCACTTGGACCAACTTGCATGTGTGATGACGTCATCGCCAAACCCTACCCCTACATGTTTCGTTCAGGTAGATGTCCTCAGTGCAATAGGAACATGAGTACAGTCCCAGTAAAACTTGCAGGCACTAATAAGGCTACTAGATAGCTGTGTAGTCAGTTTGAAAAGGGCTCAGTCTCTCTAACAGCAGATGGTAAAACAATGCAGAGGTGGGTCAACAGTCTCCTTGATATTGCAGCTCACAAGCTGGTCACACACAGCGATTAGTTCACCCTTCGCTCTGCACCCAGGTAACTCTAGCTGTCAGTACACCAGGACTCAGTACTCTGAATACTGCTAAGACCAAAATAGTGCAGCAAGTAATAGCACACATGGATCAGCAATGTGCACTCTCTGGTCTTCACCCCAGTAAGAGGAAGTTATGTCTTGTACAGTCCAGTAACTGTACAGTTACCTGCACTTTGCCATAGATTTTTATTAGATTGAGTGTTTTTGATGAGTTTTTTGTAAAATCTGCATGTTGCATCTATGGTGCGCTTTCAGAAAACACACCAAAAGGACCCGATCTAATAGAAGTCTATGGGAAAGGGTGGGTACAGTGGGCTGCACCTATTCTGCAGTGGGAAAGGGCCTTCAGATGGACTAGCAGATTTAGATGGACTTGACTAACAAATGAAATCCAAACTTCACTTGAAGAACAGGGCTTTCCTGGCACTTTTTGTTTACAAGTTTTTTGTTTGTTTTATTTTTTGTTTTGTTTGGTTATTTTATTTTATTTTTATTTCATTATTATTTCATTGGTAAAAATACATTGAGATGTATATGTAAATTAAAGCGGAGGTCCACCCTAAAATGGACCTCCGCTCATCGGAATCCCCCCCCCCTCCGGCGCCACAATCGCCACCTTTCAGGGGGGAGGGGGGTGCAGTTACCTGGATAATCCAGGTAACTGCACCCACTTCCGGGCTAGCTCTCTGCGGAACGGGGCGTACGTTACGCCCCTTTCCGCAAGCGCCCGCCCCCTTCAGCAAGTGCCCCGCTGCCTGCTGGGAAACACACAGCTCCCAGAGGCAGCGGGGACCGTCCGGATTGCGCCGCGCGGCTCGCGCATGCGCAGTAGGGAACCGGGAAATGAAGCCGAAAGGCTCCATTTCCTGATTCCCATACCCAAGATGGCGGCGGGACCCGGCAGCCGAGCGAGCGATCGGCTTCGGGTGCCGACATCGCGGGCGCGCTGGACAGGTAAGTGTCACTATTTAAAAGTCAGCAGCTGCAGTATTTGTAGCTGCTGGCTTTTAAAAAAAAAAAAAAAAAAACCGGTGGACTCCCGCTTTAAGGCATCAAATGTAGATTAATAAAGGATATGAGTGTTTAATTGTCTCCTTTCTTATGTGTTATGTTAGATCTAAAAAAAAAAAATTGATAATATAAAAAAAAAAAATCCAAACTCCACTTGAAGAACAGGGCTTTTCTGGCACTTTTTGTTTACAAGTTTATTTATTTAAAGTTTATTTGTTTTTCCGTATATGAAAAAAAAAAGAAACATATTTAAGCATATGACCCTAAAAAAAACAAAAACAAAAAAATACATATATTTCTCCATTAACCCCATTTCCCACCCCCTTCTCTTCCCGTCCTCTATTATCCCATATGTGCCATTTGTTCCCATTTCTCGCCTCCCCGCCCCCCCTCTCCTTCCCTCTCTACTCTGCCCAGCATTCCCCATATTTCCTAGTTTTCTTAAATTCTATTAACTTTCCCCATATGTTGCAAATCCTTCTACCTGATATTCTTCCCTGCTACTTAAATACCTCCATTCATCTAATATCATTAGTTCTGTACTGTGCTTTAATTCGTGATATGAGCATATTTTCCTTTTTTTATATCTTTTAACTGTGCATTTTTTACCCAATTCCCAAAATGTACCCCATTACTTATTGTATTTTCCATCTTCACCCATCTTTTATCACTCTTTGGGTTCATCCATTCTAGCATTTGTGCTAATATTACTGCATTATAATATTTTTTTTAATATCAGGTGCAGCTACCCCCCCCCCCCCCCCCCCCATGTGCTTTACTTTTACTTATTATTCGAGAACTGGATTCTAGGTTTCTTGTTCTGCCATATAAACTTTATGATCATTGTTTTTAATATTTTAGCCACTTCCTGCCCGGCCTATAGCAAAATGACAGCTGGGCGGTGGTTCAGTTATCCTGACTGGGTGTCATATGACGTCCTTCAGGATAACAGCTGCCGCGCGCCCGTTGGGGCGTGCATCACGGCGATCGGTATGTGCATTCTGACACACCACTACACCGATCTCAGTAAAGAGCCAACGGAGGCTCTTTACCATGTGATCAGCCATGTCCAATCACGTAAACAGAAAAAGCCGTTGATCTGCCTTTTCTCACGAGTAGAGGAGAGCCGGTCTGCAGCTCTCCTGACGGGGGGGGGTCTGTGCTGATTGTTTATCAGCGCAGCCCCACCTTGGATGCCCACACAGGACCACCAGGGAAGGGGGCAACATGTGGATGGCCAGGTATGTACCCCATGGCCATCCATGTGCAAATGAATGCCCAATCGGTGTCAATCAGTGCCCACAAATGGGCACTGACTGGCACCATTATGTAACAAATTACATCAGTAATGCCCAGCAATGCCACCTATCAGTGTCATCAGCGCCACACATCAGTGTCCATCAGTGCCACCTATAAGTGCCCACCCGTGTCCATCAGTGTCCACCTATCAGTGCCACCCATAAGTACCCATCAGTGCCACCCATAAGTATCCATCAGTGCAGACTGAGTGTGTCCATCAGTGCCATCTATGAGTGCCCATCAGTGCAATCTATGAGTACCAGCTATCAGTGCCACCTATCAGTATCCATCAGTGACGCCTATCTGTGCCCATCAGTGCCACCTCATCAGTGCCATCTCATTGGTGCCAACTCATTGGTGCCCAGCAGTGCCGCCTTATCAGTGCCTGTCAGTGCAGCCATCAGTGCCCATCATTGAAGAAGAAAACATACTTATTTACAAAAAATATTAACAGAAACAAAGAAAAACTTGTTTTTTTTCAAAATTTTCTGTCTTTTTTTATTTGTTGCACAAAAAATAAAAATCACAGGAGGTGATCAAATACCACCAAAAGAAAACTCTTATTGTGGGAACAAAATTATAAAAAATTTAGTTTGGGTACAGTGTAGCATGAGCGCGCAATTGTCATTCAAATTGCTACAGCGCTGAAAGCTGAAAATTGGCCTGGGCAGGAAGGTGTCTAAGTGCCCGGTATTGAAGTGGTTAAAGAATGTCTGTGGGAGGGCGATTGGTATCATTTGATATCTGTACAAAACTTTTGGGATTATGGCCATCTTTACCAGGTTTATTCGGCCCACCAATGAGAGTGGTTGTATTGATATTTTTTACATTTCTGTTTTAATTTCATTAACCACTTGCCGCCCGCCCTATTACAAATTGACGGCGGCAAGGTGGTTTAGTTATCCTAACATCACGTCATATGACGTCCTGTAGGATACAGTGGAATCGCGCGCCCCCGGGGGCGCGCACCACGGCGATCAGGGATGACGCTTGTCCCTCGGACACAGCGCTTCCCTGATCAGGGTAAACAGCCAATGAAATTGGATGTTTACCATGTGATCGGCTGTATCCAATAACAGCCGGTCACATGTCAAAACAAACCCGGCCGCGCGCAATGCGCGCCGCCGGGAGTGAACAGTACGCCGATCGGAGATGGTATATGTCCCTCGGACATATCCCCATCCCGATCTGGGTAAACAGCCAATGAAATGGCTGTTTACCCACGTGATCGGCTGTGTCCAATCACAGCCGGTCACAAGTGTAAACACAACAGGCAGTATCCAGGGATCTCTCCTTCTCTCTCCTCACACCGATCGTGAGGAGAGAGAAGGAGAGATCTGTGAGTTAGAAAATTTACATTTTATGATATTGTGCTCAATAATCAAAATCCTCAATAAAGAGGACCTGTCACAGCCCACCTGTCACAGCCCATCAGGACCTGTCACAGCCCACCTGTCACAGCCCACCTGTCAAAGCCCATCAGGACCTGTCACAGCCCACCTGTCACAGCCCACCTGTCACAGCCCATCAGAACCTGTCGCAAGCCCATCAGAACCTGTCGCAAGCCCATCAGAACCTGTCGCAGCCCATCAGGACCTGTCGCAGGCCAGCAGGACCTGTCGCAGGCCAGCAGGACCTGTCGCAGCCCGCCATCAGCACCCCCATCGGTACCGCTATCAGCACAGCCACCGCCATCAGCACAGTCACCGCCATCAGCACAGTCACCGCCATCAGCACAGCCACCGCCATTAGCACCGGCATCAGTATCATCTGAATCTGACAGCCCATCTGTCACAAAGCCCGCCATCGGTACCACCATCAGTACCATCTGGATCTGACAGCCCACCTGTCATACAGGCCACCATCAGTACCACTAACAGTACCGCTATCAGTGCCGCTATCAGTGCCGCTATTAGTACCGCCATCAGAACCATCTGGATCTGACAGCCCATCTTTCACACAGGCCCGACATCACTACCGCTTCACAGTCCCGCTATAAAGTACCATCACACAGGCCATCAGTAACCTGTCAGTACCATCACACAGGCCCGCCATCAGTGAGCTGTCAGTACCACCACCAGTTTTGTCACAGAAGCCCGTCAAAAGTACCACCATGTCCCAAAGAGTTTACACAGCTGAGGAGGCATATAACATCCTCACCATGTCGGATGATGAGAGCAGCGGGGAGCTCTCATTATTCAATTCTGGTTCGGAATACGAACCAGTGGAGGATAGTGGATCGGAGACAGAGTCAGCGGAAGAAACCGCCCCTCCTACAAGAGTAAGGCAATCAGGACCAAGATCAGAACACCTGCCTACCACCAGCAGCGCCAGACCCCAAGAAGAGGAACCCAGTACAAGTACTGGAATTGCACATCGAGCCCAAAGAATCCAGGCCCAGTCCTACCTTCCCGATGCCCTGGCAAACCCCTTATGGTTGCCTGCCAACTCAGGATCGGCTACAATCCCCCCTTTCACTGCACAGCCAGGTGTGCAACCCAACACTTAAAATTTTTCACATTTGGACTATTTCTATTTGTTTTTCCCCGAAGATTTGTTGCAGTACATGGTTGACCAAACAAATCTCTATGCAGAGCAATTTATTGCTGCCAACCCCAGTACATCCTACGCCCGTATGTTCCAATGGCGACGTCTAACACTAGACGAATTAAAATTGTTTTTGGGCCTTACTTTTAATATGGGGCTTACAAAGAAAAACGAACTGCATGCCTACTGGTCCACCCACCCCATCCAACACATGCCCATATATTCTTCTGTTATGTCCAGGGCACGGTACGAGAAGATTATGCGCTTCCTACATTTCAATGACAATTCGCAGTGCTCTCCCCAAGATCATCCCAACCACGACAAATTATATAAGATTCGCCCCCTAATAAATTCTTTTACCAAACGATTTTCTGAAGTCTTTATCCCCGACCAAAATATTTGTGTAGACGAATCCCTTATCCACTTTACTGGCCGGCTACATATGAAGCAGTATATCCCAAGTAAGAGAGCCAGGTACGGTGTGAAATTGAATAAATTATGTGACCGAGCCACTGGATACGTGTACACATTTCGTATTTATGAGGGAAAAGACTCCCAGCTCCAGCCCCCTGAGTGCCCCACATATATAGGAACCAGTGGTAAAATTGTGTGGGACCTTGCATACCCCCTGTTCAAAAAAGGTTACCATTTATATGTAGATAATTACTACACCAGCTTGCCCCTTTTCCGTCACCTGTATCATGAAAAAACCCTGGCCTGCGGTACCTTCCGAAAAAATAGGAAGGGCTTCCCACAAAATTTATTATCAAAACGGCTACAAAAGGGGGAAGCCGCATTCATGAGGAATGAGGAGGTGTTGGCCATGAAGTGGCGGGACAAGAAGGATGTTCATATGATGAGTACCATTCACAATGACACCTTGGTGGAGATTCGGAGAAGACGTGGCCCCATAGTAAAGCCTGAATGTGTCAATGACTACAATCTTTATATGGGGGGGGTGGATTTAAATGATCAGATGCTGCAACCGTATTTATCAACCCGCAAGTCCAGATATTGGTATAAAAAAGTCGCATTTCATCTGTTTCATATGGCCATGTTCAATTCATTTGTCTGCTATCAAAAGTCACCCCAAAACCAACCCATCAGCTACCTCAAATATATTGAAAACATTATCACTGCCCTTATTTACCAGCAAGGACCCACCCCAGGAAGCATTCGCTCTGACTGTGTGAGTCGCCTACATGAGCAACATTTTCCCTATAGCATTCCCCCCACAGAACCTGGAAGAAGACGCCAAAAGAGATGTCGTGTATGCTCAAATAGAGGAGTTAGAAGAGATACAAGTTATTATTGTCCTGATTGTCCCTCCCAACCTGGCCTGTGTATCGGTGATTGTTTCAAAAAGTATCACACATCCATCCGATATTAGTTCCCCTTATTAGTAACAGACTGCCATTTCCCCATTTCAATTACCTCTGTGCATCATTTTCCTGCCACCATGTTTACTGACCCTGGCCTGTTTACCGACAATGTCTTTGCCTGTCGTTTTGAAACCACGTTTCTGGACTTCCACGTGCACCAACCTCAGCCTGTTTACCAACGATGCCTTTGCCTGCTGTTTTAACCATGTTTCTGACTGCCACGTGCACCAACCTCAGCCTGTTTACCGACGATGCCTTTGACTGCCGTTTTAACCATGCTTCTGACTGCCACGTGCACCGACCTCGGCCTGTTTACCGACCATGCCTTTGCCTGAAGTTTTAACCACGTTTCTGATTTCCACGTGCACCGACCTCGGCCTGTTAAATCGACCATGTTTTTGCCTGCCACTTGGACTGATCTTTTGCCCTTCTACTTCAGTATGCAGGGGTCTCACATATGTGAGGGGCTTCAGAATAGCGTTCTGAGTAGAGAAAATCAGTTTTTGGTTTTCTGTGCTCCTAGAACAGGGTCTGGTTGCCCGGAGGCTTCAAAGAGAATTGGGTGGGAGAAGCCTCTACCCCTGTCCCCCTGGCCCTAAGCTTGATGGCCCTTCCTGCTGCCTGGACCAAAACTTTGGCTGTGCTGACCATATTGCTGCCTGTAATGACCCAGGACTTTATGGACTGTGTTTCTTTCTGCTGCCTGGACCAATAATTTGGCTGTGTTGACCATATCTCGGCCTGCTGCCTCTACTAACAATAGACAGTATTTCTGCCTGGACATCTCTGCCTGCTACCTGGACCAATGCTTTGGCTGTGCTGACAGTATCTCTGCCTGAACTAACTATGGACAGTATTCCTGCCTGCTGCCTGGATGATTGCTTTTGCTGTCGCTGACCACATCCCTGCCTGGTGCCTGGACCGATGCTCTCTTCTGTGGACCACTACACTACTAAAACCCAAGGTAATCTTTTGTTATTTGGTATGTACAGGTTATGTGTTAGAAATATGAAGAGCCTTCAAAAATTTGATTGGTAGTCAGGAAATTATATGTGTAATTTATGCTCCTAGGACGACTGGAGGTGCTATTTGGATGTTAGGCCTCTGTATGTGGCCAGGCTGTGTAAAAGTCTCACACATGTGGTATCGCCATACTCAGGAGGAGTAGCAGAATGTATTTTGGGGTGTCATTTTTGCTATGTACATGCTATGTGTTGGAAATATCTTATAAATGGACAACTTTGTGTAAAAAAAATGCATTTTCATTTTTTTCCCACGTTTTATGAAAACTTCTGGAAAAAAATGAACCGTTAAAAAGACTCATTATGCCTCATAGATTATACGTTGGGGTGTTTGCTTTCCAAAATGGGGTCATTTTGTGGGCGTTTCCATTGTCCTGGTGCTCCAGGGCCTTCAAAACTGAGCTTGGTCATCATGAAATTATATGTGTAATTTTACTCCTAGAATGCCTGGAGGTGCTACTTGGATGTTAGGCCTCTGTATATGGCCAGGCTGTGTAAAAGTCTCACACATGTGGTATCGCCATACTCAGGAGGAGTAGCAGAATGTATTTTGGGGTGTCATTTTTGCTATGTACATGCTATGTGTTGGAAATATCTTATAAATGGACAACTTTGTGTAAAAAAAATGCATTTTCATTTTTTTCCCCATGTTTTCTGAAAACTTCTGGAAAAAAATGAACCGTTAAAAAGACTCATTATGCCTCGTAGATTATATGTTGGGGTGTTTGCTTTCCAAAATGGGGTCATTTTGTGGGCGTTTCCATTGTCCTGGTGCTTCAGGGCCTTCAAAACTGAGCTAGGTCATCATGAAATTATATGTGTAATTTTGCTCCTAGAATGCCTGGAGGTGCTACTTGGATATTAGGCCTCTGTATGTGGCCAGGCTGTGTAAAAGTCTCATACATGTGGTATCGCCATACTCAGGAGGAGTAGCAGATTGTATTTTTGGGTGTTGTTGCAAGTATGCGCATGCTGTGTTCAAGAAATAACCTGTCAATACAATAAGTTTGTGTAAAAAAAAAAAAAAAAAAAAGTCTTAATTTTGCAAAGAATTGTGGGAAAAATGACAACTTCAAAAAACTCACCATGCCTCTTACTAAATACATTGGACTGTCTACTTTCCAAAAAGGGGTCATTTGGGGGGTATTTGTACTTTCCTTGATTGTTAGTGTCTCAAGAAATGAGATAGGCCTTCAGTACATCAGGTGTGATCAGATGTGATCAATTTTCAGTGATTTGCACCCTAAATTGTAGACTCTATAACTTTCACACAGACAAAATAATATCCACTAATTTGGGTTATTTTTACCAAAGATATGTAGCAGTATAAATTTTGACCCAAATTTATGAATAAAAATTACTTATTTGCAAAATTTTACAATAGAAACGAAAAAAAAGTGTTTTTTTTTCAAAATTTTCGCTCTTTTTCCGCTTATATCGCAAAAAATAAAAAACTCAGCGGTGATTAAATAGTATCAAAAGAAAGCTATAATTGTAAGAAAAAAATGATACAAATTTTGTTTGGATACAGTGTAGCTTGAAAGAGTAATTGTCATTCAAAGTGTGAGAGTACTGAAAGCTGAAAATTGGTCTGGGCGGGAAGGTGTTTAAAGTGGAGTTGCCCCCCAAAAAATAAAACTACTTAAAATTCTTAAAAAAAAATAAATAAAAATAATTGGCAAAAAAAAAAATTTTTACTCACCTCTAAATACCGGTTGCTAGGGGGTCCCTCGTAGTCTGCCTTCTTCATTGCCCGGGCTGGTGACATCACTTCCCCTCGCGCCGCACATTCACCTGGGACCTGTCACGTGTCCCAGGTGACTGTACGGCGTATCACGGCACCCTGCGCCGCTCGCGCATGCGCAGTGGGTGCCCGGCTGTGAAGCCACAGCCGGGTGCCCACAGTATGCATGACGGCGCCGCGAGCGGAGCGGGGAGCGAGGGGGGGCTTCGTTCCCCCGCATCGCTGGAACCCGGGACAGGTAAGTGTCCGATTATTAAAAGCCAGCAGCTGCAGTATTTGTAGCTGCTGACTTTTAATTTTTTTTTTTTAGGGGGTACCCCACTTTAAGTGCCCTGTATTGAAGTGGTTAAGTAATGGGATATAGTTTGCTCTATCAACCAATACCATTCAACCATTTCACCAAAATGTCAAAGGTAGGTTACTGCGCTGTCTGTGTGAATCACTCTAGATCCGTTAACCGAGTGATATGAAGTGAAGGGTGGACTGCTGCAACTTTATGTGAGAGACACACTATAAATCAACTAGAATAAAAATAAGCTGCGTTATGTTGATAGGGAAAAGCAAATATATACAGTGACATATAAATCTTATGACATACACCAAAGTCAATGAGGGCTACAAACCATCCAAATGACTAATGATATTGCAATATTAAATAAGTGAACGCATGGGTATGCATATAAACCACAAGTCAAGGGAACTGGAGTGCTCTCTGAGTGTCCATTACACTCTGTTGAGTTGCTAAAAAGAAGAAAAATGTTCCATACTTATATTTAAATAAAAACTGATCCCTGCTTTCCATAAAAAAAAAATTGCAATGTTAACATCTGCCAAAACTGAAAGTGACATAGCTTCTGGCCTCCCAGGAGCATAGAGATGGCCAGGGACGGTAATCCAGTGGCATCACCAGATCAGAGAGGAGGTCCCCTGCCACTGCCAGTAAAAGCTATCCAGCGGCTAATAAGCTGCCAGGATGGCTTGAACACAAAAGGGAACTTATGGGAATTGCTGACTGAAAAAATAGATACCGGGATGATGCCTGTAGCTGCAGGTATGTGCGTGCGAGTGCGTGTGCGTCACTTACCTGGGGAAGAGAGAAGAGATGGCACCAGGATGCAGAAAAAAAGATAGCAAGTCCGTGGAGGCAGTATGATGCTTTGGGCAATGTTCTGCTGGGAAAGCCTGCAATTCATTTGGATGTTACTTTGACACATGGCACCTACCTAAACATTGTTGGTGACCAAGTACACCCCTTCATGAAAAAGATATTCCCTGATGACAGTAGCCTCTTTTAGCAGGATAATGCACCCTGCCACACTGCAAATCTGGTTCAAGAATGGTTCAAGGAACACCACAATTAATTTGAGGTGTTGAGCTGGTCTCCAAAGTCTCCAGGTCAGATCCATGGAGGCTCCAGCTTGCAAATCGCATTACTTAAAGAATCTGCTACATACCTTCAGATGTAACATTCATGTCTCGATGGACTGTTTTGGCAAAAAAAAGGTCGTCTTGGCAGCAAAAATGGGATCTACTCAATATTAGGTAGGTGGTCATAAAGTTATAGCTGATAGGTGTATAGGGACACTGGGGCAAAAGCTCATCCTGCCCCTGCCCAAGCACTAATGTAAATGTAAACATGAACATGTAAATCCAAAATATGGATAGAGTAATTTGTCCTGGTGATCATTGCCAACAAAAGCGTCATATCGGAACCCAGGAGCTCTGCTGTGTCTGGCAGTAGCTCTTCTTGCTGAGCCACCTGAGATACCGAACAGCTCCTTGCCTGATCGCTTTAGACAATCTTACCCTATATTTTGTTTCTGGTGAACCTTGAACTATTTGCTCCTCCCATGATCTTTCTATTTAACCACTTTAGGAACGCAATACGTATATATACATTGCAGCGGGTTAACCGGGATTATGGCTGAAGATATAACCCCATCATCGTTTTTTACTGCCAGAAGCTGGCTTTCTCATAAAAGTTTTCTCGAAGACCCTCCGCCCCCTTCCCGCCGCATGCCAGTGTTTCTCAGGCTTTCCGTTTCTGCCAGCTCCCCCCGAGAAACGTTTCGCCAGTGCGGCCGGTTAGTCCCAGAGGTGATAAAACAGAAGAACCTCTTTGATCACCTTTATAGCCCTGGAGGACCAGAGCTACACCATGACGTCACGTCCAGTCCAAGCTGAAAGTAAACTTTTTTTTTTTTGTAAGCAAAAGATCAACATTTTTTTGTTTGATCTTTTGCTTTTAAAGGTAAAGAAGAGATATTGGGTCTTTTTGATCCTGGATCTCTTCATAAAGAGGACCTGTCATCCTTATTGAAGCTGCCTATCTATAAAATTTCAAGCACACAATTACATGGGATATTTACATTCCTTGTAATAGGAATAAAGTGATAAAAAAAGAAAATTCAAGGGGCAGTGTAAAAAAAAAAAAAGTAAAGTGCTCCCATCCCTCCATGCGCGCATACATAAGTCATACACACACACATGTGAGGTATCACCGCAAATGTTAGAGTGAGAGCAATAATTATAGCGCTAGACCTCCTCTGTAACTCGAAACAGGTAACCTGGTAAGGCATTTAAAGCATAGCCTATGGAGATTTTTAAGTACCATGGTTTGTCACCATTTCACAAGCGTGCGCAATTTTAAAGCATGACATGTTAGGTATCTATTCACTCGGCGTAACATCATCTTTCACATTATGCAAACAATTGGGGTATATATTGTGTTTTATATTTGTTTAAATTCATTAAAGTGTATTTTCTCCACTTACTTAAATTAACCACTTGCCGACCAGCGCACGACGATGTACGTCGACAGAATGGCACGGGCAGGCAAATGGGCGTACATGTACGTCCCTTTAAATTTGCCGCCCTGCCATCGGGAGCGCGCCGCCGCGCTGGTCGGGACCCCCGTGAGTCCGGTCGCGGGACCCGCGGACTCGATCGCCGCGGGCATCCCCGCGATCGTCTCACGGAGCGGCCAAATGAAGAAATGCCGTTGTAAACAGCATTTCTTCATTCTGCCTAGCAACTAGTGACGCTGATCTCTGCTCCATGTGATTGGAGCAGAGATCAGTGTTCACTAAATGAAAGCCCAACCCCCCCACAGTTAGTAACACACCCCTAGGAACACTTAACCCCTACACTGCCACCCACTGGTTAACCCCTTCACTGCCAGTGTCATTTACACAGGAATCACTGCATTTGTATAGCAGTGATTACTGTATAAATGACAATGGTCCCAAAAATGTGTCAAAAATGTCCGATGGGTCCCCCACAATGTCGCAGTCACAATAAAAATCGCTGATCGCCGCCATTACTAGTAAAAAAAAAAATAATAAAAAATTATTAATAAAAATGCTATAAAACTATCCCTATTTTGTAAACGCTATAACTTTTGCGCAAACCAATCAATAATGGCTTATTGCGATTTTTTTTTACCAAAAATATGTAGAAGAATACGTATCGGCCTAAACTGAGGGAAAAAAATGTTTTTTTATATATTTTTGGGGGATATTTATTATAACAAAAAGTAAAAAATAATGTGTTTTTTTCAAAATTGTCGCTCTATTTTTGTTTATAGCGCAAAAAATAAAAACCGCAGGGGTGATCAAATACCACCAAAAGAAATCTCTATTTGTGGGAAAAAAAGGACGTCAATTTTGTTTGGGAGCCATGTTGCACGACCGCGCAATTGTCAGTTAAAGCGACGCAGTGCCGAATCGCAAAAAGTGGTCTGGTCTTTGACCAGCAAAATGGTCCGGTCTGAAAGTGGTTAAAAACATTTGCAAAGTTGCTGCGCAAATACAGTGTGACATTAAAAATTGCAACAATCGCCATTTTATTTCCTAGGGTCTCTGCTAAAAAGAAATGTATAATGTTTTGGGCTTATAAGTAATCTTCCAGAAAAAAATACTGATTTAAACTTACAAACAAAAAGTGTCAGAAAAAGCCTGGTCTTAAATTACTTTTCACTTTCTGTTTGCCAGATTATTCTGCTCTCTACAGCCAATATCTTGCTTCTTGTGCTCCTGCTGCCGTCTGTATCTTCATTAGCACTCATTACCAACCTTTTGGCTTGTTCCTTGACTACGCTTCTGCTTGACCACAACTTGCAACAATTTGTTACCAACCTTTGGCTTGTTTACTGACTATGCTTCTGCTTGATCCCTACCTGTTATGTCTGCTACTGGACCCTGGCTTTCTCATCTCCTGGTGGGGCGAACCTGAGGACCCTGACCTGGTACTGACACACAGCAAAACCCATCTCCACCATCAGGAGCTTTGGGTGAGACCACATCACCCACTGGAGGAATCTGATTGTGTATATATCCTGCTGGTTTCTGTGTAAGCCTTTCCTTGAGAAATCCTTTTAACCGGAATAGATGGGATTTATTTAAAACTGGGAAATTTGTTCCAGTGACACATTTCTAAGAGGGGATTAACCTCACTTAGGAGAGATTTACTCTAATTCCCTGATGTGTCCCTAGGGCAGGAAGTGAAAGGAAATCTTCTTGATGGGACACAGCTCTAAAAAAAAAAACTGAGGGGCAATTTAACAATTCCTTACTCTATCCAGCAAACAAACAAAAAAAAGTTAAGTATAGATCTACTTTAGGTTCCACTTTAGTTTGCTTTAAAAAAAAAAAAAAGAAAAGAGGAACATATGAGATAGATGTATAATGAAAGTGATTTTTTTTCCTTTAAAGTGTATATGAAGTATTATTTTTCTATAGTTGTTTTATTTTGTGTGATTGTTGGATAGGGATGAGCCGAACACCACCCGGTTCAGTTCGCACCAGAACCTTCGAACAGACCAAAAATTCGTACGAATTTTAGAACCCTATTAAAGTCTATGGGACTCGAATGTTCGAAATCAAAAGTACTAATTTTAAAGGCTAATATGCAAGATATGCAACAGACAACACCAGCAATAAGGGGTATCTTCAGGTGTATACTGTGCTGGAGGCACACAACACCCACTTTAACTCCTGCAGATGCCTGTATTAGAGAACACCAGCAATAAAGGGTACATACAGGTGTATACTGCGCTGGAGGCACACAACACCCACTAACTCCTGCAGATGCTTTAATTAGAGAAAAACAGCAATAAAGGGTAGATACAGGTGTATACTGTGCTGGAGGCACGCAACACCCACTAACTCCTGCAGATGCCTTAATTAGAGAAAAACAGCAATAAAGAGTAGATACAGGTGTATACTGTGCTGGAGGCACACAACACCCACTAACTCCTGCAGATGCCTTAATTAGAGAAAAACAACAATAAAGAGTAGATACAGGTGTATACTGTGCTGGAGGCACACAACACCACTTTAACTTTAAGATGCCTGAGAAAAGAACACACGGTCCCTGCCTATCTAGCTCTTTTCCTGCACGCCGGAACACACTACACAAGGCCCCCGCGCTGGCAGCCTTATATATAGTGTGGGGCGTGTACTAAACCCCCTGAGCTATAATTGGCCACAGGCATCCTGCCTGTGGCCAATTATGGCTCTCCTCGCTGCCGGCGCTGTGATTGGCCAAGCATGCGGGGTCACAGTGCATGCTTGGCCAATCATCAGTCAGCAATGCACTGCGATGGCGTAGTGCATTGTGGGCCGTTCGTGGCACATGAATTTGGTGCGAGCGGTCCACAAAGTTCTGAATTTGCTGAACGACCGATGTTCGAGTCGAACACCGAGCTCATCCCCTGCCTTTACACTCACATGAACTTTAATGGCATCCCAGTCTTACTCCGTAGCGTTCAATATTGAGTTGGCACACCATTTGCAGCTATTAACAGCTTCAACTCTTCTAGGAAGTCTGTCCACAAGGTTTAGGAGTGTGTCTTTGGGAACGTTTGACCATTCTTCCAGAAGAGCATTTGTGAGGTCAGGCACCGATGTGGATGGAGAAGGCCTGGCTCACAGTTTCCGCTCTAGTTCATCCCAAAGGTGTTCTATTGGGTTGAGGTCAGGACTGTCAAGTTCCTCCACCCCAAACTAGCTCATCCATGTCTTTATGGACCTTGATTTGTGCACTAGTGAGCAGTCATGTTGGAACAGAAAGGGGCCATCCCCAAACTGTTCCCACGCCTTAAGAGTTCCCTTCACAGGAACTAAGGGGCCAAGCCCAATCCCTGAAAAACAACACACCATAATCCCCCCTCCACCAGTGCACAAAGCAAGGTCCATAAAGACATGGATAAGCAAGTTTGGGGTGGAGGAACATGACTTGCCTGCACAGATTCCTGACCTCAACCCGATAGAATGCCTTTCGGATGAACTAGAGCGGAGACTGCGCGCCAGGCCTTCTCGTTCACATCAGTGCCTGACCTAACAAATGCGCTTCTGGAAGAATGGTCAAACGTTCCCATAGACACACTCCTAAATCTTGTGGACGGCCTTCCCAGAAGAGTTGAAGCTGTTATAGTTGCAAAGGGTGGGCCAACTCAATATTGAACCCTATGGACTAAGACTGGTATGCCTTTAAAGTGTCCATGTAAAGGCAGGCGTCCCAATACTTTTGGTGATAATTTCAATAACGAAATATACATTTTTCATATTTACCACTTTCATTTAGCAGAAAGGAAGCTCTATGTCAGCCGTATGCCTGTTCTTGTAATTTATTTACAGAATATAAAGCATTCTGTGATTGGACAAGGGTCTTGTTGTTCATTTATACCTCCTCTTCCCTTGTCCAATCATAGAATGCCTTGTATTTTGTGAATAGTGATGTGAATTTTCAATATATATCTAAAGCGTTGCGTAAATTGACTGCGCTATATAAGTACCTGTAATAAATAAATAAATAGAGAACAAGACATTTTATCAGTAGGTGAGGAGGTAGGAAGAGGGGAAAGCAATGACTACTCCTGCACTGTAGGAGATGGAGAGTCACAGCAGCAAAGCCCTGGAGATCAAAGCTGACAGTAAATCTGTTATGAAGATAGGTGGGATTTTTATCATCCCCAGCAGATCTCTAGATACAGTATATACAGCTTTCGAGATAACTAAGCTTGACCAGTCTAAAGTAAAAAAAACATGTTTTTTTTTTTATCTCCTGGAGTTTGACATTACTACAACCCTAAAGTTGGGTTTCTTCTGAGGCAGAAGATTTGACATTTAAGAACGATAT
Source organism: Lithobates pipiens (assembly GCF_037356315.1). Classification (NCBI taxonomy): domain Eukaryota; kingdom Metazoa; phylum Chordata; class Amphibia; order Anura; family Ranidae; genus Lithobates; species Lithobates pipiens. Next base: position 39,559,281 of record NW_027507748.1, on the reverse strand, counting down.
AAAAAAAATATTGTCAGATGAGGAACAGATGAATGATTACATAATTTCTTGTCTGAATAAACATAGTCTACATTTCTAAAGAGGAACTATGGGAAAATTAAGAGATTGCATCCTTATAAAAGTGGTATTACTCAATGAATCATAGAATTTTGATAGTTTACCAAAAGGACAAACATACATCATGCAGTGGTACTTCTAGCCAATTTTGACACCAGGGGGTGAACATTTTTTAGTACCCCCCTTTGTATATCAAAATAATTTTCAGGAACAATGGTGGTCAATGGATAAATGCCCTCTTACATTGGTAATTAATGGCAAAATGCCTCATTACATTGGTGGTCAAGGGAAAAAAAGGGCGCCATTTTATGCGTAGTCAATGGAAAATGCCCTTTCCATTGGGGGTCAGTGGAGAAACACCCCTTTACACTGGTGGTTAGTGTAAAAATGCCCCCTTACATTGCTGGACAATGGCAGAAAGGCCCCGTTACATTGATAGTAAATAAAGTAATGCCCCTTACATTGGTGGTCAGTGGAGAAATGCCCCTTACATTGGTGGCCAGTGGAGAAATTCTGCTTACATTGGTGGCCAGTGGTGAAATGCCGCTTACATTGGTAGCCAGTGGAGAAATAATCCCTTACATTTGTTATTAATAGAGAAATTCTCCCTTATTATGTTGGTTAATGGAAAAACATCCTTTACATTAGTGGTCAAAGAAAACGTATTCCCTTACATCAGGGTTCTCCAAACTGTGGCCCGGGGGCCAGATACGGACTATTGCTTGGGGCCCAATCACACCAACAACGGGGCACTATTACTCCCACAGACACCAAAGATGGGGCACTTATCCTCTCACGGACACCAAAGATGGGTCACAATTCCTCCCGATTATAGGGCACAATTCCACCCACTGACACCAATGATGGGGCATTGTTTATGCTCTCTGACGTTGGGACCTTTTCTACTCCCAATGCCCACAGTGTTTGGAATTCTAGGTCTCTATCATTCTAGAATAGAGCTTGGATTTTGCTGATCGATCTTGGCCTCCTAATGCCCTGTACACACAGTCAGACTTTCCGACGGAAAATGTGCAATCGAATTGTGTTGTCGGAAAATCTGATCCTGTGTGGGCTCCATTTGACTTTTTCTGTCGGAATTTCCGACACACAATTTTCAGAGCTGGATCTAAAGTTTTCTGACAACAAAATCTGATCATTTAAATTCCAATCGTGTGTAGACAATTCCGACGGACAAAGTGCCACGCATGCTCAGAATAAATTACGAGATGAAAGCTATTGGCTACTGGCCTCTTTATAGTCCCGTCGTACGTGTTCTACGTCACTGCGTTTAGAATGATCGGATTTTCCAACAGCTGTTTGCGACCGTGTGTATGCAAGACAAGTGTGGGCCAAAATCTGTCGGGAAAAAATACGACGGATTTTGTCGTCAGAATGTCCGACTGTGTGTACAGGGCATAAGAGAGAGAAAAAGTGTTTGAATGGACAATTCTGAAGGACAGTAAACCGGCCCTATGTTTAGAAAGTTTGGAGACCCCTGCATTATATTAATGGTCAGTGGAGAAGGACCCCTTACACTGGAGGTCTGTGGTGAAATTCTCCCTTACATTTGTGGTCAATAGAGAAATTCTCCCTTATGATGGTGGTGAATTAACATCTCTTACATCAGTGGTCCCAATAGAAATGCCCCATTACATTGGAGGCCATTGAAGAAATACCCCCTTACATTGATGGTCGGTGGAGAAGGGTCCCTTATCTTGAGGATCAGTGAAGAAATGTGGCCTTACATTAGTGGTCAATAGAGAAATGCCCCCTTGGTGGTCAATTGAGAATATCCCCTTACATTGGTGGTCAATGGAGAGATGCCCCCTTATATTGATGGTCAAAGGAGAAATGTCATCTTTAATTGGTTGCCAGTGTAGTACTCCCTTAGAATATTGGTCAGTTGATAAATGGCGCCTAACATTGGTGGTGAGTGTAGTTGCCTATCACATTGAAGTGGCATTGAATTCAATAATTACTAATGCGAGTGTATCTTGCAGCCCACCACCCTTTGGTACTCTGTCTGCATTCGATTTATTTTTTTGTCTTTTTTCTTTATTTCTACCAGTAGTATACATCTTGTCATAGGGTGACAATGCTCACTTACTGGTTTGGACTGCAGAACCAGTCCCTTTTTCTCATCTCCATAACACAAGGAGAGGAGAACTGGGCAAGGCTGATAACAGTGCAGCACAGGCAGATACGACAGGAAGTTACAAGCTCTCTGGTATTCTGGTAGAATAAACAGGTTCCTCCTTCTGACCTCCACAGACATCAATACTGTGTTCTAAAGTTACGTGGTGGTTAGCAGCCGAAACCAGTGAGCGCTACAGAGGACCCAGGACATCTACACTGCTGGGAGTGTCAGTTTCCCAGAGGGCTTCAGGATGATGAGAACTGAATGGTGCAGAAGGTTGTATATACAGTAATATATATGTGGCTTGTTCACTTTTGTTGCACTGCTTAATGCTGAATCAAAGTTAAAATAACCTGTACTGCCAAAATATAGGAGTGTTGGACCACAGCTCTGTCACGCAAAAAAAAAAAACAGCACAGCTCTCCTGTGGTCTGACGTGGCTCTTCTGTGGTTTCTCCCAAACACCGCACCAGTCAAGAGTGCTGCCAGAGAGCTGTTGCTGTTGATTAGACCAGTGTTTGGAAAAGGGTTTGGGGGGGTGTACAACTGCTCTACCAACATATAGGAGAGTTGGACCACAGCTATCTCAAATAAGAAAGCAGCTCAGCTCTCTTGCGACTTGACACTACTAGTACTTGTCATGAAGCAAGAGGCCTGTTGATTAGATCAGTGTGTCAGGTCACCTGAGACCAGGTGACAGATGCACTCTGTAGGAATCAGAAGTACACCACTAAGATAGTGGACCCTAGGACTGACTTCTGCGGATTGTACCAAGGGAGGTTCAGGAAGCAGGTCTACTGGATCACTAACACAGATCCCAGTTGGAGCTAGAGCATAGATTCCCCAGGGCGCGGAGTCTAAGAGCCAGCAGGTGTTCACTAGAGCCTCTAGTGGTGAGGATGGACTTCGCTGCAGTCTGGCTCCAGGTCGCGGTCCCTAGGGTCTCACAGCTCACGCTCACGGTAGACTACAGGAGAAGGGAACAGCAGGCTGGAACAACAAGGATAGTAAAGGCATAAGGCAGAGTTAAGGGCAACTAGCAGACAGGAACAACAGAGTACACGCCAAAGGTTCAGGGTCACAGGCAGACAGGGATAGTCGGGAACATGGCAAAAGGTCAGGGTCACGAGCAGACCTGAATAGTCGAGAACAGGCCAAGGTCGGTAACAGAGACAAACGTAGAGCACATGGCAAGCAGGAAACAGGAAGCCAAATGCACAGTGAATACACAATGGTTGATCAGCACCGCTGGCTTGCAGTGCACAGGTTAATATAGGGTTCCCTGATCAGGCCTGGGATGGAGCTAGAGGAGAGGTTATAAAAACCGCCAGGTGGAAGTGGCTGGCCTCTTGAACACATAAGGAGAGGTAAGCAGACAGAGGAAGATTACTGCATAACCATGACACAGTGTTTGGGAAGAAAGCCAGAGAGGGGGCCCAACTGTACCACCAACATATAGGAAAGTCCAACCACAGCTCTCTCAAGCGAAAAAGCAGCCCAGCTCTTCTGCGGCCTGACACCCCCCCCCTTCTCCAGAACACTGCACCAATCAACAGTGCTGGTCAGGGAGCAAGAGAGCTGTTGATTAGAGCAGTGTTCAAGAACGAGGGGGTGGTGACTGTGCCACCAACATTTAGGAAAGTAAGACCACCCACAGCCCTCTAAAAAAAAAAAAAAAAAACAGCATGGCTCTCGTGCAGCCCGACACCCTGTCATGGAAAATGACTGCATAGATGGCCAGATTTGCATAGCTGCACTTAAGAAACCGAGACCAAACTACAGTATATATGATTTAAGCAAGTTTAATATACAGCACACGTGAAGATGCAAGTGAACCATAACCAAATGGCAAGATACATAACAACCAACCTAAGTAAAAGAAAGCCTAAATAGAAAACCAACTATATACAATATATACAAAATGGGAAACACAGGAAAACGGGGTAATACCAGAGATGCAAGGAACGGGGGGACCAAGACTGGGATCAGGAACAAGGGGGGTAGATACATGGCAGCAGGATACAAGGTACAGGAACAAAACAGAGGCAGGAATCACATTCAGGATTAAACAGCAAGCAGTATCTGGATAGCAGGGCAAAACACTGAAGTGCCTAGGAAATGTAGAGGATGGACTAAATACCCTCCCCGCAGCCAGCATCAGATGGAAACTGATTACTGGGATCCACTGGTGGACATGGGCGTCCGCAGGTAGGGGCAAGGGGGGTCAAGTGCCCCCCCCCTGGAATCAGGGATCAGATCTTAAATTCAACACAGTTCCATCGTTATCGGCTAGCGCTACAGGAAAAAGAACGAGGAGTGTGCTGGGCAGAAGCCAGAGAGAGAAAGACTGAGCCACTGCCAGGGTACAGACATGCTACACTACTGACCGGAGGGATCACTGCTGTAGTTTTGCTGGGTCTGATAAGAGGGCCTGTTTGCCATTATCCATTACTGATTCTAGGGATTGTACTACGTCTGCAGTCTCTGAGCATGATAATGTGATAAAGACATTGTCGAAAAATGGCGGCGCATAGGTGACACTAAAATTATGCCCCCCCCTGAAAAAAGTTCTGCGGACACCCATGCTGGTGGACACTGGAACTACAATCTTCTGGGAACCACAGTGCCACCAGCAAATGATCCAGATCCTGACAACCCCACCTCCCAAACACTACACCAATCAACAGTTCTGGCAACGGAGCAAGAGCTGTTGATTAGAACAGTGTACGGGAAGGGTGGAAGGGGATGTGGGGGGGGGGGGGGGTTCGACTGTATGATGTGCTGTTTGCACAGGGCATTCTAACCATTCCTTCAGCAGTTAGCAGTGTAAAAAATATAAAAGAGCCTCATATTTTTTTGCTGTGTATGTGTGTATATAGCAAGAGTTCAATTGGGCTTCTCTTTAATTACAAATCTGATGATTTCTTGGAATGTTCTAATAGTCTTTTAACAAGCTTGTGAGATTTTTTTTTACGCTATGGAAGCCTCCTTCCCTTTTCTTTGTCTTATCCCATGATATGCTGTAATCGTTGAGAGAAACACTGTGATTGATGACCATGTGTGGAGAGTGTGTTCATCCAGTTGATATATCCAATTCTTCATCTGGGGAGTCCAATAGAATAGAGAGCGAGTGGGGAAGGTTTCACATATTGGTGAAGTTTGCTTTTTGCGTTTTTTGTGATAATCACATAAGGAAATACTGTTTACTCATTTTGACTTATTTTGTATTTATTGTTTATTATTTTAATATTGATATTCATTGTTGCACATTTTTTGATCTTTTATGCACCTTATCTCAGCAACTTTATAGATATTGCATACTGAATCGGTTTAACCACTTCCTGACCAGCGCACAACGATGAACGTCGGCAGAATTGCACGGACAGGCAAATGGGCATACAGGTACATCCCTTTGAATTTGCCGCCGTGCCATCGCGCACGCGCCGGTTGGGACCTCTGTGAGTCTGACCGCAGGTCTGGCAGACTCGATTGCCGCGGGGATACCCGCGATTGTCTCATGGGGAAGAAGAACAGGGAGATGCCGTTGTAAAAAGCATCTCCCCGTTCTGCCTAGCAACAAGTGACACTGATCTCTGCTCCCTGTGATTGGAGCAGAGATCAGTGTTCTGCAAAAGACAGCCACACCCCCCACAGTTAGCAACACGATCCTAGGACACACTTAACCCCTACACTGCCACCTCCTGGTTAACCCCTTCACTGTCAGTGTCATTTACACAGGAATCAGTGCATTTGTATAGCACTGATTGCTGTATAAATGACAATGGTCCCAAAAATGTGTCAAAAATGTCCGATGTGTCCGCCATAATGTCGCAGTCACAATAAAAATCGCTGATCGCCGCCATTACTAGTAAAAAAAAAAATTATTAATAAAAATGCCATAAAACTATCCCCTATTTTGTAAACACTATAACTTTTGTGCAAACCAATCAATAATCTCTTATTGTGATTTTTTTTACCCAAAATATGTAGAAGAATACGTATCGACCTGAATTGAGGAAAAAAAAATGTTTTTTTCAAATTTGTCGCTCTTTTTTTGTTTATAGTGCAAAAAATAAAAACCGCAGGGGTGATCAAACACCACCAAAAGAAAGCTCTATTTGTGGGGAAAAAAGGATGTCAATTTTGTTTGGGAGCCACGTCACACGACCGTGCAATTGTCAGTTAAAGCGATGCAGTGCCGAATCGCAAAAAGTGCTCTGGCCTTAAGCCAGCAAAATGGTCCGGTCTGAAAGTGGTTAACGCATATACGTGTGTACATGCAAATGTTGAACAATTGGTTTAAACACATATATACACATTTTATAATTTGTAGTATTCACCATTTCAGATTGTAACGTTTTTTTGTGCGTGGATTAGCGCTATTCTTATTACTTTATACTTTACAAGTCATCTTGTATTTAATTTGTTTCATGTTCTAACTGTTTTGTAGAGAAACTGAATAATAAAATATGATAGTAGGAACTTCAGAATTCCCTCAACTTCCCCAATAACAACCCACAGCCATGATAAGTCTGCGATATTTTTCTTTCATTAACGTAAGCGCTACATGTTACAAAGGAAAAAATAAATAAAAATCACGGCATTTACAAGAAATCAGAACATTTTTGAAGAAATGGTGGTTATCACACTGAAAAATTTTTCAGAACTTGGATCAGATTACCTTTTACCTAAGAGCAATGCAACCCATGGTGGCTCCCTCCCTTTTTATGTTTTTCCTCTTAGCTACACCCTACATGCCAAAGCAGAACTATAGGAAATGTAATGCATAATTATTTATAGACTATAAACAAGATGTCAGCACAAACAACAAGTATTGTCCTGTAATTCATTTATTATACTATTATTTTATATTTTTATTTTCTGGTGTATTTTTTTCGAGAAAACAAAATGTAGCTTAAAATTCCGATCATGTGTAGACAAGTGCCACGCATGCTCAGAATAAATTACGAGACAAAAGCTATTGGCCCGTTTATAGTCCTGTCGTACGTGTTGTACGTAACCGCGTTCAGAACGATTGGATTTTCCGACAACTTTGTGCGACCGTGTGTATGCTAGACAAGTTTGGGCCAAGATCCGTCATAAAAAATCCAACGGATTTTGTCGTCGGAATGTCCGATCATGTGTACAGGGCATTAGACTACAAATATCCTGGAAGAGATGATCTGAGACTACAGACATTCAACAGAGGATAGTCAAAGACCATGGATATGCTAGTAGAGAGGGTAAGTAATGGCAAGCCAAATTGTCATCACTCATCCATAATTATCAGTCGTCAATGTTTGCATTGCCCTTGTCATTCACTTTGTCAATTTAAAAAAAATATATTTAAGAATGTTCTAATTTGCCATGCCTTGGTTTGTTGGGTAGTGGGGGATGATGATCCAGAGAACAGGGCCACCTGAAATAGTGTGACAATCTGGGCCAGCTTTTAAGAGGGAGCTTTGCTTTCTGGGTTTGGCTCTGCTCTGTCTACACTGGCCTTTCCTGCCCCTTGCTGGTAATATTTACTGGGGTTGGAGCTGCTAGTTGGTTGGTGTATGGGAAAATCAGAACCATGGAGAGCTCCAGCAGGTTGTTGTAAACAAGCCGCACATCTACTTCTAGCCCCAACTCCGGGCCTAATCTAGTCATTCAGGAGTATAGTTTTGTGAGTGCAGTTAATGGCTCAGGATACAGATCTAGATCACTGGTGACCATGTACCTCATCATATGACAGGATTAAAGAGGAAGTAAACCCTGATGAGTTTACTTCCTCTTTGATTCCCTGCAAAGGTAAAGCATAATGGACTACTATGCATCGCATAGTAGTCCATTATGTGTCACTTACCTGACACAGGAGCCAGCGAAGTCACCGCTGTCCCCTTGTGTACGAAGCCTCCATCTTCTTGGTGGGTCTCGCTGCTCCGGCGCTGTCATTCGACGAAGCCGCGATGATGTGACTCCCGCGCATGCGCACGGGAGCCGCCACTCGCGGCATATCGCTGTTGACAGCGGCGCGCTCAGTGCCTGTGTTTTGGCAAATATCTCCTAAACTGTGTAGGTTTAGGAGATATTTCTTGGACCTACAGGTAAGCCTTAATCTAGGCTTACCTGTAGGTCAAAGTGGTTTGTAAGGGTTTACAACCACTTTAATGAACTCTATGGACGAAATATTAACATTTGAATATTGTACCATTATTTGGACCCTGTAATATATTACCATTCAGTAAAGTAAGCAAAAAAGAACATTTCCCAACTTGCATGGCATGAGTGGTCTACATACCCCTGTGGAGTCTTGAGTCTTGTGAACAGTGAACGCAGGTGTACTGGTGTCTTTTCCAGTGGTCCTTAGGGTATCAAAGTATAAAACTTTCTACACAAAGAGCAAGTTTACTGTCCTTCAGACTTTAGGGGGGGGGACTAGATGTCCGGGTATCCAGTGGGAGTAAACAGTGCCCTATCGTTGGTGTCTGTGGGAGGAATAGTGCCCCATCATTGGTGTCATTGGAAGGGATTCTGCCCCATCATTGGTGTCAGTGGAAGAAATTCTGCCCTATTGTTGGTGTCAGTGGGAGGAACAGTGCCCCATCGTTGGTATCAGCAGGAGGAATAGTGCCAGTCCACCCACTGACACCAACAGTCCCATTGTTGGTGTCAGTGGGTGGAATAGTGCCAAATGGGCCAGATAAAGACAAGCAGAGGGCCATGTTTAGCCCCCAGGCTGCAGTTTGAAGCTGGTGCAGAACGTTCTGCTGCTGTCCTGAAGCATAAGTGAAAATGATGGGCCTATGAAAGCTTTGGGCACATTAAGTCTCCCATTAAGTCTCTGGACAGATACAGGTGTAGCTTCCATGGGCCTGTCAGTTTCTCTTGAGGACAACAGCAGAATTTTATGGCCCAAAACAGAAACAACCTCACAGCCTCCACCCATGGACTGTGGGGTGGAGGCTGTGAGGTTGTATATGGCCAAAAACACCATGCTGTTTTTGGCCATATAGCCATTCACAACCTGGCAGGCCAGAAAGGTTGCAGTATGGAAATTAACCCCTCCAACTGCAAGGAGGAGGTAACCCAGACATCTCATCCTCGTGATTTATAGTAGCTCCCCTGGTGCAGGACCTGGCTTATCAACTACTGCTAGGGGGCGCAACATGCCCAGTTTAATTCAGTCCATCACAATGAGCAATCACCTAGCTCCTGCAGCTCCTAAATACCCAAAACTGTTAAAACTCTGCTCTGGGATTGGCTATGTGTGCCATAGCAGCAGAACATGACCAGTGGAAGAACAGGGGAAAAGTCCCAGAAAATTTCCAAACGTTCTGAGAAAGTCCCCTGACATTAAGGTCACAGTAGGTGCACCAGACCGGGCCATCTCCATAAAGAAGGGCTGAATTATTATAAAGAAACAACCACTGAATCCTCGTGACACCTCAGCAATGTCATTAGCTGATGAATGAGGTATTTGTATAGAAAGAGGATAAGACTAACCATCTTAACCATATAGTATTTTTCCTCCTATGAATAATAACAAAATACAGAAGTGGCCAAATAAACCAACAGTTAAATAAAAAAATAAGAATATTAATATTTTTAGCTATGCATGTAAAAAAGATCCAAATAATCTTAACAATGTATGTTAAAATATTGAAACACTGTTTCTACACATTGTATATAATTATGCATGTTGTAGGCAGACATATTTGCACATAAGCACACTTTGCGAATTGCTGCAAAGTTACAATGTTACAATCTGATCACTGGAAAGAAGAGACTGAGGCATTGCTTCCTCCTGCCCCCAACAGGCTGATGACATTATAGCAGCCTAGGTACTTGTCTGGAGCTATTTACACAGAATTACAGCCACAAAAAAATAAAATAAAAAATAAGATAAACACAAATAGACCATAAAAAAGATAAAATACTAAAACCCAATTTCCCCTGCAGTACCTTTTTTCCCCTCAGTCTTGTGTGTGTATACATGGCTGTGTGTGTACATGCCACTGTGTGTGTACATGCCACTGTGTGTGTACATGTCTTGTGTGTGTACATGCCTCTGTGTGTGTGTGTGTGTGTGTGTACATGCTTCTGTGTGTGTGTACATGTCTTGTGTGTGTACATGTCTCTGTGTGTTTACATGTCTTCTGTGTGTACATGCCTCTGTGTGTGTACATGCCTCTGTGTGTGTACATGCCTCTGTGCGTGTACATGTTTTGTGTATGTGTTCATGTCTCTGTGTGTGTACATGTCCTGTGTGTGTACATGCCTCTGTGTGTTTACATGTCTTCTGTGTGTACATGACTCTGTGTGTGTATATGCCTCTGTGTGTGTACATGTCTTGTGTGTGTTCATGTCTCTGTGTGTGTACATGTCTCTGTGTGTGTACATGTATTTGTGTGTATACATGCCTGTGTGTGTGTGTGTGTGTGTGTGTGTGTGTACGTGCATGTCATATATACACATGTAAGTGGTGCTCGGAGCATACAGGTATGAGGGGGCTTACAGCGTACAGGTGTGAAGGGGGGCTGAAAGCGTACAGGTATGAGGGGGCTGAGAGCGTACAGGTGTGGGGGGGCTGAGAGTGTACAGGTGTGAGGGGGGCTGAGCGCATACAGGTGTGAGGGGGGCTGAGCGCATACAGGTGTGAGGGGGGCTGAGCGCATACAGGTGTGAGGGTGGCTGAGAGTGTACAGGTGAGGGGGGGCTGAGAGAGTACAGGTGTGAGGGGGCTAAGAGCTTACAGGTGTGGGGAGACTGAAAACATAGAAATGTGGGGGGCTGAGAGCGTACAGGTGTGAGGGAGGCTGAGAGTTTACAGATGTGGGGGGGGCTGAGAGTGTACAGATGTGGGGGGGCTGAGAGTGTACAGGTGTGGGGGGTATGAGAGCGTACAAGTTCGAGGGGGCTGAGAGCATACAGGTGTGGGTGGACTGAAAACATACAAATGTGGGGGGCTGAGAGTGTACAGGTGTGAGGGAGGCTGAGAGCATACAGATGTGGGGGGGCTGAGGCACTGAAGGACTTGGTGGGATGGCTAGTGGGCAGATTCTGTGGGATGGCCAATGGGCAGGACTCTGGGGAATGTTGGTGGTCAGGCTCGGGGGGTCCAGGCCTAAAGCTGTGTAAGGGGCCCCACAATTTCTGATGGCTGCCCTGTTGCAACCGCTTTAAAAAAATATTTATTATTTTACAGCAATATTGTAGATCCTGGTCATTTATTGTTAAAAATGTTCAATTCACAAGAGAATACATTTCATTCAGATGTGGCGTTATTAAAGCTGAATACTGGACATAAAAACTTTCAGGATATAAATTCCCTTTGTGTGCACCAATGCCTTTGCAAACACAGTCATTACTTTGTAAAAATATCAGTGACATCATCACTGTGCTGCACATAGTCTGTACAGAGAGCAGAGCTGTGGGAGGGGGTGGGACTGGTCCCACCTACTACAGAAACTACAGGAAGGGGCGGAGATAAGACCAGTCACCCTGCACAAGGAGAGAGAGCAGCAGTGAGTGGTCTTTATTACAGGAAGCTCCTGCACAGAGGGAAAGTCTCACACTGGATTACTGCACAGATCTGGAAGAAATACACAAAGCTCACCAAGATTCAAGGAAGACTACAAAGGATGGATGGATTTAGCAGCATTTTCTTATCCCTGAGTTCAGCTTTAAAGTCTACCTCCATCAAAATTAAAGAACCGCCAACATTTCTTAAAGGGACAGTGATTTTAAACCTTCATTTAAAAAAATGTAATAAATAAACATGTCTTACCTATCTGCTCTGTGCAATGGTTTTGCACAAAGCAGCCCTGAACCTCTTCCTCTAAGGTCTCCTACCAGTGTCCTTGGCTCCTCCTCCTCGGCCAGTGTCCCTATAGCAGTGATGGCGAACCTTGGCACCCCAGATGTTTTGGAACTACATTTCCCATGATGCTCAACTACACTGCAGAGTGCATGAGCATCCTGGGAGATGTAGTTCCAAAACATCTGGGGTGCCAAGGTTCTCCATCACTGCCCTATAGCAAGCCTCTTGCTATTGTTGCTCTCGTGCAGATTTGATCCGGAGCCACAATGCCTGTGTCCAAAGACAAATATAACATGGCTTAGCCCTGCCCCATCACAGGATTTGATTGACAGCAGCAGGAGCCAATGGCTCCTGCCACTGGCTCCATGTCCTGTGAGAAGGGAGACAGAGGAGAGAGTATCTGTTCTGAAGCACAGCACTGGATCGAGATCGGACTTAGTTAAGTATTCAGGGGGCTGGGGGGATCCTAGAAACAGAAGTTTTTTTTTTACCTTAATCACTTAAGCTCTGGACCATTTTGCTAGCCAAAGACCAGAGTACATTTTGCGATTTGGCACTGCGCCGCTTTATCTGACAATTGTGCGGTTGTGCCATGTGGCTCCCAAACAAAATTAGCGTCCTTTTTTTCCCACAAATAAAGCTTTCCTTTAGTGGTATTTGATCACCCCTGCGGTTTTTATTTTTTGCGCTATAAACAAAAATAGAGCGACAATTTTGAAAAAAACACATTATTTTTTACCTTTTGCTATAATAAATATCCCCAAAAAATATATATATTAAAAAAAATCCTCAGTTTAGGCGCATACATATTCTTCTATATATTTTTGGTAAAAAAAAAAATCGCAATAAGCGTTTATTGATTGGTTTGTGCAAAAGTTAGCATCTACAAAATAGAGGTTAGTTTTATGGTATTTTTATTAATATTTTTATTTTTACTAGTAATGGCGGCAATCTGCGATTTTTATCATGACTGCGACATTATGCCAGACAGATCGGACACTTTTGACACATTTTTAGGACCATTGTCATTTTAACAGCGATCAGTGCTATAAAATTGCACTGATTACTGTAAAAATGACACTGGCAGGGGAGGGGTTAAGTGTGTCCTAGGGAGTGATTCTGTTAGGGGGCGTGGCTACGTGTGACACATCATTGATCACGCTCCCGATCACAGGGAGATGTGATCAGTGTCAGTGTCACTAGGCAGAACGGGGAGATGCTTGTTTACATTAGCATCTCCCCGTTCTTCCTCTCTGTGAGACGATCACGGGTATCCCTGCGGACATCGAGTCCGCGAGACCCACGATCCTACTACCTGTACGCCCATTTGCCCAGCCGTGCCATTTTGCCGACGTACATCTACATGCGGCAGTCGGCAAGTGGTTAATGCAGTAAATGCATTAAGGTAAAAAAAAACTGTAAGCCTTTAGAACCACTTAAAATTTTTGCATGCGACCCCATTGGGAACATTTTCTGTCACTTGCTGTCTCTGTGACTCCCATACAAGCAATAACGGGTACAGGCACATACAAAAAAAAGTGTCACGCACTCTACTAAAAATGTATTTGAGAATTTTGTTATCACTTTCTTACTTGGCTTACTGTGTCCAATAGAGACAGAGATGGCTTGAAGCCTTTCCTGCTCCATCCAAATCCAAATGAAAAGGTTTGGCCTTAGCTGGGTTTGAAATTATCACTTAAAGAGGAAGAAAAGGCAAAAAAAATAATAATAAAAAACACACCCTATAAGGCAAAGGCATAATGAGCTAGTATGCATAGCATACTAGCTCATTATGAATAACTTACCTGAGAACGAAGCCCCCGAAGTGATCCTCCTCTTCGCCGCTGCCATGTATCCCGGAGCGACTTCCGGGTCTCGCGGCTCTGGCACTGTGATTCGCCAGAGCCGCGATGACATCACTCCCGCACATGTGCACGGGAGCCGACACTCGAGGCATATCGCCGCGATCTGCGGCCTGCCCAGTGCGCCTGTGTGCCGCTGTCTACGGCGCATGTGCCGTAGACAGCGGTGGCTGTCTTCAGGTAAATATCTCCTAAACTGTGTAGGTTTAAGAGATATTTCTTGGACCTACAGGTAAGCCTTAATCTAGGCTTACATGTAGGTCAAAGTGGTTTGTAAGGGTTTACAACCACTTTAAAACGGCCACTGAACTACAATGGAACCGCGATGTCAGCCTGGGGGGGGCCGACATCGCGGGCTCCCTGGACAGGTAAGTGTCCTTATTAAAAGTCAGCAGCTACAGTGTTTGTTGCAGCACACTACAAAGCACAAGGTACTTGCATCTCTGCTTTGTGGCGTGGCTGTGACATGCTTTAAAATGTTGCAACTTATGCCCTGTACACAGGAGCTGTTTTTCCATTGGAATAAACTCTGAGGCCGCGTACACACGGGCGGACTGTTCGCCCAACTTTGTCCGCTGAACAGTGTTTGGGCGGACAGTCCGCTCGTGTGTGGGCTTTCAGCGGACAGTTTCAGCGGACAGTTTGACGAACAAGGTTTTTCGGAATTTCCGAAAAACTGTCCGCTGAAACCTTGTTTCAGCGAACAGTCCGCTCGTGTGTAGGCTTGTTCGTCAAACAAAGTTGCGCGCATGCTCAGAAAGGATTTTCACGCTGAAAGTTATAATGCAGTGTATAGGACGTCGTATTTTTCGTCCCGTCGTACGTGCCGTTCACGTCATCGCGCACGGTTTCAGCAAACTGTTCGTCCGTCGTGTGTGGCCATGTCCGTCCATGCTAATTTTGAGCGGACTGTTTGCCGAAACTGTTTGACGGACAAAGTTGGGCGAACAGTCCCCGCGTGTGTACGCGGCCTGAAGGTTTCTCCGACGGAATTCCGCTCAAGTCTTGCGTACACACCAAAGTCCGACCGTCAAGAACACGGTGACGTACAACATGTACGATGGGACTAGAAAAAGGAAGTTCAATAGCCAGTAGCCAATAGCTGGCTTCTCGTACTTGCTTCAGAGCATGCGTCGTTTTTGGTATGTCGGAACAGCATACAGACGAGCAGTTTTCCCGATAGGAATTGGTTCCATCAGAAATATTTAGAACAGGTTCTATTTCTAGGTCCGTCAGAATTTTCGACGTAAAAAGTCTGATGGGTCATACACATGATCGGAATATACGATGAATAGCTCCCATATGACTTTTTCTGTTGGACATTCCGCTCGTGTGTATAACAAGTGTAAATCTTCCCTAAAGATTTTTTTCCTATATATGTTTCTCATCAATTTATTTTAAAAAATAAATAAAAATGACACTGGTTAATGGCTATTTTCTGTGTAAATTCATTACTGAAGGTTTTTCGCTTAATTTCTTCATTGAGTCAAGCCAAAATTAAGTTTGGGTTCAAATGCACCCTGACTGCGATCAGCTGCAAGAGCCCAAGCAGGGATTTCTGCAATGAGTTGGGAGTAGTCAGCCCCATTGAAAGCAATGGCTCTCATAGGCAGTCTGTGTCCAGGGCTGATCACTCACATGTGATTGCTATTTGAGAAATGAAATGCGAGTAGACATGATTAGCTGCTTTCGGTGGGGCTACCTAATCACAACTAATCACGAGAACCCCCCCCCCCCACACTGGGTTTCTCAAAGCTGATCGCAGACAGGGTACAATCACAAATGTGAAGACACCCTAAAAAAACACACTATTCCTAGTGGTGGAGACTCCAGTTGCTTCTCAACATAGTTAATCTTTAGTTTTACTTACAGGTGCAGCAAGATGGGTCAAAAGTACAGAACAGTTCATTAACTTCAGTACAACAGTCACTTAGACTTGGCCACCACCTCTCTTGAATAAACCTGTTACATCGTCTAGACATGGCCACCACCCCTGTAGAGTAAACTGTTCCTAGAAACCAACTGAATGTCAACCAGGTAAAAGTAATTCAAGGTCACAAAACAAGAATTTCAGTACAACAAAAGGACTAGAGTTTAGGTTGGTCATTGTAATCAGAATTAGGTGAACTTCTTTCAGACCATTTGCTGGATACTTTATAGATCAATATGACCAATGTACCCAGACCCCGAAGAATTTCCTAAGGCCGCGTACACACGGGCGGACTGTATGGCCTACTTAGTCCGTCATACAATCCGACGGACAGTCCGTCATACTTTCGAATGAACGGACTTGACCACACACGGATGCACAAACAGTCCGTCGAAAGCTTGCGCGATGACGTGTACAGCACGTACGACGGGACTAGAAATAGGAAGTCCAATACACAGCAATGCAACCTTCCGCCGTGTAAATCCTTTCTGAGCATGCGCCATTCTTAGTCCGTCGAACTAGCCCACACACGAGCGGATTGTCCGCTGAAACCAAAGTATGACGGACAGAATTTAGAAAAATACGAAATACTTAGTACGCCAGACTGCACGCTGAAAAAGTCCGCTGAAGCCCACACACGAGCGGACTGTCCACTGAAATGTGTTTCGACGGACTAAGTAGGCCATACAGTCCACCCGTGTGTACGCGGCCTAAGAAGAAATGTTGAGTGTTTCAGAAATTGGGAAGGTCAATGTAACCAGACCCAGGAGAACTTTCTAACATTCTAAGAAGATATGTGAATATTTTAAAGATCAAAAGGTGCTAAATGTTTTAGAGATCAGGACAATCAACGTAATCAGACCCAGGAGAACTTTTTCGGAAGAGATGCTGAATGTTTTAGAAATCAGAAGGTCAATGTGACCAGACCTGGGAGAACTCTCTAAGCCCCTGTACACACGGTCGGAGATTTCGACAACCAAATCTGTCGGATTTTGTCCGTCGGATCTTGTCCGAAACTGTTGCATACACACGGTCGGACTAAGTTGTCGAAAAATCTGATTATTCAGAACGTGATGACGTAATTTCGTTACGATGGGACTACGTTCAGGCAGGTAGCCAATAGCTTTGATGTAGGAATTTGATCTGAGCATGCGTGGCACTTGGTCCGATCAAAATTCTCTACACATGATCGGAGTATGTCCGATCGAACCAGTTGGTCGGAAAATATTTCCAACAAGTTGGAAAATTGGATCCGACAGAGATTCCGACGGAATCAGTCCGATGCATACCACACACAGTCGGATTATCCGACAACACGGTCCGATAGGACACATTCCGACGGATTCTCCTCTTGTGTACAAGGGCTTAGAAGATATGGTGGATGCTTTATTGATCAGGATGGTCAATGTGACCAGACCCAGGGGAACTTTCTCAGAAGACGTGCTAAATGTTTTAGAGATCAGGTCGATCAATGTAATCAGACCAAGAAGAGATTTCTCAGAAGAGATGCTGATTGTTTTGGAAATTGGGAAGGTCAATTTGACCAGACCCAGGAGAACTCTCTTAAGCCTCGTACACACTATCAGATTGTCTGCTGAGTTTTTCCTTCAGATTTACCAAAACCATATAATATGAGGTCAAACCTTAGGAGTTTCAATGTGTATGCAATCAGGCAGGCCCTTCTACTACATGGTTTTGGTAAATCTGAAGGAAAAACTCAGCAGACAATCTGATAGTGTGTACGGGGCTTAAGAAGATATGGTTGATAGTTACTTTATTGATTAGGATGGGCAATGTGACCAGACCCAGGAGAACATTCTTAAAAGATATGGTGGATGTTTCAGCGGTCAGAATGATCAATGTGACCAGACCGAGGAGAACTCATCAGAAATGTTAGATGTTTAGAGACTGGATCAGTCAAAGGAACCAGAGCTAGGAAAACTTTCTCAAAAGAAATGCTCGATGTTTTAGCTCTGGTGTCTCAAACACATAAATACTAGAAGACTACACATCTTAAGAGTCCATCTTATTTTTGTTCCGCTGTACCAAAATACCAAGTGTTCCACATGCACCATGAGCCCACCACCATGTGGAGACAATGTTGTATTGCCTTTAAGTATTCAATGACTGGCATTGATTTGCCTTGCAATCGAGCATCTCAGGAGTTATTCCTACGTCCCCATCTACAAAGCATACATATTGCAAGGAATCAATGGCAGATACTTAATGAACATTTGTTTATTTTTTTTACCTTACGTTAGCCATATGTTTTACACTGCAGAAGACAAATTAGGAATTAATATGCAAGTGCAAGTCTCGGTATCTAATGCTGTTGCTAGGTTTCTTACCTTAAGATGTTCAGACAATATGTGGAGTTCTGCAGGCCTTCAATAATCTAATGAGTTGGTTGTATGATGACAAGCTAAGAGGCACCTCTACTTATGTTCTGTAAGTATGTCATCATAGTGTGAGGTATGCCAGCTCTCCACTAATGAAAACACGACTTTCTTTTCCTTTGTTTACTCACGAGGTACTGGAGCAGATGACTTCAATTAAATTGCATAATTGCCATGTGTCATCAGGAAATTCCCACGGTCATGGGTCAAATGAATGTTTCACATGCCAATTCCAGGGATTGTCAGTAGCAAACTCTTTCTAAATGACTGGTGGCATACAGCATTTTGCTCCACAATTAATGTATGCCACCAGTCATTTATAGCACTGATCGCTGTACAATTTTCAATGGTCCCAAAATAGTGTCAAAAGTGTCCAATGTGTCCATCATAATGTCGCAGGCACAATATAAATCGCAGATCGCCGCCATTACTAATAAAAAAAATTAATAATAAAATTGCCATAAAACTATCCCCTATTTTGTAGACGCTATAACTTTTGCACAAACCAATCAATATAAGCTTATTGCGATTTTTATTTATTTTTTAACAAAAATATGTAGAAGACATATCGGCCTAAACTGAGGAAAAAAAATAAATTTTTAATATTTTTGGGGGATATTTATTATAGCAAAAAGTAAAAAAATATTGTATTTATTTTCTAAATTGTCGCTCTTTTTTTGTTTATAAAATAAAGAAAAGAAAAGAAAGCTCTATTTGTGGAAAAAAAAGGATGTCAATTTTGTTTGGGTGCAACATCGCACGGCCGCGCAATTGTCAGTTAAAGTGGCACAGTGCCAAATCACAAAAAGTGCTCTGGTCAGTAAGGGCGTAAAATCTTCAGGCCTGAAGCGTTTAAAGGATTAGTTCACCTCTACCAAAATACTGTCTGTGCAAACATTCGTTATCGAATGCCACCTTTGCGACAAACCATCCATTAAGTACGTTGGAACATACAACATCTCAGAAAACTTTAAGCCTGTAGCTAAAAACAAACTGTGCAGCTTTGACCAAAACTCAATCATGCCCTTGCTATAGGTGCAGACCATTTACATACCTCATGAAGCCTGAATGGAAAAACTCCCAGAGGTGTTATCATTCCGTCCTGCCTTGTTGCTAGGATGTTGCTAAGAAACTCCAAGCTGATTCAAACCCCCTCATATATGCTCTCACTCCCCTGTCGCAGTAGTTCTGAGCTTAGTGAAGCTGAATTGGAGGAGATGGCTGTTTGAGAGCTCACTCCTATGATGATAAGGGTGAACAGTAACAGCTGGGAGTATCTTAACCACATGCCAACCAGCGCATGACGATGTACGTCGGCACAATGATGTACGTCGGCACAATGGCACGACTGGTCAAATGGGAATACAGATAAGTCCCCTTTAAATTGCGCCATTGTGGGTGCATGTGTGCTGCCTGCGGGTGCACGAGCAGCCGCTGTGTACTCCATGACCGTGCCCGCGGGTCCCGCAGACCCAACGTCCCCCGGTGTCCTGCAAACGTGTCACGGACACGCAGAATGGGGAGATTCCTTTGTAAACAAGGCATTTCCCTGTTCTGCCTTGTGACATGACAGAGATCTACTGCTCCCTGTCATCGGGAGCGGTGATCGCTGTCATGTCAGTGGTAGCCCATCCTCCCACAGTTAGAATCACTACCTAGGACACAGTTAACCCCTTGACCGCCCCCTAATGTTTAACCCCTGCCATGCCAGCATCATTTACGCAGTAATCAGTGCATTTTTATAGCACTGATCGCTGTATAAATGACACTGGTCCCAAAATAGTGTCAAAATTGTCCGATGTGTCCGCCATAATGTCGCAGTCCCAATAAAATTCGCTGATCACCGGCATTACTAATAAAAAAAATAAAAATGCCATAAATCTATCCCCTATTTTGTAGACGCTATAACTTTTACACAAACCAATTAATATACGCTTATTGCGATTTTTTTTTTATTTACCACAAATATGTAGAAGAATACATATCGGCCTAAACTGAGAAAAAAACATTTTTTTAATATATTTTTTGGGGATATTTATTATAGCAAAAAGTAAAAAAAAATATATTTTTTCAAAATTGTCGCTCTTTTTTTGTTTATAACGCAAAAAATAAAAACTGCAGAGATGATCAAATACCACCAAAAGAAAGCTCAAATTGTGGGAAATAAAGGACGTCAATTTTGTTTGGGTGCAGCATCGCACGACCGCGCAATTGTCAGTTCAAGCAACACAGTGCCGAACCGCAAAAAGTGCTCTGGTCAGGAAGGGGGTAAATCCTTCCAGGGCTGAAGTGGTAATACAACGTCCTAGCAACAAGACAGGACGGGATGATGCTACTTCTGGCAGTTTTTCAGCCAGAATTCAGAAGGATTAAAAAAGCATTAAAGCATTTATCTGCATACAATAAGAATATTCTCCAAAATAAAGAAATCAAATTCTGGAGGGACAAAAACTCATTTTCAGAAGGTAAAGCCTATAAATGGTCAACACATAAATCTTATTCGAGTGGTTGCACATGAGATCGCCCCCAATTAAACAAATCTTATGCCTATTCCCAATCTAACTCCCCTCTGCCCACATATAATCAAAATACAAGCACTAGAGGGCGAGGACGCCAAAAGAGAAGCAGGAACAATTGGAGTTCCTTGGAACAGGATCAGAAGAAACGCACTACAGACACTGACTCTGACTACACTCAGCAGGGAAATCAAAATGAATATTTCTCTATGTCATCTCAAGGAGGTCAAGCCTCTCATACAGCATGGGGAGAATCTTCGTTATCGAATGCCACCTTTGCGACAATCCGTCCATTAAGTACGTTGGAACATACAACATCTCAGAAAACTTTAAACCCCATATGGGGAGTAAGCTCCCCACAATCCAACAAACTTGGGAAAGGGATGGAACCTCTTATAATTTGCCTTCATCACAACCCTTAAATGTCATTAACTTGTCCTCCCATGCGATTACACAAGCAGAGATTTGACTTTTGTCCAAGGGCTTGAGTTTTTGCCCAGAACAAAAACTTCGACATGTTCGAACTGGTCACTGACCATCTCTTTGCTAGAAAATGATTATTGAAGTGCCTATATGAACCAACATATAAATAAATAGATACTACTGATTGGTCAAAATACACTATGCGAGAATTCAAAGCCCTGAGGAATTTGACTTTACTATTTCATGAAAGGAATTCAGATGATCTAACTGATCAACTGGATTTATATCAATTGTTTGAGGAAGTGAATAAGCCTACTTCGAACCCAGTATCATGCTTGCATGCAAATAACCTTCAACCAAATTCCCGCCATTACACATGAATTCAAGTGTAGCCACATTTGTGAGACAGACCCTGAAAGATATCGCTAAAATATTGTGTAGTCACTATATTCCACAAAATCTAGTCGATCTAGTCATCTAGTCGATGAAAGCAGGGCACTTGAATCCTTACAGCTAATTGATTCACTCATGATCAAACCTTCCTAATGGACAACATTGGGTACAAACAAATGTGCCGTAATATTCTCGACAATAGTTAATGGTATAAAACTATCCATATCAGATACATAGACAAATCAAATCAGGGTTTCTATAATCTCATTGATATGGCCCATGAAAATGAGACAATCAATAAAAATCTTCATGGTTACATTAGAACGAGGCATCCTAGGACGCCTACATTCTACAGCCTTCCCAATGTCCATAAGTCAGCCCACTGCGCAACCAAGTATGTCCGGAAATGGCAGAATTTCCGAAAATCGACGTAGGGTGATTAATTCATACTTACATCCATTTGTAGTAACATTACCCTCATTTACAAAAGACACCATTCACGTCCCACAGACAATCAACAAACTAAAACCTTTCAAAAATGCAATTTTGGTTACGACAGATATCGAATCCTTTTACTGCTCAATCCTACATGGGAAAGGCCTTCTCACTATCCAGAATGTACTGAAACGGAATTCCCGTTATGACGGGGCCCTAAATAAGTTCATTCTGGATGGACTCGACCATATCTTGAATAACAACTACTTTTCCTTAGACGGCTTCCACTATCTCCAGGTGCAGGGCGTAGCGATAGGGACATGCTGAGCCCCATCCTATGCCAATCTGTACCAGGGGGAGTGGGAGCTGTCCCTCTCCAACAACGAGGATCTTGTCGAGTACCTGGACCATGTTACCACATGGCTCAGGTACATCAACGACATCTTTATCGCCTGGGAAGGTACTGAGGAAGCCCTTGTTAAATTTTTTGATCTTCTAAACATCAATAGCCTGAATTTAAAATTCACCATGAACTATGATGTTAAGTGTGTGACTTTTCTGGACATAAAGATAGAGTGTGATTCTCAAGGTAATTTAACCAGTACTTTACATAGGAAATGTACAGCAGGGAATACAGTTCTACACGTGGATAATTTTCATCCCACTCCCCTGAAGAATTCCACTCCATACAGACAATACCTCAGTTTGCGGAGGGATTGTTCAAATGAGACATTATTTAGAATAGAAGCTGGCAAGCTTCAAACTTGTCTGTTGGATCGAGGGTACAGTCCTTGCTGTTTGCGCAAAGCATATAATCGTGCGATCCGACAAGTCCGAGAGACTGCTTTTTAGACCTCAAACTTAAAATAGCAAAAAGAATGACTTAACATGCATTATTATGCGGTTTTCATTACAACATAAACAGAGTTCCAACATCATGAAGAGGCATTGGTCTATCCTCACAGATGATGACATGGTAAAGCATTTTATACCTTCAGTTCCCTCTGCCACTTTCAAGCGGGCCTCACCTTTCAGACAAATTGGTAAAAAGCGCATACCATAAGGTTAATAAAAAACACTGTTCAGTATATGGCACGTTCCCATGTGTATGTACACTGTGCCCACTGTCCATTAATTAGAAAAGAGAAAGTATTCACTCTTTCAGACGGTCAGATTTTTAAACCCAAACACTTTGTAAATTGCCAGACTTGCAAAGTGATCTGATGAACTGTAAGTGTGGTGCATTTTACGAAGGCAAAACGAGGCAGAGATTTTGGTGTAGAACATCTAAGCATGTCTATAGCATGGAGATAGGTAAGATTCATCTCCCCTGGGAAGACACATGGTCACACAACATCATTACAAAATGCCCAAAATCTCCTTCACCGCCTTAGACTGGATACACATTCCGAGTCAAGGCAGCGATTGGACCAAAAAACGATTACAAATAAAACAAAAATGGATATATAGACTCCAGGCCACAACATACCCAGGCCTGAATGTGTCTATCTCATTTGCACCTTTTTTTAAAGTTTTCAGTTTGGGTAAGACGAGTTAGTATGTTTCGGTTATGGGAGGAGCGATATGGAGTGAGAGGATGCTGTCATGATGGCATCCATGTGTAATACACATACTGTATGTTTAACTTATTGTTCTAAATTGGTTATGAAGAGTTCTCTCTCACTTTTATGTGGGTAAGTTTCCTTTCTACTAACCAATTCATTAATGCTTTATAGAAATGTGTGAAATTCACAAAAGCCTTTTTAAAGTGGAAGTAAACCCATGGATTTAAACAGTTAAAAAAAAAAAGGCATGCCGGGAATGCTAACTGCACATTGGCTGTGCTCTCAGCCAAACTATCAAACCATCCAATGGCTGGTGTCATAACGAATCACATGTGCAGCACCATAGCAGTTGAAGATTAAACAGAGGCAAAGATGGCAGCTTCCTTGGCTGAAAACGATAGGGGAGTTTACTTCCACTTTAAGCCCACCCTTTTCCTTCTATGCCTGTCCTGAGATAGAAGATCCCCTCTCATACCCAACCATCCATGACTGTTCTATAAGTCATAAAATTGAAGCTAGCGTATACTTTATAAAATATGTTTGCGGTCTGCCATGCATTTCCCAATGTATCCCCCTTTTCCCTTGCTCATTATGAAACCATAGATAGGGATATGGTTGGGCATTAAAGTTTAAGTAAATTGTTAAGTAAATTAATGCATAAGGTGATTGTTTGGTTAGTAAATGCTAAACTGTTCTTTTCTTTCTTTTTGCTTTAGCTTTTTTCCTCCTGGATTCTTTGGATTCCGCTGTTGTGTCCACCCTTCGCCCATGGGAAGGTGCCACCGCAAACCGTGTAGGCCTCCCGGCACAGGAAGGAGACGTGCTTAGTACATGTCTCCCTCATATAGCCCCTGCAGTTTCAACATCATACACAGTGAGGAGCCTTTCTCGTGGCGGTGGCAATCGATGGGTGGGTTATGTGGCATGCATGCGCGGTGAGATTGCCTCACTCCAGTGAGTTTGTCATTGCTGTGCATACGCGTCACCTCTTACCCCCCACATCACGCAATTTCATCTGAGGTTTCCGGGACACACTTTGACTTCCGGAACGTCATGGTGGTCACAGAAAGACCGTGACTACCTTATAGTAAGGTATATAAGATAGTTCTCATGCCAGGATCTTTCAATTGATCCCTGGCGTGAGCCCATTTAAGTATACACTAGGATGGATCAGTAAGGATGGACTTGGGCGCCTCGACAAGGGTTTTATTATGATGAAATAGTTGTGTCACTATATTTGACTATCTTTATTGCATACTGTTGTTATTTAGATGCAGCTTTCATTTTCGTTTGAAATAACCACATAGGCACTGTACATCCTTTCTGGTTCTTATAGTGAACAAATAACGTCATATTATCAGGTATTTATTGCTGGTCATGCTTTTTAATGATCACTTCTTTATTTAACTCTTGTATCCTCAAACCTTTCCCAATCTTAGTAATAAAGGTTACAGCAATACATCACGATCCTTGATCACTTTTTCAATTTTTTCACACATTAATTTTCAGCACATTTCATTCACTCTTATGTTATTTTTGAGTTTTCATTATACAATTTTTGTTGTTTTTTTGTTTTTATATCACTCACTATTTGTGCATAAATTCCCACATGTTCACACTATTTTCACTGGTCAGCAGTCACTTTCAGTAGTCTCTGGCCGTTAATAGTTTAGCAACAGATTTATGATAATTTCTCACTTATTTTCACTTTTAAGGAAATATTGTGACCACCTGGTGGGTATTACACACCCAGATGGTCACTTTAATTAAAAGTTTAATTGATTAAATTCTTACCTCATTAATTAATTATTTATGATCTATTGAATATTTTATTAAGTATAATAAGAACCTGATTATGGGGCCCCTAGCAGAGGGGTATTGGGTATACTCACCCTAACCCCTAGTGCAGCGCTCTAAAACATAAAATAAAATAACAATGACCATGTTAAATACATTTAAAATGTCAGATATCTATTATCTTTGATAGGAATAAGAGGGGGGGGGGTCTTCCTAATTTAGGGTTCCCTTCTTTCCCTCTAAGGCATTCTCATAAAAGTCTGCTCCCCTCTCCCCTGGTTTTCTCTGACACATTAAAGAGGAAGTAAACCCTGATGAGTTTACTTCCTCTTTCATTCCCTGCAAAGGCAAAGCATAATGGACTACTATGCATCGCATAGTAGCCCATTATGTGTCACTTACCTGACACAGGAGTTAGCGAAGTCACCGCTGTCCCCTGTAGTCTGGCGCATCCATCTTCTCGGTGGGGCCTCGCAGCTCCGCCGCTGTCATTCGGCGAAGCCGCGATGACGTCACTCCCGCGCATGCGCACAGGAGCCGACACGCGCGGCAGCTCCGCCGTTGAGAATGCCGCGCTCAGTGCCATGACTCCTAAGGTTGAAATGCATTGGAGCATTTCCATACATTAATTGGCGCTATAGTCTATTATAGGGAATCAATGTATGACACTCTTATCACAACACGGTAAATTGTGTTATGATGAATGTTTTTTTCTTAGCCTACTATGTTTCGCTTTATGTACACCAGAGCTCATATTTTAATTCTTGTACTGTAATGATGTTTAATCGCCTTTTTTGACAATAAAACCAATATTTTTTTTATTTTTTTTTATGAAGATTTTTGTCCCTTATTGCTGCTAAATAAACCCCATGGGAAATCTTCTGAATCTTTTTCAATCACTTGTATTGGGGTGTGCAGCTTTCTCAGACTCTGCTACATGTGTCTTTCCATGCTAAAAAAAAAAAAAAAAATGCTATAAATCTATCCCCTATATTGTAGACGCTATAACGTTTGTGCAAACCAATCAATATACGCTTATTGCAATTTTCTTTTACCAAAAGTATGTAGAAGAATACATATTGGCCTAAATTGATGAACAAATTAGTTTTTTTACATTTTCTTTTGGATATTTATTATAGCAAAAAGTAAAAAATATAGTTTTTTTTTTTTTATTGTTTTTAAATTGATGGTCTTTTTTTGTTTATAGCGCAAAAAAAAAATAAAGACCACAGAGGTGATCGAATACCACCAAAAGGAAGCTCTATTAGTGCGAGAAAATTACATTTTATTTGGGTGCTGCGACACATGACTGCACAATTGTTAGCTAAAGAGACGCAGTGCAGTATCGCAAAAAATGGCCTGGTCATTAAGGGGGTAAATCTTTCCAAGGATGAAGTGGTTAAAGGAAGTGGCATGAATGTATTTCAGCTGTATGTTTGGCTGTGTTCCTAGAGTTTTCATTTAAAGCCCGCTTCCTTCCTTCACGTTGGAAAGTTATGGGAAAAACATAGATAGTGATGCTGTAGAGCCTACCCCTGCCCTTCATACCTTTAACCACTCAAGGACCGAGCCTATTTTTGAGATGTGTTGTTTACAAGTTAAAAACTGATTTTTTTTGCTAGAAAAATACTTATAACATCCCTTGTAATAGAAAAAAAAGCATGACAGGATCTCTTAAATATGAGATCTGAGGTCAAAAAGATCTCAGATCTCATATTTACACTAAAATGCAATAATAAAAATAAAATAAAAAAAACATTTAGCATTTAAAAAAATAAATAAATGGCCCTTTAAGAGCTATGGGTGGAAGTGACATTTTGACATCGCTTCCGCCCTGCAATGATATGGAGACAGGTGGGGGCCATCTTTCCCTCACTCTACTCCATACCCAGCAAGGGTGAAGATGGCTCCGGTAAGCGGCGGAGGGCGGCGGGAGGGGGGGGGGGGCTCTCCCGCCACAGACAAAAGTGATTTCGCGGCAAATCCGCTGCAGAGACCACTATTATCAGAAAGCGGACCGCCGGCCAAAGAAGTGGATAACAGGGTTATGGCAGCTAGCTGCTGCCATAACAGTGATATTCCTCTTCAAACTTAGGACGTATATCGGCGTGCGGCAGTCCAGAAGTGGTTAACTACTCAACTACTCCTATTTTTAAGTCCCGCCCATAGCAACCAACCAGGACATGTGACAAGATAAGTAGGAAACTTTAGATTGCTATCGGGCACACAAGCACTTTTTTTTTGTTTGCTTCCTAATATGTTTTATTTATTTAGTTATTTATTTAGTTATTTATTTCAGGTACTTATATAGCGCCGTCAATTTACGCAGCGCTTTACATATACATTGTACATTCACATTGGTCCCTACCCTCAAGGAGCTTACAATCTAAGGTCCCCAACTCACATTCATATACTAGGGGCAATTTAGACAGAAGCCAATTGACCTACCAGCATGTCTTTGGAGGGTTGCTGTGTAACCAGGATGACACAGAGGTGTGACATGTGACTAACCTGGATTTTATTGTTCCAGTATATCTATCTTTCCTCTCTGCTTTCAGTTTGCAATTGTATTAGCAAGCTTATCAAACAATAAAATAATCCTGCATGAGGATTTTTGTGACACACCTCCCAAATGAGGGACAAATGAGGTGGAAAGAGGGACAGAGGGACATTGCTCCAAATCAGGGACAGTCCCTTGAAATCAGGGACAGTTGGGAGCTATGGGTTTATTTCAGGCCCCAACATCAATCTGATTCATTAGTACAAGGATCTTCAAACTACGGCCCTCTGGCTGTTGCGGAACTACACATCCCATGAGGCATTGTAAAACTCTGACGTTAACTGACATGACGAGGCATGATGGGAACTGTAGTTTTTGAACAACTGGAGGGCCATAGTTTGAAGACCCCTGCATTAGTGGATTAGTTCACGGGTTACCAAAAACTGCCTATGCAGGTAAAGGGTGTCTGTAGATAAAAACAAACTGTGCAGCCCTGACTAAAGCTGAATAATGCCCTTGCTATAGGTCTAGGCCATTTACAGTATCTCACAAAAGTGTGTACACCCCTCACATTTTTGTGAATATTTTATTCTATATTTTCATGTGACAACATTGAAGAAATTACACTTTGCTACAATGTAAAGTAGTGAGTGTACAGCTTGTATAACAGTGTAAATTTGCTGTCCCCTCAAAATAACGCAACACACAACCATTAATGTCTAAAGCGCTGGCAAGAAAAGTGAGTGCACCCCTGAGTGAAAATGTCCAAATTGGGCCCAAAGTGTCAATATTTTGTGTGGCCACCATTATTTTCCAGCACTGCCTTAACCCTCTTGGGCATGGAGTTCACCAGAGCTTCAAAGGTTGCCACTGGAGTCCTCTTCCCCTCCTCCATAACAACATCATGGAGCTGGTGGATGTTAGAGACCTTACGCTCCTCCACCTTCTGCTTGAGGATGCCCCACAGATGCTCAGTAGGGTTTAGGTCTGGAGACATGCTTGGCCAATCCGTCACCTTTACCCTCAGCTTCTTTAGCAAGGCAGTGGTCATCTTGGAGGTATGTTTGGGGTCGTTATCAATAAAGCTACCGGCGAAACATGTCGGGATAATGTGCAATGAATGTCTCCGCTATTGACTTCCAGGACCCCATCGCTATAAAATTATTTTGTAAACTACTTCACAATTTTATTGTGCTTGTTTGATATTGTATTTTCTAATAAATTAAAAAATCTCTATTCTTACATATTTGTTACTGATTTTATGCAAGCACCGTTAAAATCCCAACTTTGCCCTCTTATTGTTTTTTGATGCTTTTATTATTGTTTTGCAAGCAAGAGTCTCATAAATACATACGAACCCCAACACATTCATCAAAAAAAAAAGGATAAAAGCATGCAGGGTTTGGAGTGCATTAAGTACAGAGTACAGGGTTCTGGGATGAGCTATATACAGAGTGCAGGGTTCTGGGATGAGCTATGTACAGAGTGCAGGGTTCTGGGATGAGCCATGTACAGAGTGCAGGGTTCTGGGATGAGCCATGTACAGAGTGCAGGGTTCTGGAATGAGCTATGTACAGAGTGCAGGGTTCTGGAATGAGCTATGTACAGAGTGCAGGGTTCTGGAATGAGCTATGTACAGAGTGCAAGGTTCTGGGATGAGATAAGTACACAGTGCGGGGTTCTGGGATGAGCTGTGTACAGAGTGCAGGGTTCTGGGATGAGCCAAAGTGCAGGGTTCTGGGATGAGCTATGTACAGAGTGCAGGGATCTGGGATGAGCCATGTACAGAGTGCAGGGTTCTGGAAGGAGCTATGTACAGAGTGCAGGGTTCTAGGGTGAGATATATACAGAGTGCAGGGTTCTGGGATGAGCTATGTACAGAGTGCAGGGTTCTGGGATGAGATATATACAGAGTGCAGGGTTCTGGAATGAGCTATGTACAGAGTGCAGGGTTCTGGAATGAGCTATATACAGAGTGCAGGGTTCGGGATAAGCTATGTACAGAGTGCAGGGTTCTGGAATGAGCTATATTCAGAATGCAGGGTTCGGGATAAGCTATGTACAGAGTGCAGGGTTCTGGGATGGGCTATGTACAGAGTGCAGGGTTCTTGGATGAGCTATGTACATAGTGCAAGGTTCTGGGATGAGCTATGTACAGAGTACAGGTTTCTGGGATGAGCTTTGTACAGAGTGCAGTGATCTGGGATAAGCTATGTACAGAGTGCAGGGTTCTGGGATGAGCTGTGTACAGAGTGCAGGGTTCTGGGATGAGATATATACAGAGTGCAGGGTTCTGGAATGAGCTATGTACAGAGTGCAAGGTTCTGGGATGAGATAAGTACACAGTGCAGGGTTCTGGGATGAGCTATGTACAGAGTGCAGGGTTCTGGGATGAGCTATGTACAGAGTGCAGGGTATTGGGATGAGCTATGTACAGAGTTCAGGGTTCTGGGATGAGCCATGTACAGAGTGCAGGGTTCTGGGATGAGATATATACAGAGTGCAGGGTTCTGGAATGAGCTATGTACAGAGTGCAGGGTTCTGGAATGAGCTATGTACAGGGTGCAGGGTTCTGGAATGAGCAGAGACCTTTGCTGGTAGATCAGCCAGTGGTATCAGTGTGGATTGTGAATGGTGTCAGTCAGTACAGCAGTGGTCCTGGTCAGTAGGGCAGTGGACATGGTCAGTACAGCAGTGGACATCAATAGGGCACTGGACGTGGTCAGGAGAACAGTGGATTTGGTAAATAGAGAAGTGGATATAGTCAGTAGAGCAGTGGACGTGGTCAGTAGGGCAGTGGAAATGGTCAATAGGGCAGTGGACGTGGTCAGTAGGGCAGTGGACATGGTCAGTAAAACAGTGGATGGGATCAGTAATTTTTAATTTTTGTTATTTAATTTTTTTACCGTTTTTTACCATTTTTGTTTTACAATTTTATTTTTTATAGTTTTTTTTTTACAATTTTTGATGGGAGAAGGTGGTAGTGGAGGGCAGTATGATGGGAGGGGTGGCAGTGGAGGGCAGTATGATGGGAGGGGGTGGCAGTGGAGGGCAGTGTGATAGGAGGAGCAGCAGTGGAGGGCAGTATGATGGGAGGGGTGGCAGTGGAGGGCAGTATGATTGGGTGGAGGGCAGTATGATGGGAGGGGGTGGCATTGGAGGGCAGTATGATGGGAGGAGTGACAGTGGAGGGCAGTATGATGGGATGGAGGGCAGTATGATGGGAGGGGGTGGCATTGGAGGGCAGTATGATAGGTGGGTGGCAGTGGAGGGCAGTATGATTGGGTGGAGGGCAGTATAATGGGAGGGGATGGCAGTGGAGGGCAGTATGATGGGAGGGATGGCAGTATGATGGGGTGGAGGACAGTATGATGGAGGGCAGTATAATGGAAGGGGAGGCAGTGAGGGCAGTATGCTGGGAGGGGGGATAGTGGAGGGAAGTGTGATGGGAGGGGTGGTAGTGGAGGGCAGTGTGATGGGAGGGGTAATGGAGGACAGTATGATTGGAGGCGGTAGTGGAGGGCAGTATGATGATGGGAGGGGGGTAGTGGAGGGCAGTATGATGGGACGGGGTAGTGGAGGGCAGTATGATGGGAGAGAGTGTAGTGGAGGGCAGTATGATGGGAGGGGGGATAGTGGAGAGCAGTATGATGGGAGGGGTGGTAGTGGAGGGCAGTATGGTGGGAGGGGGTGTAGTGAAGGGCAGTATAATGGGGGGGGGGGATAGTGGAGGGCTGTATGGGGTGACTGTACAGCAGCATGACTGGAGGGTGGCTGTTGTATGGGAGGGAGCAGAGTGACCATGAGTGTCGTCGGGGCAGGGAGCATTTCTCCTTTCTTCCAGAGCAGGAACAGACATCAGGCAAGACCCAGAGTCGGGGGGGGGGGGTGGAGTCCGGGGCAGAGCTTAGGCGTGAGGAGGAGATTCTCCTATGGCTCGCTCTAAAAGCGGGGGTGCCCCCTCGATATGACGTCACTGGTTGCTAGACACCAGGCGTGCCGCGTCTAGCTACTAGTTGTTTGGGCAGTGAGCCAGGCAGCGCCTGGGGGTTAATAATAAAGCATCATGGGTCTATGCCAGCAGTACACCGGGCAGCGAGGGACATGGGCAGCATTTTTAGGGGGCATCAGATTGGCCCAGGGGGCAATTCCGGGACATTGTATTGTCCCAGAATGAAGGTGGCCGAGGTGCGGGACTGACCTCCCAAGGCGGACTTTCAGGGGGAATCTGGGACAGTTGGGAGGTATGCTTAGCAACATCCTGGGAGTATTCCAGTCAGGTTTCATAAGGTATGTAAATGGCCTACACCTATAGCAAGGGCTTTATTCAACTTTAGTCAAAGCTGCAGTTTGTTTTTATCTACAGATGTCCCTTATATGCATAGGCAGTTGGATAAAGGTGAACTAGCCCTTTAAAAGGCTGCTGGAAGAGGCATGAAGGGGGTAACATACATCCATTTCAATTGTGCATTTAGCTGTTTACCTGTGGACTTTGTATTTAAAGTCCGGTTCCTTCCTTCACATTGGAAAGTTATGGGAAAAACAGCCAGTGGTTCTGTAGAAATGCGGTATTCTCTCCTATTTTAACAGCCCACCCATAGCAACCAACCAGGACATGTGAGAAAATAAAGGAGGACATTTGGTTGTTATGGGACCCAACACAAGTCCTTTGTTTTGTTTTTTTTGCTTCCTTGCATATTTCTAGGTAATCAAGAGGATGACACAGGGCTATGGCATGTGACTGGCCTGGATGTTATTGTTCCGGTATATCTGTCTTTCCTGTCTGTGTTCTATTTTCAATTTTCTTAACAGGCTTATCAAACTATAAAATAATCCCCTATGAGAATTTCTTTTAATCACTTTATTTCAGACCTCAACCAAAAATCGAAATCATTAAGCGCTTCAGTACCGGGCATTTTCATCCCCTTTCTGCCCAGGCCATTTTTCAGCTTTCAGCGCTGTCATACTTTGAATGATATTTGCACAGTCATGCTACACTGCACCCAAATGCCATTTTTATCACACAAATAGAACTTTCTTTTGGTGATATTTTTCATAGTTTGTGCCTGAAAATTTTGTAAATAAGTAATTTTTCTCCTTCACTGATGTGCGCTGATGAGGCAGGAAGGATGAGATGGCACTCATGGGCACTGATGAGGTGGCACTCAAGAGGAGACACTAATGTGATGCACTGATGGGCACTGATAGGGGCACAAATAGGGGCACTGATCAAAAATAATTGGTGGCACTGATGGGAAATGATAGGAGGCGCAGATAGGAGGCACTGATGGGCACTGATATGCAGCGCTGATGAGCACTGATAGGGGCATGAATAGGGGCACTGATGGGCAATGATTGGTGGCACTGATGGGCAATGATA
Source organism: Lithobates pipiens (assembly GCF_037356315.1). NCBI lineage: Eukaryota > Metazoa > Chordata > Amphibia > Anura > Ranidae > Lithobates > Lithobates pipiens. The sequence goes on along the minus strand of NW_027507748.1, from coordinate 39,526,085 downwards.
GGCTGCATGGATAGGCGGCACTGAAAGGCAGCACTGATGGGCACAAATATGCATCAATGATGGGCACAGATTGGTGTCACTGCTGGGCACAGATTGGCATTACAAATGGTCACCGACCGGCATCACTGCTGGGCACTGTTGGGGCTACACTGATGATCAGTATGCTGATTATCTGTACAGGTCTCCCCTGCGAGGAGATGCCACTGATTGGCTCTTCTCTGCTCACACTCTGTCAGTGTGAGGCGAGGAGAGCAGATAAACAACAGTTCTGTGTTTACATATGATCGGCTGTGATTGGACACAGCCGATCACATGGGTAAAGAGCCGCGTCATTGGCTCTTTATTGAGTTCAGGGTCGCGTGGTGTGCCTGGGGGGGCGTGCGCGTGAGAGCGGTGACACTGGGGCAACCCAGAATGAGAGGGGATCCAGTCCAACGTCATTTTACTATACAGCGGGAGTTGGTTAAAGGATTATCTATCTATCTATCTATCTATCTATCTATCTATCTATCTATCTATCTATCTATCTATGCTCCTGCGCTATGTGTGAGGCAAACAAAAGAGGTGATAATGTAACACTCTCATACAAATAAAGATTGATACTAAAAAGATGGTGTTGCGCTCCCACAAAGAAGTGAATATATAAATATCCGAATAGAAAGGAATATATCCTTAATAATAGATCAATCAAACAGTGTGAAACCAGTGATCAAAAAAATAAAAATAAAGTGCTGATGTGCATAATATATCTCTATAAAAATTATATAAATAAGTAAATACATAAATTAATAAGCAACAAAAAAGCAATCAAAAAATAGATCAATGGTGATGTCACTCAAAGTGAAATAAATAATAGTCCATAAAATGGAATCCAAAGTGAAAGTGTCACTTAGAAAGTGAACCTATATAGTGATGCAATAAATCCGTGACAAAGCAATCTCCACAGCCAAGTGATATCCGAGTGTTCACTGAGCACACTAGGTGATTACCTTACAGCTGTAAGGTATACAGCATATATAGCCTCTGGGGAAAACACAGGGGAACCAGGGAGGGAACTTCAAACTCCTGTAGCCTCACCGCCGTCCCATACGGGGTTACTCCATAGGTTAAATCAACATGGGCACTCCAAAAATAAACATAAAGCCCGCCGTAGTGTAGTAGATTTGCATAGAATAACTATTTATTAAAAATTCTGACTACTCACACATTGCAGGTAAAATCACACAGTGAGATAACAGACTACGAGCGCACTGCTCGGGTGCGAACGTCACTTTGGGCAGGACCCGGGTCCCCAAACACTATTTATGGCAATAACTTGCATATAAGCCTTTAACCACTTGACCACTGGGCACTTAAACCCCCTTCCTAACCAGACCAATTTTCAGCTTTCGGTGCTTTCACATTTTGAATGACAATTACTCAGTCATGCAACACTGTACCCATATGAACTTTTTGCTTTAGCTTTATTTGGTGGTATTTAATCACCGCTGGGTTTCTGTTAAAAATTTATTGGCGAGGATTGGCAGAGTATTGGCAGAGTATTGTAGGGTATTGCAGGGTATTGCAGAGTATTGGCAGAGTATTGCGCATTATTGCACAGTATTGGCAGAGTATTGCACGTTTTTGCACAGTATGGGCACAGAGCAGTGCTGTGGGCACTACAGATCCAGCCCACAGCACTGCTAAAAACGATCCCTCCCCCATCTCCCCCTCTCACTGTACAGATCAGTACAGAGAGGGGAAGGAGGAACCGGTGTCATGACGTAACGCTGGTTTGTTTAAGGCCCCTTTCACACATGCGGACATTATGTCCGTATTTCATCCATCTGTTTACGGTTGAAATACGGACATACATGCATCCCTATGGGATAGCGGGTGTCTGCGGATGAATATCCGCAGACACCCGCTATTGTCCGCCTCCGCTACTGTCCGATTCTGCAGACGGAGGAAAATCCTATTTTTCTATCCATCTGCAGAGCGGATCGGATGAACACGGACAGACGGGCTGTGCTCATCCGATCACCATAGAGGAGAATGGAGAGCTGACAGGGCGGTTGCGGACAGTGTGCGGAGACCGCCCTGTCCGCCGCCGGCTCAGCGGGGACAACGGAGCGATCCCCGCTGAGCGAGCGGATCATCACGGGGCGGATCATCGCTGATCCGCCCCGTGTGAAAGGGGTCTAAAAGTGATCGCTCCATCAATTGACGGAGCGATCACATTGTGGCCATTTACCGTGATCCGTGATGCGCCGGGTTTTCTGGTCACAGATGTTTGCGGGAGCGTGCCCCAGGGGGCACGGACGTCCACCCAGAATAAGCCAGCCACGCTGTAGCCGGTTTTTTTCAGCTATGGCCCAGTCGGTAAGTGGTTAAAATGATCACTTTTGATTTTTCATGTTCATGTCCCGTAGACTTTAAGCCCTTGTACACACGGTCGGACATTCCGACGGAAAATGTCCGATCGGACCGTGTTGTTGGATAATCCGACCGTGTGTGGGCTCCATCGGACTGTTTCCGTCGGAATATCCGACCGACAACGTTTTGGAGCTGGGCTATAACATTTTCCGATAACATGATCCGATCGGACTTTGTCTGATCGTTTGTAGAGAATTCCGATCAGACAAAGTGCCACGCATGCTCAGATCAAATTCCTATACCAAAGCTATTGGCTACTAGCCTGAACGTAGTCTCATCGTAACAAAATAACGTCATCACGTTACGTACGATCGGATTTTCCGACAACTTTGTCCGACCGCGTGTATGCAACACCAGTTTAAGACAAAATCCGTCGGACAAAATCCGACGAATTTTGTTTTCGAAATGTCTGACCGTGTGTACAAGGGCTAACGGTGTTTGTGTGTTCGTTCAAATTTTTTGCCTGTTCACAAGTTCTGGTGAATAGTTGTATATAAAATGCTAATTTTGTCTTTCAAAAAGTGTTGCCCAGTGCTAAACCCTTTCATCCAATTCTAAATTGCTGCATTTGTACATTTCAAAAGCCAATATAAAGGAATAAATAAAACTTGTGGGCTTAACTTTTTGTGTAATTCCCATCTCAAAAAGTTGGGAGGTACGGCTATCCCGTCCAACATGAATCCATAGAAATCACTGCTTCAGTGCAATATAAAATCGGGATCGTGTGCCTGCTTTGTATCTCTATGGATTTATGCTGATAACGGGTCTCTGTAGATAAAAACAAACTGTGCAGTTAAATAATGTCCTTGTTATAGGTGTAGGCCATTTATGTGCCCCTGAAGCCTGACTGGAATACTCCCAGGACGCTGCTAAGTAAGGCCTAGTCATTACTGCTCACCTCCCCCATCACAGGAGTCAGTTTTAGAATGCTGTGCTCAGAACTACAGCACCAGAAGAGAGAAAGAGCCATGTGAGGGAGGTTTGAATCACAAAAAAAAAGTTCACTCCTGTGACGGCAGAGGTGAGCAGTGATGACTAGGCCTAGGGTTGCCACCTGTCTGGGATTCACCCCGACAGTTCGGGTTTTAAATCATGTGTCCGGGTTTCAGACTGCCTGCAACCTGGCACATTATTCAGTCCAGACTATGGCTTCCCAGTAGGTTTGCTGGCTGCAGTGGTCTAAGCCGAGAGTGTCTGTTACACTCTCTTCCACACTGCCCAAAGCCAGCACTAATAATGCTAACAATTTCCCCATCCCCCGCCCCCCCCCCCCCCCCCCACACTGACGGGAGAGGAGAGAGGGCTTGTTCTGCTGCTCTTTCTCCCGCCCCTACCCCTCTGTGTCTGCCCACTTTCTAATTCTCTGTGCCTCGGAAAATGAAAGTGGGGGTGGGAAATTCGAAGCCCAGCAGTCACAGATAGATCTGGATGAGAGGTGCTGACTGACAAGGGGTGAGTGAGCTCACCGTCCATTCCTGTCTGCGACTGAACTCTCCTCCTTCTCTCTCCTGCCTCTGAGTGAGTACACTGAGGTAAATCAGGGTTCTCAGAGCACCCCTTACACCAGAGTTCCCCTTTACACCAGAAGCCACAGTGTTCCCCCTTACATCAGAGTCCTCTCTGTACATCAGAATTCTCAGTGTTCCCCCTTAATTTAGGGTTCCCAGAGCATCCCTTATGTCAGAGTTCCCAGAGTTCTCCCTTACATCAGAGTCCTCTCTGTACATCAGAATTCTCAGTGTTCCCCCTTAATTTAGGGTTCCCAGAGCATCCCTTATGTCAGAGTTCCCAGAGTTCTCCCTTACATCAGAGTCTGCAGAGCCCCCCTTATACTGAAAGGGAACTCTGTGGATTCAGCTGTAAAAGGGGAACTCTGTGGACTCTGATGTAAAGGGGGACTCTGTGGACTCTGATGTAAAGGGGGACTCTTGTTATTAACTTCATATGATTAGAAATGTTATTTAAATAAAAGTTTTGCAAGGTGGTATTGGTCAGGAGGAGTGGGGAAGAGGTGGAAGAAGGGAGGGGGGGGGGGGGGGACTGGAATATACATATTAAAATATAAATGTCTGCGATGAAAATTGTAATGTTACTTTTCAATATTAGACATACGTGGGTTTGTAAAAAAAAATTTTTTTTCATAAAAATGAAATAAAGATCTATATATATATATATATATATATATATATATATATATATATATATATATATATATATATATATGTAGCGGTCATAACCCTCGATAGGGCGGTCTTGACTTTTGGGCTTAATGGTTACCTCCGCTTGGCTTGTTTTTCCACGTCTAGGGGTTCCCAGGGTTGATACCCAACAACTTTGGATGCTGACACCATAAAAGTCCTTTAGAAAGGTTTTTATTTGCAGGGGTAACATCCAACAAACACAGTCTCGTATGGGAACAGAGGGCAAGAGTGAAGAAACTCAGGCACCTTGAACTGCTAATCACCAAAAGGTCTCTAATACAACCCAGAGAGTAGCCACTCGCAGCTGGGCGCTTCAAAGCTGAACAAATCTCTAACCAGAGATTATGGCAGTCAGCACTTTGATCCAGAATTTACAAAGTCTCTGACCTTGAAATAAAGTTTGCAACCGAAAGTGAACAAGAACCCTTTCCTCAGTACCTGGAACGTTCTCTGTCTCCTTGGCAGTAATGGAAAAGCGTGGATTTGTTAGGGTCCTTAAAAACCCAGCAACCAGACACTTCTTGGGATGCCAGCTTGTTGGCCCTCCTCCGAAGAGTCCTCCTCTGGTCTCTTACACGGGCTGCGGTGCCCCTCCAAGCCGAGAGCACACCCGGACACCTTGAATCCTCTTTCAGTTACTGCGCCTCGGACCAGCCGGTTCCGAGACTCGTCACTTGTCACCGTTTCTTGTTATCAGATGCAGATTGTCACTTGCCACGTCGCCTGCCACACATTGCGGATTGTCATTGCCTTCTACAACTGTCACTTGCTGTGTCACTTTCCTGCTAAGGTGGTCTCTTGCTGTGTCTCTCTAAGGTGGTCTCTTGCGTGTCCCAGAGTCAGGTAGCAGAGAGATGATGTAATCTCTCTGCTGCTCGTGGCTGCCTGCACAGTGAGGGCGGAACTGCAGGGATGCAGGACGGGCGCCGAGTGGTGAGAGATGATGTCATAGCTCTGCTCCCCCGCCCGCTGGCTTCCTGATCGGCCAGCTGCCTGCTCACCCGCTGAGCCGCCCAGCTGCTCGCCCACTCTCTCATCCACCCGCCGATCCTCCCACCGGCTCACGCACCGGGCTGCCCAGCTGCTCACCCGCTCTCTAATGCACCCACAGAACCTCCCACCCGCTCAACCACCAAGCCACCCAGCTGCTCGCCCGCTCTCTCATGCGCCCGCAGAAACTCCCACCGGCTCACCAACCGAGCCGCCCGGCTGCTCGCCGCTCTCTAATGCACCTGCAGAACCTCCCGCCCGCTCAACCACCAAGCCAGCCAGCTGCTCGCCCGCTCTCTCATGCGCCCGCAGAACCTCCCACACGCTCACCAACTGAGCCGCCCGTCAGCCCGGCCCGCAGAGCCACCTGATCTCTCATCCGTGGAGACGTCCACCTGCGGAGCTGCCCACACACTTCCTCACCCGCATTCTGGGGGGGCAATTGCCCCGTTGTCTCCCCTGGATCTGCCCCTGTATGGAGGTCACTGGGAGTAATAGTGCCCCATCATTGGTGTCAATGGGAGGAAAAAAGTGCCTCATCATTGGGGTCAGTGGGAGGAATAGGGCCCCATCATTTGGGTCAGTGGTAGGAATAGTGCCCCATCATTGGTGTTAGTGGGAGGACTAGTGCCCAATCATTGGTGTCAGTGGGAAGAATAATGCCCCATCATTTGGGTCAGTGGAAAGAACAGTGCCCAATCATTGGTGTCAGTGGGAAGAATAGGGCCCCATCATTGGGATCAGTGGTAGGAAAAGTGCCCCATCATTGTTGTTAGTGGTAGGAAAAGTGCCCCATCATTGGTGTTAGTGGTAGGAAAAGTGCCCCATCATTGTTGTTAGTGGTAGGAATAGTGCCCCATCATTGGTGTTAGTGGTAGAAATAGTGCCCAATCATTGGTGTTAGTGGTAGCAATAGTGCCCCATGGTTGGTGTCAATGGGAGGAAAAATGCCACATAAAGGCATTCAAGGGACTGCATCCAGCCCGCCGTTTGGAGGCTGCTGGTCTAGAGCACATACTTTTGATCTTTGTGAACATTAATAAGAATAATCATAATAAACTTTACTTTATATAGTGCCTTCAAAGGTGGATTCTCAAAGGATTTACAAAGAAGACACAAGAAATACACAGGATAACATAACATAATGGAAAAAGGGACAATTAGGTGAAAGTTTGTCTAAAGAAAAACATTTTTAGCTTTGATTTGAATACGTTTAGAGAAGATGACTCTCTGACGTTCTTAGAAAGTGAATTCCAGAGTTTTGGACAATTTCCCTTTTCAATTTCAATTTCCCTTCTAAATGTTTTTTTTCTTTGTCTGAATTTCTCACTTCCTGTTTCTCCTCAGTAAACTTCACACCATCATCCGAGAGGTGTTTAGTCAGCCAGAACAGCTTACTGAGGAGGAACAGGAAGTGACAAAGAAAACAAAGAAAAAAAAACATTTAGAAGGGAAATCGAAGGAAAAGGTAAGTGAACCAACAATGCACTAGCTTAAAGGAACCTATTTAGAAAATAAAAAACAAACTTTTACAACCCCTTTAAGATCCTCTCACCTACATGGCTCTTCATAGCTTTGCATGTAAAGAGGGGACTGAGGACACTGATGTAAAAGGGGGTCTGTGATTTCTGCAGTAGAAAAACACAGGTTTCTGCAAGGGCAATAGAAAACAATTGTTTTCTATGTGTCCTGTTCACACTGCAACAGCGCTACTGTTTCTATGCATTGCAACTGAGCTGCATTCATTCATAAAAATGAATGAAATGTATTTGCATAAAGAACTATTTACGATCATCTTTGGGTCAAGAAAGACTGAACAGTTTTTAGCTTTACTTTGAGTCAGAACTTTTAAATACTTTGTCTTAAGAAGATATTACTAATGAGTTTGCCAAAAGAAAAGTTAGAACTAAAAAATTGTAGGGAGTTTCTTACTGCCATAATCTTTAAAAGGCATTTTCTACATTACAGAGTATTTTCAGTCTGTACAATTAAAGGCAGTTATTTTCAGTGTTCTCGTGTGTGGAGATATGTTTTGAATTTATCTATTGTAGCAGTCATCGATAAAGGACGGGAATGGTGGTGTCTGTGTTGGGGGGGGGGGGGGGGGGTAAGGGTGCTATTCTCAGCATAGGATAGGACTAATCTGTAGATGGAATATAGAATTCCATTACTTGGCTGATATATTGGCTTGTTTCCTGTGGAATATTACAAGACTTCCATATGTTCTATGTGATCACTGTGACCACAAGTGACATTTATTGAGCTGTTCAAGGGGGGGTGGTCAGCAGCATTGAAGGACCCAGCCTTGGGGCCGCAAAGGGAGTAAATCCGGGCCTGTTTATACTAAGACCTTACTGTATTCGTTACTCTTTATATTGCAAACTCAGTAAACATATTGAGAGACACATCTTCTCCAGGAGTGTTCCACCTAGGGCCGGTGCTACTACTAAGCAAACTAGACAGCTGCCTAGGGCACACTGCCTCCTAGGGGCGCAGCCATGGCCAGTGCAAAATTCTCCTCCTGCCACCTCCTCATCCCCGGTAGATGTCACCGCTAGAGCCACCGTCCCTCCCCCACACACACCGGTGCACCTGCGCACATCGGAAGTGAGCTGAGATCCTGGCCCCTGACAAGGTCATTCACTGGATGATGATGATCGCCACTCGCTGCAGTTGAAGTCAGTCCAAAGCCCCAATTGCCACCTGTCATCGCCAGCCAGCATGGAGCTTGGGGTGGAGATGTGTGGCTGGTCTGCAGGAGTGTACCGGAGGAGGAGAGGGACCATGCACGGGGTGCAAGCCGAGATAAAGGAGTTTGGGTGCAGGGTGGAGAGGCAGTTGTAGGGTTGAAGGGAGGGATGTAAGATTAACGGGGACAATGTGTACAGGAAGGGGGTGTAGGGTTAAAGGGGGGCATTGTGTGAAGGAAGGGGGGGGCAGTGGGTTCAAGAAGGGGTGTAGGGTTAAAGGGGCAGTGTGTAAAGGAAGGGGTGTAGTGTTAAAGGGGGGGCAGTGTGTATAGGAAAGGGGTTTAGGGTTAAAGGGGGCTCAGCACTAAACAGGAGCAGTGTGCCCAGGAAGGGGGTGTAACATTAAAGGGGGCAGTGTGTGAAGGAAGGGAGGCAGTGTGTAGGAAGGGGGGCAGTGTGTACAGGAAGGGGGTGTAGGGTTAAAGGGGGGCAGTGTGTATAGGCAGGGTGCGTGGGATCAAAGGGGGGCAGTGTGTATAGGAAGGGGGGTTTAGGGATAAAGGGGGGCAGTGTGTATAGGAAGGGGGTGTAGGGTCAAAGGGGGTGTAGCAATAAACAGGTGCAGTGTGTGCAGGAAGGGGTGTAGCATTAAAGGGGGGCAGTGTGTGAAGGAAGGAAGCAGTGTGTACAGGAAGGGGGCAGTGTGTACAGGAAGGGGTGTAGTGTTAAAGGGGGGCAGTGTGTATAGGAAGGGGGTGTAGTGTTAAAGGGGCAGTGTGTATAGGAAGGGGTTTAGCGTTAAAGGGGTGTAGCACTAAACAGGGGCAGTGTGTGCAGGAAGGGGGTGTAGCATTAAAGGAGAGCAGTGTGAGAATAAAGGGGGGCAGTGTGTACAGGTAGGGGTGTGTAGGGTTAAAGGGGGCAGTGTGTATAGGAAGGGGGTGTAGGCTCAAAGGGGGGAAGTGTGTATAGGAATTGGGGTTTAGGGTTAAAGGGGGCAGTGTGTACAGGAAGGGGGTGTAGGGTAAAAGTGGGTGTAGCAAAAAACAGGGGCAGCGTGTGCAGGAAGGGGGTGTAGGGTCAAAGGAGGGCAATGTGTATAGGAAGGGGGTTTAGAGTTAAAGGGGGCAGTGTGTATAGGAAGGGGGTGTAGGGTAAAAGGGGGTGTAGCAATAAAAAGGGTCAATGTGTGCAGGTAGGGGGTGCAGTATTAAAGATGGGCAGTGTATGAAGGAAGGGGGCAGTGTGTATAAGAAGGGGGTGTAGGGCAAAAGGGGGTGTAGCAATAAACAGTGGCAGTGTGTGCACTAAGGGGTGTAGGGTTAAAGGGGGGCAGTGTGCACAGGAAGGGGTTGTAGAGTTAAAGGGGGGCAGTGTGTATAGGAAGGGGATGTAGGGTTAAAGGGGGCAGTGTATACAGGAAGGGGGGTGTAGCAATAAACAGGTGCAGTGTGTGCAGGAAGGGATGTAGCATTAAAGGGGCAGTGTGTGAGGAAAAGGGGGGCAGTGTGTATAGAAAGGAGGTGCAGGATTAAAGGGGGGCAGTGTATACAAGATGTTGGGGTGTAGCATTAAACTAGGGTTGTGTGTGCAGGAAGGGGATGTAGCATGAAAGGGGGAGTGTGTACAGGAAGGGGAGCAGAGTGTACAGGAAGGGGGTGTAGCATTAAAGGGGGGAAGTTTGTGAAGGAAGGGGGGCAGTGTGTGCAGGAAGGGGGTGTAGGTTAAAGGGGGGCAGTGTGTATAGGGAGGGGTGTAGGGTTAAAGGGGCAGTGTGTACAGGGAGGGGTGTATGGTTAAAGGGGGTGTAGCAATAAACAGGGGAAGTGTGTGCAGGAAGGGGGTGTAGCATTAAAGTACGGCAGTGTGTGAGTGAAGGGGGTACAGGATTAAAGGGGGGCAGTGTATACAAGCTGTTGGGGTGTAGGTTTAAAGGGGGTGTAGCATTAAACTAGGGCTGTGAGTGCAGGAAGGGGTGTAGCATTAAAGGGAGGAGTGTGTGCAGGAAGGGGGGCAGTGGGTACTGGAAGGAAGGGTTAAAGGGGGGGGGCAATTAGTACAGTTTTTTTTGGGGGGGGGGGGTGAAAGTAGCTGATATTGCCTAGGGCGTAAAATAGTCTAGCACCAGCCTTGGTTCCACCAGTCTGATGTTGACATGGAAGGGTGCTATCCTCACCATAGGATAGGACTAATCTGCAGATGGAATAAAGAATTCCATTACTTGGCTGATGTATTGGCTTGTTTCCTGTGGAATATTACAAGACTTCCATATGTTCTATGTGATCGCTGTGACCACAAGTGACATTTATTGAGCTGTTGAAGGTCCAGGATCAGTACTGTGCGTTGGGGAAGTCCAGGGACTGAGTACTTCAGTCTCATATTATGTTTCATTATCTTTTACTCAGTTTTATGAATATTCATATTTGAGATCAGGTTTTCTCAGCCTTTGCTTTCTTTCAGTTATTATGGTTTTTAAAAATCTGTATGTGAAATAAAAAGAAAGCAGAGCTAAAGTTACATTTCGGTCAATTCTTCCCGTCCCTTGCCAATGCCGGCATCTTCTTTGGGCACTGGTCTTTGGCCTTCTTCATTGGCCAGCGTGGGATGACGTCATTCCCGCGCAAGCAAAAGAATCAGCCATCTCAGGACTCCAGGACCATGCCAGCAATGAAAACTGAGCTGTGCATGCACAGCTCAGTTTACATGCCAGGGAATACTGTGAGCAGGCATACAGCCCTGCAAAATATGTAGGTTGAAATTGCTGACCTCTCCTTCTGAAGAGTAGTGCCCTCTGAAAAGCGATCCACAGAGGGTGTTCAACAGGTGGCGAGGAGGAGTTATGCTACCTCACTGCCTGTTTTAATCCCTAAAATCATGCATGATTGGTGAAGATCTATTCAGGTGAATGGGTTGTGTTCAGCAGGCAGTACCACCTGCCGAGCGAGTGCAACAAGGAAGGATAATTTTGATTACAGCCAATCTTCTGCCTGTGCAGCTAAAGTGGGAATGGTTGGGGGTTGATAAAAACACATCTCAACTGCATGTTTTACCACCCTCCCCCAACCACAAGTGTAAATGAGGCTTTATGCTGATCTACACATTTCTCTTTCTACAGGTTTCTTTTGAGGAAATCACATTCATAATTCTAAAGCCCCATACACACTATCAGATTTTCTGCTGATTTTTGTCTTCAGATTTGCCAAAACCATATAATATGAGGTCAAACCTTAGGAGTTTCAATTTATATGCAATCAGGCAGGCCCTTGCACTACATGGTTTTGGTAAATCTGAAGACAAAAATCAGCAGAAAATCTGATAGTGTGTATGGGGCTTAAGTGGTAAAGAGGTCAAACAATTTCTGCTAAAATGCTTCCTTATTGCTTTAAAGCAATTTTGTTTCTGGTTTCTATCCTGCACCCATGATTTCCAAATTGGGCCCAAAGTGTCAATATTTTGTGTGGCCACCATTATTTTCCAGCACTGCCTTATCCCTCTTGGGCATGGAGTTCACCAGATCTTCACAGATTGCCACTGAAGTCCTCTTCCCCTCCTCCATGATGACATCACAGAGCTGGTGGATGTTGGAGACCTTGCGCTCCTCCACCTTTTGTTTGAGGATGCCCCACAGATGCTCAATAGGGTTTAGGTCTGGAAAAATGCTTGGCCAATCCATCACCTTTACCCTCAGCTTCTTTTGCAAGGCAATGGTCGTTTTGGTGGTGTGTTTGGGGTCATTATCATGTTGGAATACTGCCCTGCGGCCCAGTCTCTGAAGGGAGGGGATCATGCTCTGCTTCAGTATGTCACAGTACTTGTTGGCATTCATGGTTCCCTCAATGATCTGTAGCTCCCCAGTGCCGGCAGCACTCATGCAGCCCCAGACCATGACACTCCCACCACCATGCTTGACCGTAGGCAAGAAACACTTGTCTTTGTACTCCTCACCTGGTTGCCGCCACACACGCTTCACCCCATCTGAACCAAATAAGTTTATCTTGGTCTCATCAGACCACAGGACATGGTTCCAGTAATCCATGTCCTTAGTCTGCTTGTCTTCAGCAAACTGTTTGTGGGCTTTCTTGTGCATCATCTTTAGAAGAGACTTCCTTCTGTGACAACAGCCATGCAGACCGATTTGATGCAGTGTGCTGGCATATGGTCTGGGCACTGACAGGCTGACCCCCCACCCCTTCAACCTCTGCAGCAATGCTGGCAACACTTATACGTCTATTTCCCAAAGACAAGCTCTGGATATGACGCTGAGCATGTGCACTCAACTTCTTTGGTTGACCATGGTGAGGCCTGTTCTGAGTGGAACCTGTTCTGTTAAACCGCTGTATGGTCTTGGCCACCGTGCTGCAGCTCTGTTTCAGGGTCTTGGCCATCTTCTTATAGCCTAGGCCATCTTTATTTAGAGCAACAATTTCAGATCCTCAGAGAGTTCTTTGCCATGAGGTGCCATGTTGAACTTCCAGTGACCAGTATGAGAGAGTGAGAGCGATAACACCAAATTCAACACACCTGCTCCCCATTCACACCTGAGACCTTGTAACACTAATGAGTCACATGACACAGGGGAGGAAAAATGGCTAATTGAGCCCAATTTGGACATTTTCAGTTAGGGGTGTACTCACTTTTGTTGCCAGTGGTTTAGACATTAATGGCTGTGTGTTGAGTTATTTTGAGGGGACGGCAAATTTACACAAGCTGTACACTCACTACTTTACATTGTAGACAAGTGTCATTTCTTCAGTGTTGTCACATGAAAAGATAGAATGAAATATTTAAAAAAATTTGAGGGGTGTACTTACTTTTGTGAGATATTGTACATCTCCTGGTATATTAACCTGATCACTAAGTTGTAGAAGTTTTTTTTGTAAAGGATGGTGGCATACCTACAGTAACTGACACTCATGGTGGATAATTTTTTAACACCAGGGGTCACCAAACTTTCTAAACAGGGGGGGCCAAACTGTGGTCAGCGGGGGTAGAAAATTGCATCAGTGGGAGAAATATGGCCCTATCTTTGGTGTCAGGAAAAGAATAATGTTCCGTTGTTGGTGTCATGTGAGAAATAATGCCCATCATTGGTGTCAATGGGAGAAAAAGGGCCATATCGTTGGTGTCAGGGGAAAAAATAGTGCCCATCATTAGTGTTAGTGAAGGAATAGTGCCCCATCATTGGTGTCAGTGGGAGGAATAGGGCCCTATCATTGGTATTAGACATATGCATTGTGCACTGCTAAAAATCTTGTTTCATTTCACTCCGGGGTTTTTTTGTTTGTTTGTTTTTGGGGTTATTTATTATGATCACAATTCGAAAATTTTAAAGTTCGAGAATAAGAAAGAAAATCCTAAAATTCAAAAAGAACGAAAATCCTAAAATTTTTAATAATAACTATTATTGGAATTGGAATTTCAATTGGAAATTGGAATTTCAATTGGAATTGGAATTTCAAATTTGGCTGTTAGTAAACATAAGGAATTATGAATTTATCCAAAGTTACGACTTATCCAAAATAACTAATGCCATATCTAAAAAAATGGAATGGATCAAATTAATAATAAATAATAATAATAATAAAACATTTTTATTATTATTATTATTATTATTATTATTGTTATTTATTATTATTAATTCGTTAAGTTCCATTTGTTTAGATACGGCATTCGTTATTTCGGATAGTTAGTAATTTTGGATAAATTATTTTTCGTTACGTTCACTAACAGCCAAATTTGAAAGGAAATTCCAGTACCTTTAATTTAATAGTTAGTCATTATTTCAGATTTTCAAATTTTCAAATTTACGAATTTTATGAATTTTCTCATTTAAAAATTAGCGAATTTTTACATTTTCGAATTTACGAATTTTCGAATATTCCAATTTTAGAATATAATCAGTGGGAGGAATAGTGTTCCATTATTGGTATAAATAGGAAGTATTGTGCCCATCTTTGGTATCATTGGGAGGAATTGTGCCCCATCATTGATGTCACTGCAAAGACGAGTGTCGCATCATTGGTGTCAGTGGAAAGAATAATGCCTCACAACTACTGGTCTAGGGCACTCGTTTTTATGAACAAAAGCAAAGCACTAGCACTTTGTGAATATTGATGCCTTATTTTTCCTTTTACAAAACTGCAACTTTGAATGGACACACCACAACTACAACCCCAGCTTTTGCCTTGTGGTTGTGGGGTGGACCCCATTGGCTTAATTGGGGAAGGAAGCACCACATGCCAACTCAACATGCTGTTAAATTTTCTCCTGCGGGTTTATAGTCTCCCCTGGGGGTAAGTTAGGTTTTGGATGGGCAGTCAAGAGGGTGGTAAAACCATGACTTAACTCCCTATTTTTGCCACCCACTAGCCGCCAATATGAAAGAGGTGGTCAGTGGAAAACTGGTCTTTTACATTGGTGGTTGGTGTAGACCAGAGGTCAATTCACCAATGCTCACTTACAGATGTCAAGGAAGAAACCTCTGAAGGACCTCTGAAGGACCCCTAGGATTCCACTCACAACAGTTGCAAAAGGATGTCTCAACCAGCTGAGGGGGCTAGGGAGGGGGAACTGGTGCATTAAAAAAAAATGCAGAATGGCGGCTATAGCATGGGCATCTAGTTCTCTCAGGGTGTCTATTGATGTCCTCCCAAAACTGCGCCTTCTGCGCGCCTGATACGAAGTGCATCCAGCATGCTCTGTGAACTCTGTATCCTTCTTACACAGCTGATCACAGATTGGGGTAAAGGGGCAATCACAGGCCTTTTACCTCATGATCAACTGTGTCCAATCACAACTGATCAGGATGTAAACACGCTTGACGGATATCGGCATTTCTTTCCTCATGCTGTGACGGTGTGAGGAGAGGCAGAGCTGGTAACCGACAAGTGTGAAAGGGGACATCTAGACTGATAATCAGGGCACTGATTATGAGTGTGCTGATTATCAGTGCTGCCTATCAGTGCTGCCAGTCAGTGCCTCCTCATCAGTGCTGCCCATAAGTGCCCTTCAGTGCTGCCTAATAGTGCCCATTAGTGCCTCCTCATCAGTGTCCACCAGTGCTTCCTCATCAATGCCCATATGTGCTGCCTATGAGTGCCCATCAGTGGTGCCAATCAGTACTGCCAGTCAGTGCACATCAGTGATGCCAGTCAGTGCCTAATCATCAGTGCTGTCTACTAGTGCCCTTCAGTGCTGCCTACTAGTGCCCATTAGTGCTGCCTATCAGTGCCATCAGTGATGCATATCAGTGCAGCTTCATCAGTGCCTCCTCATCAGTGTCTGCCAGTGCTGCCTCATCAGTTCTGCCTCATCAGTGCCCACCAGTGCTACCTCCTCAATGCCCATCAGTGCAGCCTCATCAGTGCCCATCAGTGCAGCCTCATCAGTTCGCCTCATCATCGCCCATCTATGCTGCCTATCAGTGCCCATCAGTGCTGCCAATCAGTATTGACAGTCAGTGGCAATCAGGGCTGCCAGTCAGTGACTCCTCATCAGTGCTGCCTACTAGTGCCCTTCAGTGCTGCCTACTAGTGCCCATTAGTACTGCCTATCAGTGCAGAGTCATCAGTGCCTCCTCATCAGTGTCCACCAGTGCTATTTCATCAGTGCCACCTCATCTGTGCCCACCTAGTGCTACCTCATCAATGCCCATCAGTGCAACCTCATCACCCATCAGTGAAGTAGAAAAATGATCTGTTTGCACACACAATTTTATGACGGAAACCAAAAAAAATTGTATTTTTAAAAAAAAATGTTTGTTCATTTTTTATTGTTTATCAAAAAAAAAAAAACAGCGGTGAATAAATATCTCAAAAAGAAAGCTCTATTTGTGTGGGAAAAATATATAAAAATGTCATATAGTACAGTGTTGCATGACCGCGCAATTGTCATTCAATTTGAGACAGCGCTGAAAACTGGCCTGGGCCGGAGGGGGGTGAAAGTGCCCGGTAGGCAAGTGGTTAAGCTGATCTCCTTAACGTTATTACAGTTTAAAACTATAACTGTGCATTTTCTTTACATATTTGCAGTTCATAACATTCCTTGTTGCGTGTTCTTCCTCTTCAGTTGTCACCGGCTGAGATTTTGTCAGTAAATAGTGCATCATCATATAGAAAAAAAGAAATCCCCTGCTTTCTTGATAATTGCCAAGATATAATAGCAATTCACTAATACCTTCAACATTTCTTGGATGGGAATTTTGGAAGTTCCGTGCCATCCTCTGATGCAATGTTTTCCCGGGTCTTTCAGGAAGGTCCTGCCCCTCAGCCAATGACTGCGTCATTATATTAGTAATGTAAACATCATGATCACATGAATGAGGGTGACGAGGTGCCTCCTGACCAGCAGAAAAACCCTTTTTACTCTGATGTTAGGTGGAATTCCTTCAGGTTTGTTTTATTGTTGGTATGGAGGTTGACATACGCTTTATGATCTATTCAATTTGATATAGCGTTATGCAATTGCAAAAAAATAAATATTAAATCGAACTTTGTGACCTGGGAGTATTTTAATTTTGGGATGCAAACCACTTGGATTGCAATATGGCCCCACTGAAGTCAATGAAATAGATTGGCAGTCAGACAGAAATTGTACTTAAAATCTTTATTTGCATTGTCTTACCTCCACCTTCCATTAACGGCAGTTCTGCAGGGATTCTAAATATGACTGTTCAGACCAATAAGCACCAGAGTTGGACCTAGTGCACACTGCAATCAGCACTCAGTAACGGAACTGATAAGCCACACCCCCTCTGGGTCTCTGCAATACAAGTCTGTGTGAGCACACTTGTGTTAAGGGGCTGTGGCTGTTACTGAGCTCTGCCAGCACAGAGCACAGCATTGTGAGGCCTGGAAGCAACAATTTCTGTATAATGCTTTCGAAAATATGTCTATGCTCAGAACTCCAGGGTAGTGGTTTCTCACAATGATGACCAGTGTCTTCTGCTTCTTTTTCCTTAACCGGGGTGGCTGGTCTGGTTACCACCCACTTTGTAATGTTTTAACGTATAGCATCCCTCCTTCATAGGAGGAGGCTAGTCTTTATCTCAGGGTGGATCCACAACCACAGTGGAGAACGTTACATGACAAGGAATGGCGCCAGTCACTTTAGGATCTTTTAGGTTATATTGCTCCGGCTCACAGGGAAAGAGGGCTAGGGTTAGGTCTTCAATAGCCTACAGCAGGGATCTCCAAACTACGGCCCTCCAGCTGTTGTGGAACTATACATCCCATAAGGCATTGTATAACTCTGACATTCACAGACATGACTAGGCATGATGGGAATTGTAGTTCCTGAACAACTGGAGGGCTGTAGTTTGGAAACCCCAGGCCTACAGGCTTCCAGACTCCATTGCCTCAAAGTAATACCAGGACTCTCAGAGAGCAGGCACTCAGCCCCCCCATCAGCATACATTGGAATAAATAAGGGCCTGGACTCTCTAAGAGCAGCAACCATAAGTCCTTCAGCAGACATCCATCAGGCTCTTCTACATCATAATGCGCCCTCCTAGATCAGGCAGGGCCACTCAGCTGAATCTACGTTAGGCCTATAGATTTCAGGCCTACACAGCACAAACTCCGAACGTATCCTCCCCAGGCCTCGGCCTGTAGAAGTGCAAGATTGTCAGGCCACTCCCTGAGCCTTAATAACCCCTCCCAGCATGCGCCACTGCAGAAAACTACTAGTATGAGCCAAAAGGGACTTAGAGGCCCAATAGCAAAAGACTTTCCAAGCCCCCATAACTATAGTCCTAGGCATGTGTGACACCAGGTTACAACAGTAGAGTACAGCAGCAACTCTAAAACATAAGGAGGAGACCCACTGAGCATCTAACAATTGTCCCAGGTTAGTTACAACCCAGGAAAGATACATTTAGACACACTCTAAAGTGCAGGGCGGGCACAAAAGGAACATGCTTGTGTCAGCATTGCCGTAGCAGATGCGGCATGTGGATCACCTCAGTTTTTATGGGGGGTTGCCTACTTATGGGGAGAGGAAATTTGGGTAGAGACAGGGCGGTGACATTGCAGCCTCCATCCTGTCCAATCATTTATTCATTGAGAAAATTGAAAGATTTCTCTGAATGGCGCTGGTGCCAAGCCAGAAACCTCCTGTGCTCACAATGCAGTAGGCTCCACAAAGGAACCAGAAGTTAATGGAGATCACTGGAGTAGTGATACCTACTACAGAGTTTTCCAGCTTCTAGAGCAGTGGTCTCCAGAATGCAGCTCGGGGGCCAAATGCTTGGGCCCTTTGCTTGCTTTTATCCCATCCTTGGGACACTATTTCATTCACTGATACCAGCAATGGGGCATAATCCCCCCCCCCGATGATACCAATGAAGGGGGCACATTTCCTCCCAATGACACCAACAATGGGGGCTCAATTCCTCTCAATGACACCAACAATGGGGCACAATGACATCAATGATGGGACACAATTACTCCCACTTACACCAATAATGGGGTGCAATTACTCTCACTGAAACAAACAATAGGGATTTTTTTTTCCTCACTGACGTCGGAACCTTTTATACTCCCACTTGCCACAATGCTCCCATCTGTATGGTTTCTGCCTATTATCCAGCACTTTTCTTAGTTGTTTGGAGATAGGGCAACTTCAAGACAGTATGAGCAGCACCAGAGCACACTGAGTAGACTACACTAGCCAATCACAGCTCTCTGTGCAGACAGCAACTACATGTACCTAGCTGTCTCTCTGTTAAGCAGAGAAATCAAAAAAATTTTACACTAATCCTAGCACCTGTTCCCAATATGCAAAGTCTGAATGGAGCCTGACCTAGATCAAACCCTGATCTAGCTATTTAACCACCTGAGCTCCAGAAGATTTTACCCCCCTTCATTACCAGGTGTTTTTTGCTATCCAGCACTGTGCTACTTTAGCTGGCAATTGGGTTGTCATGAAACACTGTACCCAAATTAAGTTTATATAATTTTTTTTCACACAAATAGATCTTTCTTTTGGCGGTATTTGATGCTGCCATGTGGCCTCAGGTGGGCAAACTGAGGGCCTGAATCGAGAGAGAGAGTGTGTTGCCATGTGGCCTAGGTGGATAAACTTAGGGACCTGAATTCAAGAGAGAGTGTGCTGTCATGTGACCTCAGGTGGGAGTCCTGAGAGCCTGAATTGAGAGAGAGAGTGTGCTGCCATGTGGCCTAGGTGGGAGTCCTGAGGGCCTAAATTCAGAGAGAGAGAGTGTGCTGTCATGTGACCTCAGGTGGGAGTCCTGAGAGCCTGAAGTTAGTGAGAGTGACCTTGGTTCTGCATAGAGCTGGCTAAAGAGGCTGTCTATTGAAGATCTGGTCTAGTATCACTGGAGTGTCCCTTGGAAGTTGGAATGAGGCTACCAGCTGTCCCTGGACATTTTGTAAGTACAGACAACCTAAAGGATCTATAGACTTATGCTTTTAACACCTCTGGTGTACTATATAGAAGGCTGAGGGTAGCCAAAGGAAACATTGGCTAGTTTTCTAAGAGCTTGTCCAACTGTTTGCTACTGCATAGGACTGTGCCCAGTACTTTTGGATTGCCGCCAAGCAGTCTACTGTAACTGTCTACTGTAACTGGCTTATACCTGAGGAGCTGTGCCCTGCTACTACTACTACTACTGAAGGACTTTGCTCGCTCCTGAAACAACTTAGTGCTATTTCTTGTTGGAAGAACAACAGCAAGTAATGTAAAATAGCTTTTTATGCTGTGAACTATATATATGCATTATACCTGTCTATACCAGTAGGTGGCACTTCAGTATTATAGTTTAAAGAATCCATGATATGATGTAATCACAGGATGTACCTGCATCTAAATTCAGTGCACTTGTTTGGTGTTCAGTTCCTGTCTCCATGCAGTAAAGGCATGCTTTTCCATTCTCCATGAAAGTAAAGCAGTTTACTGTATTCAATAGGCTACAGTGCATCATTACAATACTCTGCACAACAGGTTATGGGCCCCAGGCACCGAGCAGGCACTAGAGCAAAGAATTCTGCAAGTCGGTGAGTACTGTATACAAGCTACTGAAAGATGGCAAGGGGTTCAGATGTGAAGTTTGCAATTGCAAAGCTGAACAATGGCAATTACTAGCTGAGGAAATTTTAAGCAAGGATGACTTGTGGCAAGTGTTGAATACAGACAGACCCACAAACGGAGAGACGGAGCTATGGGACAGAAAAGGTAGACAGGCAATGCGACTATAAGCTTGCTAGTGTAAGATGACCAGCTTATCCACATAAAAACAGAGAAAATGGCCAAAGGTATGTGGACTTCATTACAAAAGCTGCATGAGTGTTCAAGCCTCAACAGCAAGCTGTTTTTGCTAAGAAAGCTATATAAGTTGAGACTAGAAGAAGGCCAGCAAATGTGTAACAACGTGAATGCTATGCTAGAAATAATAGAGCAGCTACACACCATCAAAGGGACATCAAAGATAACCATATTGTTGCCCTACTCCTCTGCAGCCTTCCAGAGACAAATACTGCTCTTATTAACACTTTAGAAACCAGACCCGAGGAGGAGCTAAAACTAGAATTTGTCAAAGGGGGGGGGGGGCGCATGTGCGGCGCGATGCTGGACGCACGCATCTGAGCTGAGCTCCATCTGACCGGTTCTGCCAGGCAAGAATCCCGGGGCCAAATCGCCACCAAAACCACCAGAAATAACACAGCACCCCTGCGGAACGCCCTGGTGCATGCCAGTAAGGAAAAAAACAAGCAACGCTCCCAGGACACGCTGACAAACTTTCTCCTGGACCTGGAGCGCTCCACTAAAGCAGGAAAGAGGACCAAAATGCGCTGGCTCACACGTCTCCAGCAGTTCCATGCAGACACAGATTCTGCCAGCTACAAACTGTGAGTACACTCTCCCCCTCACTAAGGCCGATCTTGATGTTAGCTTAACAGCCATAGATGAGAAGCTAGTGGGGAAGCTATAATCTGAGTTAAGCAAAACTACCAGCGCCCAATCACAAGAGATATCCAGCATTGGAGGTTGCACCGACATTTTGGAAACTAAGCATGACGAATTGTCACTGGCCCACAATGACCTCAGAAAGGAATATGAAACCTTTGCAGACAGCTTCTCTTTTATGCAGGCACATATAGAAGATTTAGACAACAGGAACAGATGCAACAATATAAGGGTACGTGGTATCCCTGAGTCCATTACGGATCTAAATCAAACCATCAATAATTATGTTCCATAACCTTGTACCTGACAAGCCTCTGTCTGCCTTTGCCTGTGACAGTCTACACAGAGCACTCCGTCCCAAACCAACCCCAGACAAGTCTCCACGTGATATAATAATGTGCATGAAGGAAATACTCCAAATATTGAGCTGGATGGTATTAGACTGCAGATATATATAAAAATCAAACAAAAGGTGTTGCGCTACCTGAACTAAATATAATTAAAGTGCTTATGCTTATAGTGACAGTATTATTAAGTGATAAAAGATAATGGTGGATATTAGTGCACTGCCTAAAGCCGTATGACTAAACTATACTAAATTAGAATAAAAGTGCTTAGTGCTTATATGAAAAACAATAGTGTTAAATGAATGGCCCACTCCCGGGAGCAGTGTCTCCTTCTTATTAAGTTATAAATTATTCCTTTAAATAAATATGTGATGAATAAAAAATATAAAATTATGCCCAATTATAATATGAAAAAATCCAAGGGTTGTGAAGCTTTTCCAACAAAATAATCCTTGAATAATCAAGTGAAAGGGATATCCTGTCTGTTACAACTCATATGTCAAGAATATCATGTACTTTACATAAACATGAATATCTCCAAGCAGAGTACATAGAATACTTTCCCTTATATTAAAATGTGCAACACACAATGCATGCTTGAACAGAAAAGCTATGTAAATAAAATCTTTAGTGAAATAAAAAATAAATAAAATACAGTGACCAGTGATTATTTGTTCAGTGATCTCCTTAATGGGGAGATGAAATAAAGAAGTCTATGTGTGAGCTGAAATAAGGTGACCAGTGGCTTATTCAGTGCTTCTCAATGACAGGTGCCAGCAACCGTGTTTTGTGATTCCTGTATCTCCAGTGTACACGGCACACTAGGTAAAGTGGCCCCTTACCTTACTGCTGTAAGGTAAACAGCAAATCAAACAAACAACAGGATCCAGGGGTTGTGCCCTAATTACTGGTAGATGGATATTGGTCCCCTCGGCTGGGTTTATTTCTCAGATAGTTTCCATATGGGTCCCTGGACATTTTGTAAGTACAGACAACCTAAAGGATCTATAGACTTATGCTTTTAACACCTCTGGTGTACTATATAGAAGGCTGAGGGTAGCCAAAGGAAACATTGGCTAGTTTTCTAATTTGCTAAGAAGCTCCTGTCAGGAGCAGCCCGGGACAGGAGCTTCTTAGCAAATTTGAATCCCTTTAGGGACCCAGAATTCATGGGCAGTTTCATAGACAGGTACAGGAAGATGAAATGCAAGTATGGACAAAGAAGCAACACAGAAAACAACAAAATGGCTGCCTAATGACACATCTGAACAGCCGGGGGGCACAGCCTATGGTAGCAGACCTCTATGGATGCTATTGAAGCCTAAGACCCATATGGAAACTATCTGAGAAATAAACCCAGCCGAGGGGACCAATATCCATCTACCAGTAATTAGGGCACAACCCCTGGATCCTGTTGTTTGTTTGATTTGCTGTTTACCTTACAGCAGTAAGGTAAGGGGCCACTTTACCTAGTGTGCCGTGTACACTGGAGATACAGGAATCACAAAACACGGTTGCTGGCACCTGTCATTGAGAAGCACTGAATAAGCCACTGGTCACCTTATTTCAGCTCACACATAGACTTCTTTATTTCATCTCCCCATTAAGGAGATCACTGAACAAATAATCACTGGTCACTGTATTTTATTTATTTTTTATTTCACTAAAGATTTTATTTACATAGCTTTTCTGTTCAAGTATGCATTGTGTGTTGCACGTTTTAATATAAGGGAAAGTATTCTATGTACTCTGCTTGGAGATATTCATGTTTATGTAAAGTACATGATATTCTTGACATATGAGTTGTAACAGACAGGATATCCCTTTCACTTGATTATTCAAGGATTATTTTGTTGGAAAAGCTTCACAACCCTTGGATTTTTTCATATTATAATTGGGCATAATTTTATATTTTTTATTCATCACATATTTATTTAAAGGAATAATTTATAACTTAATAAGAAGGAGACACTGCTCCCGGGAGTGGGCCATTCATTTAACACTATTGTTTTTCATATAAGCACTAAGCACTTTTATTCTAATTTAGTATAGTTTAGTCATACGGCTTTAGGCAGTGCACTAATATCCACCATTATCTTTTATCACTTAATAATACTGTCACTATAAGCATAAGCACTTTAATTATATTTAGTTCAGGTAGCGCAACACCATTTGTTTGATTTTTATATATATTATCTGGGGGTTAGGGTTTATACCCCTGCCGGTGGTTTGCTGCAACCTACCTTTACAAATAGTTTAGGCCCTTGACGACAGCACGGGGATACTCCAACTTACTAGACTGCAGATATACCCCAATATCTCCCCTGCGACCCTGGATAGAAGACGCAGGATGAAGGAGGTCACCAATATCCTCCAGTCAGCCAGAATCAAATACCAATGCGGCTTCCCCTTTAAATTATCCATTATGCACAATGGTACCACACACACGGTATACAATGTCATTGAGCGAAAAGACCTATTAGTCAAGCTGGGCTTACTTGAACAAGCTCTACCTCATCGCTTTCCTTCTACAACCAGATCATCTCCTATCCGGTCTACTCCCAGACGCACGCAGAGAGATCAAAGAAGATTTAGTCAACCCTTCCAAGATCTCGCAAGATAACCTCCTTAAACTGACCATACTTTACATATATGGTTTCACCATTTGTCAGTTACGACCCTTGTTAATGCAAATAGCATCACCGGGACACCCCCCCCCCCCCATTTGTTCTTCCTTGGTCAGGAAATAACTATTATGCTGGCTAATTTCGGGACTTCTGTATCTGATTTTTGACACCCCCCTTAATTTGTCTAGATTCCTGTTCCACTTCGTCCACAAAATACTCCAACGAATACAACACACCTATATTAGATGCTGTTTTCTCTTACTGGTTCAATTTGTCTCCTAAGCTAATTATTCTTCCATCTTTAATTGTGCACTAACATACTTTTCAGCTTGCAGCCTTTACAGGTGAACTATATCTAATCATGTATGTAATTCCACCCCTCGGACTGAGTTCTGTGCATTATAGACTTCTGAAGCACAACTCCTCTAAGGATGGACATCTGGGGTTACATGTGAGATGCACTATGTTATCTGCAGGTCCCCCCCCCCCTTTGTTAACCTGTTTTACCTTCTCTGTTCTGATGCATTTTCCCTGTTAACGGTGACACCTGATTTATATCACTTTGTGGTTTATGATGCTAATCGCCCTGATATCTAATGGTATCTAATGGTAGCATATCTTTTTATGTTGCAAAATTTTCATAACTATGTACTTTTTTCATTTTTTTTTGTCATATAAGCATTTATTATGGTGCCTGGCACATCCGCCGTCGCTGGTTTGTTCCCCACTCTACCTCTGTGGTCTGCTACCTCACCCCCCAGGATGGAGTGGCAGACTCCGTTGGTGGAATTAGGACTGAATTGTCCTCAGGTTGAATTTGACAGGCTAGGCGACCTTATGTTTGTTTTTATGTTTTTTCTATTGTGATTTTCGCCCTTCTGGCCACATTTCATGTTGACAGTCTAATTTTGAAATGTTGTTGGCCAATCTCGCCCTTATACCAAAACCCCAAAAAGACCACTCCCTACCACAACATTTTTGCCCCATCTCAGTTCTCAATAATGACCTAAAGCTGTTTGGGAGACTTTTGCCAAACAGACTCCGTCATTACATCATTGATACATACTGATCAAACCCAGGCAGACAATTAATAGATAATATCAGATTAGTTACAAATATTGCCCAAGATGCCAACCTCTACTCCCACACTGTATGCCTCCTAAGCCTTAAAATACATAAGGCCTTTGATAGTGTCAATTGGTCATATTTAAATCACCTTCTCCCCAAATTCTGAAAAATTCATTCATGGTTTCAATGCACTCTACCACTCACCTCAGACAAAAATCAAAATTCCAGGCAACAACTCAGACTTCTTTCCCTTAAGTAGAGGAACCAGACAGGGCTGCCCTCTCTCCCCTCTCCTATTTGCACTAGCAATAGAGCCACTTGCACACGCTATCAGAAAAAATTTAAACATAAAAGGTTATCATAAAGGCTCTGACCAATTTAATCTCAGTCTATATGCAGACGACACCCTGTTATTTCTAACTGACCCCCTAATATCACTACCCAATCTCCTTTCTGAACTAAACTCTTTTCACAAACTATCAGGCCTTTTTATCAATGTAAGTAAATGCTCAGCTTTACCCATAAATTACCCCCCAAACATTTTATCCTCTCTGCAAAAAAACTTCAACTTAATTTGGTCTTCTAGCTCATTCAAATATTTTGGAATACACATCACACCCTCCCATAAACTTTTATATAAAGCTAACTACCCACCCCTTTTCCCACATATAAGTGCATTATTTAAAAGTTGGTACTCCTATCATATTTCCTTTTTAGGTAGGATCAGGGAGGCACGGAAACGCAGGGCTGGCATGACCAATGCTAGGGAACCCCTGTAGGGTTAACTTTTGAGAGAGAGGAAGAAAGAGGGGGTGGAGCTGAGAGTCAGGAAGAAAGGGGGGCGGAGCGCTATATAAATAGGGGGAGGAGTCAAAGACATCAAGCGTGGGTCACAAGTTTAGGAAGTTGCTGGAGAGAGGACGCTGGGTGAGACCACAGGCTTGGGCGGCGGTGATTGCAGGGCGGAACGGGGGGTTTTAAACAGGCTGCGGGACATTGTGTGGACTATTGGCAGCATGGGGGACGTAGCTGAACTGATTAAGCGGCTCAGAGCGGCGGCTGTGACACGGGGGACGGATTGGCTACAGACACAGGTGGCGGCCATCACGCGGGAGGCGGCGGGGGGGCCTGTTGCAGGGGGGGATGTTACACCACGCGCTCTGCAGTCCAGACCACAGGAGCGCTTCTCTCCTGGCACCTCCACCAGAGCCCACCGCCTTACAAGGAGCCCGATAGCGGACCCGCCGGCCCCCCGCCAAACGGTCTTCAGCGGGGGCTCAGGGGGGGTCCGGGCGGAATCCTCTTCGTGGGCGGGGCTTGGGGAGCGGGGGGTTAGAGATGGATGTCACCCCCTCCCCACCGGCGCGGTCAAGTGATGGAAGGAGAGCGGTTCCCCTTGCTGCCGTGGTGTTGGCGCCGCAGGGGGAGACCCGACGGAGGAGAAACAGTGCCACGCCTGCGCGCCAGCTACCAGACGCTGCTGGCAGGTCGGCGAGGAGTGGAAGTGGAGCCGTGAGGGAGGACAGGGGCAGGCCTATGGGGCCCGCACGGGGACGCGGTGCGGGTGCCTTGCTCAGCAGAAGGGACGGTCGGGCCTATGGCGACGGCAGAGCAACTACCAGCACCGCTGACACACCCCGAACCGCCAGGCGACCAGAGGGTTAGCTACGCCTATGCTATCCACGGCAGATGGGCGTTCCGAAGGGGAGCTGTCGGGTTCCGAAGAGGAGGCCCTTGGTCGGGAGGAGGCTGCGGGAGTATCCGGAGCGATGGCTGACGGGAGGAGACCCACGCAGCCAGGTAAGGGGATAACAGTAAATGCTAATGTTTTGCCTGATGCTTTTGGGGTTATGTTGGGGGGGGGGGGCGGTTGGGAGTGCGGCGAGGGGCCGCATGGACGCTGGGTCGGCGGTACCGCTGGAGGCGGGCGTTCTGCCCGCCTCCTGCGGGACCCAGGAGTCGTTACAGGCGTTGTTGGGTGGTTTGAAGGATCTTATACAAAGATTTGCTGATAAATTGCGCCCTGGGTGGGGGATCTGGGGGTAGGGTCAGGTTTGGGTTCCCCTCCAGTGGGGGTGGGGTCACGAGGGGGGGAGGCCACTCAGGGGGCAGGGCCTGGGACTGGCTTATTGCAGGTGGCACACGGGTTGCTGGGTCAGGGCTCCCAACCGGTGGTTCCGGTGACGGAGTCTGGGAGCATGGCGGTGGAGGTGAGTTCTCAACAAGGGGCGGCGGCGCCGGTGGCTGGTGCGCACTCGGTAAGTACAGGGGAAGAGAAGACGGCAAAGGAGGCCGCGGCGCAGGTTGATTTAGTTCGGTTAGCGGATGCGGCTAAGTGTGAGGTTTATGTCTGTTACGAAGGACCCTTGGGGGCGCATCTCAAGCAGGAGGTGCGGAACAAGATAAAGAAGGGTGAGTATGTGGAGATCTTTTCATTACTCCCCTTAGAGAAGTTCAATTTGGATAGGGTCAAGCCCGATGATTTAAAGAAAGACGATGAGGAGAAGAGGAGGTATCGGCTGATACCGCGGACTTTCACTAAATGGCTGCAAGCGTTTGCCATTCTGGCAAGCGTGATTGGCGAGACAGCGCCGGAGCATTGCTCGGCCCTGTTTTGTTACATGGACGCCATCGGGGAAGCGCATAGAGTGTATGGGGGTACGGCTTGGCTGCGCTATGACGAGCAGTTTAGGCAGCGGAGGGCCGTGCGTCCCCATATTCGGTGGGACCACAAGGATATCAGCCTCTGGATGCGCTTGATGTCGTCAGCGCGGGTGAATTCACAGTTTTTTCAGGGGGGGGCGGGGGAACTCACGCCTCTGGACTTCCGGCCAGGAAAAAATTGGGGGTGTGCTGGCAGTTTAATGAAGGGGCCTGCAAGTTCGGGGGGTCCTGTCGATTTAAGCATGAGTGTTCCGGTTGCGGTGGCAATCACTCACTCTCCCGTTGTTTTAATAAAAAAGGCAAGCGTGCCGGGGAGCCTGCGTTCAAGAGGGATAACCCCGGTGAGGGTGGAAAAGATGCGGCCTTTCCTAAATAGGTACCCGGACAGGGGGGCAGCGCGGGTGTTAGGGGAAAGGTTCGCGGTGGGTTTTAGGATTCCGTGTTCATTGCAAGTGGTTCTTCTGATGGCCAAGAACTTACGGTCCGCATTGCGGAATCCGGGGGTAGTCAGCGAGAAATTAGCAAAAGAGGTGTCGTTGGGGAGGATGTGTGGTCCATTCGCGGAGCGACCGTTGCCAGATTTGGTGGTGCCTCCATTGGGGGTGGTGCCTAAGAAGGAGCCTAACAGGTTCCGGCTTATACATCATCTATCCTTTCCGAAAGGGGGTTCCGTGAACAACGCCATAGATCCTGAAGCCTGCACGGTGTCATACACATCGTTTGACGCTGCGGTGGACTGGGTGCGGCACTACGGTAAATGGGCCCTTATGGTGAAGTCTGACATCGAGGCGGCCTTTTGGCTGTTGCCGGTGCACCCGGAGAGCTTTCGGCTCTTGGGATGTTGTTGGCAGGAACAGTTTTACGTGGACCAATGTTTGCCCATGGGTCGTTCCGTGTCCTGTGCCTTGTTTGAACTGTTTAGTTCATTCTTGGAATGGGTGGTGCGAGATGTGTCGGGTTGGGCGTAAGTGATTCTTTACCTGGATGACTTCCTCGTAGTGGGCCCCCCTTCTTCCAATGTGTGTGCGATCTTTTTGGCCACGTTGCAGCACATTGCGGGGAAATTCGGGGTGCCACTGGCGGCCGACAAGACGGAAGGGCCGGCCGCGGTTTTAAGTTTTTTGGGTATTGAGATAGATACGGAAGTTATGGAATGCCGATTGCCGGGGGACAAGGTGGAAGGGCTGAAAAGGGAACTGCGGGAGTTGATAGGCGTGCGGAAGGTGCAACTGCGGAAGTTGCAGTCGGTCTTGGGTAAGTTGAATTTTGCTTGCCGGATCATTCCGATGGGCCGGGTTTTTTGCCGACGGCTGTCGGCGGCTACGGCGGGAACGCAGGTTCCGACCCACTTAATTCGGTTAACTAGGGAACATAGGGAGGACTTGCGGATTTGGCAGACGTTTTAGAAGGCTTCAATGGACTGTCGGTATGGATGAAGGGGCCGGTGAGTAACTTTGACATGGAATTGGTGATGGATGCGGCGGGGTCCACGGGCTATGGGGCCTTTTTTCAGGGACAATGGAGCGCGGAGGCCTGACCACGGACGTGGGTGGAGGCAGGGTATACAAGGAACCTAGTGCTGCTGGAATTGTTTCCGGTGGTACTGGCAATGGAACTTTGGGGAGTAACATGCCGGGATCTGAAAATCAGGTTGCACTGCGACAACATGGGCGTGGTGCAGGTGATTAATCGAATGTCGGCATCTTCGCATCTTCGGTGATTAGGCTGCTGCGCCATCTAGTGCTGCGGTGTTTGCAGATGAACATTTTCTTGTATGCCGTCCATATCCCGGGGGTAGACAATAATGTTGCCGATGCCTTGTCTCGATTTCAGTGGGAGAGGTTTCGGGCTTTGGCTCCGGATGCGGCGAGAGAGGGGATCCCCTGCCCGGGGTGGCTCTGGGAGGTTGCGTTGGAATCAATGCGGAATGGATCAGGAGGTCGGTGAGCGTTGCAACCTGGGCAGCATTCAGTAAAGTGTGGAAGGAATGGCTGGATTTTACATGGCTGGCGGATGCTGAGCTGGAGGGGGGGGGGGTGGTGATCAAGGGCTGTTGGTGATCTGTTTTATTTCTAAGGTCATGGAGTGCTCGGGGTCAGTGGCTTCGATCGAGCGTAAGCTAGCGGCGCTGGCCTTTTGGTTTAAGTTACGCGGGGAGTGGATTCCACGCAAGGGTTTTGGGTGAAACAGGCATTAAAAGGGTACCGTAAGGGCAATCCGCGGACAGATATGAGATGTGACGTTCTATATCTTACAGGTCATTTGTGATCAATTGGGGGAACAGTGCACTTCCAGTTATGAAGTGCGGTTGTTCCGAGCAGCCTTTTCATTGGTGTTCTTTGGGGCTTTTCGGGTGGAGGAGTTGGTTAGTCCGGCAAAGGCGGTTGGGGGAGGTCTGTTGGGTCAGGATGTGGCGCTGGGGACGGATAGGGTGATGTTGAAGATGCGTAGGTCAAAGACAGACCAAACGGGTAGAGGGGTGGACATATGGCTTTTTGCTTTGCCAGGTTCGGGGTTATGCCCGGTGTGGGTGATCTCGGAGTTTCTGGGGGTTAGACCTCAGGGGGTGGGCCCTTTGCTTATACATCAGGACAGGACCTTTTTATCCAGATTTCAACTTGTGTTCCGGAAGTGTTTGCGGGCTGGGGGTTTGGATTGCTCACAGTTTGCCTCCCACTCCTTCCGCATCGGGGCAGCCACAGAGGCTGCCAGATGCGGGTTGGATGAGGCTGTGGTCAAGAGGATTGGGCGAAGGGAATCGAGGAGGTTTAGGTCGTACGTGAGGCCACATCTGGTGTAGGTGAAGCTCGTGGGTTTTTGTTCGGGGGGGCTGTTTTACGGTGCGGGGGGACGAAAGTTTTTGGCTGGACGGGGGACACAGAAGGGTGTTGCACAGTTGCTTTAGTATTTTGTCTTTTCGTTTCAGAAGGAGGTCGCGAACGCCTCATCTGGATATTGGGGCACTCCTACGTTTTTTGGGGTGCCAGGAGAGTGGATGTCAGGCCAGAAGGAAGGCAGCTGGGGATTTCTCATAGGGAAGCAAGCATAAGGTGGTTGGGGATCCCTGGGATGAAGTGGAGCAGGGTTGTGCCGGAAATTCATCGGTACGCCAGACTGGATAGTGCTACATGTGGGGGGTAATGGATAGTGCTACATGTGGGGGGTAATGATTTAGGGGTCCGGTCAACTAGGGATCTCATTGCGGATGTCGAACGGGACTTTCTAATGCTTCGGAGGGATTTTCCTAGTATGGTGGTAATCTGGTCCGACATCATTGCACGGACTACGTGGCATATGGCTCGATCAGTGGTCAGGCTCAATAAGGCCAGGATTAAGGTGAATAAAGCCCTGGGTAGGTTTGTGACGAGGAATGGGGGATTGGTAATGAGGCACACGGAGTTGGAAGTAAATGTGGGCATGTACCTTCGGGGGGATGGCGTGCATCTCACGGCTGTGGGGACCGACCTTTGGGGCCTGGGGGTGCAGGATGGGATTGAACGGGCTCTGCGGGTGTGGAGGGGCCCTTAAGGCTAAGGTGGTCATCCTTGCGGGCAGTGGCGGTGTCTTTGGTCTTTGACGGGGTAAAGAAAATGATGTGATGGAAGTGTGTGGGGGGGCTCATAGGTGGTATGTGCCCCCTTTTGGTGTATCCCAGCGGAAGGGTAGGCTGGGATACCGGTTTGGTGGCACTGCGGGAAGGTGGGTTGTCTCCGGGCTGTTAAACGGCCGGAGGCCTGGTATGGTAAAATTTTGGTCCCGCAGTGCATTGGGAAAAAGGTAACGTTAAGTGGAACCGAGGTACCGTCAAAGACCAAACGACTGGGAGTTGTAATTGCTGTTGCAATATAAGTATTTTTCTATTATAGCAATAAAGTTATTTAAGTTTTTTGGTTAAATAAAGGCTGCTATGGCCAATTTTATACTCCAAACTCCGGTGTGGTCTATTTATTGGGAAAGGGGTCAGGTAAAATGGGAAAGGTAAAGGTATGGGTAATTAAATGGAATATTTCCGGGAAGGGGTGTAATTACCAAATGCATAGGTCATGTGCTTTTAAAATTACTATCCTCCCCAAGCTCCTATATTACTTTAGAGATCTCCCCATCAATATACCTAAATCACGAATAGATGCCCTTCAACAGGAAATTAATAGATTTGTATGGGATAATAAAAAACCTAGATGTAGCTACATTCTTATGCATAACTCACAAAACAAAGGTGGTTTTGGTCTTCCGCACCTCTGGCACTATTACTTAGCGGCCAGACTCACACATATAGCACAATGGCAATCCTTAGATATCCATATCCCCTGGCTCAGATTTGAATCCTCCTCTATCGACCCTCTATACCTAAAGTGCATTCTATGGTCTAATACAAAACTACACCACATTCTGCTTAGGAATAACACGATAGTGGTCCACTCCAGGGCCGTCTTTAATATTGATTGGGCCCTGGGCAAAAATTTGCTTAGGGCCCCCCCTCCCCCCATGCAATTTCGCTCTCCACCTTCTCTGAGACATACAATAAATAGCAGCTAGACTTAAAATCAGTTTACTGTATCAGATCAGGCAGCGATTGCGATTGGTTTCCAGAGGTTACAGCACATCATTACTGCTTACTGACTGGTTGCTAGAGGTTACAGAACTCCTTAAGGCTCACTGATTAGTTGGTAGAGGTTACAGCACATTTCTGCTTGTTGATTGGCTGCTAGAGATTGCTGTACAGTAATACTGCTCACTGGTTGCTATAGGTTACAGCACATCTTCTCCTCACTGCAGGGGGGCATGCTATACCTATGAATGCTGCCTTTATTTACATATCAATGCAGTTGGCCTCAGCTATTTACATATGCATGTCACTGCTATTTACATATGAAT
This sequence comes from Lithobates pipiens, assembly GCF_037356315.1. Taxonomy (NCBI): domain Eukaryota; kingdom Metazoa; phylum Chordata; class Amphibia; order Anura; family Ranidae; genus Lithobates; species Lithobates pipiens. The sequence continues at coordinate 39,493,284 of NW_027507748.1, read as the reverse complement.
ACCAATATTTACATGTAAACACAGGTCTGCAGGTGAGTCATCTGTACACAAGAGGGCAGAGCTGGGCAGCATTAGTAGCAGCACAGGACTAAAACTTCAAGGGACAAGGGAATGTAAACTGGGATAGTTGGCAAGTATGAGGCAGCTGCTTTGGGCCCCACAACAATGACAGGGCCCAGGGCAGCTGCCCCTTTTGCCCTGCCTTAAAGATGGCCCTGGTCCACTCTATACAACTATGGAACAAAATTAAAAAACAGTATAATCTTATATCAGATATCTTCCCATTATTCTCATATCTAGGAAACCCTAAATCCCCTCCCGCGTATCCAGACAACTCACACTTCCTCAAATGGATCCAAAAAGATCTAACTATGTTTAAATCCTTAGTTATAAAACTGAAATTCGCCTCTTTCACATTATTACAATCTCAATATAAACTCCCCTCCTCAGAACTTCCTCAATATCTCCTAATCCAAGATTTTTTTGCTAACCACTTCTCCCTGATTATCAATCCCCCCGAGTACCCTATTTGAACAGATTTGCACCTCTTCCTCTAGAGACAAAGGACTGATCTCACAAATATACAATTTTCTAAATAGCTTACATCTACCAGAAAAAACGGTTCTTTTGCTACAGTGGGAAGCAGACCTGGAGTGTTCTCTCCCCATCGAAGCTTGGTATAAGATAACTAACAATCTGTGCAAAAGCAACTGTGCAGCAGCTTTGAGAGAAACCCCACTAAAACTGATTACTAGATGGTATATGACACCTGCCAAAATCCACTCTTTTTACCTCTTGGCTTCTCCTGCCTGTTTCAGGGGATGTTTAGATGAGGGAAAGTACCTCCACACCTTTTGGAGCAGTAAACTGAAAATGAAAATTACCCTCTCAGCACAAATATGCATACTATATGCTGATGTTCTGGAAATCCCCCCCATGCAATAGACTGCTTCATTCGCTGATCAGCTCTATTCAATGGATGATCACCATTAACTGGGAACCACACAACTTACCTTGGTCCCAGGTATTGTCCAGAATGGATGCTCTAATCCTGCGTACATGCGGCCGGAATTCCGGCCAGAAAAAGGCCGATGAGAGCTTTTCATTGGAAAATGTGACCGGGTCCGTGTGTATGCTCCATCAGAATTTAGCTGTCCGAATTTCCGCCAGCCAAAAATTGATAGCATGTTCTCAATTTTCCCGACGGAAAAAACTTTCTATCTGTAATTCCGATCGTGTGTATGCAATTCCGACACTCCAAAAAATCACGCATGCTCAGATTCAACTATGAGACAGAAGCTATTGGCTACTGGCTATTGAACTTCCCTTTTCTAGTCCCGTAGTACGTGGTGGATGTCACCACATTCTTGGTGGTCGGAATTTGGTGTGACCGTGTGTAGGCAAGACAGCTTAAGCGGAATTCCGTTGGAAAAACCATCAGAGCTTCTTCCGACGAGAATTCCGATCGTGTGTACGCGGCATTATATTATCTGAGAGGATCCACCACAGACTCTCAGACAGTATGCATTCCTTCCATAAAAAATTTAACTACTGGTCCCTACCATAGAAATAAAACACTCATATCATGTAACCTATCTTACAACCTCCCAAATACAATCTCTCACTATCGTGTTGGCTCCTATTATCGGATTATATTAAGCTAACACTTCAGAATGAATAAGCCAAGGTATTCCGTTTTTTACCCATTTTGTATTTCTTATCTTCAATACATCAAACCGCCTAACTAGTGATAACTTTATACGCCTTGTCTAACCCGTATAAGACACCTCATCAATGTATGTATTGTCTTGCTTTGTACTGAATGCCTGTCATTTTCCTGTCTTTCAAATGAAACTTTTGTAATAAAAAAATAATAATTTGTCAAAGGGAAATTAATTGATGAATATGACAGAAGGAAAGAAAACATGCACTCTGCTGACAAAGCTCTTAAGATGTACAAAGACACAAAGCCCAACAAAGAAATCAGAGCCTGTTTTCACTGTAAAAGGACCGGCCACTTAAAAAAGGAATGTTCTATCCGCAAAGCCAAGCAGCGAAAGCTATCAATAAAAGAACAGCCACAAAGGAAACTGTGGCCACATTATTGATTACAGTGCAAAAGAAAATGTTTCCTTAGCAAATGGGAAAAGCATTACTGTAGAAGGTCCTGAACTGCATTACACCACAAGACAAAAAGAGTATCCTTGTAAAGAAAGTGCTGTATGTTCCAGAACTAGAAGGCAGCTTCTATCACTGAAAAGTCTTGCAAATGACGGTCTCACAGTTAAAGTGGAAGTAAACTCCCCTATCGTTTTCAGCCAAGGAAGCTGCCATCTTTGCCTCTGTTTAATCTTCAACTGCTATGGTGCTGCACATGTGATTCGTTATGACACCAGCCATTGGATGGTTTCATAGTTTGGCTGAGAGCACAGCCAATGTGCAGTTAGCATTCCCAGCATGCCTTTTTTTTTTAACTGTTTAAATCCATGGGTTTACTTCCACTTTAGGTTTCAGGGTGATGAATGCACAATTCATGAAGATTTGACAATAATGCCTTGCAAAGTGCTCATGCAATTGCTGTATTGAAGCAAAAGTCACACATGCTCCCCTTCCACAGGCATCTCAAAAAAAAAAAAAAAACACCCACCCCCTGCAGCTCATACACAGTGACGTATGCGGCCCAATGAAAACTCCTACGTCAGGCGGGAACAGATATCTACTGACATTCATTGATGATTATTCCAGGTATACAACTACTTATCTGATAAAACACAAGAATGAAACATGATAGAAACTTCAAGAGTTCATTACCATGTCTAGCAACAAATTTCAATACAAACCAAGAATAATACGCACCGAAAATGGAGGAGAATACATAAGCAAAGAAGTGGTCTCTTTCCTGATGAGACAAGGAATAGTACACCAGACAACCACACCATATACTTCTGAACAAAACAGTGTAGCAGATAGGAAAAATCACTCTCTTATAGAAATGGCCAGGTGTATGTTGTCGGATGCCAACCTATCTCACAAGCTCTTGGGAGAAGCAATCATGGCTGCAACCTACCTACAGAACAGAGTACCCTCAAGAGCCATTAAAAGTACTCCATTCAAAATGTGTCATGCATCAAAGCCTAGCATAGGGCACATCAGAGTGTTTGGATGTAAAGCATATGCGTATAGTCCAAGTGAAAAGCGATCCAAACTGGAGAACAGAGCCATAGAGGGCATTCTAGTAGGCTACATTGAGCAAACAAAGGGTCACAGAATCCTGCACCCAAAGACTGACAAGGTGACACTAAGCTGTAGTGTTTATTTTAATGAGAGCCTATCACCAGAAACACCAATCCCTGAAAGCTGTGAAGTGAATATACCCAGCAAACCAGAAAAATATTATCGAACCTTTGCAGGAGTCAGAACAATAGGTGGAACTCACAAAGCCTAACTCAAGTTTCCCACCAGATCCTACTGAACTGTCTGGAGTTAGAATATCCACCCAGACGACAAAGGGGACACTCACGGAGCTCCCTCCTAAACGCAAAACTATAGGAAGTAAGTGGACTTTCAAAGTAAAGTCAGACGAAGAAGGGAATGTCCACAAATACAAAGCCAGTCAAGTTGCCAAGAGTTACTCCCAGAAATTCAGTGAAGATTATGATGAAACATTCGCTCCCGTCATAAAATACTCCACCATCAAAGCACTTCTTAGCATTGCAGCCGGGAACGGCATGCAGTTCAAACACCTAGATGTTAAAACTGCTTTCCTATATGGAGACATTAACCACTTAAGGACCAGGCCTCTTTTTCGGACTTGGTGTTTCCATGTTTAAAACAGTTTTTTTTGCTAGAAAATTACTTAGAACCCCCAAACATTTTATATTGTTTTTTTTCTAACACCCTAGAGAATAAAATGGCGGTCATTGAAATACTTTTTTTCACACCGTTTTGCGCAGCGGTCTTAGAAGCGCACTTTTTTTGGAAAAAATTCACTTTTTTGAATAAAAAAATAAGACAACAGTAAAATTAGCCCAATTTTTTTTTATACTGTGAAAGATAATGGTATGCCGAGTAAATTGATACCCAACATGTCACGCTTCAAAATTGCGCCCGCTCGTGGAATGGCGTCAAACTTTTAGCCTCAAAAATCTCCATAAGCGACATTTAAAAAATTCTACAGGTTGCATTTTTTGCGTTACAGAGGAGGTCTAGGGCTAGAATTATTGCTCTCGCTCTACCGATCGCGGCGATACCTCACATATGTGGTTTGACCACCGTTTTCATATGCGGGCGCTACTCACGTATGCGCTCGCTTCTGTGCGCAAGCTCGTCGTAACGGGGTGTTTTTAAAAAATTTTTTTTTTTTTCTTATTTATTTTAATTTATTTTATTTATTTTTACACTTTTAAAAAAAATAAAAATAAAATGGATCACTTTTATTCCTATTACAAGGAATGTAAACATCCCTTGTAATAGAAAAAAGCATGACAGGTCCTCTTAAATATGAGATCTGGGGTCAAAAGGTCCTCAGATCTCATATTTGGGCTAAAATGCAACAAGAAAATAAAAAATAAAAAATAAAGAAAATCTGACATTTAAAAAAAAAATATACCTTTAAGAGGTATGGGCGGAAGTGACGTTTTGACGTCGCTTCCGCCCTCCTATGGTATAGAGACGAGTGGGGGCCATCTTAGCCTCACTTGTCTCTACGCCCAGCAGACGGAAGGACCCGATCGCCTCCGCCGCTACCGACGGCTCCGGTAAGCGGCGGAAGGTGCGGGAGGGCGGCGGGAGGGGGGGTGGCACCTCTCCCGCCGCCGATAGCGGTGATCTCGCGGCGAATCCGCCGCGGAGACCACCGTTATCGTACAGCCGACCGCCGCCTGAAGAGATGGATATCTCGGTTGTGGCAGCAGCTGCTGCCGTTACCGAGATATCCCTCTTCAAAAAATGGACGTACATCGTCGTGCGGCGGTCGGCAAGTGGTTAAGGAAGATCTCTACATGGAGCAACCACCAGGGTTTGAGCAAGGAGACAACCTTGTGTATAAACTTCAGAAGAGCATCTATGGTCTTAAACAAACTGCAAGGAACTGGAATGAGAAAGTGAACGAAGTGCTTGCCAGAGAGGGATTCTTAACCACTTCAGCCCCGGTCCATTTTGCTGGTCAAAGATCAGACCACTTTTTGCAATTCAGCACTGCGTCGCTTTAACTGACAATTGCGCGGTCATGCGACGTGGCTCCCAAACAAAATTGGCGTCCTTTTTTTTCCCACAAATAGACCTTTCTTTTGGTGGTATTTGATAACCTCTGCAGTTTTTATTTTTTGCGCTATAAACAAAAATAGAGCAACAATTTTGAAAAAAACGCATTATTTTGTACTTTTTGTTATAATAAATATCCCCAAAAATATATATAAAAATTTTTTTCCCTCAGTTTAGGCCGATACGTATTCTTCTACATATGTTTGGTAAAAAAAAATCACAATAATCGATTATTGATTGGTTTACGCAAAAGTTATAGTGTTTACAAAATAGGGGATAGTTTTATGGCATTTTTATTAATATTTTTTTTTTACTAGTAATGGCGGCGATCAGTGATTTTTATTGTGACTGCGACATTGTGGGGGACCCATCGGACATTTTTGACACATTTTTGGGACCATTGTCATTTATACAGCAATCACTGCTATATAAATGCAGTGATTCCTGTGTAAATGACACTGGCAGTGAAGGGGTTAACCAGTGGGTGGCAGTGTGGGGGTTAAGTGTTCCTAGGGGTGTGTTACTAACTGTGGGGGGCTGGGCTTTCATTTAGTGAACACTGATCTCTGCTCCAATCACATGGAGCAGAGAGCAGCATCACTAGTTGCTAGGCAGAATGGGAAAATGCTGTTTACAACGGCATTTCTCCATTCAGCCGCCCCGTGAGACGATCGCAGGTATGCTCGCGACGCTCTAGTCCACGGGACCCACGACCAGACTCACGGGGTCCCGACTGGCACGCTCGTGATGGCAGGGCTGCATTAAAGATTGGACGTACCTGTACGCCAATATGCCTGCCCGTGCCATTCTGCCGACATACATCGGCGTGCGCCGGTCGGGAACCGGTTAATAAGTAAAGCAGACCCAGTCTCTACTCCAAGAATCAAGAAGACAGATGGATACACATCCTTATCTATGTTGATGACATTATAACTTGTTTTGTAGAAAGACATTTTTTCTAAGTGACTGGATTAAGACTGGTTATAGTCCACATCCCTGGTACATGGAGTGAAAAACAGGTTCCTCAAGGGTGGTACTTTGAACGGACCATAAACAGTAATGAGCTTGTATACATACAATTGATTACAAAAATGTGATGAATAGTACAAGTGAAGATAAAACCAAACATATGGTGAAGCAACGGATCAATGCTGGAATGGCCAAAATCGACTGCCAGGTGGACAGAGGAAGTCCAACGCGTTTTTAGAATAGAAGTCTTTCAGGGACAATGGGCTGAAGAGTTCCAAAACTGTACATTTAATCTATAATCATAAAGTACACATAAATTATAAACATGATCAAAATACAACGGATATCGTACAGTGATCATATATAACAATATAAATATTGACAAACATGAAAAAAAAACAATGAATAAAATCATTAAAGAAAGATACTGACCCCATGTGTTAATGATTCAACCAAGGGAGATCATAGCTTAAGAGGTAAGAAGAAACCGGACCATCAGGGCATAGCCATGCGGTAGGGCCAGGGGAAAATTTGACACGCATGGACCCCCGCCCTTCAGGTGTAGCCTCCCAAAAGGGGGCCGAAGCATTGGCGAGAACCAGGCCACAAGAGTCTAGAAATCAAAGATTAATCAGTTGAATAATACAAAGTATATATGTTATTTAAGAATAACCATTTTATATAAATATTAAATATTAAGCATACCTAAATCTCAAATGTTATCTGGGATACCTCGATATGAGACTGGATAAGAAAAGTTTAAATATAACACCAGTCCAGTTTAGAATGATTAGCAGATGTCCACAACTATGGCATCCAGGTAGCTATAATGGAATACCCATATGCTATTACTGATACATAGGTCTATATTGTCTGACTGGAAAGACCAGAAAAACCTGAAAGAAGATAGTAAATAAATGTATTACAATGGGAGAAATAGTCCATCGATATGACAATAACATGGAACAAGAAAGGGATTAAAATCAGATAGCTCACAAGCTGAAAAAAAAATTTAATCAAAGAGCAAGGTATAATTGACATTCAATATTGCCCATCAGAGGAGATGACTGCTGATGCACTCACCAAGCCTTTGTTGAAGGAACGTCATAGTTATTTCCAGAAAAAGCTGAATAAGTTGACAAACCACATGCTGTTGAGAAGGGGTGTTGGGAAAGTAACAGCTAGTAGCTTTTTACATTGTGAACTATATACAGTATCTCACAAAAGTGAGTACACCCCTCACATTTTTGTAAATATTTTATTATATCTTTTCATGTGAAAACCCCTCTATAAATGACACTTGTCTACAATGTAAAGTAGTGAGTGTACAGCTTGTATAACAGTGTAAATTTGCTGTCCCCTCAAAATAACTCAACACACAGCCATTAATGTCTAAACCGCTGGCAATAAAATTGAGTACACCCCTAAGGGCACAAAGTGTCAATATATTGTGTTGCCACCATTATTTTCCAGCACTGCCTTATCCCTCTTGGGCATGGAGTTCACCAGAGCTTCACAGGTTGCCACTGGAGTTCTCTTCCACTCCTCCATGATGACATCACAGAGCTGGTGGATGCTAGAGACCTTGCGCTCCTCCACCTTCCATTTGAGGATGCCTCACAGATGCTCAGTAGGGTTTAGGTCTGGAGACATGCTTGGCCAGTCCATCATCTTTACCCTCAACTTCTTTAGCAAGGCAGTGATCGCCTTGGAGGTGTATTTGGGGTCATTATCATGTTGTAATACTGCTCTGCAGCCCAGTCTCCGAAGGAAGGAGATGATTCTCTGCTTCAGTATGTCACAGTACTTGTTGGCATTCATGGATCCCTCAGTGACCTGTAGCTCCCCAGTACCGGCAGCACTTATGCAGCCCCAGACCATGACACTCCCACCTGGATATGACGCTGAGCATATGCTCTCAACTTCTTTGATCAACCATGGCGAGCTCTGTTCTGAGTGGAACCTGTCCTTTTAAACCTCTGTATGGTCTTCACCATCATACTGCAGCTCAGTTTCAGGGTCTTGGCAATCTTCTTATAGTCTAGGCCATCTTTATGTAGAGCAACAATTCTTTTTTTCAGATGCCCAGAGAGTTCTTTGCCATTAAGTGCCATGTTGAACTTCCAGTGACCAGTATGAGAGAGCGAGAGCGATAACACCACATTTAACACACCTGCTCCCAATTTACACCTGAGACCTTGTGACATTAATGAGTCTGTCACGTACCTGACGGTAGAGCCTGATATGCAGCGGTGCCTGTTTGGTTGAATCTGAAGCAGCTGTAGGAGGAGCGGAAGCTCAGCAGGATACTCCAGGCAGAAGAGAGGGATGGTACAGGCAAGCCGGGTCATACACTGGCGGGCACATCAGGAGCAAATGCGGAGGCAGAAGAATAGTCAGGATACAGGCCGGGTCGGTGATGGGCTGGCAGTGAGGTAGCAGAAGGAGCAGGCAGGTGCGGTGGTCAGACAAGCCGTGTCAGGTGCAGGCGGATAGCAGGAATCGTCAGAGGCAAGCTGGGTTGGGTAACAGGAACAGGTGACAAGATGCAGGTAGCAGGAACACACAGGAACGCTGTAGAGCAGACAGCATCGAGTCTGTGCACTGGCAGTGTTTAAATACGCTGTTGGGCACCAAAAGCTGTTACATGTGCGTGATAATGCCTTCATGCGCACGGGCGGCAATCTGACAGGTTGTCTGGGATTCTCATCCTCAATACTGGCATGCCCTTCCTGACGATGCGCACGTGTGCGCGCATATGTGCACATGTGCACACCTGCGCGAGCAGCCACGCGCAGATGCACCGGAGGTATTCTGACAGGGGCTGAGGTCACAGGTCATATTCTTCGGCTGCCATCTTGGGTACTGGCTAGCCCTTCCTGACAGAGTCAGATGACACAGAGGAGGGAAAGTGGCTAGTTGGACCCAATTTGGACATTTTCACTTAGGGGTGTACTCACTTTTGTTGCCAGCGGTTTAGACATTAATGGCTGTGTGTTGAGTTATTTTGAGGGGACAGCAAATTTACACTGTAAGGGTCCTTTCACAAGGGGCGGATCAGTTCTGATCCGCCCCGTGGATGTCCGTTTGCTCAGCGGGGATCACTCCGCCGATCCCCGCTGAGCAGGGAGATGACAGCTCCGTCTCTGCACACTGCGCAGGGACGGACCTGTCACAGCGCCGCTCTCCCCTATGGGAGATCGGATGACGACAGACCGCAGTGCCCGTCGTCATCCGATCCGATCCGCAGACGGATGGAAAAATAGCTTTTTCCTCCGTTACACTTTTTCGGATCGGAGCGGGTCGGATGTCAGCGGACATGTCACCGCTGACATCCGACGCTCCATAGACCTCTATGGAGCACCCGTTCAGGTCCGCCTAAAAAACTGACAGGCGGGCCTGAACGGGACGTCGGTGTGAAAGAGGCCTTATACAAGCTGTACACTCACTACTTTACATTGTAGCAAAGTGTTGTTTCTTCAGTGTTATATTTACAAAAATGTGAGGGGTGTACTCACTTTTGTGAGACACTGTATATGCATTATACCTTTCTATCCAGAAGGTGACATTGCAGTGTTATAATGTGTATTCTATGGTAATGTAATAAGAGGAAGTGTTTGCTCTCCTCTCTGTGCACTTGTTTTTTTTTTTTTGTTCTCTGCCTGTTCCATAAAAGATATCCTCCATGAAAGTAAAGCTAATTGCTGCAAACCTGAAGCTTCCAGCGCATGATTTCAATACTCTGCACAACACTTTTGAGGCGCTGCCCATTCATTCCAATGGAGAGGGACGTTTTTGAGGCGCCTTTTTTTAACACTCCAAAGATGCTGTTAGCAGGTTTTTTTTTATACCGCCACGCCAGCACACCACCCCAGGGTAAAAGCATTCATTTTAATGGGAGTAGGTTTTTGTGAGCTTTTCAGGCGCTTTTTTGCATGCATCGCGGCGATCGGTGTTGCAGTGTGTCAGTGTGACACATCGCAACACCGATCTCTGACGGAGACTCTTTACCACGTGATCAGCCATGTCCAATCACAGCTGATCACAGTGTAAACAGGAAGAGCCATTGATCGGCTTTTCCTCACTCGCGCCTGTCAGAGCCAATCGGCTACTCTCCTGAGGGGGGGGGGGGTCTGTGCTGATCGATTATCAGTGCAGCACCCCCAAGGATGCCCACACTGGACCACCAGGGATGCCACTGGGACCACCAGGGATGTCACCACCAGGTATGCCACCCTAGACCACCAGGGACATCAATCAGTGCCCACAATGGATGCCAATCAGTACCCACAATGGGCCTCACTGATTGGCAGGCATTATTGTTTGGCACTGATTGGCATCCATCAGTACCATACATTACAGTACATACGTGACACCTATCAGTGCCCATTCATGCACATCTGTGCCACCTATCAGTGCCAATCCGTGCCACCTATCAGTGCCCATCCGTGACACCTATCAGTGCCCATCCATGCCGCTCATCAGTGCCCATCCGTGCTGCCTATCAGTGCCCATCAGTGCCACCTATGTGTACCCATCAGTGCTGCATATCAGTGCCACCCATCAGTGCCCCATCAGTGCTGCATATTAGTGCCCATCAATGCCACCTCATTGGTGCCCATCAGTGCCTGTCAGTGCAGCCCCATCAGTGCCCATCAGTGAAGGAGAAAACGTATACAAAATTTTGTAACCGAAATGCAGCAACCTCTACTTACAGGTAGGTGCTAGATTAGTATTTGTCCAGTTGAAGGTAAATTTAGCCAGGCCTGTATTTCATTTCACGCCTGGTTGTTTTGATCTGGGAATGGGAGTGTCAGTATAGTGGGGGGTGTGGCCACCTGTGCTCTGGCTCAGAGATCCTCTCCTGCTTACACAAGAATTGTTCTGGAAGGGAGGCTGGACCTGAGTGGCAGGCAGCTCATGTGAGGAGCCCTGACCAATTATCTCTTGGTGTTGGCAGGGGGCAGGCCTCCCATATAAGCTGGGGTCACATGCTTCCAGGGGGTAGTTGGAGCACAGGAAAGACAGCATGGAGTGCTGAGGTGCTGTACCGGGCGTCCCCGCGCGGGGATGCGCCGTGCGCGGAGGAGGAATGCAGAAGTCCTAGGGAAAGATCTTCATCTCCATGAGAAAGTATCACGTTTCTGTGACCAGGGAACACAAGACTTGCATGCTGGAGAAGATCAAATAGAAGAAGTAGCAGTGAAGTAGATCGACGTTCTGTGACATGGGACTTTGACCCCAAGGAGAAGGTCAATGTAACATAAGAACCAAAAGCAGGAGCGAGTAGTGTAGCATCAGGGCCGTCTTTAAGGCAGGGTAAAAAAAGGGGCAACTGCCCTGGGCAATGTCATTGTTGTGGGGCCCAAAGCAGCTGCCTCATACTTGCCAACTATCCCAGTTTAAATTCCCTTGTCCTCTGAAGTTTTAGTCCTGTGCTGTATCCTGATATCTCAGTGTGAAGTGCTGATAGTAATGCTACTCAGCTCTGCCCTATTGTTGTGTACAGATGACTCACCCGCAGAACCCATGTTTACATGTAAATAACAGCCATTCATATGTAAATAGTGGCGGCATTCATAAGTAAGTAGCTGTGGCCAGCGGCATTGAAATGTAAATAAAGGCAGCATTCATATGTATATCATGCCCCCCTGCAGTGAGGAGATGATGTGCTGTAACCTCTAGCAACCAATCAGTGAGCTGTAATACTGTACTGTAATCTCTAGCAACCAATTAACAAGCAGAAATCATTTGCTGTAACCTCTAGCAACTAATCAGTGAGCTGAAATGGGTGCTGTAACCTCTAGCAACCAGTCAGTAAGCAGTAATGATATGCTGTAACCGCTGGCAACCAGTCACAATTGCTGCCTGATCTGATATAGTAAACTGATTTTAAGTCTAGCTGCTATTTCTTTTATGTCTCAGAGCAGGTGGAGAGTGAAATTGAATGGGGGGGGGCCCAAGAAATTTTTTGCCCAGGGTCCAATCAATATTAAAGATGGCCCTGTATAGCATGCTGTGTGGCCGGGGAGCACAGCATGAACAGAGGTGGACAGTAACTTCCAGAGACTGTGAGGCTGTATAGTTCTTGGCACCATGGAAGATAGGCGGTATAGGCCTTTTGTTCTCTGATATGTAACAGGAAAACCACATCACTCTAGAGGGGAATTATTCAGAGTGATTCTTCTTGTCTCAACTGGAAGCAGTGAGTAGAAAATCTTCAGTCAGATATGCCAAGTAATAGAAGAAGCAATAGTCTGCAGTGAGGATTCTATAGGGAAAATCCATTTACTAGGCCAAGGCCATGGATGATACCCGTCAACTGTGAAAACTTAGAGTGAAAACTCTATGGGCATCTCATATCCCCCTTGTTTCTTCCAAGTTATATCCTAGCAATAAAGAGAAAGAAAACAAAATCATTGACTGTTTAATGTCTTTTACGTGGTGATGGGAGGTTTGCTATAACCAACTCAGCAGCCCTTACGAGGGTACCGCTACAGAAACAAAAAAAAAATATTTTTTTCTAAATTTTCGTCTTTTTTTTATTTGTTTAAAAGAAAATAAAAAATGCAGAGGTGATCAAATACCACCAAAAGAAAGCTCTATTTGTGGGAACAAAACAATAAAAATTTAGTTTGGGTACAGTGTAGCATGACCGCGCAATTGTCATTCAAAATGCGGCAGCACTGAAAGCTGAAAATTGGTCTGGGCAGGAAGGTGTATAAGTGCCCGGTATTGAAGTGCTTAAAACCTCCTGCTCAATAATGTGGTGAACTAGGGACAAAAAACACTGGCGCATTCCTTATAAGGCACGGCCAGAGGATGAACAAGGCCTTGCTGCCCTCTGATGACTGGGGTAGTCCAAAGAGCACTGCAAGAAAGACAACAAAGGGAACAACCGGCCTGGTGCATTATCCCACTTTGCAAGTCAATGAGAAGTAAATTCTATATACTACCAAACCAGGTAGGTTCAATACACATCAAGCCACTCGTGGTACAGTGGTAAGTTCGACCCAGAGTGTCAAAGAGACGCCATATAGGATCCAAATCGGCTTACAAGTTTCGAGGGTAAACCCTCTTCTTCAGAGCCAGATAAGTAGGATCCCTCCATTACACTTTTTATCAGACCAGTAGAGTATAAAAAGTGTAATGGAGGAATCTTCGTAAGCCAATTTGGATCCTAGCCGGCATCTCTTTGGCATTAGAACACTCTGGGTTGAACTTACCAATGTGTCACAAGGTAATGACTTGATGTACTATGAACCTATTGGTTTGTGAGTATATTTAATTTTCATTGACTTATAATAAAATATTCCTGGGATAATGCACTAGGGCAGTGTGCCTTTTGTTGTTTGTCTTTCACGCACAACCACAGTCACTCCTTTGGCTCAATAAACAGTCTAGGCAGGGGTATGCTTTTTAATGCTTTATTACAGAATTTGAACATGAATAGGTTCAGTGTAACTGTGAGATACTCCAGTAACTCCAGGCTTAATATCCTGGCGACGTCCTATGACGTCCAGTCAGGATACTGAAACCACTTTGCCGCTGTCATTTTGCTATATGGTGGGCGGCAACTCTTCCACAAGCAATTAGTGGACTGAGCTAAACCAGGGCACCATGCACAATGTCCCCTTTTTGAGCAGTGCTGACTCTTAGCCCTTGTACACACGGTCGGAGATTCCGATGGATTATGTCCTATCGGACCGTTTTGTCGGATATTCTGACTGTGTGTGGTCTGCATCGGACTGTTTCCATCGGAATATCCGACGGACCAAGTTTTCCAACTTGCCAGTAAAATTTTCCGTCAAAATGCTCCTATCGGACATACTCCGATCATGTTTAGCCTAATCCGACGGACAAAGTGCCACGCATGCTCAGATCAAATTCCTAGACCAAAGCTATTGGCTACTAGCCTGAACGTAGTCCCGTCTAACTAAATAATGTCATCACGTTATGTACAATCGGATTTTCCAACAACTCAGTCCGACCGTGTGTATGCAACATCACTTCCAGACCTCTTCTGTAATTAATCCGTCAGAATTACTCCGACGGATTTGGTAGTCGGAATCTCCGACCGTGTGTACAAGGGCTAACACTACGAGGGATGGTGGCAGCACACGGTCTCGGGAATCTCTCTCCTGCACTCACTAATGTCCTTGGATATTTGGATGCCTTCTTCCAATACCTGCGAGACACCTCTCCAGTGATACCAGAACAGATCCCCAGAAAGTCCCCCAGTCAGCTCTTGCAACGATTAGCAGAATAGGACCTCCGGGTAGCTTAGCAGGGACTTCGATGAACATGGCAAGTCTGGCTGGGGCAGCAGCGCTCTATACTAGGATCACCTCCTCTGGGAATAGAAGGCCCCTCTGCTCCCAGTCTCAGAGTATTTATGCAGACAGGAACAATGAAACGGATCGCTGCTCCAGGTGAGTATGATAATCCACCAAAGCGGAAGGCTGGATGCTAACTTTGGCTCACAACCGTGAACATGTAGACCAAGTAGAAAAAATAGCTGCACACCAACATCCATCCAACAGGTTTATTGAAAGACTGGCACCAGGACTATGACAACCGTTTAAGGGGTCACCCCTTGGTCTGTTATCATAGTCCTGGTGGCAGTCTTTCAATAAACCTGTTGGACAGATGTTGGTGTGCAGCTATTTTTTCTACTAGGTCTCAGAGTATTTATGCTTCCTCCCAGCAACTATCTGGGTACCTCTTCCCATTGATTGGCCAGGGCCTACTATCTTCCAGAACCATTCGAGATAGACAAGGGGAAGCAGTCAACCCTGCTGGCAGTGAAACACAGAACAGACTAAAACAATCACATGCAGCTCAACTGATTACAATGAGCCAGTAATAAAATGTACCTAACCTAGGACCTATCTAGTTAGGTGTTACACAGAATTTAGCAACAAATGTCTAAAAAGGTGCCAGAAATCGGAAACAAAATAAGCAAAAACATCATAATTTGCACACTGAGAGCTGGTTGCCCCCTCTAACTTGCTATCCTAGGTAGTGGCCCCAGAGGTTATTATGGGATATGCAGCCCTGCCTCTTCTTTTACCAAGTTCCACAGTGTATCAAATGATGATAATTATGAAAAGGACGTTCACAAGGTATTTTATTATTTAACAATGTTCCTTTGTTTCTTCTTACAATGAAACACCTCCTAAGAATATGGGCATTGAATACGGGTATTTAGGGCAATTTAGGATTCTTTAGGACCTGAAAAATGATAATCGATTGAAGATTTTTTTGATACGATGAGCAGCTCCTGACTCATCATTTTAAAGTGTAACTACTCTTCTTCACTTCCAGGAGAAAAATAAAAAAATAACAGATGTTTTCTTTCTGCTCATACATTATATTTATCTTTACAGCTGTGTACAGGACACATCTTACCACGGAAATTAGCAATGATTCATTACAAAAGAACTCATAGGGGAGGAACGAAAAAAAAAAAGTACAATCATAAATCATGTATTGAAAAGTATAGGCTACTCACATGCACAACACACAGTCGTCCAAAGGGGCATTAGAAATAGTGGAAGGTGAAATATGGGTAGCGTTGACCCCCAAAAGGGTCGCTGATTTGTCCCAGGTTCTCTTCCCGCTAGTGCAGCAACAGCCAGGCAAACAGCAACTTTCACGCCTCTAGCTCACAAAAACAGTCTAGGGGTTGCCTTTTTAAACACTTGCTTACTGGGCACCAGGGGCGGACTGACCATTTGGCCACTCGGGCACTGCCCGAGGGCCCCAGGCCACTAGGGGGCTCCATCAGGGTTGCCAGCCTCAGTAAAACCAGGGACAGTACATAAAAATCTGTGTTTTTTTTTACATCTGTCTCTGAAATGTCCCTTACCAACATCCTTTTGGTCTAAAAATCCTGAGATTATAGCTGCCCCCCCCCCCCTCTCCAGTACCTTCTCAGCCAATAGAAACATGTCTGTGTATACTGTGTTTACATGTATGTGTATACTGTGTAATTGTATACTGTGTGGCCCAATAATCTCTGATTGCCCGGGGGTCCCATAATCATCTATTGCCTGGGGGCCCCATGAGTTGTCAGTCCGCCCCTGCTGGGCACTTAAACCCCCCTCCTATCCAGACCAATTTTCAGCTTTCAGCACTGTCTCATTTTGAATGACAATTGCACAGTCATACAAAACTGTATCCAAATTAAATTTTTATCATTTTATTCTCCCAAATAGAGCTTTCTTTTGGTGGTATTTGATCACCTGTGCGATTTTTACTTTTAAAAAAAAAAACAGTAAAGAGACAGATTTTTAAAAATAAAAAAGTTATTTCCTTACCAGCAGCTTCTTAACACAGTCCTCAAAGCTTTAGGATAGGACATGAAGTGGGCAGCACCATTAGCAATGTCCTGGGCCAGGCAAGCCTTAACCACTTCAGCTCCAGGCTATTTGTGGCACTTTTTACATGTAACAATCAGTATTTATTGTTAGAAAATGTCTCAGAACCCCCAAATATATATATATATATATATATATATATATATATATATATATATATATATATTTTTTTTTTTTTTTTTTTTTTTTTAAAGCAGAGGCCCTAGAGAATAAATTGGTGTTTTTTTTTTTTTGCAATATTTTTATGGCACACGATATTTACTCATGCAATGGTGACCAACGATTTTGCTATCCATAGGCGACGCTTTGAAAGCCTTTACAGGTTAGCACTTTAGATTTATAGAGGAGGTCTAGTGCTAGAACTACTACCCATGATCTGATGTGTGGGATGATTGCTGTTTGTGTACGTGCAGGATCGAAACATGTGTTCAACTTTGCATGCGAGCACAATTTATTTAAACCATTGCTTTGAAAAACATTTTGGATCACTTTTATTGCCGGCACAAGGAAAGTAAACATTCCTTGTGACAGCAATAGGCACACGACAGGTACTCTTTATGGAGAGCTCTGGGATCAAAAAGACCCCAAATCCTTTCTCTTTACTTAAAAGCATTCAAAACACCAAGAATGCTGTTTTTTAATCTTTTTTTTTTTTTTTCAAATGGTGCCAATGACAGCCGGGTAAACCGGAAGTGATGTCAGTTCATTGCTACCGGATTACAGCTATGGAGACCCAATCAAAGCTGATCCTGGCTTTGTTCGGGTGTCCGACCAGCCGGTGGGACAGGAGAGTCCGAGACAGCCATGGAAAGAGGCGGAAGGGGGGGGGGGGCATAGAGGGCGGCATGTAACAACAATCAGGAAGCTTCTTAGGTACTAATTGTTCTTCCAAGCGAGCTGTCTACTGGCTCTAAAAAACTGTACTGGGATGATGCCTGTTGCTGCAGGCATCTTCCTGGTACAACCGCTTGAAGTCAAGCGAAGTACTGGTACGTCGATTGGCGGCAAGCGGTGTAGCCGATGTCAACAACAGCAACAGTCACTGAAATCCTTTCTCCCTTAGGTCTGTATTCAGTGTACCCAGGGCTTGAGGTAACATTCTCAGTGGCACCCCTCTTTTTGCTCCCAAAGGTCTTGTAACAGGAGAGGCCCCCAGCTAAGCACAGCTGGAACCTCAATGAGACAGGAAAAACCTTGAGTAAGGTGGCCAGGAAGGGCAACCCTTAGGCTGGGAAACTCTCCTCTGGTACTCCAAACTATTTATGCACTCCCCAACCACCATCTGGGCACACCTACCCAAGGAATTGGCTGAAGCTGCATACATTTTCAGGCTGCTTATCTGACTCTTCCACCCACTATGTTCTGCAAACCTCCAGAAAACAGGGGGAGCAATCAAACTTGCAGCCTGTAGGGCCCAGAGCAACCTAAAGCAATTACACTCTGCTTCACTGATTACAGCAGAGCCACAAAGCTAAATTTGCCTCATTAGCAGCCTATCTGGGAGGGTGCTACATATGCTAGAGCAAAACGTGAGTACTCTACTCCAATCTGGAGGTGCAATGCCTTTTACAGGAAAAGAGGGACAAAAGGTTCCTGTAAAATGCTGTATTGATTGTTGTACTCATAGCCATCATATTTTGAGTTTTCAATACAATTCTCTAAATTAACTTTATTTAAAAAAAATGTATAATTATATAATAATAACATATGATAATAATATAATATAATAATAATATAATAAAATATCTATATATATCTATATATAGTGCATCCGGAAAGTATTCACAACACTTCACTTTTTGCACATTTTGTTATGTCACAGCCTTATTCCAAAGTGGATTAAAAATTGATTAAAGAGGAAGTAAATGCAAGTTTTAGTTTTTTTACCTCTAAAGTAAAGGCATAATGTGACACTTACTTGCAAACAAAGCCCCTGTCATCCCCGCTCGAGGCCGCATCTATCTTCACCCATCTTACTTCCAGGGCTGCAGACTCCAGCTGTGTGACTGGCCAGAGCCGCCGTGGGAGCTGCCGGTCACGGCACAGGCTTCTGAAGAAACGGCACAGCCAGCCGTTCCTTCAGCACGTATGTGCCGATGATATTATTGGCGCAGTATATAGTAAATATCTCCTAAATGGCTCATCTTTAGGAGATATTTACTGTACCTATAGGTAAGCCTTATTCTAGGCTTACCTATAGGTAGAAAAAATACCTGAAGGCTTACTTCCTCTTTAAATTGATTATTTTCCTCAAAATTCTCTGAACAATACCCCATAATGACAACGTGAAAGTAGTTTGTTTGAAATCTTTGCAAATGTATTAAAAAGAAAAAAACAATAAAAAAATCCATGTACATACTGTAAGTATTCAGAGCCTTTTCTCAATATTTTGTTGAAGCACCTTTGGCACCATTTACAGCCTCAAGTATTTTGAGTATGATGCTACAAGCTTGGCACAGCTATTTTTGGGCAGTCTCTCCCATTCTTCTTTGCAGGACCTCTCAAGCTCCATCAAGTTGGATGGGGAGCTTCGGTGCACAGCCATTTTAAGAACTCTCCAGAGATGTTAAATCGGATTCAAGTCTGGGCTCTGGCTGGGCCATTCAAGGACATTCGCAGAGTTGTCCCACAGCCACCCCTTTGTTATCATGGCTGCGTGCCTAGGGTCGTTGTCCTGTTGGAAGATGAACCTTCTCCCCAGTCTGAAGTCCAGAGCTCTCGGGGGCAGGTTTTCATCAAGGATGTCTCTGTACATTGCTGCTTTCATCTTTCCCTCAACCCTGAGAAGTCTCCCAGTTTTTATCACTGAAAGACATCCCCACAGTATGATGCTGTCACTACCATGCTTTACTGTAGGGATGGTATTGGCCAGATGATGAGTGGTGCCTGGTTTCCTCCAGACATGACGCTTGCCGTTCAGGCCAAAGAGTTCAATCTTTGTTTCATCAGACCAGAGAATTTTGTTTCTCATGGTCTGAGAGTCGTTCCGGGAACCTTTGGCAAACTCCAGGCGGGCTGTCATGTGCCTTTTACTGAGGAGTGGCTTCTGTCCGGCCACTCTACCATAAAGGCCTGATTGGTGGAGTGCTGCAAACATGGTTGTTCTTCTGGAAGGTTCTCCCCTCTCCACAGAGAAATTCTGGAGCTCTGTCAGCATGACCATCGGGTTCTTGGTCACCTCCCTGACTAAAGCCCTTCACCCCCAATCGCTCAGTTAGGTTGGGCAGCCCACTCTAAGAAGAGTTCTGGTGGTTCCAAACTTCTTCCATTTACAGATGATGGCAGCCACTGTGCTTATTTGGGACCTTCAATGCTGCAGACATTTTTTTGTATCCTTTTCCAGATATGTGCCTTGTTACAATCCTGTCTCGGAGGTCTACAAACAACTCCTTGGACTTCATGGCTTGGTTTGTGCTCTGACATCCACTTTTAACTATGGGGCCTTGTATAGACAGGTGTGTGCCTTTCCAAATCATGTCCAATCAATTAAATTTACCACAGGTGGACTTCAGTCAAGTTGTAGAAACACCTCAAGGAAAATCAGTGGAAGCAGGATGCACCTGAGCTAAATTTTGAGTGTCATAGCAAAGGCTGAAAATACTGTACATAGGATTTTTTTTTTTTTAAACGTTTGCAAAGATTTAAATAATAATAATGAATTTAATCCATTTTGGAATAAGGCTGTAGCAAAATCAAAATGAGGAAAAAGTGAAACTCTTTGAATACTTCCCAGATGCACTGTATTAAAGCCCAATTGAACTGGGTATATCGTACCCCATACTCATTCAAATAGGGTGGGGGGCCGGAATTTGCGGGCCCCCTTATTAATCTGGGAGCCCTCTTATTCAAGGGGGCTCCCGGATTCTGATAAGCCCCCTGCCTGCAGACCCCGATAACCAACAGCCAGGGTTGTCAGGAAGAGGCCCTTGTCCTCATCAACATGGGCACAAGGTGCTTTGGGGTGGGGGACGGCAGGGCGCCCCCTTCCCCAAAACACCCCCCATGTTGAGGGCATGTGGCCTGGTACGCCTCGGGGGGGGGGTGCTCGCTCGTCCCCACCCCCTTTCCTGACTGGTCGGGCTCGGATAAGGGTCTGCTATGGATTTTGGGGGGACCCACACGCCATATTTTTGACGTAGGGGTTCCCCTTTAAATCCATACCAGGTGAGGTGTCAATCTCGCCGATGGAGGTGGGAACATTGACTTCCTGCCCTAGTCCCGTCTACCTGGAGCCACGTTCAAAATGAACGGACTTTACTCAGTGTGTGGGCAAGTGTGTTCATTTCAAAAGTCTGGCGGACTCCCGCCATAGTCTGCCGGAAAAGTCCGGTCGTGTGTGGGCAGGTCTGCTCATTCGGAAATACCGGCGGACCTCCACTCGACGGGTTGTCCGTACACAGCATTAGTATTACTAAATACGGTGGACTGTCTACTTTTCATAAAGGGGGTCATTTGGTGGGTATTTGTACTGTCAGGCCTCAAGAAATTAGATCATTAGCCATCAGCACATCAGGATTGTTCAATTTTCAGATATATCCCAGAGTTTGTCTCAGATAGCAAGTAATTGTGCTGCAAGTTTGAAAATGACTTGCTAAGCTCTTGCTAGACTTGCCAGGCTTCACAAGTTTGTTGAACAATTGCAGCAAGTCTGTATTGCATTACTCCAGATCACCTTTCTTTTTTTTTTTTCTTTTTTTTTTTTTATTAAGAGAACAGATCACCTTTCTTTGCAAACATTTTGCAAATCTGCTGCCTGCAAGTTCTGGCTCAGTTATGTTGTGTAATAGTCACCTCACCACTGGGGGCACTGTGACTGAATTTTCATCATTGCTCCCTGTTGTGTGTAAGGTTCTTCTTTAATTGGTGCTGGAGCGTGGTATACAATTTGGAACGTTTTATTTTTCCTTGTTTATATGCTGAGATTTAGCAGGAAATTGTATGTATTTAACGAGAGGTGGAAATAGAAACCTCAAAGAGGACTACAAATCCCAGCAATACAGAAACAATGCAGAATACCACCAGCTATAAGGGGTGTATATAGAGAGCCATGCATTGTATATAAAGAGACACTGTACTGTGTTGTAAAGAGATCCATGTACTGTACTGTATACAGGGAGATTAATTAATTGCGCTGTATACAGAGAGACCCATACATTGTGCTGTATACAGAGAGACCCATGAATTGTGCTGTATACAGAGAGATCCCTTTCATGGTAAATAGGAAAAGGTGGATACATGTGTCACCATCTATACCAGGCTCATCTCATTCTACAGAGGTCTCAGGTTACATGACCTTTCTGGTATAGGCATGCCTTATATCCCTGACAGTAAAGCAGAGAGATGAGTGGAGGGTTCTCCACTACTGGTTTCTCTATTGTGTTGTATTGAACTTGGTCTGTAAATGGCTAGATTTGCCTCCTACGTTGTGTGTAATGTTTACCATTTTCCTCTTACATTCAGTTGATTTCTTCTGTAACTTTATTCCTGGCTGGCTATTCTCTGCAATCTCTGTATTTATGCATCTGTTGCCCCTCCATCTGAAAACACAACAATTCCCATAGTGGGATGCCCTGTCTATAGTAATACAATAATAAATGGTACGCTTATTCAAGAAGCTATGCAGCAAAAATAGATAAATATGCAATAATGACTTTCCCTAATTTAAAAAGAAAATGGTATTATTACTAGTAATGGTGGAGATCTGCGATTTTTATCGGGACTGCAATATTGCGGCGGACAAATTGGACACTTTTGACACATTTTTGGGACCATTGACAATTATACAGCGATCAGTGCTATAAAAATGCACTGATTACTGTATAAATGTCACAGGTAGGGAAGGGGTTAACACTAGGGGGTGATCAAGGGGTTAACTGTGTTCCCTAGGTGTATTCTAACTGTAGGGGGGGATGGGACTGTCTAGCAGGAGAGAGAGATCAGTGTCCAAACATAGTATGAACACACGATCTGTCTCCTCTCCCCTGAGAGAACCGGGATCTGTGTGTTTCTCCCTCTGTCACGAGCGATCACGGGAGCACGGCGGTCATAGAGCCAGCCAGGCACTTGCATTGGCTCTGGTCACATACTTCGGGCATGTGCGCACCCCTAGTGGCCAAAAGGCAAATGGACGTAAGGTAACGCCGTTTTGCCTAGCAGTGCCATTCTGCCGCCGTAAAACTGCGGCAGCTGGTTGGCAAGCGGTTAAGGGTGCCTAGCTCTCCATGTCCCTTTTCTGTTCTTTACTTTGTTTCCTTAACTCCCGCTCGACCCCCCCCCCCCATCTTTTCATCCTCCTCTTGGCCCATCTTTCCATACTCCTCTTTCCCACCAACCAGAGATCTCTGAGGTTGGGATATCCATCTTTTTACAAAATCTTTCAGTTTCTTTTGGAAACCTTAATGTTGCTGATTGACCCACCTTTCGCCCTATTAGGCAAGCTGGGAAGCCCCAAGAGTACTGGATATTATGAGTCTTCATTTGTTCCAATAAGGGTTTGAGTACTCTTCCCCTTGCCAGAGTTTCTGATGCCGGGTCTGGGAATATCTGTAGTACAGTTTCTTCATATTTTACAGGATGTTTGGCTTTTAAACCATCCCAAATCTGTTCTTAGTCTTTGTAATTATGAAATCTCTCAATCACGTCGCTCGGGATTTCTCTAACCATATTTGCAGGTTTTCTATTTCTGTGTATTCTTTCAAACTTAATTTTTTCAGTTGTTGATCTTCCCAGTAACGAGTCAAATACTTTATCCATTTTGTCTTGTAGGTCTTCTTCCTGTCTTTCAGGTAGGCCCCGAATTCTAAAGTTTTTCCTTCTATTGCGGTTTTCCTGGTCTTCAACTTTATACATCATATTCCTCTGTTCTCTCTGTACCCTTTTCATCTGTTCTTTAAGTTCTTTTATTTATGCCACTTGTATGTCCAGTTTTTCCTCTGTTTCTTCCACTCTTTTTAGTATTTGGTTCAGATCTCCGTGTAAGATTGCCATATCTCATGTTCCAATCTTAAAAACATATCTGCCATTTCGCTTTTAGTTGGGAGTTGACTTTTTGTTCTTTGTTCTTCTTTGTTTTCTTCCTTATGCTCTTCGTTTACATAGGTTGAGCTATTTGCTACCATGGAATATCTGCTTTGCCCATTTTTAAGAGTTCCCCGTTTGTTTGCGCTTTGTCCCTGGTTGTTTTCCAGGGCTTTCCTTGCCCCCTTCTTGAGTCATGTACTTGTTAATTGTTTTGGGACTAGCATTTACTTTAGGGGAATTCACTCCTGCTCCTCTAATTGGTTTACATCTCATTTTGTTCTACGTTGGAGATCTTATATTTATATATACTCTCTGTAGTATCAGGTTTTACTGTTCTGCAGTCTTCAGTTACTTTCAATAAAGTGATGCTATTTACCCTGGGGGAAATATTCCCTCTTTGTTTCTCTCATATGAGGTTTTACGGTCACTGATGAAACCAGTCCGCTATACAAAATGCAGAATGCTTTTTTCATGTATTTTTAATTGGTAACCATAAGCAGCATATTTCCAAACTGAAGCTGAATGCTTAGTTATTTGTGTCTCAAAATTCTTTCTATCTTCTCTTTCTTTCTATTATTTTCTGAAGATTTTCAAGATCTCTGAGGTTCATCACACATTATTTATCATGGATTAAACACGGATCAATATCACAATTCAGACTTCACTACCATCACACAGTCTTCAGGTCCTCAAGGTCCTCCCCTTTCCTAATGCAGAGAGTTAGTGGGGGGGAGGGCGTAAAGGGGAGTCCACCAAGGGAGCGAAAACTAAGGAGTATCAGTCCATTTCACACATTCGTTTTTATGGTAGCCTCTCCTCAAGCCTTATTAGCTTCCTTAGCCTCTCTCAAAGTTTCTCCTTATAGTCAGTCTCTCTCACTGCCTTTGAAAGTAACCGGACATATATTTAAAGGGAGGAGCCTGATAATTGCGCCGGCGCGGAGACGATGCTAAGTCCATGAGGCCCCTACCTGTATGTGGCTAACAGGCTAGTTTGCCTGGGTTCCTACCCCACAACCCTCCCACCCCCCAGGGCTCCCATGTCTCATGCCTCTCTGCGAAGTACGGCTTCTCTTACCTCCGACTGGAAACCCCAGGATTCAATGGCGGAGGATGGGCTGTGAACAGAGGGCTATGGGAACCGGGTCAGCAGGACGGTGAGAGTGGAGAGTGCAGGCGGAAGTGAAAAGGTAGCGTGGAGCGTACAGGGAAATCCAGAGAAGGTGACAGAGTTGGAGGAGAGAGACGCTGAAAGAGAAGAGCATGTGGCTCCCGACTGTGGCAGTGAAGGAACAGAGAATTACAAACTCAAACTGGGAGGTGCTCAGTGGCACTGGCAGAGGGCTGGCTAATAGCCTCAACCTCCAGATCCCGGTCACCGGCTCTCAGCCCATTTTCTGGTCCCTAGTTACAACCTCTGGATCCTGGTCATCGGCTTCCAGCCTGGGCTCTGGCCCTAGCCTCTCTTTAAACCATACAGGTGGAATAAGCGGATGACCCACTGGGAGGAACAATCTGATTCTAGCAGCAGGCCCTGATGCCGGTACCAGCAAGACCTGAACAGCAATAGGAGCAAGTCAAGTCTGCTTCCGTTGTGTACATGCTGGAACTGTGGTACACCCCTAAATATATGTCCAGTTGCTATCAAATTTATCTGCCAAGTTGCCTTGGCCAATTGATAGGAGGTCAATAGATTTCACCCCAATTCTGAGATTGCTGCACTTCTCTCTTCTGTCACTAGATGGCTGGGTATCTGGTGGCATTAGACAAGGACACTGCAAGGACCGATTGGGAATGAATGGGGTGTCTCAGCGGATGTGCAGGGATTTTCTTGGGTCCCTTGGCCTGCTGGGAGAGCCTATTTATTTGGGTGGAGTAAGGTGATCTGTGTTCTGTGCCACCTGGATGTCTGTATGGGTGGACATGTGTTGTAATGCCCTGGGCTGCTAGGTCATAAGCCTTGGGCCTATCCTGGGGACATCTGGCTCCTAGGCTGTCTGAGGGCCTATCCAGAAGCAAGAGAGCAGCGTAGGGTTGGGACTGCGGCTTGCAGTCCAAACAGAAGTTCTGCCAGGCAGGGAACCAGTTTTGGTCGGAGATAGAATTAAAAGCTGTCGCCACTAAGGGGCCGTCTGCCTTACTACCGGAGACCAAGCTGAGGCCAGTACCAGAGCAGACTTCTCACAACCGGGGATGGTGAAGAAGTGGGAAAATTTCAGCAAGTGCCAAGTCAGGGACCCAGTGAGACAGAAGAGGTGACGTTTGTGGAGTGCCAAGCCAGGGACCTAAGGTGTCAGCAAGGGTGAAGCTTAAGGAGTATACTGTGTGAGAAGATTGGAAGAGCTCAGGAGATCCTGTGGCAGGGAATCAGCAAGTCTAGTGAGAAAGACTGGGAGCTCAGTTGTGTGAAGATTTACAAGAGGAGATTATAGCGGAAGTAAAGGAGTTTGTTACAACTTGTGTTAGAAACTGTTACAAGACTGTTGCCATAGGAGACAGCGATCCTACTCATGCAGATGTGGTGTCTTGCTGGATGAATTTCCCTGCATGGCTGTCTACTTGTAGAAGTCTCTAAGTCTGCCAATTAACATTGCAACTACTGAAGGCTGTCCTGGCCCTCTCTCCCACAGTTTTGTTTAAGAGACAATAAATCTCTTTGTATTCAAGAAGTGTCTGGCGTTGATTAATCTACCTAGCATTGCACCCAGCATACCTTGTAACCCACTCTGCATAGAAGGATGTCAGCTGTCCCTAACTCTGGAGGTCACCATTGGGACTTAACTCCACACGTCCACATACACACACTTTCATTTTTAGGAATCCAGAGTACTTACAAGAAACCCCCCAAAAACACAGAGAACCTAACTAGATGCTTAGGAATGGATATCCTTGGTAAAAATCCCATACGAGGCTGTAGAGATGTAAGCCAAGAGTGCTAACCACTTAGGGACTTTACTCTGGACACACCTTACTCAAGAATTAGTTGGTCTTTCTCCACTTACACATGTTCATTACAAAACTCACTTATGTGCCATGCAAACACAGCAATAGACATGGAAATGGAAAGGATTTACTATACGACAGGTGAAACAGAGGGCCAGTTCACTGCCCTTCAAACGTTAGGGGGCCGGAGTGTGGCCATTGGGAGTAGAAACTGACCTGGCATTGGTGGAAGAAATCAATGCCATAGGTTTGGTAGTAAGTGGAAGTAAAAAAAAAGACATAATAGGTGTCTGTGGGAGGAATACGCCCTATAATTTGAGTGAGTGGGATAATTAGTTCCCCATATCTTGTGTCAGTGGGAAGAATAGTGCCCCAAGGGCGGGATAAAGGCAAGCAAAGGACCACATCTGGCCTACAGGCCGCAGTTTGGAGACCTCTGCTATACAGTATGTTAGACATCACAGTGTGCAGTGCATACCTAGAACTACAGCAATATTCAGGCATTATCAAATATTAGTTTGATATTCTTGCATTTTTTTAAGTTCACCTAGAAAAGGTAAAGTGATACTAAATGTTATCCCTATTGTACAAAAATAATCCATACACATCCACTACTTAATGTCCATGTAAACAATTTTTCATGAAATAGTGTCTTACTGTGTTTTTATAATTCATTGCGATGTCTCCCTCACTTTTGGTTACTTGGAACAACAAATTCCATAGTCCATTGTCCCAGTGTTAATTTCATAGACAAACATTTTTTCGTAAAAATTTTCTCCAGCCGGCTTTTTACAGTGACGAAAACTAAACGAAAAGTACACCACATTTTCATCCTTTGATGAAAACTATGTCGAAAATCAATTCAGTTTGTTGTTAATGAATGAAAACGATACAAAAATATGAGGGAGGGACATTTACCCTTGTGAATTTCCAGTTTCCACAGAGCTCTACCTGTGTAGAGCCCGTGAGTGCTTCCGCTCCTAGCAAGTGAGTCCATAGCTTGCTTAGCAGTCAGCACTGTGCAGCATTCCTAGCCTCTGCAGCACTGTGCATTACAGGCCTCCTGACGAGAGTCCCGATTCATGACCGTCCAGAGCACCGTGAGTGTGTACATTACAGGCCTCCCCTCAGACCACTGTCCAGAGTACTATGTTCATTACAGGCCTCCTCTGGCCACCAACATCCAGAGCACTGTGCATTACAGGCCTCCCCTCAGACTGGAGACCACCATTTAGCACTGTGCAGCATTACAGGTCTCTCAGACAACCGTCCAGAGCACTGTGCATTACAGACCTCCCCTTAGACCACCATCCAGAGCAATGTGCAGCATTACAAGCCTTTCATACCACCGTCCAGAGCACTGTGCATAATACAGGCCTCCTCAGATGTCTGTGCAGAACACTGTGTAGCATTACAAGCCTCCCCAGATCACCGTCCAGAGCACTATGCAGCATTACAGGCCTCTCATACCAAAGTCTATATTAAAACTAAAGGTCCCAACCCTGAACTGCATCAAAGTCGGACCAAAGTAGGGACTACTTTGAAATCGGTACGACTTGAAGTCGCATAGATATGAATAGTACTCATTGGAAATCATGAGGTACAACTTTTCTTGCGACTTTGCAGTCCTAAGTCGCAGGACAAGTCACACAAGTGTGAAAGGGGCCTAAATTGAAGAAGCTGAGGTTAGAAACTGATTTACTACCATAGTTCATCTCTCCATTTAAAGTGTACCCATGGGCAAAATAAGAAATATAAATATATGATGCGGTCTTTCAGTAGCATTAAATTGTATTTAAGCTTAAAACCAAAAGTTGACAGATCATCTGTGATGGGTTGACACCCCTCCTGCAGGAGTTTGTGGAATGAAAGCCTTTGTTGAAGTACAACATGGATAGGTAGACAAAGGGGGAGATTTACTAAAACTGCAAAATGCAAAATCTGGTGCAACTCTGCGTGGTAGTCAATCAGCTTCTATACTTCAGCTTGTCCAATTAGGCTTTGACAAAAAATCTGGAAGCTGGTTTCTATCTGGTATCTATCTTGCGCCCAAACATGAAGATCAACTATAATTGGTTGACACCCCTCCTGCAGGAGTTTGTGGAATTAAAGCCAAATTACAGCATGAATATGTAGACAAAGTGTAGCCATGGACAAAATAAGAAATTCCATGATGCAGTCTATCAATAGCGTTCAATTATATTTAAACCCAAACCCCAAAATTCTATATATCAAATTACACAGTTAAACAGTTGGTTGCCTCCTTCCAACTTCCAAGTGACACCTTACTCCAGTGATACCAGACTAGATCTTCTGTGGACAGCCCCTCTCAGTCAGCTTTCCATAGCACCAGGGTCTCAGCATTCAGACCCTCAGGTCACCCAACTTAGGCCTCACGACAGCAAGCATAGCAACATTGCCTGGGAGGGCAGCATGCCCCATCGAGGCTAAACTAATCTTCTCCAGAAAAATACCCAGAACTCTGTGTGCTTGCAGTATATACACAGTCTCTTGGCATGCCAGCAGAGCCTGCCTCTTTGGGATAGGTCAAGGCTGTGTCAATATTCATGCTGCCATCTGCATGACTCCACACCTATCATCCAGAAACTTCTCAAGTTCTCTAGATGCAGAGGGAAAGATTAGACCAGACTGTCAGAAGCTGAGCACACTAAGCAGACCTAAGCAGATTTCAGCTTCACTGAGTAGAGTGAGCAAACTATGCTTTTCACTTACAAACAGTTACAGCTAAACCGACTACAGTGTGGCAACTAAATATACCTATCTAAACGCACACTAATTCTAACTATCTAATTCCTAGCACCTATCTAGGAGGGTGCTGCACTACAATTTGCAGCTTCAAAATGACCTGTATGATGTGGGCCTAATGACAATACAGACCATAACAAAACTGTGCAGAACAAAAGTTTAGGCATGGCTAAAGGTGTTCAAGTGACACAAAAAGAATTTGATATATGTAATCTACAGTTCTAAATATTTAAGTGGCAGAAGAAAAATGTAGATCTGCATAATCAACAGTTCTGGGAACATAGCATAGAGATCTGCAACACCGCCAATTAGCCTGAGTTTTTGCAGAAGGTTATTTACATACTAAGAAAGGGAACTGGGACTTTCTCGACACAGATACAATCTATGATGAGATCCCTTTGCCATTCATTCTACACAAAACACAATACCATCTCACTAACCTAGGAAGATAAATAACCTAGCTGAGATGGAAATGTTTGTGCAATGTATTTTACAGACCAGTTAGGTGATGTGTTGTCTCTGCCATGTGATGTTAGAGGAGCGTGGTGAAAATTATCTTCTACAGAAACCCCAATAATTTCCATCTAGGTATTTAAATATATTTTATAAATTTTCCTTTGAATGAACAATGTAAACAGTTACGTATCATTTTTTTTTTTTTTTTGCTAGGCCAAAAGCCAGTGCCAGCCAGGTAGGATAGGTACTGTATACTATATTGCCAAAGTTTTGTGGACACCTGACTATCACACCTTCTCTATGGCCAAAGGAATGTGAAAAACCCATAAAATGTCTAAATTCATTTGTTTCCAGTGAAGGGTACTGTTAATGCTTTTGGGGTTTATTTACTAAAACCTGAGAGTGCGAAATCTGGTGCAGCTCTGCATGGTAGTTAATCAGCTTCTAACTTTAGTTTGATCAATTGAGCTTTAACAAAAAAAGAAAACTGGAAGCTGGAAGGTTTCGATGCAGAACTGCGCCGGATTTTGCATCCAGTTTTAGTAAATCAACCCCTCTGTGTGCAACAAGTGTGCACTTGCAACCATGGCATGCAATAAATATTTTGGGAAGGTCCTTTTCTGTTCCAGTACAACTGTGAGCAACGCCTGAGCACAAACCCAGCTTGATAAAGACATGATTTGATGAGTTTGGTGTGAAGGAACTCGAGTGTCCTTTACTGAGCCCTGTCCTCAACCCTACTGAACACCATCCATAAAGACATTGTTTGATGGGTTTGGTGTGGAGGACCTTGATTATCCTTTACTGAGCCCTGACCTCAACCCTACTGAACACCTTTGGATTGAATTGAAATGCTAATTATGAGCCTGGTCTTCTCATCCAACATCAGCGCCATGCCTACCTCACAAATGATCTTTTGGCTGAATAGGTACAAATCCCCACAGACTGACCTCAAAATGTTGGAAAATGCCTTACCTAAATAGTGGAGGCTGGTAAACCCATGAAGCGGTGCACATCCATATAAAGGGTCATATTTTTGGAACACATTGTCCTACAAGCTCATAAAGGATTGATAGCCAGGTGTGCACAAACTTTGCATAATGTACTTACATGACAATCCAGGAAGAATCTACCACTATGGTTAGTAAATGTTTTTCATCCAAGGGAAGCATAAGTTATCAGCTTTATTCCACATGCAACTCACCTACCCTTTATTTGCCACTTGTCTGTAACCAGTGGCAGAACTACCAGGGTCCCAAAGGTCGCACTTGAGACCAGTCCCTGGTGTTCCACCACCGTTGGTGGGCCCGGCCCAGGGGTCAGGGGGGCCCTTTATGGTTTCTTGCACCAGGACCCAGAAGGTTCTAGTTACGCCTCTTCCTGTAACCCTACACCCAAAACACACCTTCCTGAATAGTTCAGCACAACATCCCTCTGCTTTCATTGACAGGCACAAGGCAATAACTGTGCGGGCATTTAGAATACACTGTCACGGGTTACAATTCCCTCTGTTCTGTTCCAGCATGACTGTGCCCCTGTGTACAAAGCCAGATTCATAGATTCAAATAGAATAGTAAAAATAGAATAGATTAGCATAGAATAAGATAGAACAAATATAGCCATCTTCTGAAATTCAAATTTGGAAGTCTGAATATCACATTTTTAATTGAGTAAACAAAACGAGTCGGAATATAGGAATATAATTCAGAAAAATAATCATTCTAACAAAACGATTGTGATGAAACTGAGTTAGAAATGGCACACTCCGTGCGCCTGCGCCCAATGTCTACGGTGCATGCGCCGTAGACATTGGTGCCGATATTCCTGCAAATATCTCCTAAACCTTTTAGGTTTGGGAGATATTTCTTGCACCTACAGGTAAGCCCTAATCTAGGCATACCTGTAAGTTAAAGTGGTTGTAATGGGTTTACAACCACTTTAAAGCAGAGCTACACCCAAAAGGGGAAGCTCTGCTTGTTTGCCTCCCCCCCCTGCGACATTTGCCACCTTTCGGGGGGGGGGGGGGGGAGGAGTAGGTTTTGACAGGTACCAGCTCCCACTTCCGGCTGATTTCACAGCAGTGACCTCAGCTGGAAATTCTACCCTGCTCCTCCTTCCTCCTGCCACCGAGCCATTCAAAAAGCACAGCGCGCTTCATGCATGCACTATAGGGAACCAGTTGTAAAGCTACAAGACAGTGGCAGCACCCTAGAGACGATTGAAAAACTGGCTGGGGTGAAGACACTGCTGGATTTGTGGACAGGTAAGAGTCCTAATATTAAAGTCAGCAGCTGCTGACTTTTCATTTTTCTCTGGCTCTGTGCTTCTCTATGCAATGCAGGCAGGTCTTGGCTGATAGGAGGGGCCGGCAGGGTGTTGTACATAGCTTCCTGATGCAAGCAGTGCAAATAGATAGAGAGATGAAAATATCAAAATGCCTTGATCTGAGCATTTATGAGGTCAGGTTCTGATGTTGATTGAGAAGACCTGGCCTATAGTTGGTGTTCCAGCTCTTCCCAATGGTGATCAGTAGGCTTAAAGTGGAACCTGAAATATACGGTATATATTTTTTAATGAAGACTTCTACCTGGTACAGTAGAGGATGTCAAGTCATCTGTGCCCAGTCTTGCCACAAAGAGTTAATTCAACTCTGAGCAATCCTCTTGTGTTTTTTTAGTAGGATAAAAAACAACACACAGATACGTTTGTGTCGCCACATGCCCCACTGCTGTGACCGACATCTCATTTCTTTAGCTCATGCACAGCATGAAAGCAGAGAGAGTCACTGCGATTCCATCTTCACATCCCTTCTCCTTTCTTCTCCAGCTCTCCCAGGATTGGCTGTTTCACACCTCAGCATGATTGAACATGCTGAAGTCATGTGGTACCTCTCCTGAGTTTTGACTGGATGTTACTCAAAACTCAGAAATAGGAGAGAAGGAGAGTGTAGAGGTGGGCAGGGAGGCTTGTGACATCACGACTTCGCGCACCGCCCCCCCGGCAAAGAGACCCACCCACCAATTCCAGAGTTTTGCAGGGCTCCTACTGCTTAAGGGGTGACCAGTGGCATCGGGAGGGGGGCTGGGGGGGACAGAGCCCCGACTGGGTCCCTGAAAAGCCCCAGGTCTCAGGAATGCACAACTGTATTAGTAGCCCCGAGCCCCGCCGAGCAGGGACTGATCTGACCCCGAGCACCGTCGAGTACCGCCAAGTGCGGCCGAGTCACATTGCAGGTCCCGTCTTCTGGAGCCTGCAGCGCTGATGGGACCACGGGACACTCCAGAAAGCGGGAATTACAATGCGGCTGCTGTGCCACGTCACTGTGAGATCCCCGCTCGGCGCTCGGTCAGGCGGCTCTCTTCTTCTCCTCTGGCTGCCTGCTGTGATGATGGGCGCACACCTCACACAGCTCAGCGCAGCCCCACGGCTGAGCTGAGCTGATACTGCAGGACACATAAAGTCTGTCTCCTGGTCAGGTAGGTCAGTGTGTGTCACTTCCATCAGTGTATGTGTCAGGTAGGTAGGTCAGTATATGTATGTCAGGTAGGTCAGTGTATGGTAGGCAGGTCAGTGTGTGTCCCTAGCATCAGTGTATGTATGTATGTCAAGTAGGTCAGTGTATGTGTCAGGTAGGTAGGTCAGTGTGTGTCAGGTAGGTCAGTCCATGTTAGGTAGGTCAGTACATGTCAGGTAGGTGAGTGTGTGTCTGGTAGGTAGGTCAGTGTATGTATGTCAGGTAGGTCAGTGTATGGTAGGTAGGTCAGTGATTGTCAGGTAGGTCGGTCAGTGTGTGTCAGGTAGGTAGGTCAGTGTATGTCAGGTAGGTCAGTGTATGTCAGGTAGGTAGGTCAGTGTATGTATGTCAGGTAGGTCAGTGTATGTCAGGTAGGTCAGTGTGTGTGTCAGGTAGGTAGGTCAGTGTGTGTCAGGTAAATTGTCAGTGTATGTATGTCAGGTAGGTCGGTCAGTGTATGTATGTATGTCAGATAGATCAGTGTGTCAGCCAGGTGAGTTTAGTGGTCAGCATTGATGGGCACTGGTAAGCCAGGCAGCAACCAGCAAGTTGGTTTCTTCTGCTACATATTTTTGGTAATTTTTGGATATGGCTCACAGCTTCTCCCCAGCCAATGAGAAGAGGGGTGTGCACTGTGGAAGGCATAGTGGAAGCCCAGTACTGGAGCGTGGCTGTGGGGCCCTAGGGCAGATTGGAGCTGGACTTTGTGGAGGATATGTAAATATAACAGGGAGGCTGCAGGGGCCCCCTGGAGCTAGGGGCGGGGTTGCGATTGTGACCTGCAATCCCTTATGCTACGCCCATGCTTGAATCACAGATCTAAGCTCTACAACAATATGCTTGGCTAACAGATGCAATGATTCAATCTCACAAGAACCAAGACAAGGAAGTTGATTACGATTCTAAAAATATAAAAAGCAATTTACAGAATGAAAGAAAGATAGAAAGTAATGTCATGTTACTTTAGAGAAGATGACTAATGACATATAAAAAAGATGAGAATTACCAAGGAGTGATGCAAGCTTAAAGTGACACTAAAGGTTCCTTTTTTATTTTTTAAAAATAGCACATGTCATACTTACCTCCACTGTGCAGCTTGCTTTGAACAGAGTGGCCCCGATCGTCCTCTTTTGGGGTCCCCCGGCAGCTCTCTCGGCTCATCCCCGAAACGCGTTGGGTTCGCTGTTTTCCGTCCACTGCAGGGTCTTCTACAGATGGATTGGGGTAGCACACCACACAACAGGATATGCACAATTATTTGCATAACAGATCTGCAAACAGATGCCATGTATATTGTATTTTGTAAATTTTAATGTTTCTATATTATTAAATTACGTATTGCTATTTCAATCTTATCTTGTATATTTTGTATGGCCACTTGCCCATGTCAAAGTCCTCTCCCTAGAGGAGTAAAAGTGTGTCTCTTTTCAAATTACTTACCTCCACTGTGCAGCTCGTTTTGAACAGAGTGGCCCCGATCGTCCTCTTCTGGGGTCCCCCGGCGGCTCTCTCGGCTCCTCCCCACATTAGATAACCCCCTGGGAGAAGCGCTCTCCCTGGGGGGGGGGTCACCTTGCGGGCGCGCTCCCGAGTCCAGCATTCGACGTCCATGGGCGCAGGTACCAGCTCCCACTTCCGGCTCACTTGCAGGACTCGGCCCCACCCCCCGGCGGCCGCGTCATTGGATTTGATTGACAGCAGCAGGAGCCATCGGCTGCGCTGCTATCATCATATCCAATCAACAGCCGAGACCCCCCCTAGCCGAGAGATGGAGCATCCCCATGGGACAAGTTTGCGGATTCAGGTAAGTAAACCGGGGGGGGGGGGCTGGGGGTGCAGTCACTGCCAGGTGTTTTTTCATCTTAATGCATAGGATGCATTAAGGTAAAAAAAAACTCAAAACCTTTACAACCCCTTTAATGCTTGCACCATTCTTCTAAACTTTGAAAACAGAACTGACCCTCCCTTCTAGATCGTAAGCTCTAATCACCAAGTCCCTCTGATTCCTCCTGTATTGAATTGTATTGTAACTGTACTGTCTGCCCCCATGTTGTGGGTGATATATAAATTCTGTATAATACAAATAATGTTAATACTAATTTGAAAAAAGGACTTTGTTAGGACTGATCTGCTCTGTGTTCTATGCTGTGTCTGTGATTGACACAGCATAGAACAGTACAGCTGGAGCTGCATGCTCCATGACCAGTGTATCCCAGATATCCTTCTTTTCCCCTTGACCACCTATTTTCTATAAAACACCCTTCCCCCCTTTCCATTACTTTACCTTCTTACTAAAATAAATAGGCAACGCAGGAGTTTGAAGTGTAACTGGCCATAGCTGCCTTTATTAACAAATATTTTAAAACCAATATAAAATTAACCTCATTAACATATGTAAAACTTTTTTTCACGACAGTATTTTTACTCCCAGTCTGTTGGTCTTTGACAGCACCCAAATTTCACCTTTTCCACTTAAATACTTTCCACCAGTACACTGCGGGACCAACTTTACCATAACAGGCCTCCAGCCGTTTATCAGCCCGGAGACAACCCCCTTTCCTGCAGTGCAACCAATCCCGTATTCCAGCCTACGAATACACCAAAAGGGGGGCACATACCACCTATGACCCCCTCCACCATTCCATCACATCAGTTTTCTTGCCACCATCAAAGACCAAAGACACTGCCGCTACCACTGCTATGACGACCCAATCTCTCGAAACCTGAAAGAAAAGAACACAAACACAGCACACAAAAAACAATACAATCCTCCAATAACGGGAGGGTGGGTGGGAAACTCCTGCTGTCTCCCGTTCGCCTTCCTCTGACTTCTGCCTAAGCCCCGCCTCTTCTCTTTATATTGCTCCTCCCCTTTTTAATCCGCCCAGCCTACCTTTCCTCCCTTCATTCACTGCAAATTTTAACCCCATAATCCTTCTCCTAGTCACATCTGTCATGCCCGGCCCTCCATTATTTCTTTCTTTTTCTTTTATTCCGGGCCTCTCTGATTCCTCTGCCCATCAGCTGAGTGCAGGCTCTGCTCGTGTAGTGTCATTACTGAACCAGTGAGAGAGGAATGGGAGCTGTCTGTTCACATCCTATGCATCAGGTCCAACCTGGTGGAAATCTGCAGCAGTTTTTTATACTGAAATAAACTCCATTTAACACCAATTTTTATTTCTCTCTTCAATAGAAACTGGAGTAGGTGGAGGAGTTAAACCTAAACCAGGTCTTTCTGCTTATCTAGTGTGGTAAACGCCACTCCGCACAGTTTTCTGCACTGGTTTTCTGGTGCAGGAAGCTTAGTTATTTTCCCTAGAATATCCTCCTATTTCTATTGAACTGTAATGGGAGGACCATATGGTGCATTAATGGCGTCGCTATGGGGGTGCGTGGGGTGTCTCCACCGCTGTCACTAACACACACAGTGGGAGACACAGCAGCACTGAATAGAGGGAGCTGCCGAAGTTAACTTTCTAAGTTAAACAGTGGGTGGTTGGTTGCTAGTTGGTCCTAGCAACCAATCACCGGCTTGTTAATATAAAAAAATGAACTCCAGCAACTCTCACCCTCTATTCAGTGCTGCTGTGTCTCCCACTCTGCATGCCCAAGTAAGGTAGGAAGGGGCAGAGTTTCAGGGGTAGTTTAATGTGAAGAAGGGGGGCTGTGTAATGTAATGGGGGCTGTGTAATGTAAAAGGGGCTGTATAATGTGCAGGGGGCTGTGTAATGTTCTGGGGCTGTGTAATGTAAAGGGGGATGTATAATGTAAAGGGGGCTGTGTAATGTGCAAGGAGTTATGTAATGTGCAAGGGGCTATGTGATGTAAAAGGGGCTGTATACTGTAAAGAGGGCTGTGTAATGTAAAAGGGGTTGTGTACTGTGCAAGGGGTTGTGTAATGTGCAAGGGGTTGTGTAATGTGCAAGGGGCTGTGTAATGTGCAAGGGGCTGTGTAATGTGCAAGGGGCTATGTAATGTAAAGGGGGCTGTGTAATGTAAAGGGGGCTGTGTAATGTGCAAGGGACTGTGCAATGTAAAGGGGGCTCTGCAATGTAAAGGGGGCTGTGTAATGTAAAGGGGGCTGTGTAATGTAAAGGGGGCTGTGTAATGTGCTGGGACTGTGT
The DNA here is from genome assembly GCF_037356315.1 of Lithobates pipiens. Lineage (NCBI taxonomy): Eukaryota > Metazoa > Chordata > Amphibia > Anura > Ranidae > Lithobates > Lithobates pipiens. Next base: position 39,455,849 of record NW_027507748.1, on the reverse strand, counting down.
AAAGTAAAGGGGGCTGTGTAATGTAAAGGGGATTGTGTAATGTGCTGGGACTGTGTAAAGTAAAGGGGGCTGTGTAATGTAAAGGGGGCTGTGTAATGTGCTGGGACTGTGTAAAGTAAAGGGGGCTGTGTAATGTAAAGGGGATTGTGTAATGTAAAGAGGGCTGTTAATGTGTAAGAAGAAAGTTAAAGGGGGCTGTGTAATGTAAAGGAGGTTGTGTAATGTAAAGGGGGCTGTGTAATGTAAAGGGGGCTGTGTAATGTAAAGAGCTTTAACTCAAGCCCTCCCGGACTTCTGTAGCTGCAGGCACTGTGGAGAAATTAATCCTCGAACGTCAAAACCGATGCACTACAATTTCAACTCCTCTCCTTTTTTCTCTCTCAGTAGGGACTTGGCAGCTTGCCCGCCTTTTAATCCAATCAAACAACATATGTTGTAAGGCTACATTGACGAGGATGGCCATGGGTGCATATTTTGCTCGGTTCAGATGCAGCTGAACACCCCCTGTGGCTGTATCAAAACTCTGTGCTATGGCCGCACACAAACTGGGCAATTATCAGCCATTAGAACTCGGCAGGAACGCCAACCCTTGGAGGCCACTGCTTGTGTCCAGGGTTGGTCAGAAACACTATTTGCATGTAACTGCTCAGAGGTTACTTGTGAACAGAGTACAAATCAGATAGTCATGGCTGTTCAAACATGATGTGTGCAGGCAGCATTTAATACCAATGGCAAAAATCTACTGATTCTCACAGCCACCTCTGTGCAGCCCTCTGTGAATGTAGCCTAAATTTTTGGAAAGAGACTGAAACTCAACTTTAGGTTCTCTGTTATCCACCTTCTATGTTGATTCAGATGGCCATTGCCCCCGGTAAAGAGAGCAGTGGGAAATCCAATGCTTAACTGTCAAAAATAAATGGGTATAGCACCCCCTTACTCTTCTAAAGGCGGGTAGGGACCCACAAGTGGCAGAATCTTTGACTCTTTGTGGGATGAACGAATTGGGCGTCAGTCACTTAAAACAGATCTTTACCCTTGAAAACAATGTTCTTCCTCTCCATACCCCTAATGAAACAGATTGCTAAGGCTGGCCATAGAAAGTTCAAATCTTGTCCAGTTCAGTAGGTACCAGCCGAGATTCGAACCATAGGCATTTATGGACTCCAGTCTGTTAAAGAGGTGCCCATCCACCACCTGAGCACACCTCACTAGGGATTGGATAGGACCTCCTAAATATTCAGGCTGTGTATTAAAACCCTTCTGCCCTAATCTCCATAAATGTCTCCTAGAATCAGGGGGAGGTAATCAAACCCCCAGCCCATGGAGTTTTGAGCAGACCAAGCTAAACAATCTTGGCTCCTGTAGGCTACAGCAGAAGCCCATACTAGATTTACATAACAGCCTATGTAGGAGGGTGCTAAACATACAAACATTCATTCAAACATTTATTAGTGTATGTATTGTATGTTTAAAAAAAAAAAGATCTCCTACAGTGGTGAATGGGATGAACAAGGAGAGGGGAACTAGTCCAGTCAAGTTGTGGGCCACATTTTTTGCTTCCTCTTCCTTTCATTAGAAAAATGAACATTTCATCTGACAAGTAACAAAATAGCAGTTGTCACAAGGAACCAGAGACTTTGTATGTGTCACCAGACAGTGCCAGATAAGAACTGCAGTTACAACATTGCAGGCAATGGGCAGCAAGGCTTTGCTGGTAAACTTTTGTTAGTTCACCAAGTTTACCCACACCCAACCTGTGAGATCTTTTCCTGCTGCTAATAGTTGCAGTTAATCATACGTCATTGACGTATCTCGTCGAGTTGTTCCTTGGAAAGGCAGTACTGACAGTGCCAGGGAGTCGGTCGGGTGGTGTATGTCTGTTGCCCAATTGACTTTTAAAGCCTGGACTTAAAATCTATTGCAACTGAAATATCTTTTAACCACTTCAATTCCAATCATTTTTACCCCCTTCCTGCCCATGCCAATTTTCAGCTTTCAGCGCTGTCACACCTTGAATGACAATTGCGCGGTCATGCAACACTGTACCTATATGGAGTTTTTATCATTTTTTTTTTTTTCACAAATTTAGAGCTTTCTTCTGGTAGTATTTAACCACTTCCCACCCGGCCGATGCATATATACGGCCGGGTGGGAGCCGTCTACTCCTGATAGGACGTTCAGGAACGTCATTCAGGAGTAGCGGGATCGCGCGCGCGCGCGCCCGCGCAGCGGCGCGATCCCGATGTGCTCGTGTCACCCGGACACGGCACATCTCAGATCGGCAGGAGGGCTCTATGATTGGCCCTCCTGATCACATGACGGCCGTGTCCAATCACGGCCGTCATGTGATGTAAACAAACAGCCGGTTGCTAGGCAATCGTCTCTCCTCTCCTCACACGGAAGTCACCGCTGAGGAGAGGAGAGCAGAACGCTGCAGCCGGCTGATGATCAGTGAGTATGGGCTGCTTTTTACAGCTTTTTACTCACTGATCATCAGTGTAGTGTAAACACACAACACACCACACAGTACAAACACAGTCCCCACATATGTCCCCAAAACACACATGTCCCCAAAACATACATGTCCCCAAATAATAAAAACACATGTCCCTAATAATAAAAACATGTCCCCCACATATATCCCACTAAAATCACATGTCCCAATGATTATCTGCACACATATGTACGTGATCACCTGCACACATATGTACATGATCATTTGCGTACATATGTCCGTGATCACACAAACCAATTATTATACACTTAACGGAATTTTTTTTACCAAAAACATGTAGCAGAATACATTTTGGCTTAAATTTATGACAAAATTTGATTTTATTGGATTTCTTTTCAAATAGAAAAAAGAAAATATTGTTTTTTTTCCAAATTTCCGCTATTTTTGCGCTTATATCGCAAAAAAAAAAAAACGGAGTCGTGAATAAATAACACCAAAATAAAGCTCTATTTGTGCGAACAAAATGATAACAATTTCATTTGGGTACAGTGTAGCATGACCGCGCAATTGTCACTGAAAGCCCTAGAGCGCTGAAAGCTGAAAATTGGGCTGGGAAGGAAGGGGGTGAAAGTGCCCTGTATTGTAGTGGTTAATGACCACTTGTTTTTTTTTTTTTTTTTGATAAATAACTATTATTCGAATCGAAATTCGGCCGAATTTTGCATCTTTCGGACATTCGGATGCATCCGAATGTTTGAATAGAAAAATAACGAATAACAACGAATACGAAAGAAATATAACGAATGAATTTGAATGAATTCGACATGATTCAGTAATTCTTTAAAGATCTAATGAAACAAAAGGTCAGCTCAAAGTAAATCTTATAGTCCAATCAGCTAATTAATTTTGTGCTGGAGGTTGGATTACTGGCAAAGTGCATTCCTGAGAACTGAGTTAGAAGGGTGTTGTATTGTATTTGAGCCAAGGAGAAGAGACGTTGTCATTGTGTGTGTTAAAAGATTCAATAAACAAACAACTTTCCAAACTACGAATTATTATCACGAATGTCTATACATACTGTACATAAATAGCGAATTTCAACGAATACGAACAAATGAATTCGACACTCTATGAATAATAACGAATTATCCGAAAACGTATTAACGTCCGTTCATTGGGAAAGTCTGTCGGAACTACGCCGGAATTCCGGCGGGAAGCCTGTCGGACCCTAGTCTGCTGGAAAGACCGGTCGTGTGCAACGAAAGGGTTAAAGGAGATTTAAACTCTAAGGATAATATTTATTTTGCTAAAACATTATGTATTATGAATTATATACATTATTTTTTTTTTTTTTTTTTAAATACTGTTTTCACCTGTTTTTGTTATACACACTATATTATCAAAAGTATTGGGACACCTGCCTTTACATGCACATGAACTTTAATGGTATCCCAGTCTTAGTCCTTGGGTTCAATATTGAGTTGGCCCACCCTTTGCAGCTATAACAGCTTCAACTCTTCTGGAAAGGCTGTCCATAAGGTTTAGGAGTGTGTCTATGGGTATGTTTGACCATTCTTCCAGAAGCGCATTTGTGAGGTCAGGCACTGATGTTATATGGGGAGGCCTGGCTCGCAGTCCCCTCTCTAATTCATCCAAAAAGCCTTCTATCAGGTTGAGGCCAGTTCCTCCACCCCAAACTGGCTCATCCGTGTCTTTATGGATCTTGCTTTGTGCTCTGGTGCACAGTCATGTTGGCACAGGAAGGGGCCATCCCCAAACTGTTCCCACAAAGCTGGGAGCATGAAATTGTCCAAAATGTATTTTTTGGTATGCTGACGCTTTACGAGTTCCTTTCACTGGAACTAAGGGGTCAAGCCCAACTCCTGAAAAACAACCCCACACCATAATCCCCCCTCCACCAAATGATGTGGACCAGTGCACAAAGCAAGGTCCATAAAGATTGGACACTGGCTAACTCAAATTAAGGAGAATTCCTCCCCTATATAACCCCTCCCATATGGGAGGCACCTCAGTTTTGTAGCAAAGCAATAAGAAACCACGTAAAACCCAAGAGGGGCGGGAGTCCTGTGTCCCATGATGTACTCTCAAGAAAAGGATTTTACAGGTAAGCTGTATATAAAAATCCCATTTTGTTGATCATACATCACGGGACACAGGAGCTTCATTACATAGTGGGATGTCCCAAAGCAATGCTCAGTTTGAAGGGAGGGAGACACAGATCAGAATCATAGACCGCCATGGACCAGAGGAACTAAACTGCAGCCTGCAGTACACTGCGCCCGAAGTCAATATCCTCTTGCCCTCTCACATCCACCTGATAAAATCTGGTGAATGTATGAACCAAATTCAGATCCCATGGGCATACTGGAGGTTTGACTGGCGGCTTTAACCGCATGGCCCCCTGAATGAAAGCCCGGACAAGCGAATGTGATGCAAGTGGCTTCTGGAAAAACACTGACAAAGCTGAAATCTGAACCTTGATAGTGCTTACGGCCAAATTCATTTCTAGGCCTGACTGGAGGAAAGCCAAGGTCCTGCTAACGACATACTTTCTAGGGTGCCATCCCCTGGGTTCACACCAGGAAACATATGCCTTCCAGATTTTGTAGTAAATAAGCCTGGAGGCCGGCTTTCTGGCATTGACCAGAGTAGAAAGGACTGACTCCGAGAGTCCACGGTCTTTCAGAATGTGGGTCTCAGCAGCCAAACCATTAAATTCAGACTGTGTAAAGCAGGATGGTAGATTGGACCCTGCGAGAGCAGATCTGTCCGGATCCAAGGCCTGCCTTCTGCCATTTTCATGATCTCTGGGTACCAAGGTCACCTGGGCCAAGCCGGGGCTACCAACAGAACCAACTTTGTTTCCCTCTTGACTCTTCTCAGGAAACGCGACAGAAGCGGGTAGGGCGGGAAGGCATAGATTAGATTGTACCGATCCCAGGGAATTGTCAGAGCATCTGACCCCTGAGCAAGTACGTCCCTTGTTCTTGACACAAACTTGTCCAGCTTCCTGTTGAATCTACATCTGGAGTACCCCATCTGTGACATATGGTTTTAAATATGTCGGGGTGTAGAGCCCATTCTCCTTGGCATAATTGTTGGTGGCTTAGAAAGTCCGCTTACCAATTTTCCACTCCTGGAATGAAGACTGCAGAAAGGCACGGAACATGCCTCCCAGCCCAAGCAAGTATGCGATTCACCTCTCTTTGTGCATCCAGACTTTTGGTGCCACCCTGGTGATTGATATAAGCCACTGCTGTGGCATTGTCAGACTGTATTCGAACAGGGTGACCCTGTAGTCTGCAGGACCATGAGGGCCATATAAGCTGCCCGAATTTCCAGAATATTTATGGGCAGGAGTTTTTTGGTCGCAGACCATTTCCCCTGCATGCATACCTCTTCCAACACTGCTCCCCAGCCTGTCAGGCTGGCATCTGTAGTTACAATTTTCCATGGAAGGGGAAGAAAAGTTTTGCCTCTCAGTAGATTCTTGGTCTGTAACCACCAAATGAGGCTCCTGCGTATCCCTGGGGATAAACACATAGGAAGATCCAAAGCCTGGGGCTTCTTGTTCCAAGCCGCAAGGATGCATCTCTGTAAAGGCCTTGAATGAAACTGGGCAAATGGAACGGCCTCAAAGGAGGAGACCATTTTCCCTAACAGTCTCATACACAGCCGAATGGGGGAAGTCCTTCTGCTCAGTATTAGGCAAACCAGAACCCCTATAGCCACGGCCTTTGGCCTTGGTAGAAACACCCTGCCCTGAGCGGTGTCTATGATCATGCCCAGATACTCCAACCTTGTAGCAGACTGCAGGGACAACTTTTCTAGGTTTATAATCCAACCTAGGTTTTCCAGGTGTTCTAATGTTTTAACAATACTGTGGTTCAAGTGCGCTACTGTCTGCTCTATGAGTAGCAAATCGTCTAGATAAGCTATCACGGTTATGCCCTGAGCTCTTAGGTTTGCCAAGAGAGGGTCTAGAATCTTTGTGAAAACTCGAGGAGCTGTAGCGAGACCGAAAGGCAGGGCCACAAATTGAAAATGGCGCTGATCTACCGCGAACCTTAGATGTTTTTGGTGTGTGGGAAATATTGGCACATGAAGATATGCATCCTTGATATCTATTGATGCCTTAAACTCTTCCCCTTGCAGGGAGGAGACCACAGAGCGTACTGACTGCATTCAGAAAGACCGAATGTGCAGAAACTGGTTCAAATCCTTTAGATCCAGGATAGGTCTAACATCTCCATTTGGCTTTAGAACGGTGAAGAGATTTTATTATTATTATTATTATTCAGGATATTCTATATAAATATAGATTTATATAGCGCCAGCAATTTACGCATCGCTTTTAGATTTGAGTAAAACCCTGAACCCTGTTCTTTTGGGTCCACTTCCACTATCACCCCCTGGGATAGTAAGTGATCTAAGGCCAGAAGTAGCTGTTTTTGCTTTACTGGATCCTTGGGGATCCCTGACCTTAGGAAGCGAGATGGTGGAATCTCCTGGAATTCTAGTTTGTAACCCAGAGATATTGAGGAGGTTACCTATTTGTCCTGAATCTCTTCCCGCCAGGCTTCTGCAAACTGCAGGAGCCTTCCCCCCACTTGGCCGAGTGGGGGCGCCCCTTCACAAGGAAGCTTTTGGGCTCTGCTTGGCAGGCTTTCGCCCCCAAGTCTTTTTCTGCCCCTGGGCGTGACCTTGGGCCTTTCCTCTAGAGGGAGGTTGGGAAGGCCGTCGCCACTGCTTAGAGCTTGATGCTCCGGGAGAAAGAGAACGCCTAAATGAAGGACGTTTGTTCTTTTTGATTGGTAGGAGAGTAGATTTACCCCCTGTAATCTTTTGGACGAATTTATCCAAGTCCTCCCCAAATAAGCGTTCCCCTTTAAACGGGAACCCAGTCAAATATTTTTTACAAGACAGCTCAGCTGCCCAATTTTTTGAGCCACAGGGACTTTCGCATGTGTACCAACAGGAGAGACAAACGAGATGCTTGTTGGACAGAATCCAAAATCGCATCAATCATGAAACACAGAATTCGAGGAAGTTCTGCATAATTCTCCACTTCCTCACTGGGAAGAACTGACAAAACCCACACAGTTGCGACTGTAGGTTGCACTACAGCGCCAGCCATGGAAAAGGAGGCTTTCAATAACGTTTCCAGCTGCTTATCAGTTGGATCTTTAAAAACCTGAGCATTATCCAAAGGACAGGTCATGTTTTTATTCACACAAGAAACAGCCGCATCGATGGATGGGACCCCCTATTTCTTGGTGAAACTTTCCTCCAGAGGATAATGCATTGAAAACCTTTTAGGAGGAGAAAACAGTTTATCCGGAGGCCCCCAATCCTCATACAACAATTTATCCATTAAGGGATGAATTGGAAAGGAAAAGGCAGTCTGTGGGATTTTCCTGACCCCCAGGGAAGAAACAGAAGATGTAGCGGCCTCAGCAGCGGGCATTCTGAAAGTGGTATGCACCAATTCAGTGTAATATTGAACCTGCTTTTTGAGTGCCTGGGAGGAAGAGACTCTTTCCTCTTCCTCTGATTCATCCGACTGCTCTTGATCCCTATCCCATGATAGGGATCTCTCCTCATTGTCAGAGGTGTCATCTGAAAGAGGAAGGATCTACCCCCTTTTCTGCTATCTTTCAGGGAAGCTGAACTAAAATTCATAATTCTCCCTTCAAAACCCTCCAATGTAGACTTAAGGGAGTCTTCAGTGACATACGCTGGGGCTGAAAGATTAGGAGAGGCTGCAAAACCTGACAGGGCACTGACTCATCCTGTTAGGTTGGCTCCAGTCTTGCAGGGGGGGATGGTAACCTACAGGCATTTTTAGGACCCCTAGACCTAGGCAGTGACTTTCCAGTGCCCTTGTTACCTCCCCGTGAGACCCTCTTACGAGGAGACATAGTCCTAAGCTACAAAGCAGAGGTACTAGTACAAAGTGCAATCACTGTTGTGCTACAAGTCTCACAATAAATATATATGCTTAAACTGCACAACCTGATGCTGAGTAGGTGTCTTAGGATCGCCTGGATCCGACCCCTTAGGATGCTTACTGCTCACAGCTCTGTGTCATATGCTTACAGATCCCTGGCGTTCTGGGCTCTTTAAATTTGCCTCTTTGGCGCCTGCGCAGTGAAGCGCATGCACGGCCCCGCAACCACCCCCCCTTTGTTTTGCTATAGGAGCACGCCCAGCGCACGTGCATGCGCATGAGGACTGATGGCATCTGAGGGGGAGGAAGAGGACCACCTGCTGAGCCGCGCGGGACCCCCCAGACTACGTGGGACCCCTCTTTTATCTTTTGTGTGGCAGCGCCTGCAGCAGAGAATGTGAGCCATCCAGAGACTGGCTTCACTGAGCGTGTATCCTGAAAAGGCATGTAAGTATACACCAGCCTGCTCTTTACTCCCTCTAGTGGCGGAAGCCAGGTAAGACATACAACTACTCACATGAAGAAATCCATAATATATGATTTATATAGGATTAACTTCTCTTACCTGTCCCCGCCGCAGGAACTGCTGAATACAGACAGTTTCCAATCTTCACCCATCACGGCGGGCAGAGTTCTTCTCAGAGGAACCTCTTACCTGGACCTTGTAAAAGACTCTGCCAGAAACTTTTGTGCCACTGTTTTAATAGTACACCAAGTCTGGTTTTCCCAGAGCCCGGTCTTCCAAAGGAGAGGACATACAGGCAAAACCTCCTTTCTTTGGATGACGAGGCCTGGGTGCCATATCATCTTGGGAGTCAAATATCGGCCCGAGATATGGATCTGGCTATCATAGCCCTTAGACCCCTGCAGGGACCTGTATAGAGCTTTCTTCATAGCACATGTTTTACGTGACCAACCACCTTAGAGACTGGCGAAAAAATTGAGGTGCCTCCCATATGGGAGGGGTTATATAGGGGAGGAATTCTCCTTAATTGGTGTTAGCCAGTGTCCAATCACCGAAGGTGCCTATATAACCCACTATGTAATGAAGCTTCTGTGTCCCGTGATGTATGATCAAGAAAAGAATTTTACAGGTAAACTGTATATAAAAATCCTATTTTTTTTTAAAACGCAGTTTTTTTCGGGAGCACTGATTATAATGACGCTTAAAGTGAAAAAAAAAAGTGAAATATTCCTTTAAATATCCTGCAATGGGGGGGGGGGGGGGTGTCTATAGTATGCCTGTGAAGTGCCACGTGTTTCCCGTGTTTAGAACAGTCCCTGCACAAAATGACATTTAACAGAAAAAAGTCATTTAAAACTGCTTGCGGTTTTAATGTGCCCATTACCAGCTTCCTTGGGTCTTGTACTGATATTAAGGTGAACTCCATACCCAAATTAAAAAAAGGAAAGGCGTGGGGCCCCCAGGCTCTATATACTCAGAACAGCAGTATACAGGCAGCGCAAACAAGACAGGGACTGTGTAGGTTTGTTGTGTTAAGTAGAATCTGTTTGTAATTTTGAAGTGGCACATTTTAAAAGTGTAGCTCCAGTCACAAAATCTATTTTTAAGCTTTTTGTAAAACATAGAGAAGGGTTATCACCCCTGTATAATTTTTTTGTCCGTCTGTCTTTTTTCATGTCACTTCCTGTTGTCTCCTTCCGTTTGCAAGTAGGAGACGTTTGTAAGTTGGATGTTTGAAAGTAGGGGCCTTTTGGCCCTAAGGTGTTGGTGTTGCCACAAGATAACACTGTAAGCCCTCAAAGTTACTCTTGGTGGGTGCTGGAGCGCCCTGCTGTGAACTATTATATCAAGAATTGTAATTACATGCCATTGTTGAACAGTGGTAGAAAAATTGGGCCTTTGGTGGTTGTGGTGGTGCTGGTGCCACAACACTGTAAGTCCTCACAGTTACTCTCGGTGGGCGGGAACGAGCCCTGCTGTGAAATATTATATCAAGAATTGTAATTATATGCACCTCTTAAACAGGGGCTGAAAAATTGGGCCGTGGCACTGTTGCAACAACACTGCAACCCCTCGCAGAAACTGTAGTTGGGAGTGCAGGAATGAGCCCTGCTGCAAAGCATTGCATCAAAAATTGTAATTATATTCCCCTGTTAAACAGGGGCTGAAATATTGGGCCTTAGGCACTGATGCTGGTGCCAAATTGGGCCTTGGCACTGTTGCAACAACACTGCAACCTCTCCCAGATACTCTAGTTGGAGTGCAGGAATGAACCCTGCTGCAAAGCATTGCATCAAAAATTTTAATTACGTGCCCCTGTTAAACAGGGGCTGAAAAATTGGGCCTTAGGCCCTGGTCACGGCGCCCAGAACCAAAGATGTTCTTCCAAGCTATCAGCAGGATCATTGAGGAGGAAGAGGATAGTCAGTCAACATAACAGGATAGTCACTCATCATCAGCATAGGCAGTCTTGAAGGGATGTGACATTTAAAAAAAAAATTATTTGGTTACATCAGCTTTAGGTAGCTGGTGGTGATCCAAGACTGATTCATCTTTATGAAGGTCAGTTGATCAACCGAGTCGGTAGACAGGCGCACCAGGTGATCGGTTACAAAGCCTCCAGCAGCACTGAATCTGTGTTCCGAAAGAACGCTGGATGCAGGACAGGCCAGTAGCTCAATTGCATACTGTGCAAGCTCTGGCCAGTGATCCATCCTCAAGTCCCAGTAAGCCAGAGGATTTTTGGTGAGAAAGGTGTCCAAGTCTGACCTTGCCTCTAGGTATTCCTGCACCATGTAAATCAGATGCTGGCGATGGTTGCTGGAACCGATCATACCTTGGGGCTACTAAAAAATTGTCTGAACGAATCAGTCAGACGGCCATCTTCTCCACCGCTCCTTCTGTGACTGACCGAAGCCTCAGCAACATGTTGTCCAGGACCAGGAGTTTGTAACCTCACAGTCTCTGGGAACACATTGCACAAACCTTTTTGCAAGGCCTCCCGGAGATGTCTTATCCTCTGCTCTCTCTGCGATGGCAAGATAAGGTCCGCAACCTTACCCTTATACCGTGGATGAAGGAGAGTTTCCAGCCATTAATGATCCCTCTCCTTGATTCGAAGAATACGAGGATAATTCCGCAGGCTTTGCAGGATCAGGGAGGCCTTGCAGCGTAGGTTAGCTGAGGCATTAAGGAAGACATGATCTGCAGCCACCTCCACCCAGCCACGTACAAGTCCACGAGTTTCTTGGGGCTGTAAATTATCCATAAAAGTCTGCTGTTGATGCTGAGTGCCAGGCTCCACCTCCATGCTGACACAATCCTCCTCCTCCTCGTCCTCTTCCTGTGTGATGGGTGGGACAGCAGGAACACTGTCTGGATAAAGGGGGCCTTGAGAGGCAAGGAAGTCCTCCTCTTCCTGCCTCTGTTCTGCCTTAAGTGCCCTGTCCATTATTCCATGCAGCGTATGCTCCAACAGGTGGACAAGAGGTACAGTGTCACTGATGCATGCACTGTCACTCCTCAGCATCCTTGTGGCCTCCTCAAATGGTGACAGGACAGTGCATGCATCCCTGATCATGCACCACTGGCGTGGTGAAAAAAAAACGAGCTCCCCGGACCCTGTCCTGGTGCTGTAGTCGCACAGGTATTCATTGATGGCCCTCTGCTGCATGTGCAGCCACTGCAGCATGGCCAACGTTGAGTTCCACCTGGTGGGCATGTCACATATAAGGCAGTTTTTGGGCAGGTTCAACTCCTTTTGGAGCTCAGCCAGCCGAGCACTGGCATTATATGATCGGCGGAAATGCACACAGACTTTCCTGGCCTGCCTCAGGACATCCTGTAAGCCCGGGTACCTGCCCAAAAACTTCTGCACCACCAGGTTAAGGACGTGAGCCACACAGGGCACATGGGTCAGTTGTCCCTGTCGGAGGGCGGAGAGGAGGTTGGTACCATTGTCGCAAACCACCATTCCTGGCTTAAGCTGGCGTGGCGTCAACCACCTCTCGGCCTGCCCCTGCAGAGCTGACAAAATATCTGCCCCAGTGTGGCTCCTGTCCCCCAAACACACCAGCGCAAGCACGGTATGGCATCTTTTTGCCTGCGTACTTGCGTACCCCCTTGAACACCTACGGAGCACCACTGGTTCCGAGGACAAAGCACAGGAAGAGGCCATGGACGAAGAAGAAGAGGAGGGGGTGGAGGAGAGAGGTGTGTCACAACCAGTAGTAGCATTTTGGAGGCGTGGTGGCAGAACAACCTCCAACACTACTGCACCTTGTCCTGCATCCTTCCCAGCTGCCAGAAGAGTGACCTAATGCACTGTGAAAGATAGGTAATGTCCTGTCCATGCCTGCTGGACCATGAGTCAGCGGTAATATGCACCTTACCACTGACTGCCCTGTCCAGCGAGGCATGGACATTGCCTTCCACATGCCGGTATAGAGCCGGAATCGCCTCCCGTGAGAAAAAGTGCCATTTGGGAACCTGCCACTGAGGAACCGCACATTGCACAAACTCACGGAAGGGGGCAGAGTCTACCAACTGAAAAGGCAGCAGTTGAAGTGCTAGCAATTTAGCCAAGCTAGCATTCAACCGCTGGGCATGTGGATGGCTGGGAGTGAATTTCCTTTGATGGTCCAGCAGCTGGGGCAGGGAAATTTGCCTGGTACAATTGAACGTCGGTGTACTGCTATCAGAGTGCCCGCAAGAACTTGGCTGTGACACACCTAATTCTACACCTTCATTCCTCTCAGAGCAGGTCTCAGAGAGGACTGAAGGTCTAGTGGGGTTGGAGATCCCAGCTGATGAGGAGCAAGGAGAGGTCCGCTTTGTTCTTTGGTGTGGGTCTTTAAGGTATGCTTGCCAATGAGCTGCATGGCAGGTCAACATATGTCTGGTCAAGCATGTGGTGCCCAAGCGGCTGATGTTTTGGCCACGCGAGGTACGCTTGAGACATATGTTGCAAATAGCAGCGGTGCAATTTGATGCACTCGTCTCAAAAAAAAAACACACCAAAGAACTTTTGGAATAATGTGCAGAGGAAGCTCCCTGCACAGGCGGAGCTCTGTGTTGTGATTCAGTCGGTGTGCTGCCCTTAAGCTGGTCCCCGGAGGGCATCCTTCCTCATTGTAGATGTACCTCCTCCTCCTCTCTCCTATCAGGCCCCCATGTGGAGTCAGTGACCTCATCATCCCCTCCCTCTTAATCACTGGAGCAAACCTGGTGGAACATGACTGCCAGATTGCTGTCCTTCTTGAGCATCCCCTCTCTCTGCGCTGACGCTACTACCTTCCTCTAGCTGGGTATCATCATCAGAGCCTTCAAAACACTGGGCATCCTCCTGGAGCATGTACCCAACACTGTGCGCAAACAGTTCGGGGGACTCCTCAGGAGGACATGGTGGGTCTAGGGAAGGAGTGACTAATGACATTGAGACGAGGGAAGAGGATGCGTTGGTAGCAGCTTTACCAGTACCCTGAGCCTGGGTGAGAGAGGATGAGGAGGGCTTGGTCATCCACTCTACCAAGTCTTCGGCATTATGTGGCTCAACATGTCCAGCTGCCAAAAATAAGGACAAGCGTGTCCCATGGCCACGTGCTGATGACAATGCACCGCGTCCACGACCAACACTGTTACCTCTAGACACAGAGCTTGCTTGCCCTCTTTTATTGGCTCGTGACTGTCTGCCTCTCCTTGTTGGCCTTCCAGACATACTAATGGTCTGCAGGGAGATTAGACAACCAGCAATTGCTTTAGGTGCACACCGAGCAGATGACACAGTACACCGACTGTAATTACTGCAGCTGCCTGCCTGTGGTATAGGATCTGAAGAACACCAACAATTTAGGTAGTTTCAGGTGTATACTGTGCAGGTGGCACAATACAGCCACTGTAACTGCTACAGCTGCCTGTGGTATAGGAACAGAACAACACCAGCAATTGGGGGTAGCTTCAGGTGTATACTGTGCAGGGGGCACAATACACTGACTCTAACTGCTGCAGCTGCCTGTGGTATAGGACCAGAACAACACCAGCAATTGGGGGTAGCTTCACAATACACTGACTCTAACTGCTGCAGCTGCCGGTGGTAGAGAAACAGAACAACACCAGCAATTGGGATAGCTTCAGGTGTATACTGTGCAGGAGGCACAATACACCGACTTCTAACTGCTGCAGCTGCCTGTGGTATAGGAACAGAACAGCACTAGCAATTGGGGGTGGCTTCAGGTGTATACTGTGCAGGAGGCATAATACACCAACTGTAACGGCTGCAGATGCCTGTGGTATAGAAACAGAACAACACCAGCAATTGGGGGTAGCCTCAGGTCTATACTATGTAGGAGGCACAATACACCAACTGTAACTTCTGCAGCTGCCTGTGGTATAGAAGCAGAACAACACAAGCAATTGGGGGAAGCTTCAGGTGTATATGGTGCAGGAGACCCAATACACCCACTGTAACTGCTGCAGCTGCCTGTGGTATAGGAACAGAACAACACCAGCAATTGGGGGTAGCTTCAGGTGTATACTGTGCAGGTGGCACAATACACCGACTCTAACTGCTGCAGCTGCCTGTGGTATAGGAACAGAACAACACTAGCAATTGCAGGTAGCTTCAGGTATATACTGTGCAGGAGGCACAATACACCCACTGTAACTGCTGCAGATGCCTGTGGTATAGAAGCAGAACAACACCAGCAATTGGGGGTAGCTTCAGGTGTACACTGTGCAGGAGGTACAATACACCAACTCTAACTGCGCTAGGTTCACAAGAAAAGAAGACACTGCCCCTGCCTATCCTGCTCTCTCCCTGAACGCCGCATGCTGGCGGCCTTATATAGTGTGGGGCATGTACTAAACCCCTTGAGCTATAATTGGCCACAGGCATCCTACCTGTGGCCAATTATGGCTCTCCTTGCTGCCAGCGCTGTGATTGGCTAAGCATGCGGAGTCACAGTGCATGCTTGGCCAATCATCAGCCAGCAATGCACTGCGATGGCGCAGTGCATTGTGGCCCATGAACGCCACAGGAATATGGCGCGAATGGCCCACAAAGTTCTGGATTCGCCGAAGGGGCGAACAGCCAGTGTTCGAGTCAAACATGCGTTTGACTCGAACACCGAGCTCATCCCTAAAGAAGACATAGGGGTTGATTTGCTAAAGGCAAATAGACTGTGGACATTGCAAGTGCAATTGCCCTAATTTTCCCCAGAGTTTAGTGAATGTAGTGAAGCTCTGCTGATTTCCATCATCCAGTCAGCCATGTGCAAGAAAAAATGCTATTTTTTTTTTTTCTCCATGAACCTGATTCAGTATTCTTAAAGTGGAAGTAAACCCAACAATGTAACAGTTTAAAAAAACAGTTACATCCCTGACACGGGCTGGAAATGTAACTCTCTGATTGGTTGGGCTCTCAACCAAACTGTCAAACCATCCAATGACTGGCATTATAACTGATCACATGTGTAGCATCGTGGTGAGTGAAGATTAAAGAGGCCAAGATGGCAGCTTCCATGGCTGAAAACAATAGGAAGGTTTACTTCCACTCTTCCACTTTTCCACAAAAAAGTGAAGCTTGACTGCATTTACTAAGCTCTGGAGCAACTGCACCTGCAAAGATCACAGTCTATTTGCCTTTAGAAAATCAACCCCAATAAGCCCTGGCTTTCCCAATAACTAACACTGACTGAGGGAACATGGAAGAAGGGGGAGGGTCTAGCTAGTATGGAACAAAGTAGCACTAAACAGAAGGGAAGGACAGAAGAAGATACCAAAATCATATAGTAAAGTAGTGGCCCAAAACTGACAGTAGATGTCAGCATACTAAAAAAAAAAAAAAAAAAAAAATCATAAACTGATGTAGTTCAATACAACACAGAAAAATCTATGGGAAGTGGGGTAGAACACCCGATATGTTTCGGTCTCTTGTAGTCTCCATCAGGGGAACATGTGACAGGTATTTACCCTGCTGGCCATTGTCATTCCAAATTAGTTTTTTAACGAATTTAGAAAAATTTGTTAATTCGGAAATATCCAAATGAAGGAAAACCTGTTTAATAAATTTTTCAGTCGAATATTTGAAAATTCATAAGTTTGTAAATTTGAAAAATTTGAAAACCCGAAAATTTGAATATCTGAAATAATAACTAACTAATAACAACTTAACTATTACTATCTATTAAATTATAGGTATTGGAATTTCCTTTCAAATTTGGCTGTTAGTGAACATAATGAATACGAATTTATCCAAAATTACAAATCCCATTTCTTAACGAATGTAACATAACAAATGAATAATAATAAATAAGCAATAATAGTAAAAACTTTTTATTACGTTTAATTTATTATTATTCGTTCCATTCCATTTGTTTAGATGTGGCATTCGTTATTTCGGGTAATTTGTAAGTTCAGATAAACTCATAGTAAAAAATACCTCAAGAACGGGATTTTTAAGGCAAGTATAGAAAATGAGGATTATAAATATATTCATAAAAAAAGATTGAAAATTTATTGGTACAATTTAAACATAATAAAAACATTTTCCCAAAGAAGGAACCTCAATAGAAAACAAAAACATCTCCATGATGATGAAGGAAGGAATGGCATCAAAAAGCCCCCGGGGTCTTCCTTTGCTATCCCCATGTGAGCCGCTATTGCTGTCGCCACGTGGCGCTGCGGTAGTGATGCCGCACGCACCATGGACGTAGGAACATAATGTGTCACGCGTCGGCATGAAGCTAAAAAATTTTTATGTCCCATATCTATTTATGAAGATTTCAACCCGTATTCATACTTTACTCTGTACTTTCAGAAGGGGCATCAGTCCCTGAAGAAGATTATATTTCCATACATATATCAAAACGCGTTGGATATTCCCACTACTCATCATCAATCATTAACTTCATTGACGGTATTCTATGTGTAGTAGTACAATGCCATTTGTGATATTTTCTGTATTATGATACATATGCATGTGAGTTTTTGTTTTCTATTGAGGTTCCCTCTTTGGGAAAATATTTATATTATGTTTAACCACTTGCGGACCAGACGCGGCAATTTTACTGTGGCAGGTTGGCTCAGCTGCACGAAATCACATTATTGTACGTGATCTCGTGAGGCTTGGATTGCAGGCGCACGTGTGCCCGCCGCAAGCTCTGTGAGTCCGACCGCGGGTCCTGCGGACTCGATGTCCGCAGGGATACCCGGGATCGTCTCACGAAGAGGAAGAATGGGGAAATGCTAATGTAAACAAGCATCTCCCCGTTCTGCCTAGTGACAGTGTCACTGATCACAGCTCCCTGTAATCGGCAGCGGTGACCAGTGTCGTCTCACACACAGCCCCTCCCCAACAGTTAGAATCACTCCCTAGGACACACTTAACTCTTACAGTGCCCCCTCCTGGTTAACCCCTTCACTGCCAGTCACATTTATACAGTAATCAGTGCATTTTTAATCGCACTGATCGCTGTATAAATGTGAATGGTCCCAAAATAGTGCCAAAAGTGTCCGATGTGTCCGCCATAATGTTGCAGTCATGATAAAAATCTCGAATCACTTCCATTATTAGTAAGAATTTTTTTTAATAAAAATGCCATAAAACTATCCCCTATTTTATAGACGCTATAACTTTTGCACAAACCAATAAATATACGCTTATTGCGATTTTTTTTTACCAAAAATATGTAGAAGAATACATATCGGCCTAAACTGAGGAAAAACAATGTTTTTTTTATATATGTTTGGGGGATATTTATTATAGCAAAAAGTAAAACATAATTTTTTTTTTAAATTGTCGCTCCTTTTTTGTTTATAGCGCAAAAAATAAAAACCGCAGAGGTGATCAAATACCACCAAAAGAATGCTCTATTTGTGAGGAAAAAAGGACGTCAATTTTGTTTGGGAGCCACGTCACACGACTGCGCAATTGTCAGTTAAAGCGACACAGCGCCAGATCGCAAAAAGTGCTCTGGTCTTTGGCCAGCCAAATGGGCCGAGGCTGGAGCGTTTAAATTGTACTAATACATTTTCAAACTTTTTATGAATATATTTACAATCTCCATTTTCTATAATTGCCTTAAAAATCCCATTCTTGAGGTATTTTGTATTTCCTATATAAAAGGCATGATGGCAATCCACATATCAACCTGCATGAGTTTAATTTTTCAGATAAATTCGTATTCATTACGTTCACTAACAAACAATTTTGAAAGGAAATTCCAATACCTATAATTTAATAGTTAGTAATAGTTAAGTTATCATTAGTTAGTTATTATTTCAGATTTTCAAATTTTCGAGTTTTCGGATTTTCAAATTTACAGATTTACGGAAAAGTTTTGAAATGGATATTTTGATGATAGGCAACTTCTATCCTCATATTGATTAGTGGTTCCAAATGAATAACTACTACAGTAGGGAACAGACACAAAAGATACGCTCAGCATCTTTCCAAATAACCATTCTCCTTTATTATCACGCATTTGAAGGTTTTTATACACATGATTATGTAGGTATCACATTAATATTACAATTGTACGTTTATGGTAACAAGGGGCATTACATAGGCAGGCTAATTCTAATCAGGACTTGAAAGAATGCAAAACATGTACTGAAAACATTATTAGTGCCGTGTACACAGTGAGGGCATTGTGCAATACATATAAAATAGAATACAATTATATACAGAACCTACAAATTTCCATTACAGTCTCCTCTCTTTTGATCAATATTTTGATCACTAACCATACCTGCTATCACCTTTAACCTGGAACCTCCACACGCTTAGGTGGAGGTAGTCCTGGCCAAAGAGGCAAAAACTCCATTGTGGAGAAAATAATAGCTGAGCAGCTTTTTTCATTACAAAATGACTTTTCATTGTGAAAAACAAATGATTGATAAGACATATTTACAGAGTACTGGCTGTACATTCCTGTGGCCAGGATGGCCTTCTAGCTCAATTGTTGGTATGCTGACTTATCAGCACATGTAAACACAGACAATTCTACATAAAATGGAAGCGGTACAAAAGACAAATATGACTTCAACATGGCTAAACTAGTTTTCAAATATATATATCCCTTACAATTAAAGTAATTGAATCAAAAAGTACCTTAGACTGTGATTGCAAGAGGGAAACAAATCAAACACAGAGATTTCTTTAATTTAGTCATTTTTGCAGTGTCTGGTGTGGATCCAGGTGACTTTTCCTTCAAGTTTTGCAAAACTTTACATGAAATAGATGCTGTATTGAGTCTCCAAACATTTCCTTATATATAAATGTCTCTTAACAATCCACAAGTCACCTGGCTTTAGTTTTAGATTCTTCCAAACTTTTAGGATCTGGAATTGGGGAGAAAACACATAAATGAGTTTGTCAAAAACCTTAAAAGATCAGCAACATTCTCTGTGAGATCCGAATGGAGGACTTCAGCTGCTGAGACAAAATATAAGCAAGAGAGTAACACACTCCCAACCCAAATCCCAAAGGGAGAGAGTCCAACATCCCCTTAGGGGCTTGATAAAATATAATAAAACATTCAGGCAAAAGTTTTCTAGTTTCTTACTCTACTTTGTCCGCTACATTGTAGACAGAAGGGGGTGTAAAAATAAAACCTCAAAACTTCTAGTAAGGACTCTTCTATAAAAATGATTTCCTCTGTTACTCTCTGTAGATTCTGCACTCTGTACTTACAAACTACTTCTGATAACACTTTTTTACTGTGGCCTTTGCAGTAGCATTTGCCACTGGACATCCAGAAAACATGTCCATACAAACAAAATACATACTCGGAAGATCCTGACTTGGGCATCTGGATATATCTTTTTGTTATCTCTGGAAGGGATGTTCAGCTTTTGGTAACACCTTTGGTAACAGGTAAAACAAGAAGTGATATGTTATAAAAACAACTGTGGAGAACCCTGGCTCTATCCCACGCTCATTTACTAAGGCAGCCATAACTACTTTTGACTGATGACACGGTCCATGTGTCAAGCTGAAGGGAAAAGAGTGTCTGGCAGACATAAATGATCACCTTTTCCAAAGTCTTGTTTCGTAAGAAGTTGCCCTCTGTGGACCACTTGTGCTTCTCATTCTGGGGTCCTTAAAGTTGAATTATTAATCCCAGCTGTACTGGGCCAGAACTAGGGTGGAATCTGTGAGTTGCACAGACCCAGCAAGTGTCCGGGGCTGTAAATGCAGCATCCTTAGAGTCGCCTGGTCTGCTTCCATATGTGAGTTTTACTGTTAGGATGGCTACCTCAGCAAGAACCTGGAAGGCTGAAAACAGCCAATCAAATTAACTTGGCATGCTTGATTGGTTTACCCGCCGAAGTAAAAACAAACTTCTGGCCCTTCAAATGGAACCAAAAGCTCTCTATATCTTGACTATCTATATAAATATCCACTCTTTTTATAGCTCACGGGTTTTGCTAAAACATGGAGCTCTGCTTCTTGAGCTGGGGAAAAAGGATCCAATGACTCTGAATACAGAGTATCCTTCTGGGTGATAAACGTCATCCTCAGTATAAAACCAGGAATAACACTACAAAAAAGTGAATACTCGGGTCTTCAGGGAGTGTGTCCTGCACTGGGCTCACAGCAGCTGATTCCCACGTCATCAGTTTAACATATGTGTTTTTTCTTTGTCTCCAGCCTCCTCCAATAGAGGCAATAAGGTGGCTGAATTCAAATGTACACATTTTTCATTGTTGGATTTGTACATAAACAAACAAACCAAATTCATATTTTGAACCTTTCATTAGACAAACACTTAGTTAGCTATATATTTGCTGTGCAGAATGTCGGACCATTAAAAATTAAATATTCAACCAAAATAATATCTGTAACTTTGTCTAATAGCAACTTTGCATAAAGTTACAGCTCTGATATATCGGGGTGAACCCTTCATTACTGGGTCCAGCTTGCATAAATATAACAATGGCTTATTCATGCATCATGCTTGTTGGCTTAATGGCTTATTCATTCATCATGCTGTTTGTGTAAGAACTCCAGTTTCATGTTTCAAAAAGACAACTTTTTCCTGGCAATATTATAATAAATGATAAGAATACCCTGCAGTCATGCAGAGATGTCCATAAATCCAAAATATTATTCTACTTATACCCGCTGCACTTACAAGGAAAAGGGGCACATCATTTCACAATCCACACATTCTGCTTTGGATTTCAAAAATAAAAATACATAAAAACAAAGCGCTCAGCCACATCAAAAACTATAAAACAACTGGCTGCAGGAGGCATCTATCCTAACAGGGTGTGTGGACGTGATGCGATGGGTCTGTTATATTTAAATTTTATTTTACTCTCACATCATGGACCGCACATTAAGTTATTATCAGACTTTAAGATTTCATTTCTGTAGAAAAACTTCCTTATGTATCCCATTTATCTTGGCTTTGTTAAACATTATTGCAGCTGTATTCAAATTAACAACCTCATCTTAATCTTTTTATTTCTTTCCACTTTCCACTCAATAAATGTAAAATTACAAAATTGTTATCTTAATCTAAACTAATTCCATTTTTACCAATTTCCCCATTAACCTTGATTTAATTTCCAACCAAAGGTTGTCTAACCCAGTTTCAATATATCTATATTTATTAATAAAATTGTTAAACTCATATTAGAAATTAATACTCATATGATAATTTCAATATCACACACTAATATATATGCACAGATAAATGTCCTTAACCACTTCCCACCTGGCCAATGTACATATACGGCTGGGTGGGAGCCGTCTACTTCTGATAGGACGTTCAGGAACGTCCTCCAGAAGGAGGGGGATCGCGCGAGCGTGCCCGCGCAGTGGCACGATCCCGATGTGCTCGGGTCACCCGGACACGGCGCATCTCGGATCGGCGCATCTGTGATTGGCCCTCCTGATCACATGATGGCCGTGTCCAATCACGGCCGTCATGTGATGTAAACAAACAGCCGGTTGCTAGGCAATCGGCTCTTCCTCTCCTCACACAGAAGTCATCGCTGAGGAGAGGAGAGCAGATCGCTGCAGCCGGCTGATGATCAGTGAGTATGAGCTGTTTTTACAGCTTTTTACTAACTGATCACCAGTCTAGTGTAAACACACAACACACCACACAGTATAAACACACATGTCACCACAATACACATGTCACCACACATGTCCCCAAAACACAAATGTCCCCAAATAATAAAAAGACATGTCCCCAAATAAAAAAACACATGTCCCCCACATATGTCCCACTAAAATCACATGTTCCAATGATTATCTGCACACATCTGTACATGATCATTTGTGTACATATGTCCGTGATCACACAAACCAATTATTATACACTTAACGGATTTTTTTTTTACCAAAAACATGTAGCAGAATACATTTTGGCTTAAATTTATGACAAAAATTTGATTTTATTGGATTTCTTTTAAAATAGAAAAAAGAAAATATAGTTTTTTTCCAAATTTCCGCTTTTTTTTGCGCTTATATCGTCATGAATAAATACCACCAAAATAAAGTTCTATTTGTGCGAACAAAATGATAAAAATTTCATTTGGGTACAGTGTAGCATGACCGCGCAATTGTCATTGAAAATGCGAGAGCGATGAAAGCTGAAAATTGGGCTGGGAAGGAAGGGGGCGAAAGTGCCCTGTATTGAAATGGTTAAAGGGGGACATATTACTTAATTTAACTCAATTTCTCTCTTTTTTTTTTTAATGCACTGTTTCCACTATCAAAGGATATTCAAATTGTGTAAGGCACAGTTAAATGTAACCTTCATTTTACCATGTTTGGAAAACAGATTAAAAAATAATTGTGATCACATTGTTTATCATTAGATTCATTAACCCCGCACATTTTGTTATAAATGTTTTGTCTAAAAAACTGAAATTGGCATGGTGTCCTTCCAGCTTATCACTAACCTCTCATCCCAGCTACATTCTTTCAGGAGAGCACAAAGGAGGGGGTCACATCTGCGTACATGAGGCTCTAAAATCGCTTACATTATTCCCATTTGTACACAACACATGCATATCATTCTCTCACTTTCTTTTAACGCTTTTTAATACTTCCATGCTTAAATTTCTGCTTTCTTTATTTTGTTTTGATATCCTTTGCATCCAAATGTATTGTAATACCATACTTCACATACTGTACCTTCTATGATCAGACGGGCAGTTATAGTGCTAATCCCATCTTCCCTCTCTGACAACATATAAAGCATTCTGTTTTAACTCTCATTACTGTTTCTTGACTTTACTAGTTGTAGTGCCTGACCCCAAATTCATCCAACAACTTAACATCAAAAAGTCCCTTTCTGTCTAGTGTTAATGTCACTCTTGATCCATCCTGCTCACATAAATAGCTGTTTCTCTAGCTGTATACTCTGCATGATTCTTTGTCCCTGTGGACTTTGGTGGTAACCCAGTTACCCTTTGTGGATCCCTGTCCACTTTAACCATTAATCTAGGGGCACCGCACCTTTGGTTCATATATAGCGCTCCTCTTGCGCTGGGCATTTTCGAGGGTCTCTTACCCTTCATTCCCTTACTTAATTCAATGCCCATAATGACTGGCCAGTCTTCTCTACGTGTGCCTATACCCTCTTGCCTCTAAACTACTTTATCTAGCAGATGTACTACATATACCTGTGAACAGCACTATTCTTCCCTTTCTCTATAACACTCTGATGGACAGTAGACAGTGACAACATAACATATAACCACCAATCAATACAGTTCGATTAAGTGGAGTAAAATAGGTACCCTTTGTCCCAAAAATGCCTTACCGATCAAGGAAGTCTGATAACTCAAATGTAAGCAAAAGGCTTTCCTCAGCCGGCTGATTATCAGAAATTTCCGGATCGTCTCAAGCTCCTTGTTTCGGATACTCGGGGTCACCTGATAACCCCTGCTGGCTGGTTCCCCACCTGAAATGGATATTTTGATGATAGGCAACTCCTATCCTCATATTGATTAGTGGTTCCAAATTAATAACTATTGCAGTAGGGAACAGACACAAAAGATACGCTCAGCATCTTTCCAAATAACCGTTCTCCTTTATTATCACGCATTTGAAGGTTTTTATACACATGATTATGTAGGTATCACATTAATATTACAATTGTACGTTTATGGTAACAAGGGGCGTTACATAGGCAGGCTAATTCTAATCAGGACTTGAAAGAATGCAAAACATGTACTGAAAACATTGTTAGTGCCGTGTGCACAGTGAGGGCATCGTGCAATACATATAAAATAGAATACAATTATATACAGAACCTACAAATTTCCATTACAGTTTGTTAAAAGGGCTTTTGAAATATAGGAAATTAACAAATTGGACAAAATTCCTTAACCACTTCAGCCCCAGAAGATTTTACCCCCTTCCTGACCAGAGCACTTTCTGCGATACGGCACTGTGTTGCTTTAACTGACAGTTGGGCGGTCGTGTGATGTTGCACCCAAACAAAATTGATGTCCTTTTTTTCCCACAAACAGAGCTTTTTTTGGTGGTATTTGATCGCCTCTGTGGGGTTTGTTTTTGCGCTATAAACAAAAAAGAGCGAAAATTTTGAAAAAAACACAATATTTTGTACTTTTTGCTATGATAAATAACATATGTATTCTTCTACATATTTTTTTGGGGAAAAAAAAAGCGCAATAAGCGTATATTTATTGGTTTTCACAAAAGTTATAGCGTCTACAAAATAGGGGATAGCCACATCGGTTGTTATCACTGTTATCACCTGCTCTAAAAAATGGTACCGAGGTGATGAGGTTTCATATAACCCCTTCAAGCCATGAAGGCAAATTTGCATAAGGTCGGCGTGAAGGGGTTAACATGTCAATGAAGGGAGAAAAAAAAAGAGACCTGGAAGCAAAATCTATGCCGATTCTTTTCAGTGAAACGCCATGCATGAGGTTCAGCACATGAAATGCATTTTCTCTGTCCTAGACAGATGTTCTCTTCATCCACTTTCTGTAAATTTCTCATAGTTTCCCTCATTGTTCTTTAAATAAACTGGGCACCAGATAACCAGAAGTCATGCGTTTTGTGAAATCCTACCAAAAATAATATAACAACATAAGGCTGGACCATGGCACTCTGCCCGAAGAAGTGCCAAGAAATGCTCTAGCTGAAGAAAAAAACAAAAAAAAACAATTACAAGGATACATGTGTGAGGGGTTAGCTCGGTAGCGGGTGTGTGTGACCCCCTGGATGGGTTCACAACACAAAGTCAGGCACAGCAGACAGCGGTGTAGGTTCAAAAAACAAAAGATCCGGTTTATTTCTGCTACATGCAGTGATACATAAACAGCCAAACAAAATAAAACAGGAAAATAAATCCTGGTCAGCTTGACCTCTAACTACACACTTAGACTCCCTGTCTAACAACTGGGTGCAGCCTTGTGCTGCCCCAGTCCCTGTCTCTATTGTAGGGGTTTGCCACACAGGCGTTAACTCACCGCACAGAACAGATCTCAGACTCCCCAGTCTATACACACAAAACTGGTTCCAGGATGGAGCATCTCCCTATGCATGCTGGGGTTTTTTGTAGAGGTCTTAATGAGCCCACTTACTACAGCTGGGCTCATTAACTCTTCCCCTCTAATTGTAAAAGTCTGCATAAAGCCTGAATCTAGGACACACATATTTCCCATCCTGAATACAACCAGGTGATTTTACCTGCGTGCTGCCACATACCCCCCCCCTCTTGTTTCAACCTTGGGGTTGTAACACAAGTAGCCAGACACGCATGTATCCGAGACAAAGCATCCACATTCCCCATTTTAACACCAGGGCGATGCTTAACTGTAAAGTTAAATTCCTGTAGGGCCAGGAACCACCTATTTACCCTTCTATTGGTCTCCTTGTTTTGAGCCATCCACTTTAAAGGAGCGTGATCAGTCACCAGGTCAAAGTGCCTACCTAGCAGATAGTACCGAAGGGAATCTAGAGCCCACTTCACTGCTAAACATTCCTTCTCAATCGTGGCGTAATTTACCTCATGGGACTTCAACTTCCTGCTGAGGTAAATGACTGGGTGCTCTTCCCCGTTCCAGACCTGGGATAACACTGCTCCTAACCCAACGTCTGACGCATCAGTTTGTACAACAAAGTCCTTAGAGAAGTCTGGTGAGTACAACACTGGCTGGCTACATAAGGCTGTTTTTAAGGACTGAAATGCTTCCTCAGCCTCTGGGGACCATTTAACCATAACCGACTCTTTCCCTTTTGTCAGGTTGGTGAGGGGCACAGCCTGAGAAGCAAAATGGGGAATGAATCGTCGACAATAGCCAGCGATTCCCAGAAAGGCTCGTACCTGTTTCTTGCTGTTGGGACGTGGCCAACTCTGTATGGCCTCGACTTTATTGACTTGGGGTTTTATCACCCCCCTCCCAATAGTGTACCTAAGATATTTGGCCTCCTCCTGTCCAATGGTACACTTCTTTGGATTGGCCGTAAACCCAGCTTCCCGGATAGAGTCTAGGACTGCTTGTACTTTTGGCAAATGTGAGACCCAGTCTGTGCTATGGATAATCACATCATCCAGGTAAGCTGCAGCATTATTCTGATGGGGCCTCAGAATCTTATCCATTTTCCGCTGGAATGTTGCCGGTGCATTCTGTAACCCAAACGGCATTCTCTTATATTGGAATGCCCCATCTGGGGTTACAAACGCAGTTTTCTCCTTGGCCGACTCGGCCAGGGGAATTTGCCAATACCCTTTGGTGAGATCAAGAGTTGTCATATATCGGGCTGTTCCCAGCCGGTCAATCAACTCATCTATACGTGGCATGGGGTAGGTGTCAAATTTTGTAACTTTATTTAATTGTCTAAAATCGTTACAAAACCGCCAGCTCCCATCAGGTTTGGGCACTAGTACAATAGGACTGGACCAGTCACTCTGGGACTCCTCTATCACACCCAATTCCAGCATCCTTTGAACCTCCCCACGTATTGCCTCCCGTCGGGCCTCTGGTATTCTATAAGGTTTTAGTTTTACCCTTTCTCCTGGCGGGGTGATAATGTCATGCTCTACGCCAGATGTTTGTCCCGGAAGCTCAGAGAAAATCTCTTTGTTAC
This sequence comes from Lithobates pipiens, assembly GCF_037356315.1. Taxonomy (NCBI): domain Eukaryota; kingdom Metazoa; phylum Chordata; class Amphibia; order Anura; family Ranidae; genus Lithobates; species Lithobates pipiens. Next base: position 39,428,368 of record NW_027507748.1, on the reverse strand, counting down.
GAAGTACAATCTCTTTAACCTCCTGTTGTTGGGGTTTCGATAAGGTGTCTGCTATTCCAACCTCAGGAACTAAGCAATCAGGCTGTACTTGTGACAAAGTCTCTGTGACTAGGGATTCCCTATCCCTCCAGGCTTTCAGCAGATTGACGTGATAGATCTGCTCCGGCTTTCGCCTTCCTGGCTGTCTAACCCTGTAGTTCACCTCACTAATTTTTTCAATTACTTCATATGGACCTTGCCATTTGGCCAGAAATTTGCTTTCAACCGTAGGGACTAGCACCAAGACCCTATCCCCCGGGGAAAAAGTACGGGTCTTGGCCCCACGGTTGTACACTCTCTGCTGTGCTAACTGCGCTTGGGTCAAATGTTCCTTTACAATTGGCATTACCTGTGCAATTCTATCTTGCATCAGGGCGACGTGCTCAATCACACTCCTGTGAGGAGAACTCTAATTTTCCCAAGTTTCCTTGGCGATATCCAGGTGGGTGTCTCCCATAGAGCAACTCGAAGGGTGAGAAACCCGTAGAGGATTGGGGTACCTCCCTAATGGCAAACATCAGATAGGGTATTAGACAATCCCAATTCTTTCCATCTCTATCCACCACCTTCTTTAACATTTGTTTTAGGGTTTTGTTGAATCTTTCAACCAACCCATCTGTTTCGGGGTGATACACAGATGTACGCAATTGCTTCACTTTGTACAACTTGCATAATTCTTTCATAACCCGGGACATAAAGGGTGTACCTTGGTCCGTAAGCAGTTCCTTACAAATACCCACGCGGCTAAAAACAAGGGATAGCTCTTTGGCTATGGTTTTGGCCGAGGTATTTCGGAGAGGAATTGCTTCCGGATAACGGGTGGCATAGTCCAATATAACCAAAATGTACTGATGCCCCCTAGCAGACTTCATTATCGGACCTACCAAATCCATTGCGATCCTCTCAAAGGGGACCTCAATGATAGGAAGAGGTACCAGTGGGTTACGGAAATGTGGCATAGGTGCCGACTTCTGACACACAGGGCAGGAGGAACAATACTTTTCTATTTCCTTCATGACCCCAGGCCAATAGAATCTCTGCAATACCCTCTCTCTGGTTTTCTCTGTCCCCAGATGACCTCCCAGAATGTGTCCATGAGCCAATTCTAACACCAACTCCCTGTAAGGTTTAGGCACCACAAGTTGCTCAATGGTTTCTTCTGCCCTTTGAGCCACTCGATACAGCAGGTCCCTTTCCACAGTGAAGTACGGGTAAGTTCAAGTCTTATCTGGGTTCACTAACTCACCATCTATTTTCACCACATTTTCCCGTGCCTTTATTAGGGTGGGGTCTTTTAACTGTTCTGTGGCAAAATTTTCCCTGTGACCCTCAAGATCCGAAAACTCCACAGACGGCATGTTTTCAACTGAGGATGTTGGCTCCTCCCCAGTTTCTCGAGTTTCCCCCGCCAATACCGACAAGGGAAATTCAGGAGAGTCCTCACCACTCCCAGAGGAATTCTGGTCATCTTCCTGGTCTATAGGGGCACCAGTGGGGGGCTCAGGACAATCCCAGAGTTCCCAGAATTTTGGAAAATCCCTTCCCACAATAGCATCATGTGGTAAGTGAGACACTAACCCCACCTGATGAGAGAGGTTACCTTTGGGGGTCTCAAAAAACACTGAAGTTACAGGATACTCTCGGGTGTCCCCATGCACACAAATAACAGCCACCCTGTTCTTCCCAGAGACCTCTGTAGTAACTAATTCAGCTTTTATCAATGTTACCAGGCTACCTGAATCTAGCAACACATCAACATGTCTACCATTAATACACATTTTACATAAATGTCTCTCAGGTCCCCGAATGGCAGTGCATGCAACTGTCGCAAACAGCGACTGACGTCTCTCCCTTATAAAGTCACATTGCATAGGCTCATCCACAACTGGGCAATTGGCTGCAATATGTCCCTCTTGCCGGCAGCGGTAGCAAATAATTTTTTTCGCTGCCTCTTGCAGCATGGGCTTCCTGGGCTGCTCCCGCCAGACCTTAGGTAGAACTCCCACCCTCTCACTCTCTCCACCCTCACCCCTTGGAGTCATCTTACCCGCCACTGGGGATGATCTGGTCTTAGGGGGTAAAGTCCGTGAGTCCCTGGAAGAGGTGGTCAAGTTCTCTGTAGCCAAGTACCTCTCAACCAGATCCACAAGTTTATCTGCATTTTCTGGGTCTCCATGGCTTACCCATTTTTGGATGGCAGTAGGAAGAGCTCTCAGGAAACGATCCATAACCACACGTTCCACAATGTTTGGTGCCGTCAAAATCTCTGGCTGCAGCCACTTCCTGCTCAGGTGAATGAGATCATACATTTGAGACCTGGGAGGTTTTCCAACCTGAAAAGTCCAGTTATGCACACGCTGAGCCCGGACTGCCAGGGTGACACCCAGCCGTGCCAATATTTCTGCTTTTAGCACCACATAGTCTTTTGCTTGGTCAGGCTCTAGGTCATAATAAGCTTTCTGCGATTCCCCAGTTAACAGAGGGGCCACCAGTCCAGCCCATTGCTCCTTAGGCCACTTTTCCCTTTCAGCAGTCCTTTCAAATGTGGTCAAAAACACCTACGGATCATCCTCTCCAGTCATTTTTGTCAGTAAACGGCTCACACCAAAGGATGCGGTATTATTGTACCCACTTGCTTCATTGGTCTGCGGACGTTGCTGTATCAATGTCTCTATTTGCTGTTGAAAATTCTGCTCTTGCTTCTGCAACAGGTCTATGAAGCGGGCTTCAGATCGCTGCTGGGCTTGTTGCTGAGCTTCCAAACTCTGCTGCAAAGTTGCATTTGTCTGCTGCTGATTTGCATTTGCCTGCTGCTGGGCTTGTTGTTGAGCTGCAAGGCTCTTTTGTAAAGCTGCATTTGTTTGCTGCTGATTTGCATTTGCTTGCTGCTGGTTTGCATTTGCTAGAGCCAGCTGTCTCAGTATCTCCTCCATTGCTGGCCTTTAAAAAAAATTGAAAAAAAAAACTTGCCAAAATTCTCCACCAACTGTGAGGGGTTAGCTCGGTAGCGGGTGTGTGTGACCCCCTGGATGGGTTCACAACTCAAAGTCAGGCACAGCAGACAGCGGTGTAGGTTCAAAAAACAAAAGATCCGGTTTATTTCTGCTACATGCAGTGATACATAAACAGCCAAACAAAATAAAACAGGAAAATAAATCCTGGTCAGCTTGACCTCTAACTACACACTTAGACTCCCTGTCTAACAACTGGGTGCAGCCTTGTGCTGCCCCAGTCCCTGTCTCTATTGTAGGGGTTTGCCACACAGGCGTTAACTCACCGCACAGAACAGATCTCAGACTCCCCAGTCTATACACACAAAACTGGTTCCAGGATGGAGCATCTCCCTATGCATGCTGGGGTTTTTTGTAGAGGTCTTAATGAGCCCACTTACTACAGCACTACATTAACTCTTCCCCTCTAATTGTAAAAGTCTGCATACAGCCTGAATCTAGGACACACATATTTCCCATCCTGAATACAACCAGGTGATTTTACCTGCGTGCTGCCACACATGTTTGTATATAAAAAGATCAGTCTGATGCAAGGCTGGGACAAGGGGTGGGCAGAAGGGAAGGCTGTCCTGGGCGCCGTGGTATCATGGGAGGTGGGGCTGGGGGGCGCCTCGAGGAGATGGGGGGATTTGGAGGGGGTAGGAGAAAAGAATCGCTCTAGGAGGGGAAATTGGGGGTGTGCTAGAAATGGTGATTTGAGGGGCATTGTATTGGGAGGGGGGTTGCAGGAAAAGCATTTGTGCTTGGGGGGGGGGGGTTATGCCTAGGGTTGCCACCTCATCCCTTTAAAACTGAACACACATTCATTACACAGATTCTGTGGCTGAATAAGGTGATAATTAAACTCACTTGGTGCCTCATCTGCATCAAATTATTGTTGTTATTATTATTATTATTCAGGATTTATATAGCGCCAACAATTTACAATATAAAAGGAGACAATACAGTTACAATACAATAAAATACAAGAGGATTAAGAGGGCCCTGCTCAGAAGAACTTGCAATCTAATAGGGTGCCTGGTGGTACAAAAGGTTAAACTGTGGGGAATTTAGCTGATGGGAGTGATAGGAGATTAGTTGGAGACATGATAGGCTTCCCTGAAGAGATGAGTTTTCAGGGATCACTTGAATGTAGTAAGAGTAGGGGATAGCCGGACCAGTGGAGGTAGCGAGTTTCAGAGGATGGGAGAGGCTCTGGAGAAATCCTGGAGACGAGCATGGGAGGAGGAGACGAGAGAGCTTGAGAGTAGGAGGTCTTGAGAAGAGTGGAGAGGACGATTTGGGTGATATTTAGAGACAAGATTGGCGATGTACCTCGGGGAAGAGTTGTGAATGGCTTTGTATGTTGTGGTTAGTATTTTTAATTTAATTCGCTGGGTGATTGGGAGCCAGTGTAAGGATTGGAGGAGAGGGTTGGCAGACACTGAGCGGTTGGTAAGGTGGATAAGTCTGGCAGCAGCATTCATCATAATAGACTGAAGAGGGGATAGCCTATAGAGAGGCAGGCCAATGAGAAGGGAGTTGCAATAGTCAAGGCGAGAGATATCAAGGGAGTGAATGAGGAGCTTGGTGGTTTCATTTGTTAAAAAGGGGCGAATTTTAGAGATGTTACAGAGGTGAATTCTACAAACTTTTGACAAAGTAGCCTCAGAACCTGTGTAATTAAAGTGTGTTCGGGTTTAAAGGGATGAGGTGGCAACTTTAGATATGACGGAAGAGGTGATATGGTAGAGGGGAAGGAATTTGAGCTTGGAGTGGATTTTTTTTTTTCTTTTGGGGGGGAGATTAGTGCTAGTAAGGTCAGGGTTAGGGGTTTCCCTTGAAAAACAAGGTTAGGACTCAGGGATTGGAACAGGGACCTGCTCCAAAGGTCAAAGGTTAGAAGACATGTCCCCAGAGGTCAAGGGTCAAGGCTGACCCACCCCCACCATAGTGTTCCGCCTACCCCAACTAAGTCAGGGAATGAACAAGTCAGGGAATTAACAAGTCGGGGAAGGCGCTGTTCATTTATGTTAGGAGGGGACATGGGGGGGGGGGGGGGGTTGTTAAAATACCGTTACAGTCATTATGGTATTTATATCGATATTCTGTAAATTATATTGATGAGGAAAGTTTCAAGAAAGTCCGTTCAGTTCTTGTGTAAAAAAACTCAAAAATGTATTTAATAACAACGTAGCAAAATATTACAAGAACAATATCAAAATGTAGAATATAAAAATATCAATAATGTATTATATTCTTAAGAAGAAGATTGAATCAGCTGTGTGTCTGTGTGTGTGAAGCTGTGGCAGCTTCCTTCAATGTCTCGTGGTGTCTGCGTCTGCCCAACTGTCCTTCTGTTCAAAAACTTTTACTCCACAAATCCAACCCATGAAAATAGCCCCCACTTTCCTAAAAAGGGTTGGTTTGTCTTATAGTTCCACAGACTTAGTGGTGAATGGTTTTCTAACTTTCAGTCTAAAGCCAGATGTTGAGATACAACACCATCTCTATTCACAACATTCCATGAGGATGGGCATGAAGAGCTATGTGTAAAGTTTAAGTATAGGAATAGCTTCTTTAACATCTAAATCAAATATTACATAGCTCGGTATGTATATTATATTCATTGAAAACCTAATGTTCTTATTAATATCCTAATCAAGAAATATTGCAGTATAAAGAACTTATAATCTTAAAGTGGTTGTAACCTATTACAACCACTTTAACCTACAGGTAAGTCTAGATTAAGGCTTACCTGTAGGTGCAAGAAATATCTCCCAAACCTAAAAGGTTTAGGAGATACTTGCAGGAATTGCAGCACCGATGTGTACAGCAAATGCGCTATAGACATCGGGTGCAGGCGCACTGAGCGTGCCGTTTCTAATGGCGATCATGCCGTTAGTTGTGGCACCAGCGAGCATGCGCGGGAGTGACGTCATTGTGGCTCCGGCCAGTCACAGCGCCGGAGCCACGATACCCAGAAGTCACTCCGGTATAGATGGCGGCCTTTGCCTTGCAGGGTGTATTTTTTTTTAAGAGGCTTTACTTCCTCTTTAACTAAAACATGATCTATTTCATCTTAAGAAATGTGAAAACTTTCTTCTCCATCTGTGATGGGGGAGGTGAGGGAAACCAACGCAAGTTAATTACTAACACATGTTGGCTCTCCATAGAAATATTTATAACAATATGTATACTTTTACAAGTATAAGAGTATATATAATTTCACTTTATCCATACCTATTCAACTCAATTATTCTATAAAGATCTAATCCATTCATTCATTTTGTTAATATTTGTTAATGATGTATATTAGATATTAGATTAAAGAAACTTTCTAACAGGGGTTGTGCAAGAAGGGGGAATAGGGGGGAGAATCTGTGCTGGGAGGGTGGGATTCAGAGTGGGGGGGGGGGATTTTTGCTTGGATTGAAAATTTGAAGAGAAAAGATTTTGTGCTAGGATGGGTGATTTTTGGGGGGGGTTGTGCTGGAGGGATTTGGAGAGAGGATTTGAGCTTGGAGGGGGATGGCAGGGGGGATTTTAGCAGGGGGCAGATTTTTTACTGGAATTTATTACTGACACAATGCTCATACATCCTGGGGGGGGGGGGGGGTGTTGGTGCAGTTTGGTATGATTGCCCTGGGCTCTAGATAACCTTGTCCCAGCACTGGCCTGATGTAAGTAAACCCATTTATAACTCTTGATGTTTATTAAAGTGGGAGTAAACTCCCTTGGTTCATTTTTAGCTATAGGTAAGCCTATAATAAGGCTTACCTATAGGTACAAGATAACGTTGGTGCAGCGTTTGGAAACAAAAATCTGATTATAAAGTCAAATTTACACATTCACAATCAGTCCATATAAAATCCCACTTCAGAATAAAACTTCGAAAGTGGAGATTGATAGGAAAAGAAGAAAGGAGTGTCCAGAAAGGAGTTGTCACCATCACCCGTTCACACTGCCTCTTACCCCTCAGTGTGAACCCCCACCAAGGAAGGTCAAACAAGCCTTTTCAAAGTGATCCTGGCCTGGTGTCACTGGAGCTTAATTCCCGGATTCTCCTTAATAATATACTCCTCCGCTGCCCATGACATCCATATTGCTCTCATAGCGGTATGGAGGAATGAAAGGGCATATCATGGTGTTGAATGTTCCATAAAAATGGATTGTTTAAAAACTGTTGCACTCACTTGATGGTGAAAGGTTCAAACAGGCATCAATACAAAGAAAACCACATTTTTCTATCCCTCAAAATGGTTGCCGTGTCACGGTACACGATGATGTCACACGTAACGACTTCTTCCTGCATGTTTCATCATCAATGATGTCGTCATATGGATATCGTGGGCCACAGGGGAGTATCTTATCAAGGAGGAGCCGGGGATTCAGCTCCAGTGACACCATTCCAAGATCACTTTAAAAAGGCTTGTTTGACCTTCCTTGGTGGGGGTCCAAACTGAGGGATATGAGGCCCAGTGAACCGGGGGATGGTGATGGCTCCTTTCTGGACACTCCTTCCTTCTTTTCCTATCAATAGCCATTTTTCAAATGGGATTGGAAATGTTTTTATATGGACTGATTATAACTGTGTAAATCAGACTTTATAATCTGATTTTTGTTTCCAAGCGGTGCACCGACATTATTTATTATTTTCTTTTATGTTGTTATTCCAGCATACATGTTAGTAGCTATTGCAATTTGTATTTTAGTTTTTAAACTATTGCAGCCTTTTCTATACAATAATACCTAAAAGTACAGTAAGGTACAGGCTGAGACAGAAGTACAGTTAAATTACACTTGTTTAATAATAAAAGTAAAAAGAACAAACGTAGTCAAAACACAGCCAAAGTTCAGTAACCAGAATGGATAGTCAGCCAAGCCAGAAGTCAGGGATCAAAGTAATGGAACAGAAAGACGGATCTGGAGCCAGAAGGGATGTCAGCAAAGCAAATCTTGAACAGGATCGCAGGATATAGTTTCTGTGATGTTGACCAAGGCAAAGGCAGAGAACCTCTGGACTGGATGGCTTAAGTAGGCAGGACTGACAAGCAGGATATCATCAACAGCTGAGTAACTGGAGAGATAGAAGCTGGCAATTAGCCAACAGCTGAGTGGCCAGCTCAGAGAAGGAAGGGCTGAGCTCCACCCTGACAGGAATGTCCTGTGCTGTGAACAGCGACTCATTGCGGATTGTCCATTCAAAGGAATGGAGTCCGCAAACCTGGAAGGAAGAACAAGTGAAGATGGAAACCCGGTCAGCGGTGACAGCACGCCGCTGGAGGGCTTCATTTTAAGGTAAGTTTCACTTAATGTGCTAGTATGCAATGCATACTAGCACATTATAACATTGCCTTGAAAGAGGACATTTTTTAATTATTTTTTATTAGCGAGTTAACTATCGCTTTAACTCCTTCCCACCCAGCAGTGGCATCCCTTTAACTAGGATATTACGTCCAGGGTTGGGAAGGAATGTCTGAACTTGTGACCTCCGTGATTGGCTATCGCAGTGGTCACATGACCAGAAGTCAGTGGGGGATAGAAACCGGGAGCTGTCTTTGACGCACAGTGAGCACGACCTCAGCACAAAAATGTGTGCCGCAGGTTGGTGATACGTGGGTGGCAAGAGAATAAAAAACATATTTCTTTATGTATTTCTCAGTGCTACACAATGGCTGTGCTTTTTGCTGCATTCACACTATAGTGCAAAAATCACGCAATTATGTGCGTATTCACAAAATGCGCAAAAAAACGCATGTTGTGCTTGCAGTGCAATGTCAAAGGGAAAAGGTCACACAAGAAGTAATGATACGAAAGTGATGAAACCCATCAGGGTGGAGCCTAGTGACGTCATCACGCCACCTGGAATTAGCTTCTGGATACTATACACTGGTGATCCTGCAGTCTTATCCTTAAAGGGAAGAAAGTGATAAAACCCATCAGGGCATAGCCTAGTGATGTCACTACGCCACCTGGAAGTAGCTGTTGGACACTATACACCGGTGTTGCTGCAGTCTTATCCTTAAAGGGGGCATGTATCTTTATGTGAAATAAATTGCTATTCCTTTTGAGTATATATGGTGGTGAATCTATCTAGCTATATGTAACGTAACCCTCATCGCTGCAAGTACAAGAGGAGTTCAGGTGATGTTCTTTGAAGTCTGAAGGTGCCAAGTAAGATCCTTTAAAGAGGACAGTGCATTGAGACCTCGGGTGGTAAATGGGTCAATATAGTAAGGTGAGCGCAGATTGTGAATGGTGGTGAACTTTCCTGGAGAATATTAACAATTCGTATTCGTTACGTACGTTCACTAAGGACCCCTTGACACTGACACTATTTTTAGCGGCGCTTTCCCGTCAATTTTGCGGCGCTATTGACCGCTAGGGTTAAAACCACCCGCAAAGCGCTGCGGCAGCAACGCTTTACAGGCGGTATAGTTGCGCTGCCCATTGATTTCAATGGGCAGGAGCGGTAGAGGAGTGGTATACACACTGCTCCTTCACTGCTCTAAAGATGCTGCTAGCAGGACTTTTTTTCGTGTCCTGCCATCGCACCGCTCCAGTGTGAAAGCCCTCTGGGCTTTCACATTGGAGAGACAGCATCGGCTCTTTCAGGGCGCTTTGCAGGTGCTATTTTTAGCGCTGTAGCACCAGCAAGGCGCCCCAATGTGAAAGTAGCCAAACAGACAAATTTGAAAGGAAATTCCAACACCTATAATTTAATAGACAGTAATAGTTAAGTTATTATTAGATAATATTTCAGATTTTCAAATTTTTGGATTATCACATTTTTGGATTTTCAAATTTACGAATTTCATCATTTACAAATTTTTTCTAATTTGCAAGTTTTTACAGTTTGCTAAATGGGTTTTCGTTAATTCGGATATTTCCGAATTAACAAATTTGTCGAAAGTTCCTTAAAGAAGGAATTCGGAGCGAAACGAATTGCACATGTCTAGACACCAGCGTTTTAAATATGGAGGTTTGGTGCCACCCCTTGCTGTGGTACACTAGGCACCGACATGCCCCTCCATTCAGTTGCTGTTGCTGTGCATCCATCTTAATAAGGCGGCATGAAGACCAAAAGCAAACGTATTATATTGCAACTTACCAATTCTTATATGTGATGGCCGCCTTCATTTTTCTTTTTTAATCCTTCCTTCCTTTATTTTCACCTGGTGATCCGGCCAGTAAGTTTGTTCTTTTTCAACAGAACAAGCTCTCCTGCAGATGTAGCAGTAAAGGGAATGAGACAAACCATTTACCACTGACAGGGGAATTTACAATAATCAGTAAAACCTTTATCCCTAAAGTAAAAAAAAGTAAAAAAACATGTCTTTGCTGTAACTGATTATAAATAGTGAGCTGTAAATGAATGTCAATTTGTTAGTGTATTTGAATCTGTTAGTATATCAAACATATTAACAATGCTGCTGTCCAGAGGTGCCCCCTGTGCTCCTTCCTCCAGGAGGTGTGTTACTGGCCAAATCACCAGGTGAAAACAGAGGGGGGAAGAAGCCTAAAAAAAGAAAATACAACATCCACATCCAATGATTGGTTAGCTGAAATATATTATATTTTTGGTTTTGAGTTTAATACGGCTTTAAGGTGATTGGGGGAGGGGGGAACACATGGTAAAGACACCCCGGTACAACCATTTATAACTGATCGAGTTCATTTATTCACTTGCCGCCCACCCACTGTCAAACAACAGTGGAGAGGTGCGGCTCTCGTTCTGGGTGGACGTCATATGACGGCGCCTAGAGCGGCCGTAATCACGCATCCCCGGGGGCGTGTATCGTGGCAATCGGTGGTGAGGTGTGTCAATCTGACACACCGTTACACCAATCCTGGTAAAGAGCCTCTGGCCAGGGAAGAGAGGTGAAGGTGGCGGGAGGGGGGGGGCATCCCCTTCCAATCTTTCAGGATAACAGCCGAGCGGCTTTTAGCCACATCAGTTAACACTAAAAATCCGACCGCCCACTCTAAAAAATGGTACCGCGGTGATGAGGCTTGATATAACTGCTTCAAGCCATGAAGGCAAAAAGGAAAAAAGAGACCTGGAAGCAAAATCTATGCTGATTCTTTTTCGGTGAAACGCCATGCATGAGGTTCAGCTTATGAAATGCATTTTCTCTCTCCTAGACAGATGTTCTCTTCATCCACTTTCTGTAACTTTCTCGTAGTTTCCCTCATTGTTCTTTAAATAAACTGGGCACCAGATAAGCAGAAGTCATCCCGTATGGTGAAATCCTACCAAAAATAACATACGGTAACAAGAAATGCTCTAGATGAAGAAAAAAACAAAAAAACAATTACAAGGATACATGTTTGTATATAAAAAGATCAGTCTGATGCAAGGCTGGGACAAGGGGTGGGCGGAAGGGACGGCTTTCCTGGGCGTCGTGGTATCATGTGAGGTGGGGGGGGGGGGGGGCGCCTCGAGGAGATAGGAGAAAAGAATCGCTCTAGGAGGAGAATATGAGGATGGCCCTTTATCATGTGATCAGCTTGTCTAATCACAGCTGATCAATTGAGAAAAAAAAAATGCCGGTTATCTGTCTAAGAAAAGGAAAGCCGGTAACCAGCAATCCTGTGACAGCACACATTTACACTGATAATTAGGGCACTGATTATCAGTGTTGTCCCATCAGTGCCTCTCAGTGCCACTCAGTGAAACCTATTAGTGTCCATCAGTGCTGCCTATCAGTGCAGCTTAATCAGTGCCAATCAGTGAAATGTATTAGTGTCCATCAGTGCACATTAGTGAAGAAGAAAAGTTACTTATTTTCAAAATTGTATAACAGAAACAAAGAAAAATTTTTTTTTTCCTTTTTTCCTTTATTTAGCAAAAAAACAAAAACCCCAGTAGTGACCCCAGTAGTGATTAAAGCGGATGTTCACACAAAAATTGAACCTCTGCTTTCCGGAATCCCCCTCCCCCCCTCCGGTGTCACATTTGGCACCTTTCAGGGGGATGCAGATACCTGTCTAAGACAGGTATTTGCACCCACTTGCGGGTATAGACTCCCACGGGAGTCTACGCCTCTTCCCGCCCCACCGCGCTGTCTGCTGGGACACACACGGGTCCCAGAGACAGCACTGACCATTTCGATTTCCCTGCACGACTCGCGCATGCACAGTAGGGAACTGGGAAGTGAAGCCGCCAGGCTTAATTTCATGATTCCCATAGCGGAGATGGCGGCAGCAGGATCCGAGGACCAGTTCAGTCGACATCGCTGGACCCTGTGACAGGTGAGTGTCCTTATTTTAAAAGTCAGAAGCTGCAGTATTTGTAGCTGCTGACTTTAAAAGAAATAAATGTGCGGATCTCCCGCTTTAAATACCACCAAAGAAAGCTCTATCTGTCTAAAAAAAAAAAAAGATAAAAGTTTCATTTGGGCACAGCGTTGCATCACTGCGCAATTGTCATTCAAAGTGCGACAGCATTGAAAGCTGAAAAATGGTCAGGGCAGGAAGGGAGTGAAAGTGGCCAGTAGGCAAGTGGTTAAACACACTTTTTTCATTGTAAATGTCAGATGCGCCTGTAGGCAGGTGTAGTTCTCAATCCATCCAGCAGGTGATGCAGATGGAGTCTATATTGTTCCTCTGCACACTCCATAGTTGTCTCGGGGAGAGCAGCTATCTGATTAGACACTGCAATCCCTGGTAATGCTCGACAGCTATCGTTTTGTTTTTTTGTTTACAAACTTTTTATTAGGTACAAATAGGGGTACAAAGCGTGGTATCATATAGCGAGAGAAATACAGAGTAAAGGAATCATCATTACAGTAAATTATGTGGATATATACAGTGGGTGATTGAATTATTTAAACAAAGTTACCTACAGTAGCTTATTTTCAGGTTTTTATATACTTCAAATATTCCCGAGTGAGTTTTTGGTAATGAAAATTATTTTCTCAGGGTTTAAGAGGTGTTCTGCATGACTAAGCCAAGGGTCCCATTTTTGGTTAAACAGATGTTTTGTATTGTTTAGCCACTTCCGGACCGCCATATACGTCCTCACTTTGAGGAGGAATATCGTTGTAATGGCAGGAGCTAGCTGCCATAACCCCGCTACCCTCGTGTTCGACCGGCGGTCCGCTACAAGATAAAAATTGTCTCTGCGGTGGATTCGCCGCAAGATCACTTTTATCGGCGGTGGGAGAGGGCCCCTCCCTGCGGCACTCCGGTGCCCTCCGATGCTTACCGGAGCCGTCGGAAGCGATCGGGTCCTCTCTGTGGCTGTGCATGGAGACGAGTGAGGGGAAGATGGCCCCCGCCAGGTCAAAACGTCACTTCCGCTCATAGCTCTTAAAGGGTCATTTTTTTTTAAATCATTTTTTTAAATGACAAATTTTTTTTTTTTTTTTTTATTGCATTTTAGTGTAAATATGAGATCTGAGGTCTTTTTGACCCCAGATCTCATATTTAAGAGGTCCTGTCATGCTTTTTTTTCTATTACAAGGGATTTTTACATTCCTTGTAATAGGAAAAAAAATAACACAATTAAGAAAAAAAAACAGTGTAAAAATAAAAAATAAAAGTTAAAATAAATATGTGCCGATGCGTACGCATACGTGAATAGCACCCGCGTATGAAAAGGGTGTTCAAACCACACATGTGAGGTATCGCCGCGATTACTAGAGTGATTGCAATAATTCTATCCCTAGACCTCCTCTGTAACGCAAAAAATTCAACCCTTAGAATTTTTTAAACATTGCCTATGGAGATTTTTAAGGGTAAAAAATGTTTTTGCCATTCCACGAGCGGGCACAATTTTGAAGCGTGACATGTTGGATATCAATTTACTCAGCGTAACATTATCTTTCACAATATAAAACAAAAGGGGTTAACTTTGCTGTTGTCTTATTTTTTAATTCAAAAAAGTGTATTTTTTTTTAGATTTTTAAGGGTGAAAATTTGTCGCCATTCCACGAGCGGGTGCAATTTTGAAGCGTGACATGTTGGGTATCAATTTACTCAGCATAACATTATCTTTCACAATATAAAAAAAAATGGGCTAACTTTACTATTGTCTTATTTTTTAATTCAAAAAAGTGTATTTTTTCCAAAAAAAGTACGCTTGTAAGACCACTGCGCATACTGTGTGACAGAAAGTATTGCAACAACTGCCATTTTATTCTCTAGGGTGTTAGGAAAAAAAATATATAATGTTTGGGGGTTCTAAGTAATTTTCTAGCAAAAAAAAAGCAGTTTTTAACTTGTAAACACCACATCTCAAAAAGAGGCTCGGTCCTTAAATACTTCAGATGTTCCCGAGTGAGTTTATGGTTATAAAAATGATTTATTGAGGGTTTAAGAGGTGTTCTACATGAGTAAACCAAGGGTCTCATTTTTTTTGTCCAATAGATGTTTTGTATTGTTTAGGGTATGAAATATTTTTTTCCATGAGGATGATATTGTTGATTCTTGTCTTCAATTGGCTTAAAGGTAATGAGGGAGATTTCCAGTGGTATGCAATAAGCTAGTGAATAGAAACACAAATTGTGTGAACCAGTCTCACGTGAAAGTTAGTTAGTCCTATGATAAGGGTGAATGATGGACAGTCGGAGAGAGTGCGACGTATGTTATTTTCTGAGATTTTAGATGCAAATTTCTCAAGTAGCTTCCATATCTGAGATACCTTCTCACATTCCCAAAAGTATGTGTGAAAATGAACCTGTTGAAATACAACCTCTAAAACATATCTGAGGGACTGAGGGGAAAATGGAGTGAAGTTTTGCTGGTGTGTAATACCATCTTGTGAACAAGTTTATTGCTGTTTCTCTGATTGTGATTTACTCTGGCATTTAAAGCGGTTTTGTGCAGAAAATTGCAAGTTCATCTTATTCAAATGGCTTTGGAACATAGATGCAGTTATGACCATTGAAATAAAATAATATGCAGTATTTACCTTTTATTTTTAATGTTTATGCCGACTTCCGGGCTCTCCTCCCGTGGGAGTAGGCGTGTTGATCGGCTTCGCAATGGTCCCTGGGAACTTTTTTAGCTATTTCCCAGGAATCAGTGGGGGACACAGTCATGCCGAAATCTCATGAGATTTCGGAAGGAGGATGCCGGTCACGTGACGAGGGCATGTCCGAAATTGCCATTTTGAAAGTGGGCAGGCAGCTCTATCTGCCATTACCACTATAGCACATGAGGCAAGAGGAAGGAAAACAAAGAGGACACTCAATGAGCATGTGCGAGATGGAGCGGTGGATGCTGGGAGCTCAGCATCATCGCATCCAGGAAGTAAATGCCTGAGGGCTTCAAACGCCCACAGTGAAAATGGAAACCGCCGGACTGCTTTTTTAAAAGTTTTCCTTAGCAATGAAATCGTCACGCCGAGGGTTAAAAAGACGCCGATCGTGACTGCAAAGTCACCGTAGGAATCGCCCACCAGTGACACAGGTAAAAAAAAAAAAAACGGCAGCGGAATCCCGCTTTAAGCAAATTGTTGATACAGTAGGCCCAATTTTCTGTGGATAGGGAGATATCACATTCTTGTTCCCATTTGAGCATATACTGTAGCAGTGTTTCTCAACCAGGGTTCCTCCAGAGGTTGCTAGGGGTTTCTTCAGCATTGGGCAATTTCTGCCTCTCAGATAAGTTCCCACCGACACCATTGAACTTTTTAACTATCTGTAAGGAGGTAATTCTTCCCAATGACCACAAGTGTAAGGACCATTCTTCCCACTGACCATCACACTAATGTATCATAAGTTGTAGATTACTAATTTTTAGCAGGGGTTCCCTGAGACCGGAGAACTATTTCAAGGGTTCCTCTGTGTTGAAAACGTTGAGAAAGGCTGGTCTAGAGGTTGTAGGGGTTCCTTCATCATTGAGCCATTTCTGCTTCTCAGATAAGTTCCCACTGACACCACTGATCTTTTTAGCTATCTGTAAGAAGGTAATTCTTCCCAATGACCACAAGTGTAAGGACCATTCTTCCCACTGATCATCATACTAATGTATCATGAGTTGTAGATTTCTCATTTTTAGCAGGGGTTCCCCGAGCCTGGAGAACTATTTCAAGTGTTCCTCTGTGTTGAAAAGGTTGAGAAAGGCTGGCATATAGGAATGTTTGTCTTGATTATCTATATTAATCAGATTTGAATATATTTCAGATATCAGACTGGCAGCTCTTGGAGAACTAAAGCATATTTTTTCATAGAATGTGGGTAATATTGTATCCGTTAATGGAAAGTGTGTGTTATAAAAGTTTCTTATTTGGAGGAATCTCCTGAGTTCACTATTAGGAATCTTATATTTGGTTTTTAGTTATGCAAAAGAGGTAAATGTAGTGTCTTCTGTGAGTGTTTTGAGTGTTTTGAGGGTGGTTAAGTTATTATTGATCCACTATTTGAATTCCTGCGTATCTTGGTGGATTGATAGGAATTTGGGATCACCCATAAAAGAACGTATGAGGGGTGTGGTTGACATCATATTACATTTTTTATAATGTAATTTCCAAAGTTGATAAGAATTTGCGACTAACTGATTAATCACTTCCCGCCCAGCCTATAGCAAAATGATGGCCAGGCAGTGGTTCAGTTATCCTGACTAGGCGTCATATGACGTCCTTCAGGATAACAGCTGGCGCGTGCCCGTGGAGACGCGCATCACAGCGATTGGTGGTGTGGTGTGTCAATCTGACACACCGCTACACCAATCTCGGCAAAGAGCCTCTGATGGAGGCTCTTTGGACACGGCTGATTGCGTGGTAATCGTGGCTGATCAAGATGTAAATAGGAAGAGACGTCGATGGGCTTTTCCTCACTCGCGTCAGACAGACGCGAGTAGAGGAGAGACGATTGGCGGCTCTCCTCACAGGGGGGGGGGTCTGCGCTGATTGTTTATCAGCGCAGCCCCTCCTTGGATGACCACACGGGACCACCAGGGACACCACTAGGACCACCAGAGAAGGGAGCAACATGTGGATGGCCAGGTATGTACCCCATAGATATGCACATGTTCAAATGAATCCCCAATCTGTGCCAATCAGTGCCCACAAATGGGCACTAATTGGCACCAGTATGTACTAAAAGACAACAATGATGCCCAGCATTGCCACCCATCAGTGTCATCAGTGCCAGCCATCAGTGTGCATCAGTGCCACCTATCAGTGCCCATCCATGCCCATCAGTGCCCACATATCAGTGCCCATCCGTGCCACCTATCAGTGCCACACATAAGTACCCATCAGTGCCACCCATAAATACCCATCATTCCTGCCTACGAGTGTCTATCAGTGCCGCCTATGAGTGCCCATCAGTGTGGCATACGAGTGCCACTTATCAGTGCCCATCAGTGCCGACTATCAGTGTCCATCATCAGTGCCCATCAGTGCTACCTCATCAGTGCCACCTCATTGGTACCTCCTCATCGGTGCCCATCAGGGCAGCCTTATCAGTGTCCGTCAGTGTAGCCATATCAGTTCCCATCATTATTTACAAAAAATTTTAACAGAAACAAAGAAAAATGTGTTTTTTTCCCAAATTTTCTGTCTTTTTTTATTTTTTGTGCAAAAAATAAAAATTGCAGAGGTGATCAAATACCACCAAAAGAAAGCTCTATTTGTGGGAACAAAATGATAAAAAATGTGTTTGGGTACAGTGTCACATGACCGCACAATTGTCATTCAAATTGCAACAGCTCTGAAAGCTGAAAATTGGCTTGGGCAGGAAGGTAGGTGTCTAAGTGCCTGCTACTGAAGTGGTTAAGAATTGCTACAGTATGGTTTGAAACTTTGTTGCCCCATAAAAGACCGGCAATAGAATAAGGAAGAATTGATTCTTTTTCAAATTTGACCCAATGGGATTTTAGGGTTTTGGATGTGCCATTGGACTGTTTGGGACCATCTATCTGCTAGATAATATAATCAAAAATCTGGGAGGCCCAGTCCTCCACTTTTTTGTGATTTTATATAATACTGGAAAATACGTGGCTGGGAGTCTGACCATATGAACGAGTTAACATCTGATTGGAATCTAGTAATCATTATCTTATTCAATCTAATCGGAAGTGCACAAAATAAGTACAGTAGCTTTGGTAGAAGTGTCATTTTTATAGCCCTTATTCTACCCAAAAATGAAATATTAAATGATTTCCATAATTTCATCATCATTCTTAACTTTTGTAACATGGGTAGGAAGTTTTTAGCGGCTAGATTATTAACCACTTGCCGACCGCTGCACGCCAATATACGTCGGCACAATGGCAATGGTGGGCAAATGAGTGTAATTGTACGTCCCCCTTAAGAGCCGAGGATAGCAGGTGCATGCATGCCCGCCACGTACACGCGGGAGCGGTGGACTCGATGTCTGCCGGTCTCCCGGCGATAGTGTCACGGAGCCTCAGAACGGGGAAGTGCCTATGTAAACAAGGCATTTCCCCCCGTTCTGGCTTGTGTCATGACAGATCACCACTCCCTGTCATCTGGAGCGGTGATCGCTGTCATATGACTAGTAGCCCATCCCCCCTCCAGTTAGAATCACTCCCTAGGACAAACTTAACCCCTTCATCGCCCCTAGTGGTTAACCCCTTCACTGCCAGTGTAATTTACACAGTAATCAGGGCATTTTTATAGCACTGATCGCTGTATAAATGACAATGGTCCCAAGATAGTCTCCTATGTGTCTGCCATAATGTCGCAGTACCAATAAAAAAATCGCAGATCACGCCATTACTAATAAAAATAAAAAATGTATAATAGAATTAATAATAAAAATGCCTTAAAACTATCCCCTATATTGAAGACGCTATAACTTTTGCGCAAACCAATCAATATACGCTTATTGCCATTTTTTTTTTTTACCAAACATATGTAGAAGAATACATATCTGCCTAAACTGAGGAAAAAAATGTTTTTTTTTTTTACATATACATATATATATATATATTTGGGGGATATTTATTATAGCAAAAAGTAAAAAATATTGCTTTTTTTTCAAAATTGACGCTCTTTTTTTGTTTATAGCGCAAAAATTAAAAACTGCAGAGGTGATCAAATACCACCAAAAGAAAGATATATTTGTGGGGAAAAAAGGATGTTTAGTTGGGATGAGGGTATGTTTATAGGCATGCCTAATGCTTTTGATACATTTACCGATAGCCCGAAAAGTGAAGATAACATTTTTAACGTATGTAGTAGGTTTGGTAACGTTATGTTAGGTTGTGTGAGGAACAATATCATGTCATCTGTGTACATACTAAGTTTATATGTATTGTTTGGCAGCTACTGTATCTTAAAGAGGAAGTAAACCCTTCCAAACAACTTGGACCTATAGGTAAGCCTAGATTAAGGCTTACCTGTAGGTCCAAGCAATATCTCCTAAACCTATATGGTTTAGGAGATATTTGCCCGAAAATGGGCACCGCTGTCTACGGCGCATGCGCCGTAGACAGCGGCGCGCAGGCGCACTAAATGCAGCAAATCCAAGAATGGATTTGCCTAATTTGTCGACTCCCGTGCGCATGCGCGGGAGTGACGTCATCGCGGCTTCGCCGTATTGCAGCGGCGGAGCTGCGAGACGCGACTCCCGCGCGCATGCGCGGGAGTGACGTCATCGCGGCTGCGCCGCTGTGATTCGTCGGAGCTGCGAGACGCCACCAGCAACATGGATGCGGCGGACTACAGGGGACAGCGGCGACTTCGCTGGCTCCTGTGTCAGGTAAGTGACACATAATGAGCTACTATGCGATGCATAGTAGTCCATTATGCTTTACCTTTGCAGGGAAAAAAAGAGGAAGTAAACCCATCAGGGTTTACTTCCTCTTTAAGTGGGGCAGTAAATAGCAGTGCTCTGCTGCGTTTGCCATGCTTTTGGTATGGTTTTGCTTTTTTCAGTAAAGCAGACCTAGCCTGAAATAGTTTATGCCTTCCATTGGTCTCTGTGTGAATGCTGTCCCTCTATTGGGCGCCACAGCTCTTGGCTCTGCCTAACCTCGACTTTACAGGCAGAGTTAAAGCATCCCCCAGGCAGGAGTAAAGTGGTTATAAGCCTTTGTTTTTTTTTTTTTTTTTTTACTAAAAATAAAAAAATATACTTACTTGCTCTGTATAATGGCTTTGCACAGAGCAGGCCCGATTCTCCTCTTCTGGGGTCCCCCGCTCCTCCTTTTCTCCACATGCCCCCATAGCAAGCCACTTCCTATCTGGGCACCTGTGTGGGCATGCTCTTAAACTGGCCTATGTGACAGGGACGTGCAGTCAGGGGAGGCATGAACATAAAAAAAAAAGAAGAGCTTCGATGGTCGTAGCTCGGCGACCTGGGGTCATAGAGCCCCCAAATTCCGTGGGTGCTACCCCACCATTGGTTCCAGAGATATGGGACTCCTTGCGCAGCAAATAAAGCTATATGTTTTACTTTTTGCTATAATAAATATCCCACAAAAAATATATAAAAAAACAAATTTCTTCCTAAGTTCAGGCCAATATATTATCTTTCTACATATTTTTGGTAAAAATAAAATCCCAATAAGCGTATAATGATTTGGTTTGTTCAATGTGGGAAGACTCCCCTAGGGGGGTTTTTAGTCAGCAAGGTAAGTAATTCAAGTAGGCAATATATATAGAAACATATTTTATTGAAGTATGCATAAGTTAATACCATGGCAGTTAAAATATGAACTCTGGTGGGAGAATAAAAACCATTCCAAATACATAAAACACAAACAGAGAATTATACATGGAATTGCATATCAGAATGTCAGTTGTAGAAAAGCCTGACGTGTTTTGACCCGTGTAATTAGGGTCTTCTTCAGAGGATTAGTTTGCTGCAAAAGACATTATATGTACACATCTCAAATTTTAACAGGTGATTCATAACTCATAATATATATGAAATACAGATGCAACATATATTTACCCAGTGGGAGGTGTATTCGGAAAGACCCTCCTAAACAGAAATCCCTTAAAAACTGTCAAAAATTATCCCATGTGCTCCCCGGCCAGGCGGTACCCCGAAGGAAGATGGCACTCCAAGAGGTCACACATTCAAGTGCCCCCCATGGCATGCCAGTGTCACGAGAACCACGTACCTGATGTGAGACCGAAGAAGTGGGGAGGCCTCCCTTGAACCTCAGGTCCTTGAAGCCTCTAGAGATGGAGACAGAGACTTGGTGGGACACCAAGTGGCATGGGTGCCAGGGGTGCAGAGCACTGTGCAAGCCTTAGTCCAAGATCTGAGCTGAAGGCAAGTCCAGTTGGGCAATGAAGTATAAAAGGGTTAATCAGAAGAAAAATGGTCGAGATCCAAGCCAGGGTCAAAAGGGGCAAAGAAGTAGAATAGTTAAGGTGCAAATCCGAGGTCAAAGGCAAGCAGCAATCAAGAGTAGTCAAATAGGTTTCAGGTCACAACAAGTTCAGGCAGATCACACACTAGCATAGGAACAATAGGGACTAAAGATAAGCCAGCAATTTGGCAGTGTCTGGGCTTATATAGGAAAGTTTTAGGTCACTTCCTGTGCACCATTTTCTCGCCTTTTTCCATCAGGTTGAAGTCACTTCCTGTGCGCATCCTGGGCGTTTTCCTGCCTTTTTCCATCAAGTCTTCTGCGCAGATGTGGGTTAGCGCACTAAGGTGCCTTTGGCGCATGCTCAGTTGGCACGCATTTCCTCTTGCGGCAATGTACCATTGGTGCATGCGTAGTAAGCCCTGGACTCTTACTCATACACACAAGCGTATTTTCCGTCAGAAAAATCTTGGATGGTTTTTCCGACGGAATTCCGTTCAAGCTTGGCTTGCATACACACAGTCACACAAAAGTTTGCTTAACTTTCGACCGTCAAGAACGCAGTGACGTACAACACTATGACGAGCTGAGAAAATTAAGTTCAATGCTTCCAAGCATGCGTCGAATTGTTTTCGAGCATGCATAGGAATTTTGCGCATCGGAATTTCCATTCAAAACTTTTTCGGTCTGGAAAAATTGAACATACTCTCAATTTTTTCCTGGCGGAAATTCGGCCAGCAAAGTCCGATGGAGCATACACACGGTCGCATTTTCCAACCAAAACTCTCATCGGTAATGAGGCAGTCCATGACAGAGTGTCTCCTTTCTTGCAGGTCTATTGGGCGCACAATGCGGGATCAGCCTCCCTGGAGATGACATGGGACGCTTCCGAAGCTCACAGCAGGGGTCAATATATCTCAGCTATGGCAGCGGTGAAGGCGGAGCTTGGGGACAGGGTCTCTGACCTGCAGCACAAGGTTGACGAGGATCTGAATCAATATTCGGCCTCGGCAACAGTCCCCAACTTTGAGCACTTTTCAACGCTTAGGCGAGAACTGCATCTCCATATTTCAGGCACCACCAGGTCGGGTATACAACATAGCAGACAGGAATACTTTGAGCATGGAGACAAGAATAGCAAACTACTAGCGCTGCTAGCACAGTAGGATAGGCCCTTAGCGGTTATATCGGAAATCCTTACGGCAGATGGCATATTAGTCATCTCTCAGGAGGATATCCTGTCTGCATTTACCACTTTTTAGACCTCTCTGTATGTTTCCTCACTCCCTGACGGGTTTGACCCTACACCTATGATCTCTGTGTTGGACACGCTAGCACTGGGATGACTTTCTAATGCAGAGAGGCAACTCCTTGTCTCAGAGATCACTCCAGAAGAAGTCACAATGGCCATTAAGTCTTTCCCGGCAGGTAAAACACCGGGGCCGGATGGCCTGCCCATAGAGTATTATAGGACCCACATAGAACTACTTGCCCCCAAACTAGCTCAGATATTTCAAGTCTGTTTGCAACAGGGCTCCTTGCCGTCCGCTATGAGGGAAGTCCTTGTCGTTCTCATTCCAAAGCCTAATAAAGACCCTAAGCTGTGTGCCTCCTACAGACCAATCGCACTTGTCAATTGTGATCTAAAAATACTAACCAAATTACTGGCCACTAGACTTAATAGAGTAATAAAATCCCTGATTGACTCTGATCAAATGGGCTTTATGCCCGATAGGTCCACAGACATTAATATACGTAGACTTTTTTCTAATATACATGCCCCCCCATACTAACCAGGGCACTAGGACCATTGCCACCCTTGATATGGAAATATAATTTGACGCAGTGGAGTGGGTATATCTGTGGGAGGTGCTTAGAAGAATGGGTTTCCCACTGAAATTTATTGCTTGGATACGCAAAACTTTCTTTATCTCTATTAAGCAACTCTTCCTCTCCTTTATTTGGGGGCCTAAACGGCCTAGATTCAAATACACCACTCTGACCAGGCCTTTGGACACTAGGGGCTTGGCTCTCCCTGACTGCCACAAGTATTTCTTGGCCACTCAGCTTGTGATTGCCCATTGGAACAACTGTCAATGCTCAGAGCCAGAAAAATACTCATATCCCTGCTATTGTACTATGCTCGTAAGGCCATTACGATGAACTGGAAACAATCGTTTCCCCCCTCTGTCAGATTCTGGAAAAGCCTAGCAAATGCCAGTTTACCCCTGTATAAAGCCACCTACCTGAGCAGGGGTTGTCCCCAAAAATTTGAAAAAGGTATGGACTTGTTGGCTAGATTATAATACCACGGCAACTGATGCAGTAACCAATTCCTAGATTAACACTATATCTCTAGTCTGTTAGTATATTGAGCCAACTACTCTCATGTTGCATTATCCTGTTGCACAGATTCTACTGAACTGAACCTCTCCCCACATTGGGGTTATAGTTTATGTTGTATGTTGTGCCCTATCGCGGTATGTTGCTGCATCAGAAGAACTGCCCCTGTGTGGGCAATGTTTGGCCCCTGCGTGGGCTAATTTTGTATACTAATGAAAAATTGAATAAAAAAGATTTTGCAAAAAAAAAAAAAAGAAAAAGCTCTCATTGGTCTTTTGCTGGCCGAATTTCCGATCGTGTGTATGTGGCATTACAGCCAGATTGGGTGGACAGCACCTGTAGCAGATACCCAGATTGTCATTAAATGTTATATTTAAGGAAAAGTGTACAAACTCCATGAAATTTGAAGTTTGCAAACAGGAGGTCAGAGCATTCTCAGCAAAAACTATATGGATATTATTGTATTTTATTTATATTTTATTTGTGCTAGGCAGGAGAAAAGATTTAATCAGGAATAAATGGTTAGAGCAACTGAATAGTGTTGCATATTTAAGTGGAAAAGTTGAAAAATAGATAAAATTACAAGGGAAGCATGAATAGGCAAAGAGATAAATAGGGGGAAAAATAAATAAATAGAAGGAAAGGGATGAAAAAGAGAATGAGAAAAAGGGGGGAGAAAAGAAAAAGGGAAAAAGAGGGGGAATGGAAAGCCAAATGAATGAATGTTTAGAGGTGAACGTGACATGAGCAGGTGAGAGTAACTGGAAAAAGATGTGAATGAGAAAAGGGTGATGAAAGATGATAGATAAAAGTGCGATAAGTAAGGGGAGTCAAGTTTTTTTAACATCTGCAAAGCAAAAGGCATAATGAGCTAGTATGAGCTAGAATAAACACAATGGGTAGATTGTATTAAAAGATGCATAACCTGGCAAAGTATGGCAGGAGTCATGCACGGGTACATAATTCAATATTGACTTACTTAAAAGATGCTGAGAGCAAAGGCGGATCCAGAGTTAAGTCTCGGGAGGGGCACTGCCAGAAAATAAGGTGTTGATTACAGAACTCTATTTAACGTAAAACCACAGAGGTGATCAAATACCACCAAAAGAAAGCGGGAAAAAAAGGACATCAATTTTATTTCGGTACAGCGTTGCACAACCGCACAATTATCAGCCAGTCAAAGTAACGCAGCGCGGTATCACAAAAAATGGCCTGGTCATAAGGAGGGGTAAAAAATTTCGGAGCTGAAGGGGTGAAGATTGAACAAGTCAAGACTAAAAGGGCATTTTTTTTTCATACATAATGGCACACATGTATTTCGCGATATGTCACATGACATTCATTCATACTTTTACTCACGTTTAGTCAATTATTTTGGTGCTCTGGTGAGGGGAGGGGTTCCCATGCAGGAGCAATGGAGTGGAGATGGATGGGATGAAGATGGATCCAGTAATCTCAATAAGTCTTCTTCCTGTAATACTGCATTCAATTCACTCTGCGCAAGGTGGAGAAGATGGAGGAGGTGGGTGGAGCCAAGACTAACTCAGGGGCGGCAGAGGCTTGTAGCGTGGACAAGATGGAGAGGGAGGAGGGTTCCGGTGGGTGGGGCCAACACAGTCAGGGGCGGAGAAAGAAGAATGCTGGCGCTCTGCAGTCACGGACTGTGGACGCTGGACATGATGTTAGTGGTGGTTGGAAGAGTGGAACTGATATTAACAACACACACACTCACTCACAGTCTGTACTCTAAAGTTTAAACAGACTGCAACTGCGACAGTGTTACTGCAACTGTTCTCTCCCCTGTTCTCCAGCAGCTCCTGTTACAATGAGTCACGTCGGCTCTGAGAGTGAGATTCGAGTCCGACGTGACTCACTGGCGTCACTCGTTGGTAGACGCCAGGCGGCCCAGGCATTAGCAACGAGTGCAGGGAAGAGGCTCCACCCACCTGTTTCTCCTCATATTCTTAGTCGAGTCTCTCTCTCTGTGCCGCTGATCGGCTGATGGATGTGAGAGAGACTCGGCAGAGGCAGCGGCAGCCGCAGAGCTTGTGAGAATCTGAGAGATGTCAGTCAGTGCTACTATTTCGGGGGGGGGGGGGCAATTCCCCTGATGCCCCCCCCTCTGGATCCGCCCCTGGCTGAGAGAAGGTCTGACCATCCTGGTGGAATGGAATGGATCATCTCAGAATCCACAATCATCCTATGGCTTTATACGGTGCACTTAATTAGAGGAATGGTCTGAGATGTGTCGCAGGTGCTGTACATCCTCCCACTTACCTGACCAACAGAGGTGGGCTGGGGCCGCCATGATGGCATGCCCGGCCAGGGGCCCCCGGATACCGGCCCCCCACCCTATGTGAATGAGTATGGGGTACAATGTACCCCTACCCATTCACCTGTGAAA
Organism: Lithobates pipiens; assembly: GCF_037356315.1. Classification (NCBI taxonomy): domain Eukaryota; kingdom Metazoa; phylum Chordata; class Amphibia; order Anura; family Ranidae; genus Lithobates; species Lithobates pipiens. Next base: position 39,402,346 of record NW_027507748.1, on the reverse strand, counting down.
TAAAGTACAAAAAAAAACACAACACAGAGAAAAAACATATTATTGCACAGCTCCGGGGGTCTTCCGTCTTCGGGGGTCTTCTCGCCGGACTCCTCCGCTATCTTCGTGTAGCTCTTTTACTAGCGGAGGAGCCCGGCTTTCTTCCTCCCCGCCGCCGGCCTCTTCTCCCGACTTCGGGGGTCTTGTCCCCCTCTTCGGTTCTTCTGCCGGGCCACCGCGCCTTCTTGTAGCTCTTTTGCAGGCGGTGGCCCGGTCTTCTGTCGCCGCTGCCTTCCGTTCTTCTGTCGCCGCCTTCGGTTCTTCTGCCGGGCCACCGCGCCTTCTTGTAGCTCTTTTACAGGCGGTGGCCCGGTCTTCTGTCGCCGCTGTCGCTGTCGCCGTCGCCGCCTTCCGTTCTTCTTCTTCTTCTTGTTCTTCTTCTTCTTCCCCAGGAGATGTTGACACGTCGCTCTCTCCGGCCGGAATGCCAGAGCCGCGCTGTGCGGTCACTTATATAGTGACAATGGGGCGGTGTCACATGGTATATGTCACATGGGTTGGTCACATGGTGACCCCGCCCCCTTACGATTAGTGATGGCCGAACGGTTCGCCCGGCGGTCGTTTCGCGGCGAATTTCCGACTTTCGCCGTCCGCGGGTTCGAACGCCTTTTTCCGTCGTTCGCCCCGGCGGACTTACGTGTTTAATGTATACAAGAACTTTAACCTTTCGTGACACGTTTATCATGTGTTACAGGACAACCAATTGAGACATGACAGCTCATGGACACTTGGACATTCCCCCTAACCTATAAATACACCCGATCCGGTGGCCATTTTACATTCTTTCTTCTGTCACTGTAGGGAAAGGATCCTGTGTGGAGTAGGGACAGAGAAAACGCTAGCTATTTGGTACACAAAAGTTCTTTTCAGGACTGGTATAGGTGTTAGGTCAGCAGCCTGAGTTTCTTTTGTCAGTTTAGATAAAGGGACAGAGCGCTGTATGCTGCTATTTTAGGGACAGCTCAGCCAGATTAGTCTTTCTTCATCATCATCATCATCATCATCATTAGCTGTTACTATCAGGTCCACAAAAGAGCTGTTCCAGCTAATCGTTCCAGCCTACTCTTTTTTGCCAATTTGTATAGGGACAGGCAGGAAGCAGTGTGTCAGGCAGTGAGGATAATTTTAAAGACTTGCTGTTACTATTAGTTCCACAAAGGTTCTTTTCAGGACTGGTATCAGTGGTACGGTAATAGGCTTGTACACGTATAATATTCTTTCTTCCAAATATAGAAAGAATATTATACTTGACTGCTGCCCTTCTGCTGCAGTCTGCTAATCATTCACAACTCACTTGTTCCACAAAAGTTCTTATAAGGACTGGTAACTTGGTCTGTCTAGGGTGCTACGGTACATAGGCTTGGGTGCGGTACAGTCTGCTGTTCTGTAAGGACCGCTATCGGTCCACAATAGATAGGGTTGCCGTGCACTACTGCTGACCGCTGCCCTATACTGCAGCAGTCCTTCAGCGGTATAGGGACTGACGCACAGTCTGCTAAACACTAATACACAACCTGCTTGGTCCACAAAAGTTCTTATAAGGACTGGTAACTTGGTATAGGGTGCTACGGTACATAGGCCTGAGTGCGTTACAGTCTGCTGTTCTGTAAGGACCGCTATCGGTCCACAATACATAGGGTTGCCGTGCACTACTGCTGACCGCTGCCCTATACTGCAGCAGTCCTTCATTGGTATAGGGACTGACGTACAGTCTGCTAATCACTAACACACAACCTGCTTGGTCCACAAAAGTTCTTATAAGGACTGGTAACTTGGTATAGGGTGCTACGGTACATAGGCCTGAGTGCGTTACAGTCTGCTGTTCTGTAAGGACCGCTATCGGTCCACAATACATAGGGTTGCCGTGCACTACTGCTGACCGCTGCCCTATACTGCAGCAGTCCTTCATTGGTATAGGGACTGACGTACAGTCTGCTAATCACTAACACACAACCTGCTTGGTCCACAAAAGTTCTTATAAGGACTGGTAACTTGGTATAGGGTGCTACGGTACATAGGCCTGAGTGCGTTACAGTCTGCTGTTCTGTAAGGACCGCTATCGGTCCACAATACATAGGGTTGCCGTGCACTACTGCTGACCGCTGCCCTATACTGCAGCAGTCCTTCAGCGGTATAGGGACTGACGCACAGTCTGCTAAACACTAACACACAACCTGCTTGGTCCACAAAAGTTCTTATAAGGACTGGTAACTTGGTATAGGGTGCTACGGTACATAGGCCTGAGTGCGTTACAGTCTGCTGTTCTGTAAGGACCGCTATCGGTCCACAATACATAGGGTTGCCGTGCACTACTGCTGACCGCTGCCCTATACTGCAGCAGTCCTTCATTGGTATAGGGACTGACGTACAGTCTGCTAATCACTAACACACAACCTGCTTGGTCCACAAAAGTTCTTATAAGGACTGGTAACTTGGTATAGGGTGCTACGGTACATAGGCCTGAGTGCGTTACAGTCTGCTGTTCTGTAAGGACCGCTATCGGTCCACAATACATAGGGTTGCCGTGCACTACTGCTGACCGCTGCCCTATACTGCAGCAGTCCTTCATTGGTATAGGGACTGACGTACAGTCTGCTAATCACTAACACACAACCTGCTTGGTCCACAAAAGTTTTTATAAGGACTGGTAACTTGGTATAGGGTGCTACGGTACATAGGCCTGAGTGCAGTACAGTCTGCTGTTCTGTAAGGACCGCTATCGGTCCACAATACATAGGGTTGCCGTGCACTACTGCTGACCGCTGCCCTATACTGCAGCAGTCCTTCATTGGTATAGGGACTGACGTACAGTCTGCTAATCACTAACACACAACCTGCTTGGTCCACAAAAGTTCTTATAAGGACTGGTAACTTGGTATAGGGTGCTACGGTACATAGGCCTGAGTGCGTTACAGTCTGCTGTTCTGTAAGGACCGCTATCGGTCCACAATACATAGGGTTGCCGTGCACTACTGCTGACCGCTGCCCTATACTGCAGCAGTCCTTCATTGGTATAGGGACTGACGTACAGTCTGCTAATCACTAACACACAACCTGCTTGGTCCACAAAAGTTCTTATAAGGACTGGTAACTTGGTATAGGGTGCTACGGTACATAGGCCTGAGTGCGTTACAGTCTGCTGTTCTGTAAGGACCGCTATCGGTCCACAATACATAGGGTTGCCGTGCACTACTGCTGACCGCTGCCCTATACTGCAGCAGTCCTTCATTGGTATAGGGACTGACGTACAGTCTGCTAATCACTAACACACAACCTGCTTGGTCCACAAAAGTTCTTATAAGGACTGGTAACTTGGTATAGGGTGCTACGGTACATAGGCCTGAGTGCGTTACAGTCTGCTGTTCTGTAAGGACCGCTATCGGTCCACAATACATAGGGTTGCCGTGCACTACTGCTGACCGCTGCCCTATACTGCAGCAGTCCTTCATTGGTATAGGGACTGACGTACAGTCTGCTAATCACTAACACACAACCTGCTTGTTCCACAAAAGTTCTTATAAGGACTGGTAACTTGGTATAGGGTGCTACGGTACATAGGCTTGAGTGCGGTACAGTCTGCTGTTCTGTAAGGACCGCTATCGGTCCACAATAGATAGGGTTGACGTGCACCACTGCTGACCGCTGCCCTATACTGCAGCAGTCCTTCAGCGGTATAGGGACTGACGTACAGTCTGCTAAACACTAATACACAACCTGCTTGGTCCACAAAAGTTCTTATAAGGACTGGTAACTTGGTATAGGGTGCTACGGTACATAGGCTTGAGTGCGGTACAGTCTGCTGTTCTGTAAGGACCGCTATAGGTCCACAATAGATAGGGTTGACGTGCACCACTGCTGACCGCTCACCTATACTGCAGCAGTCCTTCAGCGGTATAGGGACTAAGAGTTTTGTCACAGGGTCATTTAAAAAATGACATGCAGAGGAAGAGGCAGGCCCTTCCGCAGGGGTGGTAGGGGTAGGGCAGGAGCAACAGGCTTGAGCCAAAGTGGGAAGTTGCAGAAGGTGCGTTCAATTACTTTAAAGGATGCACCAGACTTGGTTGAGTGGCTCGCTCAGCCTTACTCTTCTGCACCCTCCTCATCCTCTCGATCTGCACCCTCTTCTTCACTCTCTGCTATGTGCACCCCCAAAGACACTACCACCAACAACACGACCACCACCACCACCACCACATACCTTCCGCTTGAGTCACTGGAATTATTTTCCGATCCATATCAAGAGGACATTTCTGATGCGCAGCCACTCTTGGTATTGGATCAGGAAGAGGAGGTAGCAACAAGCGCTACTCAGCAGTCTGACGCCAGTACCCAGATCAGCCCAAGGAGGAGGTTGGTCCCCGGTGTTGCTGCCTACTCCGAGATCTCTACTTATAGCGGTGGGGAAGGTGACGTTGATGATGACGTGTCTAGTGATGTCACGTGGGTGCCCACAAGAGAGGAAGAGGAGGGGAGTTCAGAGGGAGATATGGACCAGCAGATAGGGAGGAGAAGCAGCAATGACTTACATTGCACAGCAGGGACAAAGCAGACTGCAAATGTATCAGGAGCGAGTCATCGACCATGTACGGTCACATCTGGCGCTCCCAGGACACCGGCACATGGCTCCGCAGTGTGGGCTTTTTTTAACGTGTCCGCTGCTGACAATAGCGTTGCCATCTGCAATCTTTGCAGTCAACGCGTTAGTCGCGGTAAGCCCAATACTCACCTAGGGACGACCGCCTTAAGAAGGCACATGAGCAGCCATCACCGAGCCCAGTGGGAGCAACGGAACACACAAAGCCACACTGCAGGCTCTCACCGTCCAGCCTCGTCTTCTACTTCTCCTTCTCCTCTCTCCTCACAATTGTCCTCCACTCCACCTTCCATCACGCCAAGCTCACATTTTTCTGCAAAAAGGCAGGCTTCCGTGGGCCTAATGTTTGAGCGTAAAAAAATGATGACGCCGGATAACCCTCTTGCCCAACGGTTGGCGGCTGGCTTGTCAGAACTCATAGCCCGCCAACTACTGCCATATAAACTGGTGGACTCGGAGGCCTTTCGCAAATTTGTGGCCATTGGAACACCACAATGGAAGGTCCCAGGAAGGAAGTATTTCTCAGAGAAGGGCATCCCAGAGCTATATGGCCATGTTCAGCGGCAAGTGAATGTATCTCTGGCACACAGTGTCGGTGCCAAGATACATCTGACCACAGACACGTGGTCTAGCAAACACGGGCAGGGAAGGTATATCAGTTTTACTGCCCACTGGGTGAACCTTCTGACGGCCGTCAAGCATGTAACCCGTGGCACCCGTGTAGATTTGGTTTTACCGCCACGGATTGCATGCAGGCCTGACTCTTCTTCTCCTCCTCCTACTCCATCCTCCTCCCTCTCCTCCTCAGCTGCCTCCTCCTTTTCCGCTGCTAGCGTCTCTTCCACTGCACCGCCCAAGCTCCCCAGAACCTATTCCACATGCCAGGTGAGACGTTGCCATGCCGTGCTGCGTCTGTTGTGCCTGGAAGCAAAGAGCCACACTGGCCCGGCACTCCTTTCAGCTTTGCGTTCACAGGCAGATGAGTGGCTAACACCGCTCAATTTGACAGTTGGTAAAGTGGTGTGTGACAACGGTGCCAATCTGCTTAGCGCATTGAAACAGGGCAAAATCACGCACGTGCCGTGCATGGCACACGTCTTAAACTTGGTCGTGCAGCGATTCCTTGTCAAATACCCTGGGGTCCAGGACATCTTGCGGCAGGCAAGGAAAATCTCGGCCCATTTCAGAAGATCTTACACGGCCATGGCTCGCCTTGCTGACATTCAGCGGCGACACCATCTGCCGGTCAGACGTCTTATTTGCGATTGCCCGACGCGATGGAACTCAACCTTCTATATGCTTGATAGGCTGCTCCAGCAGAAACGTGCAGTTAACGTCTACCTGTATGAACTCTGCGAAAGAAACGGTTCTGGGGAGCTGGGTTTTTTTTCACCGCGCCAGTGGCTGCTCATGCGCGACACATGCAGACTTCTGCGGCCATTTGAGGAGATCACCAAACTGGTCAGTCGCAGCCATGGCGCCATCAGTGACATGGTACCTTATGCCTTCTTTCTGGAGCGTGCATTGCGTCGTGTCATTGATCAGGCTGTGGAGGAGCAGGAGCGGGAAGATGAGGAAGTCGCAATGCTGGATGAATTCCCAGGGGGGGCTACTCTATCTGAGACAAGTCAACAACAGGAGTCTGATGAGGAGTCAGAGGAGGATGGTGCCGGGGCGGATGAGCAGGAGCAAGAAGAGCATGCTTTAAACCTTTCTGGGATCCCTGTTGTGCGAGGATGGGGAGAGGAGAATGAAGAGGACGACATTATCCTGGATGATGAGCAGGAGCCAGGCCACCACACCGCTTCCACTTTAGTGCAAATGGGGGCCTTCATGCTCCAGTGTTTTAATAGGGACCCCCGTATAAAAAGCATGAGGGTCAAGGACCAGTACTGGGTGGCAACGTACTTAGACCCCCGGTACAAACACAAAATGGCGGAAATGTTACCGCCGTCGCAGAGGGCTGTCAGAATGCAGCACTTCCAGGCCTTGCTTCGAGAAATGCTGCATTCTGCTTTTGCGTGCGCTGGCAGAGGAGCAATTCCCACTCCCAGAGAAGGATTTGCGGGTACCAATCCAACAGCGCCTGCAAGAAGAGGCCGGTTTGAAGATGTGTTGGTGACTTCGGATATGAGGTCATTCTTTCAGCCGACCCATCGACAGGTGTCATCCGGATCCAGCATCAGGGAACGCCTAGACCGTCAGGTGTCCGACTACATTGGGTTAACGGCCGATGTGGACGCTCTGAGGAGTGATGAACCCCTAGACTACTGGGTGGGCAGGCTTGACCTCTGGCCAGAGCTTGCCCAATTTGCAATCGAACTGTTGGCTTGCCCCTCATCCAGTGTCCTGTCCGAAAGGACGTTCAGCGCAGCAGGGGGGATTGTGACCGATAAGCGTACTCGCCTAGCTCACCACAGTGTTAACTACCTCACATTTCTAAAAATGAATGAGGCATGGATCTCGGAGGAATTCAACACATGTGATCAGTAGACCATGTATATGTCTATAAACAATTTTTGGAATCAAGCACACAGACCTTCTTAATTCATTTGGCTCACTTCCCTGACCCAAAAAAGCACACCGTACTATATGCCCCTACCCTCCTCTTTGAAGAGGTTGAGCGGTGTCATATTTCTACTGGGGCTGCTTATTATGAGGGGTTCCCACCATCCCTGTGCTGTGCTGACTTCCTCCTGGGTGTTCTTATTATGAGGGGCTCCCACCATCCCTGTGCTGTGCTGACTTCCTCCTGGGGGTTCTTATTATGAGGGGATCACACCATCCCTGTGCTGTGCTGACTTCCTCCTGGGGCTGCTTACGGTGCTGCTGTCAGCGCTGTATGTCACGGAGCTGCTGTCAGCGCTGTATGTCACGGAGCTGCTGTCAGCGCTGTATGTCACGGAGCTGCTGTCAGCGCTGTATGTCACGGAGCTGCTGTCAGCGCTGTATGTCACGGAGCTGCTGTCAGCGCTGTATGTCACGGAGCTGCTGTCAGCGCTGTATGTCACGGAGCTGCTGTCAGCGCTGTATGTCACGGTGCTGCTGTCAGCGCTGTATGTCACGGAGCTGCTGTCAGCGCTGTATGTCACGGAGCTGCTGTCAGTGCTGTATGTCACGGAGCTGCTGTCAGCGCTGTATGTCACGGAGCTGCTGTCAGCGCTGTATGTCACGGAGCTGCTGTCAGCGCTGTATGTCACGGTGCTGCTGTCAGCGCTGTATGTCACGGAGCTGCTGTCAGCGCTGTATGTCACGGAGCTGCTGTCAGTGCTGTATGTCACGGAGCTGCTGTCAGCGCTGTATGTCACGGAGCTGCTGTCAGCGCTGTATGTCACGGAGCTGCTGTCAGCGCTGTATGTCACGGTGCTGCTGTCAGCGCTGTATGTCACGGAGCTGCTGTCAGCGCTGTATGTCACGGAGCTGCTGTCAGCGCTGTATGTCACGGAGCTGCTGTCAGCGCTGTATGTCACGGAGCTGCTGTCAGCGCTGTATGTCACGGAGCTGCTGTCAGCGCTGTATGTCACGGTGCTGATGTCAGTGCTCTGTATTACGGTGCTGCTGTCAGTGCTCTGTATCTCCTGCACCCTCTTGTTTGCCTACCCTGGTCCCTGACCTTCCCTCTCCTCCATTGCCTTCATTAGCTCCATAGTCCTGAATTGTCAGAACAATTTCCCAAATAAAAAAAAAATGCTTGTAGTTATCGATCCCAAATTCACCTCATACATGTATTATGCTATTGTCCAGGTGGTGGGACTACGTGCTACCCCCTAATAATTACCCCGTGGCCGCAAATTCGACCTAAAGGTTTGCGAAATTCGCCTCCCATTGAAGTCAATGGAGCCCGCGGCGAACGGTCGTTTTCGCGAACGTTTGTGCCCGTTCGCGTTTCGCGTTCGCGAAACGTCCCGTCGGAAGTTCGTCCATCACTACTTACGATGTCATAGTCCCCATGTGACATCAACCCATGTGACCAACCCATGTGACATATACCATGTGACACCGCCCCATTGTCACTATATAAGTGACCGCACGGCGCGGCTCTGGCATTCCGGCCGGAGAGAGCGACGTGTCAACATCTCCTGGGGAAGAAGAAGAAGAACAAGAAGAAGAAGAAGAAGAAGAACGGAAGGCGGCGACGGCGACAGCGACAGCGGCGACAGAAGACCGGGCCACCGCCTGTAAAAGAGCTACAAGAAGGCGCGGTGGCCCGGCAGAAGAACCGAAGGCGGCGACAGAAGAACGGAAGGCAGCGGCGACAGAAGACCGGGCCACCGCCTGCAAAAGAGCTACAAGAAGGCGCGGTGGCCCGGCAGAAGAACCAAAGAGGGGGACAAGACCCCCGAAGTCGGGAGAAGAGGCCGGCGGCGGGGAGGAAGAAAGCCGGGCTCCTCCGCTAGTAAAAGAGCTACACGAAGATAGCGGAGGAGTCCGGCGAGAAGACCCCCGAAGACGGAAGACCCCCGGAGCTGACCCCGACAACCAACGGCCAGGGTTGTCGGGAAGAGGCCCTTGTCCTCATCAACATGGGGACAAGGTGCTTTGGGGTGAGGGGGCCGCGCGGCCCCCCTTCCCCAAGGCACCCCCCATGTTGAGGGCACGCGGCCTGGTACGGCTCAGGAGGGGGGGCGCGCTCGCTCGCCCCCCTTTCCTGGCCGGCCGGGTAGCGCGCTCGGACAAGGGTCTGTTGTGGACTTTGGGGGAACCCCCACGCCGATTTTTTTTCGGCGTTGGGGTTCCCCTTTAAGCCCATTCCAGGCGGCAGAGCCCGCGACGTCTCCGTCGCGGGCCCCGCCTACCTCGAAATGAGCAGACTTTCCTCCGAGCGGGAACAGTTTGCTCATTTCGAAAGTAGCCTACACACGGGCGGACTGTTCGCTCAAACACAGTTTCAGCGGACAGTTTTTCGGAATTTCCGAAAGACTTTGTCCGTCAAACTGTCCGGTGAAACTGTCCGCTGAAAGCCCACACACGAGCGGACTGTCCGCCCAAACACTGTTCAGCGGACAAAGTTGGGCGAACAGTCCGCCCGTGTGTACGCGGCCTAACGTTCGCGGAGATACCTTACATGTGTGGTTTGAATGCCATTTACATATGTGAGTTCACATGCACAGCGAACCCACATATGTAAATGGAATTCAAACCACACAGGTAAGGTATCTCCGTGAACGTTAGAGTAAGAGCGAAAATTCTAGCCCGAGACCTCCTCAATACCTCCTCTGTAACTCTAAACATGTAACCTGTAGTGGGATATTTCCTTTTCATACTATACAACCCATAAAAAATGTCTAAGTGACTTTATATATATTGCGATCACACACTACATATCACTATCCTATGTAGAACAGATGGTGTCTGTACACCAGTTGCAGTCATTGTATTACAGACATTTCTGCACGCCGCTGTACTGGTTTTTACATGGGCGTGTAAATAATACGGGTTAATCATAGTTTAGGAGAGAGGGAGTTATTTTCCTCCCCCTCCTTATTAATGTTTCTTCCTTTACTCGCCCATTAATCGTAATATTCATGGAACATTTAAGTAGATGGTTGATTGCCTAAAGTATATGCCTCATTTGGGTGCATTTACTGTTTTAGGCACTTGATTGAGGCGTCTAGGTTTATTCTAGTGTCCGTGAGGGTTCTAAAAGGTTTTTTGCTTTTCTTTTTTGTTTTGTTCTGTTTTTATTTAACTATTTTACATATTACATTTGTATGTTTTTATAGTGGTAGTTGTGGGTATATACTTCATTTTATGCATTGATTGGTGTATTTATATTTATTTACACATCGATAAAAAAACACGAGATTGGTTGGTGTATGTACAACTTCAGAAATATTTGGCAATTGTGATCTGCTTTTGAATCTTGGATCCATCAATTGTATGGTTTTATATTGGCTCTTTTATCATTATCCTTTTCTTTTTTCACTGACAGTTCACATAAATATGGCCATTAATCTGATGTGATTTTGTTTAGTGCATGTTTATCCCTGTCACTCTTACATCACAGTTTACTTTCTAAATATTTGAGTTTATTTACATACATATAAACATTCAACACTGTTTTAGTGCCCGTTCACATTACCGCGACTTGTCAGGCGACTTAGCCGCCTGACAAGTCGCGCTCCGTTCTGTACTACGGAACCGTTCTAATAGGAGCGACTCAAGTCGCTCCGACTTAGAAAAAGGTTCCTGTAGTATTTTCGGGGCGACTTCAGGCGACTTGCATTGACTTCTATACAGAAGTCATTTTGCAAGTCGCCGCTGAAGTCGTGTGCAGGTCGCGTCTGTGAGACGCGCTGCAAGTCACGTCGCCCCTGTGTGAACGGGCACTTACTTTGAATTGTATAATATTTATTTACACTCTCTTTATCTATGCATTAAAAGGTTACTTTGCACTAGTGCACAATTATAAGTATTACCATCACATTTATATCAATATATTTATATATACACATTTATACACGCATATATAGATATATACATTTTTCTTTTTCTTTTTTCACTTTGTTATTTTCACCCCTATATGTATCTTTTACATATTTATACTTTTCATCAAATCACGTTTCAACACACAGATATGTTCACCTTTTTCCTTTTTGTCCTTTCCCAGATATTTTTACCAACCAACAACTGAGTGTGGAATGCATGTGTGGAGAATCTATGACAGTGATGGCGAACCTTGGCACCCCAGATGTTTTGGAACTACATTTCCCATGATGCTCAACTACACTGCAGAGTGCATGAGCATCATGGGAAATGTAGTTCCAAAACATCTGGGGTGCCAAGGTTCGCCATCACTGATCTATGATGATAGCTTTACCAGCTGTCATGGTTTTACCTTTGATTTTATTGTGGTGTGCTTATACATGAATAGTATATATTTGTTTGTTATTCAGAACACAAGCTAGCTATGAGTAAGCGCTGTTTGTAGCATGAAACGCGTTAGAAATTTTGTTCAAAAATCCTTTTTTGTTCCCTTTTTGCTATGATGTTTTGTTCAACAGAGTTTTGCACTTGCATTTTGAAGAAATAAAGGCATCTAATTTTTACACAATCCGGAGTGCGGCTATCCAGAGTTTCGTTCTGTTTCTATACATAGAACCTACAGTACTGTGGTTTTCCTTTAACCACTTCCATACTGGGCACTTTCAACATCTTCCTGCCCCTGTCAATTTTCAGCTTTCAGCGCTGTCATTCTTTGAATTGCAATTGCACGGTCACGCAACACCGTAACCATATGACATTTTTCTAAAAACAATTTGAGACAGATAGAGCTTTCTTTTGGTTGCATTTAATCACCACTGGTATTTTTATTTTTTGTTAAACAAAAAAAAAAAAAGGAAACAAAAAGTTTTCTTAGTTACTGTTATAACATAAAAATAAGTCATTTTTCTTTTTCGCTAGAGTGCACTGATGAGGCTGCACTGATGGGCACTGATGAGGCTGCACTGATGGGCACTGATGAGGATTCACTGATGGGCACTGATGAGGCTTCACTGATGGGCACTAATGAGAATGCATTAATGGGCACTGATTAGGCTGCACTGATGGGGCTGCACTAATGGACACTGATTAGGCTGCACTGATGGGCACTAATGAGGATGCACTGATGGGCACTGATGAGACTGCACTGATAGTCAGGGCACTGATGATCAGTAATAGCCCTGCTGGGTATCAATTGCCCTTTTCTCACACAGACACAGCATGTAAGTCGCAAGTCTGTTTACATGTGATTAGCTGTGATTGGACGCAGCTGAGCACATGGTAAAGGGCCGCTGTGATTGACCCAGTACCGCGATCTGTGATCAGCTGTGTCCAAAGAACACAGTGGTCAACAAACGTGCATGATGTGTGCCTCAGGGGGCACACAGGAAGCCGGGTTCTGGGAGGAGGTCCATAAAATGGATGATTAGATGGGGCTTACTTATTTAATTCCAGGGTTAGTGGAGGGGAGTATGGGAGGGGGTGTTTTTTGCCTGGAGTTGGACTTTAACTAAAGCCATGGAAATACCAGGGATTAATGATTCTATTAACTTTGTACTCTGTTGGTAATATTTAGTAGTACTGCTAGAGTGGGGATGAGGGGTGACTTTTCTCCACTGATTTGGGGCCACTTGGGGGAAGAGGGGTCTAGGGGCTGGGGAGAAAGTGGATGATGGGGAGGAGAAAATTAAGTATTTTTTTTTACACCATTGAATGGTATTTTGAAATGTATATGTTTGCCGTCAGAAAAATCTTGGATGCTTTTTCCGACCAAATTCCGCTCAAGCTTGACTTGCATACATACGGTCACACAAACGTTCTTTCGACTGTCAAGAACGCGGTGACGTACAACACTACGACGAGCCGAGAAAATTAAGTTCAATGCTTCCGAGCAATGTGTCAAATTGTTTCCAAGCATGCACAGGAATTTTGCACATCAGAATTTGTACAGACGATCGGAAAATTGAGAAAATGCTCTCAGTCTTTTGCTGGCTGGAATTCGGGCAGCAAAAGTCCGATGGAGCATACACACAGTCGCATTTTCCGACCAAAAGCTCTCATTGGTCTTTTGCTGGCGGAATTTCCGATTGTGTATACGCGGCATTACTTTGTGAAAATCCCCACATATTTACTTTCTTGAATTCTGAGAAACTGTGTTGCTATGGCTATTTTAGTGATTTTTTATAGCATATATATATATATATATATATATATATATATATATATATATACAGAATAGCATTTTAAGACCATGTACTGTTTTTGTTAGCTAGGTTTCTTCTATTAATATCCTAATTTACCTGTTGGACTGGTTCATGAAGTTGGCAGAAAGAAGGGGGAGGGAAAAAGGACTTGAAACACAGCCATGTGGTGGACACAAAGGAAGGAGTAGTTCTGTAGGACTCCAAGGAGCAATCTGGAATAGATCCTGATAAACGACTCCATCATAAAGACTAAAAATTGAATATTATTTGGGGGTGGCCCCAAATCTACAACCCACGTTAAGTAACTTTTAGCTGCATACATTATCATTGCTAATCCTGGTAAGGATAGAGTTTGTGCATATGTGTATTTAAATGTGCTGCATTTTGTTTAGTAAAGCACATGAATACACTACATAGGTTGTATTGCTTCCTTGCTTTTACTGCAAAGAACCTTAAATGATGCAAAGCAACATACAGTATCTCACAGAAGTCAGTACACCCCTCACATTTTTATAAATATTTTATTATATCTTTTCATGTGACACCACTGAAGAAATGACACTTTGCTACAATGTAACGTAGTGAGTGTACAGTTTGTATAACAGTGTAAATTTGCTGTCCCCTCAACACACAGCCATTAATGTCTAAATTGCTGGCAACAAAAGTGAGTACACCCCTAAGTGAAAATGTCCAAATTGGGCCCAAAGTGTCAATATTTTGTGTGGCCACCATTATTTTCCAGCACTGCCTTAACCCTCTTGGGTATGGTGTTCACCAGAGCTTCACAGGTTGGCACTGGAGTCCTCTTCCCCTCCTCCATGATGACATCACAGAGCTGGTGGATGTTGAAGACCTTGCACTCCTCCACTTTCTGTTTGAGGATGCCCCACAGATGCTCACTAGGGTTTAGGTCTGGAGACATGCTTGGCCAGTCCTTCACCTTTACCCTCAGCTTCTTTAGCAAGGCAGTGGTTGTCTTGAAGGTGTAGTTTGGGTCGTTATGTTGGAATACTGCCCTGCGGCCCAGTCTCTGAAGGGAGGAGATCATGCTCTACTTCAGTATGTCACAGTACATGATGGCATTCATGGTTCCCTCAATGAACTGTAGCTCCCCAGTGCCGGCAGCACTCATGCAGCCCCAGACCATGACACTCCCACCACCATGCTTGACTGTAGGCAAGACACACTTGTCTTTGTACTCCTCCCCTGGTTGCCGCCACACACGCGTGATGCCGTCTGAACCAAATAAGTTTATCTTGGTCTCATCAGACCACAGGACATGGTTCCAGTAATCCATGTCCTTAGTTTGCTTGTCTTCAGCAAACTGTTTTGTGGGATTTCTTGTGCATCATCTTTAGAAGAGGCTTCCTTCTGGGATGACAGCCATGCAGACCAATTTGATTCCGTGTGCGGTGTATGGTCTGAGCATTGACAGGCTGACCCCCCACCCCTTCAACCTCTGCAGCAATGCTGACAGCACTTATACTTCTTTTTCCTGAAGACAACCTCTGGATATGACACTGAGCATATGCACTCAACTTCTTTGGTCGACCAGGACAAGGCCTGTTCTGAGTAGAACCCGTGCTGTTAAACCGCTGTATGGTCTTGGCCACCATGCTGCAGCTCAGTTTCCGAGCCTTGGCAATCTACTTATAAGCCTAGGCCATCTTTATGTAGAGCAACAATAATTTTTTTCAGCTCCTCAGAAAGTTCTTTGCCATGAGGTGCCATGTTGAACTTCCAGTGACCAGTATGAGAGAGTGAGAGCAATAACACCAAATTTGACACACCTGCTCCCCATTCACACCTGAGACCTTGTAACACTAATGAGTCACATGACACTGGGAGGGAAAATGGCTAATTGGGACCAATTTGAACATTTTCACTTAGGGGTGTACTCACTTTTGTTGCCAGCGGTTTAGACATTAATGGCTGTGTGTTGAGTTATTTTGAGGGGACAGAAAATGTACACTGTTATACAAGCTGTACACTCACTACTTTACATTGTAGCAAAGTGTCATTTCTTCAGTGTTTTCACATGAAAAGATATAATAAAATATTTTCAAAATGTGAGGGGTGTACTCACTTTTGTGAGATACTGTACATAGACACATATTCACTATGCCCTGTGGGTAGGCACTGCTGCGTCACACATTTCATAGAGCCTGCCTTCTGATCCATGGAGGTGCTGAGAGGAGGAGTTTCAGGAGGCAGTACAGAAATCCCTGCTTGCAGACGGCAAGGAACCATGGGATATGTAGTGCTTAGGAATTGAGGAGAAGCAGCAAAGCATGCAGGGAATCCAGCAAGTTTTGATAAGAGACAGTCAGCGGACAGGCAGAACTCACACCACGAAAGGAGATATTTCAGGTAAGCTTATATTGAATTCTCAAATATAACTATTGTGTGTATTGTTATTACAGTGCTGATGTTATAAAATGAAAGTAACCATAGAACTAATTTTAAAGTTCCTACATTTTCACATTGATGCCTGTCCTTCCACCTATTATACACCAATTTATCCCTCAAAGACCTGCTACTCCTACGGATGCCAACTCTAAATCTGTAGCACCCCCTCCCCCCCCCGCTCGCTGTCTACTGGTTCGGCACTTACCCCATCTAGGTGGCAGGCATCAGTGTCACCAACCAGATTTACGGGCAGCCTGTAAATTTCAGCCCATTTTCAGGCTGCCCATAAATGCCCGTAAATGCGAGCCGACATTTACACTGTACATGCACCATTCTGAAGCCCACCGGGCTTGAACACACTCGTCCTTTTGCAGCATGCGCAGTGAGTAAGTGACATAATGGCGCAGTCTGGCGCAATTTTTGAATGGACGGCGTGTCTCAGCTCTGCATCAGTGGAGCCTGCCGCTGCGCCGCACTATGGCTGGACTCTGGAGGAGCTTGTTCGGAGTCAGAGATTCCCAACACCACCACAGCACTGTGCCCCTGCCTGCAACATCCATCCTTGGCTGCTGGAGTTGACTCTGGAGACTCCCACCACTGGACCCCTGGACCGCATTCATAAATCCATTGCTTGGCTGCCTGCCATCTATTGTGATGGCCACAGGCAGTAGTTATCAGGCAAGAATGGCAGTGGCGAGATGTTCATAATCTGTCTTGATATCTCCTGTACCATGTCCACATCCTCTGACCACCTCTGTACCATGTCTGCATCCACTGACCATCTCTGTACCATGTCTACATCCTCTGACCACCTCCTCTGTACCATGTCCACATCCTCTGACCCCCTCTGTACCATGTCCGCTTCCTCTCACCACTTTCTTTGTACCATGTCCACATCCACTGACCACCTCCCCTGTACCATGTTTACATCCTCTGACCACCTCTGTACCATGTCCACATACTCTGACCACCACCGTATAATGTCTGCGGCCTCTAAACATCTCCTGTATCATGCCTGCAATCTCTGACCATCTCTGTACCATGTCTACAGCCTCTAACCAGTTCTTGTATCATGTCCCCAATCATGTCCCTTGAGCTGCCTGACTGAGCCCTGCATGGTGCACCTGAGAGGTCAGTGACAGCGCCATGAGGCCAGTCTGAGGGGGGGAGGGGGTCATTGATTTAGAGGGGGAGTTAATACAATAATGTAAAGGGGCACTGATCTAAAGGTTTCCCCTTGTATCAGTAACCCCAGCCCCCCTTACGTTAGTGTATTCACTCTGCGGAAGGACTCTGGTCACCAGAGTGCTCCCCAAATCAGAGTTCCAGGTGTTCCTCTTTACAGCACAGTCTACAGGATTCCCCCTTACAGTGCAAGGGGGAATTCTGCAAACCCTTATGTAAAGGGGAACTCTGATGTAAG
Source organism: Lithobates pipiens (assembly GCF_037356315.1). NCBI lineage: Eukaryota > Metazoa > Chordata > Amphibia > Anura > Ranidae > Lithobates > Lithobates pipiens. The sequence goes on along the minus strand of NW_027507748.1, from coordinate 39,385,194 downwards.
CAGCATGCATTGTTGCAGCTGGCATCTGGGCAACGAGCATCAGGGCAGCGGCTCCTGTGTCCTCTCCTCCTTGCTTCCACCATGCATTTCCCCCCTCCTCCTAGGCATCCAGTAGGATCATATGTCCTTTCAGCCAATCTGACCCACTTCCCGATTAGCCAGGAGGAGGATCAGTGTTACAATAGCGAATATTCATTCGCTATTTTAACACACCTGGGTGGGCTGTGAGCACACTCTCTGTGCCCCAAGTCCACCCTATTTTGAAGCAAATTAGAGCCTCTGGCTCTAATCAGTGCTTCAAAAAAAAACACACATAGAAATTCATGCACCCAGCGTACAGCAAGGTGCCGGAGGCATGGATGGGGGGGGTTTGGTGCCCGTGTGGCCTCAATGGACGGGCTGCCCCTGGTCTGCAGTTTGTAAATTCAAATTTATATTATTATATTACAGGTATTTATATAGCACCATCAATGTATGCAGTGCTTTACATATATAAATACATTGGCATTAGGCCCTACACTCAAGGAGCTTACAATCTAAGGTCCCTATCTCACATTCATGTGTAGCGGGGATATAATGGTGTATTAATGCAATGAATGTGAAGTACAATGTAAATCTATGGACAATGTATTCACTAGTATTGGATGCCATCTAGTGACCAAAAACTGGAACTGGACCTTAGCTATTTTTCTTTTCTATGGTGTTGAAAGATAACAGGAAGTGACTGTGTTTACTTTGGTCATTTTGACCTTATCTACCCAGGAGTCCGTGTGACCTACCCATGAACACTTTGATATGCAGTGCATGCTGGGTAGGGTATAAAAGGGACTGCAGCCGCCATATTTGGTCTCTTGGAACCACATTGCCTGCCTATGTGGAACTGTGTGTAAGGTTCTTGGACGCATCTGTAGATAGTCACCGCGGAGTGCAAATTGGACTGTTTGCTGGGTGAATGGACATAGCCAAGAGCTGGTGATCAGACCGACAGGGATCAGAGACGCTTGTTGGAGCAGCGGAGAGCCGGATCCAGTCGGTGGAGTGACATGGAGCATCTGGCCTAGTCAGCGGAAGCACGCTGCAGCTGTAGGACTCAAGCCATCACTCAGAACTCTGATCCGATTGGTGAGCGGGTTTCAGCCCACCGTTTAATCTATTACACGTACTTAGACTTACTAATAGGCCTTGCTGGAACCTGTTGTTCCACAGAAGTGCAACTGAGCAACTGACACTTAGTAGGCCCAAGGCCTGTTACACTTTGGTATCTAAGTGTGATTACAAGTTTCTGGAGTTACACCTGGAGTGTTCTAAGTTAACTTTCTCTACTTACCCCTTTGGATTACAATTATTTGAGAAACTATTTAAGCTAGCGAATAAAGAAGATAAAGGAGGAAATACATTAAGTGAGGCCTCACGTTAGACTTTAAATAAGGGGAGCTCCCAGGTCTAGATAGTAACATACCTGCATGCTGTTATTGTATTTGACTGTTGATTTATCCTGTGTTGACGTTCTACGTTGGAACGACAGTGCAAACTCTGTAACCACCTATTTGCTATATTTTCAGTAAAAGTATTCCTGTTTAAGAGTACAAGTGTGTGGTTTATTGTCTTTCCCCACCAGTTGGTGCCAGAGGATCCCGAGGGATAGACACAGGTACATTATATTGTTTACACTGTATTGTATTATTATTGCACCACAGCTGTGCCAAGGGGACAGAGTCATTCAGAAGGGGGGTTTCTCAGTAGAGTGCAGGCCCAATTCAAATCAGCAGCTCCTTCAGGGGTCAGTGCTACACATACATACACATACTAGGGCCAATTTTTCTACCAGCAAGTCTTTGGAGTGTGGGAGGAAATCCACACAGGTACAGGAAGAACATGTAAACTCATGTATTGCCATGGTTTGGCTTAAAAACCGATAAGTGCTAACTACTGAGCCACTGTGCTGCAATAATTCTGAGAATTTCTTTGTGTTGTTTGCTATACGGCCTATAAATTCACCTTTCTTGCCAGTTTCATGTTGTTGTCCAATAACGCAAAGTGGAGTTTGTTCTTTAAACAACAGTGCAGCCTTTATATTCCAATAAAACACACCAATGTCAAGTATTACAGAGCTGCCCATTTAGTCGGTGAGTTGAATACCTTTTTACAGGATTTTAACTGAAATCGGATATTGAAAATAAACATGTTGGTGTATTTTGGTCTGCCTGTCTGTCTAGTTGAAGGAGAGATGAAGATTTCTACTGAAAACTGAAGAATCAACACAAGGAACTCATCATATTAGCTGTAAGTTTTGTCTGCTGTGCTGATTTTTCTGTTTTTCGTTTTTAGTTTAGTTTAACCTAAACTAAACAGCTTTACCTCCCCACCTAATGTATGATATTTTTATTATGTATTTATTTTATAATGTAATTATCTTAATTTCTTTTTTCGTTGGTATGTTTATTATTGTTATATAACATTGCCAATAGGACCTCTAACAATCATGAATGGAACTTTATATCGGGATTTCATTCACAATATAAGGAAGTGGAGGCTATATTTACGACACATTGGCACATCCTCTTGATGGACAAAACACTACAATCAGTTTTACCTGGAAAACCTGGGTTTATATATAGAAGAGCTCCCAATTATGCGGACAAAGTAGTCAAAAAAGTTCTAGATCCCCCTACCCATCCCCCCACCTTTTGGGTAAAAGATGGGTTTTTTGCCTGTAGACGATGCAGGGCGTGTAAAGAAGTTAATACACCAATTAGAGCCATGGATAGGTTTATAGCAACTGCGAATAATAAAGAATTTGTAATCAAAAGCTTTATTACCTGTAACACATCGTATGTGGTGTACGCTATGCAATGCCCTTGTGGGTTGATATATATAGGCCGCACTAAAAGACTTTTAAGGATTAGAATAGCAGAACATGTTGCTAACATCAAATTAGGTTTTAAGGATCACAATGTGTCCCTACATTTTAAAATTTACCACAATCAGGACCCGTCCGGACTGAAATTTTGGGGTATAGATCATATGAAACCCTCCTGGAGAGGGTCTAATTTAGTACGGGAATTATCTAAACGTGAAACCGAGTGGATATATCGAGTAGACACATTAGCACCAAAAGGGTTAAATGTAGACTTAGACATTAATTGCTTTATTAGTGATTATTAATTTTCCAGCATGTTGGCCCTGTTTATAAAATAATATGCATTTTATAAGTTTAGCGCATGGACATGACATATGGCCACAGACAAATGGTGATATATGATGCCAGGTTTATAGCAACATGAAACTCCCACGGTGATCTGTATAGAGTTACACCAAAACTATTTTTAATTAGAAGGGCAACCCACATATACATCTACATATATATATATATTTTTTTTTAGGAGAGATTTATATTCCTTTTTTTTCCCATGAATTCTCTTTGGAGTCGATATTTATGATATGTCTAGTGTTAGATTTTGGTGTTAATTTGAGAGCTGCAGGGTATATGGTGCTGTTTGGGGACACATATCTGTTGGTCTGTCTTGTAATTATATGTACACTCTGCCATAATAAGTAGGGTATTTGATGCATTTTATGCATGCTCTCTATTGATACTTGGTATAGTTAGCTGCCTCTATGAATGGGTACATATATAATGATTTATTATGTAGTGATACACTATTTCGTCTTTTTAGCCATTTTCCTGTATATTTTATATATATATTTATTTATTTTATTTCTTTTTTTCATTATTTGTATTAGTGAGTTTTAATGATATGTTTATTGTTTACTATATTTGGCTAATATGCTGTTCCGGGTGTAAGAGCCTTGTCATTATGACTGGTTTCTAGCTACCTGGTCGGTAACCGAGTATGTCCACTTGTTTATTTCTTCCCCTGATAGTTGACAATGTTGACGATGGCCGGTTACCATGACTATGTGCTGCGTCATGTGGGCCGGACATTGTGCGACTGTACGATTGGTCAACGCGGGCGGGGACTGTGGAATATAAGTTGGCTGCTGGCGTCGTGTAGCCACGCCCTCTGTTGAAGTCGGAAGTGACGAAACGCATCAGGACGTGGCCTACACGATGCTCCCGGAAGTGAGGTGTGCGTTCCACCGCTAACCAAGGACCAGGAAGTCACTCACAGTGCACACAGCTGAACACAGGTGGAGGACTCTGAAACCTGGAAACCGGTGAAACACACATACTCTTATTGCTTGTGATGTTTTTTACAATGTACGCGGATATCTAAATGGGGATTTTATCTGTTTTGAGCAAATTCTTATTTTAAAAAATAAAACGGTATTATGCTATGTATATACTCTGTTTTATTTTATGACATGCTTGGAGGATTGCTGTAAACGGGACCCCTAAGGAAAGACATATGAGTCTATGGTATATCTAAAAGAGTATCTATTCCTTAAGGCTGGTTTTTTCAACGCTGTCTGGTGAGTTTTACCCCCTGTGGGGGATGCATCGCACGTGGTGAAGCACTCCCAAATATTTTGGTGGAAGAAATGTCAGCAGCACTTTTGGTCACCTTGCAACGTTGAATAGAACACTACAATCACCCTATCTGCACATTAAGGACTTTCCTTTTTATTAGAGCTCATACACAATTATTTGTGAAAACTTTGAGAACTCTATGTTGAGCGCTGTTTTAATACGGATATTCTCATATGGGTATTGATGAATTGTTTTGTATTACTGGTTTATATATATATATATATATATATATATATATATATATATATATATATATATATATATATATATATATACTTTTTACACTTTTTTTTCCCCATAAGTTTTATTATTTAGTGGATATTTTTTAGTAAGCAAATAAAAGAAGAAAAGTTCACAACTCTCCAGCAGGAGTGTTTCACTAGCAAGCAGTCAACAAAAAATTGCAAAGAAAATTCCGAGCCATCTAGCTATGCTACAGCAGCACCTGTGCTGTGGGCAGGGGTGTTGCTAGGTCTACAAAAGATCTGGGGCTAGAGCCCATAGCAGCTTAGTAAAGAAAGTCCTAAGCTTGGGCGGGCATACACATGTATATACAGTAATATACGCTTGTGTGTGTATATATACTCCTAGAGAGCCTCCCACTTACATCAGGGTCCCCAGAGAGCCTCCCTTTTGCATCTGGGTCCACAGAGAGTCCCCCCCACTTACATCAGGGCCCCCAAAGAGCCTCCCTCTTGCATCAGAGTCCACAGAGAGCCCTACCCACTTACATCAGGGTCTCCAGAGAGCCCCCCCCCCCACTTACATCAGGGTACCCAGAGAGCCTCCCCTCTTTGGGGACCCCTGCAGAGACTGGGGGCTATGGGTCCCAGATTCGGGGCTATAGCCCCAAAAGCCACCCCCTAGCAACGCCACTGGCTGTGGGTACTAGCTTTCTGGGTTCTCTGTGATTACTCGGCTACAGTTACACAGCCTTCCCTCCCCTGGGCCTCTCATCCATAAGGGGCGCAGTATCGCCGCCTCCCCCCGTCCATGCATCTGGCCCCTAATCTACAAGCAGAGAGCGCCGGACACATGGATTTTAATCACTTCAGCCCCTGAAGGATTTACCCCCTTCCTGACCAGAGCACTTTAACTGACAATTGCGCGGTCGTGCGGTGTGTTTCCCGAACAAAATTGACGTCCTTTTTTTTCTCACAAATAGAGCTTTCTTTTGGTGGTATTTAATCACCTCTGCGGTTTTTATTTTTTGCGCTATAAACAAAAAAAGAGCAACAATTTTGAAAAAAAAATAATTTGTTTTACTTTTTGCTATAATAAATATCCCCCAAAAATATATTAAAAAAACGTTTTTTCCTCAGATTAGGCCGATATTTATTCTTCTACATATTTTTGGTAAAAAAAAAAAAAAATCGCAATAAGCGTTTATTGATCGGTTTGCACAAAAGTTATAGTGTCTACAAAACAGGGGATAGTTTTATGGCATTTTTATTAATAATTTTTTTTTTTTACTAGTAATGGAGGCGATTAGTGATTTTTATCATGACTGTGACATTATGGCGGACACATTGGACAATTTTGACACATTTTTGGGACCATTGTCATTAATACAGCGATCAGTGCTAAAAAAATTGCATTGATTACTGTAAAAATGTCACTGGCAGTGAAGGGGTTAACCACTAGTGGGCGGGGAAGGGTTATGTGTGTCCTAGGGGAGTGATTCTAACTGTTTGGGGGATGGACTGTGTGTGACACCACACTGATCGCTGCTCCCGATGACAGGGAGCAGACGATCAGTGTCCTTTCATTAGGCAGAACGGGGCGATGCTGTTTACATTTGCATCTCCCCGTTCTTGAGCTACGTGGCACGATTGCGGCGTTTAAGTCCGCGGATCCCACGGTCACGGAGCTCGCGGCAGGAGCGTGCGCGCGCTGCTGGCGGGAAATTCAAAGTAACATACGGGTATGTTACTTTGCCCAGCCGTGCCATTCTGCCGACGTATATATGCCGGCAGCGGTCGGCAAGTGGTTAATGTTTTTTTTTTGGTTTAGAGGCCTGAGGCTCTAACTGGCTTCAAAAAAGGGTGGGCTCGGGGTGCAGATTCTCCTCCCGACCAATCAGGAAGCAGAACTGTTAAGAACTGATTGGCTGAGAGGAGAAGCAACCGTATTGGCCGCCGAGGAGGAAGCTGCCACCAAGGAGGAGACTCAGGGGAAGCCAGCGTGAAGCTGCTGAGGAGGAGGAGGAGACGCAGGAAGGACCTGATGCTGCCCGGGACCTAGATGGGGTAAGTGCGGGGCTGGAGGGTGGATAGAAGAGCGAGCGTTGGGGGAGTGGGTGATTTGACCGATTGACCGAATGGGAGGCATGTAGTTTGTTTGCCGCCCCCCTCCAAAAAAATAAAAATTCCAGTCCTGTGGCAATGAATTCACCAACATTGGGTGTAGTCTTTGGCAGGAACTCAAGTCCCTCCTGGCTGGGGTTGCCACCTCATCCCTTTAAACCCGAACACATATGAATTACACAGGTTCTGAGGCTAATTTAATGCAGATAAGGTACCAAGTGAGTTTAATTACCACCTTAATCACCCACAGAACCCGTGTAATATGTGTTTGAGTTTAAAGGGATGAGGTGGCAACTCTACTCCTGTCTGGAACACTCATCTCTCTGCTAACAAAGCTCTGTCCCAAAATGGGAGTTCTGAACTATGCTCAGGCTTGTCTTAGCCCTTGTACACACGGTCGGAGATTCCGACAACCAAATCCGACGGATCTTGTCCGAAACTGTTGCATACACACGGTCGGACAAAGTTGTCAGAAAATCCGATCTTTCAGAACACGATGACATAATTTTGTTACGATGGGACTACGTTCAGGCTAGTAGCCAATAGCTTTGATGTAGGAACTTGATCTGAGCATGCGTGGCACTTTGTGCGATCGGAATTCTCTACACATGATCGGAGTATGTCCGATCGGAGCATTTTGTCGGAAAATATTCTCCGGCAAGTTGGAAAATTTGGTCCGACGGATATTCCGACGGAAACAGTCCGATGCAGACCACACACAGTCGGAATATCCGACAAAACGCTCCGATCGGACACATTCCGTCGGAATCTCCGATCGTGTGTACAAGGGCTTATAATGAGCACGCCACACCTCTGTACTCACACCACCAGTAGGTCTCTAATAAGACTTGGACACAGGATTCGAGATTTCTTCCCACCTAAGGCTAGGTTCACATCTATGAAGGTTGCGGGGGGGGTGTTTTTTTTTTTTGTGATGCGTTTTTGATGCATTTTGAGTTGTGAGGGCGTTGGCTAATAGGAATGTATGACAATTCTGTTCATGGAGTACAACTTTGAAGCAACTTTATACGCACTGGTACTCAAGTAGCATCAAAGTTGCATGAAAGTAGTGCAGAAACCTTTGTGCCCAAAGTCGCATGTTAGAGTTAATGGCTAAGGTTTGAGTTAGAGTTTAATCGTGAGGGTAATCATTAGGGCTACTGGTAATTGTTAGGGATAGCATTCTAACCCTAACGATTACTGCTAACCCTAACCCTTAACTCTAACCCTACCCCCTTAACGCAAAACCTTAACTCTAACCCTAACATTTAACCCTAAAGCCGCGTACACACGGGCGGACTGTATGGCCAACTTAGTCCGTCAGACAATCCGACGGACAGTCCGTCCTACTTTCGAATGAACGGACTTGACCACACACGATGAACAAACAGTCCGTCGAAAGCTTGCGTGATGACGTGTACAGCACGTACGACGGGACTAGAAATAGGACGTCCAATACACAGCAATGCAAACTTTCGCAGTGTAAATCCTTTCTGAGCATGCGCCATACTTAGTCCGTCGAACTAGCCTACTCACGAGCGGACTGTCCGCTGAAACCAAAGTTGGACGGACAATATTACAGAAATATCGAAATACTTAGTCCGCCAGACTGTCCGCTGAAAAAGTCCGCTGAAGCCCACACACGAGCGGACTGTCCGCTGAAATGTGTTTCGACGGACTAAGTTGGACAGACAGTCCGCCCGTGTGTACGCGGCTTAACCCTAGCCTCTAACCCTAGCCCTTAACCCTAAACCCTATCCCTAGTATAGAGTTGCCACCTCATCCCTTTAAACCCGAACACCTTTCAATTACACAGGTTCTGAGGCTAATTAAATGCAGATAAGGCACCAAGTGAGTTTAATTACCACCTTAATCAGCCACAGAACCCATGTAATTAATATGTGTTTGGGTTTAAAGGGATGAGGTGGCAACCCTACCCTAGTATTTAACCCTAACCCTAACATGCGAATGGTTTCTGAGCTACTTTGATGCGACTTTGATACCATTTAAGTGCCAGAGAGTGTAAAGTCGCATCAACGTCACTCGATGAACCGAACTGTCTTAGTTTCCTATCAGCAAAAAATAAATAAAAAATGCATCAAAAACACAACACTTGCATTTTTGGTGCGGGTCCATTAACCACTTCAACCCCAGAAGATTTGGCTGCTCAATGGCCAGGCCATTTTTTGCGATTTGACATTGTGTCGCTGACAATTGCGCAGTCGTGCGACTTTGTACCCAAACAAAATTGATGTCCTTTTTTCTCCACAAATAGAGCTTTATTTTGGTGATATTTGATCACCTCTACATTTTTTTTTGCGATATAAACAAAAGAAGAGCGACAATTTTGAAAAAAAAAAAAACATAATATCTTTTCGTTTTTGCTATAATAAATATCCCACATTTTTATTTTACAATTTTTTTTTTCTCAGTTTAGTATTTATGTATTCTTCTACATATTTTTGGTAACAAAAAAAACGCAATAAGTGTATATTGATTGGTTTGCGCAAAAGTTATAGCATCTACAAAATGGGGGGATAGATTTGTGGCATTTTTATTATTTATTTTTTTACTAGTAATGGCGGCGATCTGCGATTGTTATAAGGACTGCGATATTGCAGCGGACAAATTGGACACTTTTGACACATTTTTGGGACCATTGACAATTATACCGCGATCAGTGCTATAAAAATGCACTGATTACTGTGGAAATTTAACTGACAGGAAAGGGGTTAACACTAGGGGGCGATAAATAGGTTAACTGTGTTCCCTAGTGTGTGTTCTAACTGTAAGGTGAGGGGACTGTCTAGGAGGAGAGAGAGAGATCGGTATTCATATTTAGTATGAACACACGATCTGTCTCTTCTACCCTGAACGAAGTGAGATTTGTGTGTTTGCACACACAGATCCCCGTTCTCGCTCTGTCACGAGCGATCGCGGGTGCCCGAAGCTTTAGCTCCGGAGACACGTTGTGGGCGCGTGCACCCCTAGTGGCCAAAAGGCGAGGCAACGTAATGTAACGTCAATTTGCCAAGCCAACCTGCCGCAGTAAAACTGTGGCGGCTGGTCCGGAAGTGGTTAAAGTCTATTACACGCAAAATGCTACCTACTGCGGGAAAAAAAAGCCCCTGACCCTTTCCAAAAATTGTATCGGGACAAAATACACAGATATTGAACTAGATCCACAGGTTGCCATGTTCTATGGACTGTAGTTTGTTTCTGCAAAATGTAAAATGCACTAAAAAACGCATAGGGGTGAACCTAGGGTAAATCTCTTTGAAGTCCCCAAACTCCAGACCCTGATCTGGGATTACTAAACCCAGAGAAAACTGAGTACCCATTTCAATCCACTCTGAAATAACACTCTGGAGCTTTGCATTCTGCTTTATGAACTGTACACACAATAGGATTTTCCAACAACAAAATCCATGGGATTTTTTCTGACGGATGTTGGCTTAAACTTGTCTTGCATACACGCGGTCACACAAAGTTGGTCGGAAATGCCGAACGTCAAGAACACGGTGACCTACAACACGTACAACGAGCCGAGAAAAATTAAGTTCAATAGCCAGTGCGGCTCTTCTGCTTGATTCCGAGCATGCGTGGAACTTTGTGCGTCGGAATTGTGTATACACTCTCGAAATTTCCGACAACGGATTTTGTTGTCAGAAAATTTGAGAACCTCATAAAACCAATAGAATTCCTATAAAACTTTCTAAACTGATAGGGTTAAAAATAGGTAAAAGAATTTAAACCAACAAAAAAACTATATAGAGCATAAGGCTTTGGGCAAACATAAATATCCACACATATTCCTGCTGATCGAGACCCATCCCATAAGCGCGGCTTTGTTTGCATAACTATTCCAGATCTCAAATTTTGTGTGACGGAAATTCCAATGGAAAATGTATGATGGAGCCTAAGACAAGGTCTTATCACACATTTTCCATCGGAAAATCCTATTGTGTGTACAGGGCATTAAAGTGGTTCTAAAGCATTCCTTGCATTAACCCCCCTGACGGTCTTCCCGAGTCTGGCTCGGGGTGGAATTTTTGTACCATTAGCGGTAACCCCGAGCCAGACTCGGGGCTGCATCGCTGGATCCAGGAGGAGGTTTACTTACCTTCTCCCTCGGATCCAGCGTTGTCTCCCCGCTGTACGAGCGAGCCGTGTCTCGCTCGATCTATCACGGAGCCGATCTCTGTTCCCTGCGAGCGTTGCGACGCACGGGGACGGAGATCGGCGCCAAATTCAAAAAGTGAAACACACAGTATACATACAGTATAATGTAATCTTACAGATTACATTGCTGTATGTAAATATTTCACATCCCCTTTGTCCCTAGTGTTCTGTCCAGTGTCCTGCATGCAGTTTTATAATATAAAAACTGTTCTTTATGCCTGGAAACTGGAGATTGTCCATAGCAACCAAAACTGTCCATTTACATCAAAAATTATTTTAGACCAGCTAGAAAACAGCGATAATAAATTAGAATCACTCGCAGAATTGAGCGATAGCGATTTGTGGGGAGATCCGTCATCAAATACTGAAAAGTAATGACAGTGACAATTCTGCAACTGAGCAAATTTCTGTGTTTTTGATTTGATTACATTATTGAATAATTTTTTATTGTTGTTATATTATTATTTGGTACAATTATTTATAATTATTTATTATATTATAATTTTTGATTTCATTTTTCAAACTTTATTATACCCGGGATGTCTGCTAGACTCTGGTTTGGACAGATTTAAGAGAGTTATTCCTAATGCCCCGTACACACGAGCGGACTTTTCGACATCCAAACTCCGACGGACTGAGTCCGTCAGACTATCCAATCGTGTGTGGGCTGCAACGGACTTTAGCTTCGCTAAAGTCTGACGGACTTTAGAAATGAAGCATGCTTCAAATTTTCCCGACGGAACTCCGCCGGACCCAGTCCCCTTCGAAAAATTTGCTCGTGTGTGTGCTACTCCGACGGACTAAAACCGACGCTAGGGCAGCTATTGGCTACTGTCTATGAACTTCCTACGTCGAATCCAGTCGAACGTCATCACGTTCGACTCCGTCGGAGTTTGGTGTGATGGTGTGTGGTCAAGTCCGTTCGGTCGAAAAGTCCGCCAGAACTCTGTCGGAACTCCGTCGGAACTCCAGCGGAACTCCTTTGGAGGTCTGTCAGACTTAATCCCTCTCGTGTGTACGGGGCATAAGAATTACAGGACTACAATATAAAACGCCAAATTTTCATGCAAAATAATTGTACTGCTTTTAGCACCTAAAATCCGAAATAATCGTACCGCTAGGGAGGTTAAGGTAATGTTTAGACATCAGTATTGGCCCCTAATCCTTTCTGATACTTTCCTGAACCCTCAATTCATCCAGCGCTGCGCATGTCTGCAGCTCTTCTCTCCCCTCATTTCCGTGTCTCACTGGCTTTGCTGGGGCACCGGGAGCTATTGGCTATTGGTGACGAGGGGGCGGGGGGCGGGACACAGACAGCGGGGCTCAGAAGAAAGCACGCAAAAGTGCCCCCTTGATTTATAATCACTTTCATTTGAATCATGTGTGCATTTTTCATATGACAGGGCCTAGCACTGTTTTATATATACAGTATATATAATATTGTGAATGTCTGAATATTGAGGCAATTCTTGGCCTGCGCTACCACCAGGTGAATGACTTATTCAGACGAAGACGGAAACATCAACAATGTGTAGGCGAAGGCACAAATGCAGAGTAACTGAAGATCAAGACATTCTGCGTCTCCACACTGGCTGCACATTGTTTATATTTAAATCTTCCCCTGGTCTCCTTCTCCTGAAATAATTAGGAAGCAGCAGCAGTGTATATGGCCAAATCCATTTATTCTGCACCCTTATAAACTTTCACGCAAATGTGTACATGTTACATAGTATATACAGTAGTAGGTGAGGTTGAAAAAAGACATAAGTCCATCAAGTCCAACCTATGTGTGATTATATGTATTACAAGTATTATAAGTATTACATTGTATATCCCTGTATGTTGTGGTCATTCAGGTGCTTATCTAATAGTTTCTTGAAACTATCGATGCCCCCCGCTGAGACCACCGCCTGTGGAAGGGAATTCCACATCTTTGCCCGCTCTTCCAGTAAAGAACCCTCTACGTAGTTTAAGGTTAAACCTCTTTTCTTCTAATTTTAGTGAGTGGCCACGAGTTTTGTTAAACTCCTTTCCGCAAAAAAGTTTTCTCCCTATTGTGGGGTCACCAGTACGGTATTTATAAATTGAAATCATATCCCCTCTCAAGCCTCTTTTCTCCAGAGAGAATAAGTTCAGTGCTCGCAACCTTTCCTCATAACTAGCGATGGCCTCGCGGTTTTGCCCGGCAGTCGGTTCGCGGCAAATTTTTCGTGTTTACGATTCGCCAAATCGGCAGACTATTGACGCTGTTCGCCCAGCGTACATATGCGTTTACAGTGTGAAAGAACTTTGACCCATGATGACACATCCATCATGGGGTACAGGACAGCCAATTAAGACATTTCAGCACATGGACAATTGGACATTCCCCCTACCTTATAAATAGACCTGATCTGGCGGCCATTTTACATTCTGTCTTATGTCAGTGTAGGGACAGGACGCTGTGTGGAGCAGGGAGATACTGTAGTGACACAAACCACTAGCTATTAGGTCCACAAAAGTCCCTTAAAGGACTGGTATAGGTGTAGTACAGTATATAGGGTTCAGTGCACTGCTGTGCTGGTGATTGCAGCTGTCTTTTGTCAGTTTGGGGTGTCATCTGAGATGATGTCAATACGACGAAACGCATTAGGGTGGAAGCATACAACAGCAGCATAGAGAGACTGACAGGAGGGAGGAAAGACGTGCAGCTAAAACTGTGAGCTATCTTATAGCAACAACTTGTAGCGGCTGATGCAAACATTCTTCCTAATCCTGACTATCGCAAAGAACTATGCATGTAGAATGAACCAATGTTTTTAAAGAATTGTGTGTTTGTGAGTGCAATACTTTTTATTTAAATAAATAGCTTTTTTTACGAGACGGAATTACGCTATGTGTGCTCTTTGCAATTGCTTTTTTCCGAGATCTTGAAACACCTGGTGCTTATGATGCGGATGAGATCCAGCCGATGAAGAGTGATTTCTGAAAGCTTGTGAAACCAGGCGGATCTGGTAAGAATACAATCAAGGGGGGTTGCTTCAGGCTTTTAATTACCCCCCAGGAATTTGGGAGCACTGTATCTTATGGTCGGAAGTCCAGTCACGCTAAGGAAGGGTTATACTGTATACTCCTCATGAACTGTGGCAGAAAACTTTGTTTCAGTTTTTCTTCTCATGAACTGTAGCAGAAAACTTTGTTTCAGTTTTACTTTCACTGGGACGGCTTTCAGTACTAAGTGAGAGTTGATGTATATTGTGGTATAAACTGGACACATGGACAATTATCACAAATAATTTTGCACATTAATGGTTTATTCATATATAATTGGAGTATACATATATGTTAACCGTAGAATAGGAGATTGCACCATAACAATATTTCTTTTCAATAGAGTAATACGCGCTGTTTTTTCTATGGGTGGATTGATTTATTCATCCACCTTGTAGAGTTTCTTTTGACGTTTGCGGTGGTTTTATATTTAAAGCCTTTTAATACAGCTGCTAAAATTCCACAGCCCCCAGTCAGAAAGCACGCTATTTAGTGCAAGCGCTTTTTTGTTCAGCTAACGGGTGGGGGTTATCTAGAACAAAGGTGATTATTGTATTCCACATACATACTGCACTTCTCTAGAGACTTTTGTCACAGGGTTATTTAAAAAATGACAGGCAGAGGAAGAGGCAGGCCCTTCCGCAGGGGTGGTAGGGGTAGGGCAGGAGCAACAGGCTTGAGCCAAAGTGGCAAATTGCAGAAGGTGCATGCGATTACAGTACGTCAAAGGACGCACCAGGCTTGGTTGAGTGGCTCACTCAGCCTTACTCTTCTGCACCCTCCTCATCTTCTCGATCTGCTCCCTCTTCTTCACTCTCTGCTGTGGGCACCCCCAAAGACGCTACCACCAATACCACAACCATATACCTTCCGCTTGAGTCACAGGAATTATTTTCCGATCCATATCAAGACATTTCCGATACGCAGCCACTCTTGGCATTGGATCAGGAAGAGGAGGTAGCAACAACCGCCACTCAGCAGTCTGACGACAGTACCCAGATCAGTCCAAGGAGGAGGTTGGTCCCCGCTGTTGCTGCCTACTCCGACATCTCTAATTATAGCGGTGGGGAAGGGGCAGGCCCGGACTGGGACAAAAAATAGGCCCAGGCATTTTAGATTGAGCAGCCAACCTTTCCAGGGAGCGGGGGGGGGGGGGTTCGGTAGACATTAGCGGGGGTGGCTGGTGTTGGTCCTCCACACTGTAATGTGCAGCGACACTGTGATATAAAGGGAACTGCACTAAAAAGGGGCACTGCAATGATTATAGTGCCCTTTTACGGGGCAGTCCCCTTTATATTATAGTGTCCCAGTCCTATTGTGGCCATGCCATTACTGTCTGTCTCCTATTGTGTCCATGGCCCAGTGACACTGACCTGCTCTCTGGCACTGTGGGTACAGGGTGGCTCCCTCTGGCGCTGCAGGTACAGGGTGGCTCTCTCTGGTGGTGCGGAGCAGCGTGGCTCTCTCTGGTGGTGCGATGCAGCGTCGCTCTCTCTGGTGGTGCGGTGCAGCGTCGCTCTCTCTGGTGGTGCGGTGCAGCGTCGCTCTCTCTGGTGGTGCGGTGCAGCGTCGCTCTCTCTGGTGGTGCGGTGCAGCGTCGCTCTCTCTGGTGGTGCAGTGCAGCGTCGCTCTCTTTGGTGGTGCGGTGCAGCGCCGCTCTCTCTGGTGGTGCGGTGCAGCGTCGCGCTCTCTCTGGTGGTGCGGTGCAGCGGCGCGCTCTCTCTGGTGGTGCGGTGCAGCGTCGCGCTCTCTCTGGTGGTGCGGCGTCGCCCTCTCTCTGGTGGTGCGGCGTCGCGCTCTCTCTGGTGGTGCAGCGTCACTCTCTCTGGTGGTGCAGCGTCACTCTCTCTGGTGGTGAGGTGCAGCGTCACTCTCTCTCTCTGGTGGTGCAGTGCAGCGTGGCTGGTTGTGCTGGGGCTATTAGTTCCCCCAGCACAGTCCTCTGTTTCATTTGCCATGTCTCCTGTAGTAGCTGCTACAAGCACTCCTCAGCTTGTTTCTGGGGTTTCTCTTTCACCCCAGCAGAGTGCATGCTGGGGACTGTAGTCTGCTCCCTGTTGAAACCAATGGTGCCATGTATCTCTGGGACTACATTTCCCATGATGCCCCTCTAGTTTCTTCTGATTGGCCCTCTGTGTTGGCCAATGGGGAGGGAAAACTACCAAAAAGGAACGCCTTCTCTTCCCCTGCTGCCGATGTGAGAAGGGGAGGGGGAGCGAGGGGGGGAATAGTGACAGCAGCAGCTTTCCCCACCGCGCGGACGCCCACAGCTGGAGGAGGAGAGCGGAACTGTCAGCGCGGCGCTGAGGCTGAGCTGTGTGTGAGAGAGACACACAGCACAGCCCATGCAGCCGCCAGTTCCGCAGGACACAGGCGCGGCCGTATGGCGGTAGGCGAGCGGCGGCCGTGGCCTTTGTCACCCACGATCAGGCCGCGGCCGCCGCTTACCTCCCGCCGTGCGGCCTGATCATCAACAGGCCACGGGCGGCCCCAGCCCACCGGGCAAATGCCCGGTCTGCCCTATGGCCAGTCCGGGCCTGGGAAGGGGACGTCGATGATGACGCGTCTAGTGATGTCACGTGGGTGCCCACAAGAGAGGAAGAGGAGGGGAGTTCAGAAGGAGATATGGACCAGCAGATAGGGAGGAGAAGCAGGAAGAACTTACATTGCACAGGAGGGATAAAGCAGACTGCTAATGTATCAGGAGCGAGGCATTAACCATGTACGGTCACATCTGGCGCTCCCAGGACGCCGTCACATGGCTCCGCAGTGTGGGCTTTTTTTAACATGTCCACTGATGACAATAGTGTTGCCATCTGCAATCTTTGCAGTCAACGCATAAGTCGCGGTAAGCCCAACACTCACCTAGGGACGACCGCCTTAAGAAAGGCACATGAGCTGCCATCACGAGCCCAGTGGGAGCAACGGAACACACAAAGCCACACTCCAGGCTCTCACCGTCCAGTCTTGTCTTCTACTTCTCCTTCTCCTCTCTACTCACAATTGTCCTCCACTCCATTCTCCATCATACAATCCTCACGTGGAAAAAGGCAGGCTTCCATGGGCCAAATGTTTGAGCGTAAAAAAAAATTATGATGCCGGATAACCCTCTTGCCCAACGGTTGACGGCTGGCTTGTCAGAACTGATAGGCCGCCAACTACTGCCATATAAACTGTTGGACTTGGAGGCCTTTCGAAAATTTGTGACCATTGGAACACCACAATGGAAGGTCCCAGGAAGGAAGTATTTCTCACAGAAGGGCATCTCAGAACTATATGGCCATGTTCAGCGGCAAGTGAATGTATCTCTGGCACACAGTGTCGGTGCCAAAATACATCTGACCACAGACACGTGGTCTAGCAAACATGGGCAGGGAAGGCATATCACTTTTACTGCCCACTGGGTGAACCTTCTGACGGCCGTCAAGCATGTAACCCGTGGCACCCGTGTAGATTTGGTTTTACCACCATGGATTGCATGCAGGCCTGGCTCTTCTTCTCCTCCTCCTACTCCATCCTCCTTCCTCTCCTCCTTGGCTGAATCCTCCTTTTCCGCTGCTAGTGTCTCTTCTGCTTCAACGCCCAAGCTCCCCAGAATCTATTCGACATGCCAGGTGAGACGTTGCCATGCTGTGCTGTGTCTGTTGTGCCTGGAAGCCAAGAGCCACACTGGCCCTGCACTCCTTTCAGCTTTGCGTTCACAGGCAGATCAGTGGCTAACACCGCTCAATTTGACAGTTAGTAAAGTGGTGTGTGACAATGGTGCCAATCTGCTTAGCGCATTGAAACAGGGCAAAATTACACACGTGCCATGCAGAGAGCTGGCAGACCACACCAGCACCGAGAGAGAGCACTGACACCAGCACCGAGATAGAGAGAGAGCACTGACACCAGCACCGAGATAGAGAGAGAGCACTGACACCAGCACCGAGATAGAGAGAGAGCACTGACACCAGCACCGAGATAGAGAGAGAGCACTGACACCACACCAGCACCGAGATAGAGAGCACTGATACCAGCAACTCGCTGCGGGACCCAAAAATATGACACCGCTCAACCTCTTCAAACAGAAGGGTATGGGCATATAGTACGGTGTGCTTTTTTTATACAAGAAAGTGAGCCAAAGGTAGAAAAAAGGTCAGTGTCTAGATTAAATAAATTTGTTTATAGAGTTATGCATATACATGGTCTACTGGTCACATGTGTTGAATTCCTCCGAGATCCATGCCTCATTCATTTTTATAAATGTGAGGTAGTCAACACTGTCGTGAGCTAGGCAAGTGCGCTTATAGGTCACGATCCCCCCTGCTGCGCTGAACATCCTTTCGGACAGGACACTGGACGAGGGGCAAACCAACAGTTCCATTGCAAATTGGGCAAGCTCTGGCCAGAGGTCAAGCCTGCCCACCCAGTAGTCCAGGGGCTCCTCACTTCTCAGAGCGTGCACATCAGCCATTAACCCGATGGAATCATAGACCTGTCGGTCTAGGCGTTCCCTGATGCTGGATCCGGATGACACCTGTCGATGGGCCGGCTGAAAGAATGACCTCATATCAGAAGTCACCAACACATCTTCAAACTGCCCTCTTCTTGCAGGCGCTGTTGGATTGGTACCCGCAACTCTTCCTCTGGGAATGGGAATTCCTCCTCTGCCAGCGCACACACAAGCAGAATGCAGCATTTCTCGAAGCAAGGCCTGGAAGAGCTCCATTCTGACAGCCCTCTGTGATAGTGGTAACATTTCCGCCATTTTGTGTTTGTACCAGGGGTCTAAGTAGGTTGCCACCCAGTACTGGTCCTTGACATTTATGCTTTTTATACGGGGGTCCCTGTTAAAACGCTGGAGCATGAAGGCCCCCATTTGCACTAAAATGGAAGCGGTGTGGTGGCCTGGCTCCTGCTCATCATCCAGGATAATGTCGTCCTCCTCGTTCTCCTCTCCCCATCCACGCACAACAGGGATCCCAGAAAGGTTTAAAGCATGCTCTTTTTGCTCCTCCTCATCCGCCCCGGCACCATCCTCCTCTGACTCCTCTTCAGACTCCTGTTGTTGACTTGTCTCAGATAGAATAGCCCCCCCCCCCCCCTGGGAATTCATCCAGCATTGCGACTTCCTCATCTTCCTGCTCCTGCTTCTGCTCCTCCACGGTTTGATCAATGACACGATGCAATGCACGCTCCATAAAAAAGGTGTAAGGTACGATGTCACTGATGGCGCCATGGCTGCGACTGACCAGTTTGGTGATCTCATCAAATGGCCGCAGAAGTCTGCATGCGTCGCGCATGAGCAGCCACTGGCGTGGTGAAAAAAAACAAGCTCCCAGAACCTGTTCTGCCGCAGAGTTTGTACAGGTAGTCGTTAACTGCACGTTTCTGCTGGAGCAGCCTATCAAGCATATAGAAGGTTGAGTTCTATTGCGTTGGGCAATCGCAAATAAGACGTCTGACCGGCAGATTGTGTCACCACTGAATGTCAGCAAGGTGAGCCATGGCCGTGTAAGATCTTCTGAAATGGGCCGAGATTTGCCTGCCACAAGATGTCCAGGACCCCAGGGTATTTGACAACGAATCGCTGCACGACCAAGTTTAAGACGTGTGCCATGCATGGCACGTGTGTAATTTTGCCCTGTTTCAATGTGCTAAGCAGATTGGCACCATTGTCACACACCACTTTACCAACTGTCAAACTGAGCAGTGTTAGCCACTGATCTGCCTGTGAACGCAAAGCTGAAAGGAGTGCAGGGCCAGTGTGGCTCTTGGTTTCCAGGCACAACAGACGCAGCACAGCATGGCAACGTCTCACCTGGCATGTCGAATAGGTTCTGGGGATCTTGGGTAGCGCAGTGGAAGAGACGCTAGCAGTGGAAAAGGAGGAGTCAGCCGAGGAGGAGAGGGAGGAGGATAGAGTAGGAGGAGGAGAAGAAGAGCCAGGCCTGCATGCAATCCGTGGTGGTAAAACCAAATCTACACGGGTGCCACGGTGTCAGGGAACTTACCGTATGTATGCCTGTCCCCATATAGCAGCAGTTCCTCTTCGTTCTAGGCGCCATGCGCGGTGTCCCCGTCAGAGGCGTACGAATTCCCGGGACGAACGGACGCACGCTAATCCGAACATGTGGACGTACACCAATCCGAACACGCGGAGGCACCCGCGCAAACTGAACGTATGTACGTATTCACGCACGGACGGCCACTT
This sequence comes from Lithobates pipiens, assembly GCF_037356315.1. NCBI lineage: Eukaryota > Metazoa > Chordata > Amphibia > Anura > Ranidae > Lithobates > Lithobates pipiens. Next base: position 39,364,988 of record NW_027507748.1, on the reverse strand, counting down.
CCACCAATCCTGGCTCACTTCCCTCTATATAAACAGGATCCTGGCCTGACACCAGTGCTGGATCGTCTTCAGCTACTCCTGAGAGACCTGATCGTTGTTCCTATGACCTTGTTCCTGTGATCCTTGTTCCTGTGATCCTTGTTCCTGTGATCTTGTTCCTGTGACCTTGTTCCTGATACCCATTCCTTGAATACCCCTTGTTACGATCTTCTGGACTACCACTGACCTCGGCTTGGACTTTCGACTTTGGCTTGCTTCCTGATTCTGTACCTCATTTGCTAGCATGTTACCAGACCCTTGCTCGTCCTTGACTACGCACCTGCCTCTTGTTCCTGTACCGCATTGCCCGCCAGTTGCCGACCTTGCCTGTCATAGACACGCAGTGCTTCCTGCATACCTGCTGAACTTCGGCTGCCTACCTCCGTGACCAGTCGACACCTCTTCTTCCGTGAGGACCCAGTGTCTCCAGGTCTTCAACTTCCACCTGCAGGCACCTGCACCCTTTCGTTGCCTTCACGCTCCCTGTTCCCACCTCCACGGGCGTGGAGACCGGAACCGTGCGAGAGGCCACCCTCAACAGTCTGACTCCGCTGTAAGGTACATGACAGTACGATCCAGCCAGAAAAATGGAGTCAGACAGGGGGGCCTCACCTTTGGAAGCCTTGTGCCAACAGATCTCTGCCCTTACCCAGGCAGTTCAGGGCCTGCAAGATGGTTACCATCAACTTGAGCAGAGAGTGGAGTCATTAACGCCAAACACTGCTGCTTCCCAAGGAGCTACAGCATCCCGGTCCGCCAGTCCGGCAACTTCCGCATCTATACCTGCAGTAGTGGTGCCATCCCCTGAGCCTCGAGTTCCTACTCCAGATCGGTTTTCCGGAGATCGCAGCAAATTCCGTGCCTTTCGTAATGCATGCCAATTATACTTTCTGCTACAGCCTCGCACCTTCTCCTTGGAAAGCACAAAAGTGGGGTTCATCGTCTCCTTGCTTCAGGGGGAACCTCAGACCTGGGCCCACCGCCTATTGGAACAGGCCAGCCCTCTACTTGATACAATGGACTCTTTCCTGAACGAGATGGCTAAATTATATGACGATCCTCAGCGTGCCACAACTGCTGAGGCCAGTCTCCATGCTCTGCAACAGGGTCGCAGACCTGTAGAGGATTATGTGACGGACTTTAGACAGTGGAGTTCTGATACTCAATGGAACGACGCCGCCCTACGTTACCAATTCCGCATTGGACTTTCCGAGCCATTAAAAGACGAGTTGGCCCGTATCGGAGTTCCCAGTTCTTTAGAGGACCTCATACAGGTTTCAATCCAAATCGACCGCTGTCTCAGGGAACGGCGATCTGAGAGAATTGGCCAGATTCGTCCCACTTGGATGTTACCCAAGGTCCCGAATCATCCACCCATTTCCACACCTGCTCCCATCTCCGAAGCTCCAGAGCCAATGCAATTAGGATTGCTTCGTTCACCGTTGTCTTCAGAGGAAAAGCTACGCCGACGCCAGAACAATCTCTGCCTTTATTGTGGGGAAGCTGGTCATTATGTAAATGCATGTCCAAATAAGATTCGTAAGTTCAAAAACTCATCTCTTGTATCCAATGCATTACCTCTGACAAGATCAATTCATATTGCTGTCCCCCTTTCCTTACAGCTTCCAGAAGGAACACTCCAGGTTCAAGCTATAATTGATTCTAGCGCCTGTAGCTGCTTCATTGACCATGCTCTCGTTCTGCAACACAACATTCCATTGACACTCAAGCAATGCCAACTCTCCATACGGTTAGCAGATGGATCCAACATCAGATCGGGTCCCATTACCCATGAGACTCAACCACTGTCCGCCAACATCCTATCCGATCACCAAGAACTACTCCGCCTGGATGTCATTTCTTCACCACTATTCCCAATCATTTTGGGAATGCCCTGGTTACAAGCTCATAATCCCCAAATAAACTGGATAACTGGTGAGGTAGTGTTTCGGTCCACTTACTGCCTCCAGAATTGTATCAAAATCTCACACCACCTGGTCCCGGTCATTGCCTGTTCAGGCCCTACATCTGAGCTCCAGAGATTGGTCCCAACCACATATCATAATTTCCTAGACGTGTTTGACAAACGAAAGGCGGACACGCTCCCCCCTCACCGGGTCTACGATTGCCCAATCGAGTTATTGCCTGGAGCCGAAATTCCATTCGGAAGGATATTTCCCCTATCGGAACCTGAACTTCTGGTCCTCAAAGAATGCATCGATGAGAACCTTAAGAAAGGATTTATCCGACATTCCTCTTCTCCAGCCGGTGCTGGAATATTCTTCGTTGAAAAGAAGGACCATTCGCTCCGCCCATGTGTCGATTACAGGGATTTGAATAAAGTGACGATTAAAAATCGCTATCCCCTTCCATTGATTCCAGAATTATTCCAGAGACTTCGATCAGCAAAAATATTTACAAAGCTGGATTTACGAGGGGCCTATAACCTAATCAGAATCCGTAAGGGGGATGAATGGAAAACGGCTTTTTGGACACGCTTTGGCCACTTTGAGTATCTGGTCATGCCATTCGGACTCTGCAACGCACCAGCTACTTTTCAACATTTTGTTAATGATATTTTCAGGGACTTTTTGGATTTGTTCGTAATTGTTTATTTGGATGACATTTTGGTATTCTCAAACTCTCTAGAAACCCATCGTGACCATGTAAAACAAGTTCTTCTGAGATTAAGGCAAAATGGGCTCTATGCTAAAGCCGAGAAGTGCGAGTTCGAACGTCAGACCATTCACTTCCTTGGTCTGGTGATATCAACAGAGGGAGTAGAAATGGATCCTCAAAAGGTTTCAGCCATTTTATCCTGGCCACCTCCAACTGACAAAAAAGGGGTACAACGCTTCATTGGATTCTCCAATTTTTACAGGAAGTTTATCAAAAACGTTTCCAGTGTTATAGCACCCATCACGCAACTCGCCAGCAAACAAAACCGTTTTCAATGGTCTGTTGAGGCTCAAGCTGCGTTCGATAAACTAAAAGGACTATTCACATCTGCCCCAATACTCAAACACCCTGACCCTGCTCTACCTTACACTCTGGAAGTGGACGCTTCAGAGAATGCTGTAGGCGCCATTCTGTCCCAACGCCAAGGGCCTAAGTTATTAATGCACCCTGTAGCGTTCTTTTCCAAAAAACTATGTAAGTGGGAAAGGAACTACGATGTGTGAGATCGGGAACTTCTGGCAATCAAATTAGCGTTAGAAGAATGGCGGTATCTTCTGGAGGGGGCAACACCCCCAATATTGATCTATACAGATCATAAAAATTTGGAATAACTCAGAACAGCCAAACGTCTCAGGCCCCGGCAAGCAAGATGGGCTCTTTTCTTCTCCCGCTTTAATTTTCATATAACCTACAGACCAGGATCCAAGAACAGTAAACCTGACGCATTATCCCGTATGTTCTCTGAAACTGAAGCCTCATCCCCTCCAGACACTATTTTGCAAGCTGGGAACTTTTTACTAACACAAACCAGTTTTCTATCACAGGTTCGGCAGTCATCCCGAGGAGCATCAGTCCCTCCAGATACTAACCTCCAAGAAAAAGATGGTCTCCTCTGGCGAGGGAGTAAACTATTCATCCCTCAAAACCTTCGCACCTCCATTCTACAGGCTTGTCATGACTATCCCCTGGCAGGTCACTTTGGGGGTCACAAGACTATAAATTTAGTTCAAAGACATTTCTGGTGGCCAAACCTTGCAAAGGACTGCAGAAACTATGTTAGCTCTTGTTCAACCTGTCTCTGGAATAAAAATAGCAAAAATAAAGCCTGGGGATTGTTGAGACCATTACCTATCCCTGAAAGACCATGGGATAAGATCGCAATGGACTTTATTGTTGAGCTTCCTCCCTCTGAAGGATTCTCCTCTATCTTTGTGGTGGTGGATCGCTTTTCCAAAATGGCACACTTCATTCCCATGAAGGGAACTCCATCTGCAACTGAGACAGCCAGAATATTCATTAGAGAAATTGTTTTCCTCCAGTTTACGTCAAAATTTTGGAAGTCATTGTGTGAAGCTCTGGGTATCAAATTAAATTTCTCTTCAGCCTACCATCCCCAAACAAACGGGCAGACCGAACGCACTAATCAGACGTTGGAACAATATTTACGTTGTTTTACTTCTTTTTCTCAGGAGGATTGGGCCTCATTATTACCCTTGGCAGAATTTGCATTCAATAACTCTACTCACTCTGCCACAAACCAGTCACCATTCTATTCTAACTATGGTTTTCATCCCTCTTTTCTGCCAACATCCATACTGGATTCTCCTGTACCAGCCGTCCAGGATAGGCTGAATTTCTTTGTTACCAACAATCAGGTACTTAAAGAGACCCTTTCCAAGGCACAGGAGGACGATAAAAAAAATTTTGACAGGAAAAGAAGGGGAGAATTGGATTTAAAGGTCGGTGATCGTGTATGGCTTTCAACCGCAAACCTGAAACTGGCATGTCCCTCTAAAAAATTGGGACCCAGATATTTGGGACCTTTTCCAATTAAAAAGAAAATTAATTCAGTGGCCTATGAACTTGAACTTCCCGGCTCATTCAAAATCCATCCTGTATTCCATACTTTCCTACTTAAGCCTGATGTACCCAATTCTTTTCCAGATCGGGAGTTTGGCACTCCAGAAGCTATATTGATAGATGGGGAGGAGGAGTTTGAGATCTAAGCCATTTTGGATTACAGGAAACGTCAAGGACAAAACCAATACTTGATTAAGTGGAAAGGCTTTGGTCCTGAAGAAAATTCCTGGGAACCCGAAGCAAATCTTCATGCCCAGAGGCTTATACGGGCTTTTCATCACTCTCAAAGGTTGGTTCAAAGGGGCACCCGGAGGCTGCCCTTAAGGGGGGGGCACTGTCAGGGAACTCACCGTATGTATGCCCGTCCCCATATAGCAGCAGTTCCTCTTCGTTCTAGGCGCCATGCACGGTGTCCCCGTCAGAGGCGTACGAGTTCCGGGCCGAACGGACGCACGCTAATCCGAACATGTGGACGTACACCAATCCGAACACGTAAAGGCACCCATGCAAACTGAACGTATGTACGTATTCACGCACGGACGGCCACTTCCACCAATCCTGCCTCACTTCCCTCTATATAAACAGGATCCTGGCCTGACACCAGTGCTGGATCTTCTTCAGCTACTCCTGAGAGACCTTATCGTTGTTCCTATGACCTTGTTCCTGTGATCCTTGTTCCTGTGATCTTGTTCCTGTGATCTTGTTCCTGTGACCTTGTTCCTGTGACCTTGTTCCTGATACCCACTCCTTGGATACCCCTTGTTACGATCTTCTGGACTACCACTGACCTCGGCTTGGACTTTTGACTTTGGCTTGCTTCCTGATTCTGTACCTCATTTGCTAGCACGTTACCAGACCCTTGCTCATCCTTGACTACGCACCTGCCTCTTGTTCCTGTACCGCATTGCCCGCCAGTTGCCGACCTTGCCTGTCATAGACACACAGTGCTTCCTGCATACCTGCTGAACTTCCGCTGCCTACCTCCATGACCAGTCGACACCTCTTCTTCCGTGAGGACCCAGCGTCTCCAGGTCTTCAACTTCCACCTGCAGGCACCTGCACCCTTTCGTTGTCTTCACGCTCCCTGTTCCCACCTCCAGGGGCGTGGAGACCGGAAACGTGCGAGAGGCCACCCTCAACAGTCTGACTCCGCTGTAAGGTACGTGACACACGGTTACATGCTTGACGGCCATCAGAAGGTTCACCCAGTGGGCAGTAAAAGTTATATACCTTCCCTGCCCTTGTTTGCTAGACCACGTGTCTGTGGTCAGATGTATCTTGGCACCGACACTGTGTGCCAGAGGTACATTCACTTGCAGCTGAACATGGCTATAAAGCTCTGGGATGCCCTTCTGTGAGAAATACTTCCTTCCTGGGACCTTCCATGGTGGTGTTCCAATGGCCACAAATTTTCGAAAGGCCTCCGAGTCCACCAGTTTATATGGTAGTAGTTGGCGGGCTATCAGTTCTGACAAGCCAGCTGTCAACCGTTGGGCAAGTGGGTTATCCGGTGTCATCACTTTTTTACGCTCAAACATTTGGCCCACGGAAGCCTGCCTTTTTCTAGAAAAACGTGAGGACGGCATGATGGAAGATGGAGTGGAGGACAATTGTGAGGAGAGAGGAGAAGAAGTAGAAGACGAAGCTGGACGGTGAGAGCCTGGAGTGTGGCTGTGTGGGTTCCGTTGCTCCCACTGGGCTCAGTGATGGCAGCTCATGTGCCTTCTTAAGGCGGTCGTCCCTAGGTGAGTGTTGGGCTTACCGCGACTTATGCGTTAACTGCAAAGATTGCAGATGGCAACACTATTGTCAGCAGCGGACACGTTAAAAAAAGCCCACACTGCGGAGCCATGTGCCGGTGTCCTGGGAGCGCCAGATGGTTGATGCCTCGCTCCTGATACATTAGCAGTCTGGCTTGTCCCTCCTGTGCAATGTAAGTTCCGCCTGCTTCTCCTCCCTATCTGCTGGTCCATATCTCCCTCTGAACTCCCCTCCTCTTCCTCTCTTGTGGGCACCCACGTGGCATCACTAGACACGTCATCATCGACGTCACCTTACCCACCGCTATAATTAGAGATCTCAGAGTAGGCAGCAACACCAGGGACCAACCTCCTCCTTGGGCTCCTCCTGATCCAATGCCAAGAGTGGCTGCGCATCGGCAATGTCTTGTGATGGACCGGAAAATAATTCCTGTGACTCAAGTGGAGGGTATATGGTGGTGGTGTTGGTGGTAGTGCCTTTGGGGGTGCACACAGCAGAGAGTGAAGAAGAGGGTGCAGATCGAGAGGATGAGGAGGGTGCAGAAGAGTAAGGCTGAGTGAGAAACTCAACCAAGTCTGGTGCGTCCTTTGACGTAATCGAACGCACCTTCTGCAATTTGCCATTTTGGCTCAAGCCTGTTGCTCCTGCCCTACCCCTACCACCCCTGCGGAAGGGCCTGCTTCTTCCTCTGTCTGTGATTTTTTAAATGACCCTGTGACAAAAGTCTCTAGAGAAGTGCAGTATGTATGTGGAAGAAGGTATATAACACCCGCTTCAATCTGTCATTTTGAGGGGCCACTGGTCTATCACACCAGTTATAATACTTCTTTTTTAATTGCGTATGTCACTCTTTGTAGTATCGCTGCAGAACCGCTCAGCAGTCACAATGCTGCACAGGGGAAATGCACTATACTATGCTTTCTATATTTGCAAGTATTTTATACATGTATTACACCCCTATATACTGCACACCAAATAGTACACCTATACCAGTCCTTAAAAGGACCTTTGTGGACCTAATAGTAGCTAGCTAGTAGCTAGTGAATTACAGACTGTCCCTGCTCCAAACACCAAACTATCCCTCCCTACACTGAGAAATAACAGCTGCAGAATCTATATTTGAAAGAGTATATTATACATGTACAACCCTATATACTGTACACCTATACCAGTCCTTAAAAGTGTGGACCTAGTAGCTAGTGATTTGCAGACTGTCCCTGCTCCAAAACACCAAACTGTCCCTCAGTCCCTACACTGATAAAAGGACCTTTGTGGACCTAATAGTAATAGCTGGTGATTAAACTGACTGTCCCTGCTCCACACAGCGTCCTGTCCCTACACTTACAAAAGACAGAATAAAAAATGGCCGCCAGATCAGGTCTATTTATAAGGTAGGGGGAATGTCCAATTGTCCATGTGCTGAAATGTCTCAATTGGCTGTCCAGAGCGTCCACTGACCCGCAGCAGCAGGCTGTGGGCGTAGGGACGGCATGACAGCTGCTTTGAATGCACTGTCGCCATTTTAAGGGGCAAGGATAGTGGCCGCTTTAAGAAATCGGAGTAGGCGGGGCGGTGGGCGGAGCCTGACGTTTTCAGTCACGATGCAGAGGAAGCCAGGGGCAGTCGGAGAGAGGAGGAGGAAGTGATTCCCACCCATCCTCCCTTTTTTGTTTTCGGGGATTGTTTATCGGGGTAGGATTATGTGGGTTGGCAGTGTTTTGGGGTCAGTTGAGAAGGTCAAGTGGTGCAGGTGGAGAATCGGTGGTACCCATCCATGGTGATGGGGGTGGTTGGATTTGTACTTCACGGTTACATGGGATTAACCGGGAAGAGTAAAAGCGGTAGGTCACTGCATTGGTTGGGTATAGCCTCCGAGACAGGGGATTCCGTCTGGAGGTCAAGAGGTTAAAGGTAATGTGCAGTGACCAGTAGGGTCTAGTATATGCTATGACCCAGGATACAGTTTTAAAGGAAAGTTGTTTACATGTTAATTATGGTTATTTATTGAAAGTTTATATTTTGTTATATATATATATATTTTGGTTAAATAAATCAAGGCCTGTCAGCCATTTACTCCAAACATAGTCTGGTCTGGTTTATGGGGGGTGTTGGGTTTGGAGAGAGGTGGAGGTATCCTTTTGGGTAAGAATGATATTGAGGGGAGGTGTCAGACAATACAGAGGTCATGTACCCCATGATGGATGTGTCATGGGTCAATGTTCTTCACAATGTAAACGCATATGTCCCCTGCGCAAACAGCGCCAGAAGTCCGCTGGTTTGGTGAATCGCGAACGACCAAAATTTGCCGCAAACCGACCACCGGGCGAACCGCAAGGCCATCTCTAGTAGTTGCCCACCCCATTCATTTGTTCAGATCTTTTTGCAAGGTTTCCACATCCTGGGCAGAAGTTACTGCCCTGCTTAGCTTAGTATCGTCCGCAAATAGACAAATAGTCCACAGACAGATTGAACTGTTTATCCCATCCTCCAATTCATTTATGAACAAATTAAATAGGACTGGTCCGAGCACAGAACCCTGGGGGACCTCACTTCCAGTGTGTTCAACCTACAATATGGACTAAAAATCGGACCATAGACCCAAACTTTTCTAGTTTTGGTTTTCCTGGTTAAACACTATGGGCCAAATCAGAGTGGTGTGAATGGGCCCATAGCATATAATACTGCTGAGTTCAGATTTGTATACATTACGGATGTTAACCACTTCACGCCCGCGCTATAGCCAAAAGACGGCTACAGCGCGGACGCTATCTGCTGGGGGGGTGGGTCCCTGGACATCCTCCTGTTTACTTCCCCTCTGCGCACCGCCGCGGGCACGCATTGGGGAAGTTCTGTGCTGGCCGTGTCCCTCGGACACAGCCAGGCACAGATCGCTGTAAACGGCTAATCACAGCAGCCGTTTACAGCACCATCGGTGTGTCCAATGAGAGGTGATCTCATATGTAAACATAGGAGATCATCTGTCATCACTGGCTCCCCTCTTCACACAGACAGCGTGTGAGGAGGGAGAGATGAACCGCTGCAGTGATTAGTGTAAAAAATAAAAAAAAAATAAAAACAAAAACCGAAAATATTGCCCCACTGCCATCTCTCCCCACTGCCATCTGCCCCCAGTGCCACCTGTCAGTGCCATCTACCCCCAGTGCCATCTGTCCCCAGTGCCACCTGTCATCAGTGCCATCTGTCCCCAGTGCCACGTATAAGTGCCATCTGTCATCAGTGTCATCAGTGCCACATAGTGTCATCTGTCATCAGTGCCACATAGTGCCATCTGTCATCAGTGCCATATCAGTGTCACGTGTCATCAGTGCCACATATTAGTGCCATCTGTCATCAGTGCCATGTATCAGTGGCACCTGTCAGTGTCACATGCCATCTGTTATCAGTGTCACATGTCATCAATGCCAGATATCAGTGCCATCTATCATCAGTGTCACGTGTCATCAGTGCCACGTATTAGTGCCATCTGTCAGCAGTGCCACGTATTAGTGCCATGTGTCATCAGTGCCACGTATTAGTGCCACGTGCAATCAGTGCCACGTGCTATCTGTCATCAGTGCCACATAGTGCCATCTTTCATCAGTGTCACGTGTAATTAGTGCCACGTATTAGTGGCATCTGTCATCAGTGCCACATATAAGTGCCATCTGTCATCAGTGCCATGTCGATGTCACGTGTCATTGTCCTGGTGCTCCAGGGCCTTCAAAAGTGTAATAGGTAGTCAACAAGTTAGATGTGTAATTTATGCTCCTAGAACACGTGATGGCGCTCCCTGCATTTTGGGCTTCTCTATGTGGCCAGTCTGTGAAAAAGTCCCACACATGTGGTATTGTAATACTCAGGAGTAGCAGAATTTATTTTGGGGCATTATTTGTGGTATACACATGCCAAGTGAGAGAAATAACCTATTACAATGACAATTTGTGTAAAAAAATAAAATAAAATAAAAAATCTTCATTTTGCAAAGAATTGTGGGAAAAAATGACAACATCAAAAAGCTCACCATTTCTCTTACTAAATACCTTGGAATGTCTTCTTTCAAAAAAGGGGTTTTTTTGGGGGGTATTTGTACTTTCCTGGCTTGTTCGGGTCGCAAGAAATGAGATAGACCACCAGTACATCAGATGTGATCAATTTTGTATAATTTGCACCACATTTTGTAGACTCTCTAACTTTCACAAAGACCAAATAATATCCACCAATTTGGGTTATTTGTACCAAAGATATGTAGCAGTATAAATTTTGGCCAAAATTTATGAATACAAATTAATAATTTGCAAAATTTTATCACAGAAACCAAGAAAATTTCTTTTTTTTTTCAAAATTTTCGGTCTTTTTTTCATTTTATAGCGCAAAAAAATAAAAAACCCCAAGGTGATCAAATTCCACCAAAAGAAAGCTCTATGTGTGGGATAAAAAGGACAAAAAATTCATTTGGCTACAGTGTTACATGACTGAGTAATTGTTATTCAAAATGTGAGAGCACCAAAAGCTGAAAATTGGTCTGGGCAGGAGGGAGGTTTAAGTGCCCAGTAGACAATTGGTTAAAACTGCATGCTGTACACCCATGTGTATAAGCCTCAATGTGTGTTCACATTCTGTTATGCCGCGTACACACGATCTGAATTTTGGCCAGCAAAAGACTGATGAGAGCTTTTCATCTGAAAATGTGACCGTGTGTATGCTCCATCGGAATTCCCGGCAGCAAAATTTTGAGAGCATGTTCTCAATTTTTCAGACGGAAAAACTTTCTATCGTGTGTATGCAATTCTGACGCGCAAAAACGCACGCATGCTCAGATTCAACTATGAGATGGAAGCTATTGGCTACTGGGTATTGAACTTCCTTTTTCTAGTCCCGATATACATGTTGTACGTCACCGCGTTCTTGGCGGTCGGAATTTGGTGTCACCGTGTGTATGCAAGACAGCTTGAGCAAAATCCTTTCGGAATTCAGTCGGGAAAACTATCAGAGCTTTTTCTGACCAAAATTCCGATTGTGTACGCGGCATTAGACATGTGCAATTGTTTCGTACGAATTGGAAATTCGTACATTTGTACGAATCCGAAATATGAATTTTTATGCATGCAAATTTTGTACAAAATTTCGTATACAAACTTCAGATCCAAATTCCGTTACAACAGAATTGGACAGAATGTTCGTTAACTACGATTATTCGTTAAGATGAAGTTAAAGACCCCAGGAAGTCAGCACAGCATAGGGATGGTGGGAGCCCCTCATAATGATAAATTCATCATAATGAACATCCGTAATTGTTACGAAAAGTTTAAGAATCTAACGAAAATTTGTATTTCATACGAATCCGAATTGAATTTCGGACACGAATTACAAAATACTAATTAATTTTAATACGGAATGAAACAAAATGAATTTATTGACGGCGCCCATGTCTACATTCTGCCAACGAGCTGGAAAGCTGTCAATATTAATTCTAGATTTGTTTTACACAATTTAAATTTTCTGTTTACTATGTTTCAGGTTTTCAGTTTCAGCCATGCGGGTGACAGTTATCGCCACAACCTTCCTCCTTCTTCTGCTTTTAAATGGTAGTATCCAGGATGTCCCTATGTGTTGTACAATAGAAAGCAAAGATGTCATTGCACATTGATGAAATGTTGGCATATTGAGTAAATTTATTCAATTATAAATGTATAATATGCATTGTTTAATGTATACTGTACTTTTTGGGGGGTTATGAGAAATGACCCTCCCCAAACAGCATTGCACTACACCTGTAGGTAAATAAGAGAACCAGAACCTTTGCTAAGTGGAAGAGTGTGTTAGATAATAAAGATGGCAGTGCTTCCACCCGGGACAAGGGCTCTTCTGTGAACAGAGGGGATCCCCTTCCTGGGAAATTATCCAGTAATCTAAACAAAGTTTTTGGAGCAGAAGAACCACTGCAGCCAGAATATCTTTAGCCCTAAGTATATAGCTGCACACCAGTATAGAAATATTACAAGCTTTCTATAAGAAGAGAATAATACCAGTACATACAGTATCTCACAAAAGTGAGTACACCCCTCACATTTTTGTAAATATTTTCTTCTATCTTTTCATGTGACAACACTGAAGAAATGACACTTTGCTACAATGTAAAGTAGTGAGTGTACAGCTTGTATAACAGTGTAAATTTGCTGTCCCCTCAAAATAACTCAATACACAGCCATTAATGTCTAATCTGACATCAACAAAAGTGAATACACCCCTAAGTGAAAATGTCCAAATTGGGCATAATTAGCCATTTTCCCTCCCCGGTGTCATGTGACTTGTTAGGCCGCGTACACACGCGCGGACTGTTCGCCCAACTTTGTCCGCTGAACAGTGTTTGGGTGGACAGTCCGCTCGTGTGTGGGCTTTCAGCGGACAGTTTCAGCTGACAGTTTGACGGACAAGGTTTTTCGGAAATTCCGTAAAACTGTCCGCTGAAACCTTGTTTCAGCGAACAGTCCGCTCGTGTGTAGGCTTGTTCGTCAAACAAAGTTGCGCGCATGCTCAGAAAGGATTTTCACGCCGAAAGTTATAATGCAGTGTATAGGACGTCGTATTTTTCGTCCCGTCGTACGTGCCGTTCACGTCATCGCGCACGGTTTCAGCAAACTGTTCGTTCGTCGTGTGTGGCCATGTCCGTCCATGCTAATTTTGAGCGGACTGTTTGCCGAAACTGTTGGACGGACAAAGTTGGGCGAACAGTCCGCGCGTGTGTACGCGGCCTAAGTGTTATAAGGTCTTAGGTGTGAATGGGGAGCAGGTGTGTTAAATTTGGTGTTATCGCTCTCACTCTCTCATAATGGTCACTAGTAGTTCAACATGGCACCTCATGGCAAAGAACTCTCTGAAGATCTGAAAAAAATAATTGTTGCTCTACATAAAGATGGCCTAGGCTATAAAAAGATTGCCAAGACCCTGAAACTGAGCTGCAGCACAGTGGCCATGACCATACAGCTATTTAACAGGACAGGCTCCACTTAGAACAGGCCTCGCCATGGTCGACCAAAGAAGTTGAGTGCATGTGCTCAGCATTATATCCAGAGGTTGTCTTTTGGGAAATAGACGTATGAGTGCTGTCAGCATTGCTGCAGAGGTTGAAGGGGTGGGGGGTCAGCCTGTCAGTGCTCAGACCATACGCCGCACACTGCATCAGATTGGTCTGCATGGCTGTTGCCCCAGAAGGAAGCCTCTTCTAAAGATGATGCACAAGAAATCCCACAAAAGTTTGCTGAAGACGAGCAGACTTAGGACATGGATTATTGTAACCATGTCCTGTGGTCTGATGAGCCCAACATAAACTTATTTGGTTCAGATGGTGTCAAGCGTGTGTGGCAACAACCAGGTGAGGAGTACAAAGACAAGTGTGTCTTGCCTACAGTCAAGCATGGTGGTGGGAATGTCATGGTCTGGGACTGTATGAGTCCTCCCGGCACTGGGGAGCTGCAGTTCATTGAGGGAACCATGAATGCCAACATGTACTGTGACATACTGAAGCAGAGCATGAACCCCTCCCTTCGGAGACTGGGCCACAGGGCAGTATTCCAACATGATAATGACCTTAATCACACCTCCAAGACGACCACTGCCTTGCTAAAGAAGCTGAGGGTAAAGGTGATGGACTGGCCAAGCATGTCTCCAGACCTAAACCCTATTGAGCATCTGTGGGGCATCCTCAAATGAAAGGTGGAGGAGCGCAAGGTCTAACATCCACCAGCTCCATGATGTCGTCATGGAGGAGGGGAAGAGGACTCCAGTGACACTTTGGGCCCAATTTGGACATTTTCACTTAGGGGCGTACTCACGTTTGTTGCCAGCGGTTTAGACATTAATGGCAGCCAATTTACACTGTTATACAAGCTGTACCCCCACTACATTACATTGTAGAAAGGTGTAATTTCTTCAGTGTTGTCACATAAAATGATATAATAAAATATTTACAAAAATGTGAGGGGTGTACTCACTTTTGTGAGATACTGCACATAGGAATCCTGATAGAATTGTGCACATATACCCAGGTATATATGGTTATTAATAGAGATAACTCCAGATGAATGTTGCAGAAAAGTTCAGTTGTAGGGGACCCTGGGGATGATGTGGTGTCTGTCTTTATGTCAGAGACCTGAAGACAAGATCAGCAGTCTCAGGGATATCCTCCAACTGTTGTCTGACCAGCCTGGAATAGAACTTCTCACCAGTAGTAACCATGGCGTGACACTGAAAGTCAGCCTATTTACTCTGCACATTAGTTCCTTCCTCTAATAGTTTATAATAGTCTCTTCTGGTCCAGTAATTAGCAGCATGGGCAGGACATGTTCCTGAGACTTTTCTCTCTCTCTCTCTCTCTCTCTCTCTCTCTCTCCCCCCTTCCTCCTTCTGAGGTTTTTGAGCCCACAACCATGGGCAGGAAGGGCATATATAATATATTTAGAGGAATTTATAAATTCAAATAGTAGAGGGCAGCAGATTCCTACAATTAGTTGACAAAACGACAGCCAATCCCTAACCCTTTTCCAGAAGGCACCCTTTTCCAGAGTGGTCACTATGAGCTTGACCCTAAAGGAAAATCCAGCAAACATCAGGCTTGCCTTGGGTGAAGTTATGTGGAGTGACAGTGAATAAGGAATACAATGTCTGATTAAAAATCAGACATGCGGGGGTTCGCCATCAGGAAAGGACAGGGATGGGGTTGAGAAGAAGGTAACTGCCTTCTGGGCCAGTACAAATAATATACATTGGTCTGGTGGCCCTAAGTGGAGATACTCCCCTGTTTAGAATTGATCACACTGAGACTTGCAGGTGGGCATTATATAGATACCTATTCCCCCATTCAGACCTGTGATCCCAGTGCCTGGAGATGTCATGTGACTAATGAGAAAATTCACAAAGGAATCCAATACTGAAAGACTTCCCTCTGCTGTGTCCTGGGGTCTCGGGTCAGAACAGGGAACGGTTTTCTTTTTACTAATGCTTAGCATCTGTCATTGACTAGTGGTCCCATTCTAAGACTTCATGGGCACAGCCACAAGAGGGCGCATAGTTCACATGGAGTGTAAATAGCGGCTGTAAAGGAGCCATAGGTGCAGCATACAGCCTCCCGGTGAAATGTGGGATGAGTGTAAGGTTCAGTTGGTTGAACATTTACCATTTCAGAGGTATCATAAGGTAAACCAGATTTCCAGAAACCACTATAGCCTTATGCTCATGACCATTTTGCCACTCGCACTTCCAGGCAAAGGGGCAACTTTAGACATACTGTGACAGTTTGCCATGTGTGTGGCCTATTTAAACTGATATGTCAATGAGAGAAGTAGCTGAATGGTCTTCAGTTTGCTCCTGTGTTTCCTGAGACCTTATCTGTTATACTTGCCTACCCATGTATGACCTGGTTTCTCCTTTGCCTCTGCTTACATGCTCATCTGGTTAACCCTGACCTCAGCCTGATTACTGGACTCTCCTTTGCCTGCTGTACTATGTTACCCGGCTCTTATAGACCTTGGCCTGCTTCCTGGACTTGTCTTGTCTGATGATTCTGTACTGCTTTGATTAACTTTTACTGACTTTGGCCTGCTTCCATGACTTATACTGCCTACCGATTCAGCCCCACGCTGCCTGCCTGTGACTAACTCCTGCTTCCCAGCTTCTTCTACTACCCCCTGCTCTGGTGCCAAGCTGCTTCTGCATCTGGCCCTGAGGACAGTTCCAACCATTTACAATGCGGACGTCATAAGCCAGCTACTCTTGCACTTGTGCTACTCCTTGCCTTCACACTCTACACAGTCTCCACCTTCCGGAGTGTTGGGCAGGAGGTGCACGAGAGGCCCTCACAACATTCCCGTCTTCACCAGGTACCTGATCGATCATCCAGACATCATGTATGACAGAAATATTACTACTCCTGGTATACATGACAGCATCCTGCTTTCAATGGTTGTTGAAAATGCCAACAGGTGCAATCCCTCACAAGTCCTTAGCAACCAGTGACATCACGACCCCATTTCCTTACATGCCCAGAAGTCCCACTTTCAATGGTTGATAAGAATGTCAGCAGGTGCAGTCGCAGATGAGTCCTTAGTAACCAGTGACATCACAGCCCCATTTGCTTATATGCCTGGGAATCCCGCTTTCAAAGGTTTTTAGGAATGCCAGCAGGTGCAGTCCTCGACGAGTCCTTAACAACCAGTGACATCACAGCCCCATTTGCTTAGATCCCACTTTCAATAGTTGTTAAGAATGCTGGAAGGTCTTTATCGGATATATTACACTCCTGTAAGGTTGCAGGGAATGTTCCCGGAATGAGAGCCTACCTGTCCCCCCTGTCAACTCCAATTTGGTTCATATACATATGTTCTAGGAATGCCCTTCCATAATGACATACTGGAAGGTGGTCTTTGATGAAATTAATCTCCAGCTACAACTTGACGTAATCCCTACGCCCTCTTTGGCCTTATTGGGCATCCCTGATGAAGACGACCAGCGTTCCCATCACTCTAATGCCGCGTACACACGATCTGACTTTCCAGCAGACTTGGTCGTGTGTGGCCAAGTCCGTTTCATTCAGAAAGTCCGTCGGACCTCAGATGAAAGTCCATCGGGAAGACCGTCAGACCTAGTCCAACGAAAAGTCGGGTCATGTGTACGCGGCATAAGCTTCTCATAGCCTCTTTTATACCAAAAAGGAAATTTTACTGAAATCATCCTCAGACCAACCCACGGTGTCCTCTTGGAAGGCCATGGTAAACGCAGCCCTGCCCTTATATAAGATGACATATTCCATTAGGTTTTGTTGTATCATTTTCTGTTCAAACTGATAATGATGCCAATCTGTCTCTTTATATATATATATGGTGTGAACGGTAATTTTATGAGTAAGCAATTTTGAAAACCATTTATCATTTTCCTTCCACATCACAATTATGTGCCGCTTTGTGTTGGTCTATCACATAAAATCCCAATAAAATACATTTACGTTTTTAGTTGTAACATGACAAAATTTGGAAAATTTCAAGGGGTGATACAAATGTTGGGACATTTTTTACCTTCATGCAGGGAATACATGAAGGTAAAAAAAAATGTCTTGACTTTAGAACTACTTTAATCCCATCTCACTACTCCCCTTCCCCCATTCCTCACCCACACACACATACATCCTCCTAGAGTCAGAGGTTTTTCCAAGTTTGTTAGCCAACAAAACAGCATTTTTTCTTGCATGTGATTGGATGATACAAGTCAGAAGAGTGTCACCTCATTCCCATGCAAAGTAAGCAAAGTGAACAACCTATTTTCCTTTAGTAAATTAACCTCCTTAAAGTCTAAGAGCAGTTTTAAACCCAAAACAAAAATTTATTATATTTCAGCTTACCAATTCTTAGATGTGGTGGCTGCATTCATTTTTAGTCTTTTTTTTCTTTCTTTTGCTTACACCAGGTGATCCTGCTAGTAAGTCTGTTGTTTTTGAACAGAACAAGCTCTCCTGCAAATGTATCAGCTAAGAGTTTTGAGACAAAACATTCACTGCTGACAGGGACACTTACAATGATCAGCTTTTGTTTATTCATATCCCAAAAGAAAAAAACAAACAAACAATTGCTGTAACTACTTGTGGACTGGAGTTTGGCTTCAATGTGTTAGCCCTTGTACACACGGTCAGACATACCGACAACCAAATCCATCGGATGTTGTCCAACGGATTTTGTCTGAAACTGTTGCATACACACAGTCGGACAAAGTTGTCAGAAAATCCAATCGTACTTAAAGCGGGATTCCACTGTCTGCAACTTTTTTTTTTGTTGGCAATATGACAATCAATAATAGTATTAAATATAGCACTCACTTCTTCTGTTTTCAACTCGATTGTCTGTCCGTTTTGGCAGCATTGGAGAACTTATAAAATTTCATCCTGATCGTTTTCATTTTGCCTGTGGGCATGTGAAGTCCACAGGCATCCTCTTCCGGGATACGGGCATGCTGATGGACCAGCATGCACCGCCCGTTAGAGCGCCGATCTCGCCCATGCGCAGTATCGCCGCTATCAACTGCACAGGTTGTCATCACAACGGGCGGCGTCGTAGGAAGTCCCACCCCGTACAGACTCCGCACAGTCTCCTGGGAAATAAAAACAACGATCCCAGGAGCCCCTGCGGCCGACAGGAAGAATTGACCTGCCACGGAAGCCCCGCCCATTTCCGCAGCGGCTCCGCCCCTTTCCGGAATCTCCAGAGGCAGGAAATTTGAAAGAAGAAGAAAACAGAAGAAGACATCAGAAAGGTAAGGGGGATATCTAGCGATTAGGGAAGGGGGGATCACATAGACGTAGGACTGTTAATTAGGGTGGACCTCCGCTTTAACGTGATGACGTTATTTCGTTAGGACATGACTACGTTCAGGCTAGTAGCCAATAGCTTTGGTCTAGGAATTTGATCTGAGCATGCATGGCACTTTGTTCGATTGGAATTCTCTACACATGATCGGACAAAGTCCGATTGGATCATGTTGTCGGAAAATGTTATAGCCCAGCTGGAAAACGGGGTCCGTCGGATACTCCGACGGAAACAGTCCGATGGAGCCCACACACTGTCGGATTATCCGACAACATAGTCCTATCGGACATTGTCCATCGGAATGTCTGACCGTGTGTACAAGGGCTAAGTGTATCTAAATCTGATAACACTCCCCTCTCCAATAGGGATGAGCCGCACACCCCCAGTTCGGTTCGCATCAGAACATGCAAACAGGCAATAAATTAGTTAGAACATGCGAACACCGTTAAAATCTATGGGACTCAAACATGAAAAATCTAAAGTGCTAATTTTAAAGGCTTATATGCAAGTTATTGTCATAAAAAGTGTTTGGGGACCCGGGTCCTGCCCCAGGGGACATGTATCAATGCAAAAGAAAGTTTTAAAATCGTCCGTTTTTTTGGGAGCAGTGATTTTAATAATGCTTAAAGTGAAACAATAAAAGTGTAAAAATCCTTTTAAATTTCGTACCTTGGGGGTGTCTATAGTATGCCTGTAAAGTAGCGCATGTTTCCCGTGCTTAGAACTGTCCCTGCACAAAGTGTCATTTCTGAAGGAAAAAAAGTCATTTAAAAGCACTCGCGGCTATAATGAATTGTCGGCTCCCCGTAATACAGAGAACAGTAATTGAAAGTCATTGATATAAAAAAAAGGTGTGGGGGTCCCCCCCAAATTCAATTTACCAGGCCCTTCAGGTCTGGTATGGATTTTAAGGCTAATTCCACGCCAAATTTAAAAAAAAATGGGGTGGAGTTCCCCCCAAAAATCCATACCAGACCCTTTATCCAAGCACGCAACCTGGCAGGCCGCAGGAAAAGAGGGAGGACGAAAGAGCGCCCCCCTTCTGAACCGTACCAGGCCACATGCCCTCAACATTGGGAAGATGCTTTGGGGTAGCTCCCCAAAGCACCTTGTCCCCATGTTGATGGGGACAAGGGCCTCATCCCCACAACCCTTGCCTGGTGGTTGTGGGGGTCTGTGGGCAGGGGGCTTATCGTAATCTGGAAGCCCCCTTTAACAAGGAGACCCCCAGATCCCAGCCCCCCTGTTTGAAATGGGGTGGGATCTGGGAAATGGTATGCGTGCTCGGATAAAGGGTCTGGTATAGATATTTGGGGAGAACCCCACGTATTTTTTTTTTAAATGTTTTACATGGGGTTCCCCTTAATATCCATACCAGACCTGAAGGGCCTGGTAATTGAATTTGGGGGGACCCCCACACATTTTTAAATTTTTTTTTATCAATGACTGTTCTCTATATTACCAAGAACTGACAATTCATTATAGCCGCGAGTGCTTTTAAATTACCTTTTTTCCTCAGAAATGACACTTTGTGTAGGGACAGTTCTAAGCACGGGAAACAAGCGCTACTTTACAGGCATACTATAGACACCCCCAGGTACAAAATTTAAAGGAATATTTCACTTTTATTGTTTCACTTTAAGCATTATTAAAATCACTGCTCCCGAAAAAACTGCCATTTTTAAAACTTATTTTTGCATTGATTCATGTCCCCTGGGGCAGGACTCGGGTCCCCAAACACTTTTTAGGACAGTAACTTGCATATAAGCCTTTAAAATTAGCACTTTAGAATTCTCCGATAGACTTTTACAGGGTTTTCCGCGTCTTTTTGAATTTGCTGCGAACACCCCAAATTGTTCACTGTTCGGCAAACAGGTGAACAGGCAATGTTTGAGTCGAAGCTCATCCCTACTCTCCACAAATTAACAATGTTGCTGTGCCCCCTGTTCTCCTTCAACCAGAGTGGGGTCACTCTAATACAGGAGGTGTGTTACTGGCCAGGTCACCAGGTAAAAACAGGTAAAAAAGCCTTTAAAAAAAGGAAACAAATGCAGCCACCACATCTAATGATTGGTAAGCTGCGGTATATTATATTTTTGGTATTGAGTTTTATAACACTTTAATTCTGTCTTCTGCTAATAGGGAGTGAAGGGAAAACTGTCTCCAAACGACACGTCAGACGAGACTGGCTCATCATCCCTGACACAATAGCCTTTGGTATCTACCAAGCTGTGAACAGCGTATCTCCGGACACCGGAAAGTTTCTTATGGGAATATTTGAGTCGGATCCTGTGCAGAAAACAAGGTGACTTAACCTTTATAGATATACATTTGGACACTAAGGGGCCAATTTTTATTTTTGTTTTTTTCAGTTCACTGTACAAATGTCTGAAACATTCACACACACATTCACCATCACAAATAATCACTGCAATTTCCTAGAATCGTCAGCTCCATCTAATGGCCGTAATGTGGTATTCTACAGAAATACCTCAATCAGGAAAATACTGCATTATGGCCACCAGATGGAGCTGACAGTCTTAGCAAATAAGCATGTTAGGCAAATTATTGTGATCATCCATGATGGGAAAGCAAATGATTACAACCAGGGACGTCTTTAAAGCAGGGCAAAAGGGGCAGCTGCCCTGGGCCCCATCATTGTTGTGGGGCCCAAAGCAGCTGCCTCATACTTGCCAACTATCCCAGTTTAAATTCCCTTGTCCCTTGAAGTTTTAGTCCCGTGCTGTGTCCCGATATCTCAGCGTGACGCTCTGTTACTAATGCTGCTCAGCTCTGCCTATTGCCATGTACAGATGACACACCTGCAGACCTTGTGTTTACGTGTAAATAACCTACATTGATATGTAAACAGCCACGGATTGGCAGCATTGATAAGTAAATAGAGGCACCATTCCTATGTATATTGTACCCCCCTGAGGTCATATCCACCATCACTTCTACTGAATGCTGTCCACCGGAGAGGTAAAGGGGCATGCTTGAAAGTCCTGCCTATAACTGTGGTCATTAAGCCTAACATCATCCTGATCTGTAAAGGTAAGCAAATTGCAGGTGGAACCTTTTTTCAAAATAACATGGTGCCACAGCACCCCGAATTGTGGTGCATGTAAATACACACATCTCAGCAGATATGTGAGGGTTTCATTAACAATTAATGGCAGGACCATCTTACCCTCTTCCTGCCCAGGCCAATTTTCAGCTGTCAGCGCTGTCACTTTTTAAACAACAATTGCGCGGTCATGCTACACTGTATCCAAACTAAATTTTTATCATTTTGTTCCTACAAATAGAATATTTGTTGGAAAAAAATAATAATACAAATTAGAGGCCGGCCGATATTTGCCGTTTTTTAATTAATCGGCATCGGCCGATTGTGCTGATAAAAAGGCCGATTTAGAACAGCGGGACTTGGAAATGACTTCTGTAATAGAAGTCAGTGTAAGTTGCCTGAGTCGTCATAGAAACGTCTTTCCTCCTCTCTGGGCAGGCTGCCAAGAAAAGAACAAAAAGATACAAATGTTTACACTTCAATGAATGAAATCATCTCTGTGTGTAGAACTTCTAAGTTTAACCATTTAAAGACTAAATCTTTTCTGACACTTGTTGCTTACAAGTAAAAATCCTGTATTTTCTGCCAGAAAATCACTTAGACCCCCCAAAAATTATATATATTTTTTAGCAGAGATTCTAGGGAATAAAATAGCGGTTGTTGCAATATTTTATGTCACACGGCATTTGCACAGAGGTCTTTCAAATGCATTTTTTTGGGAAAAAAATACACTATTTAAAAAAAAAAAAATTTAAAAACAGTAAAGTTAGCCCATTTTTTTTTCGTCCAAAAGTTTTGACTACCTGTTTTTATTTAATATATAGTTTTTTTTTTTTTTTATCTAAATCATACATACAAGTAAACTGATTGGAGGTTTGTTTTGTTTAATAAATGTTTAAATGTAAGAAATTTTCTGTATCACTTATGAAGGCCGCTTTCACACTGGAGCGGGGAGGCGTTGATGGTAAAACACAAGTTTTAGCGGCTCTTTACCATCATTTTAGCGGCGCTATTTGGCTGCTAGTGGGGCACATAAAACCCAGCTAGTGGCCGAGGAAGAGGTAAAAATGCGCCCGTGAAGCACCGCTGCCAAATCGCATTGCATGCGCTTCGGCAGTGGTGCCCATTCATATCAATGGGCAGGAGTGGTGGAGGAGCGGTATACACCACTCCAAACGTGCTGCTTGCAGGACTTTTTTTAAGATCCTGCCAGCGCATCGCCTTAGTGCCCGTTCACACTACCGCGACTTGTCAGGCGACTTAGTCGCCTGACAAGTCGCGCTCCGTTCTGTACTATGGAACCGTTCTAATAGGAGCGACTCAAGTCGCTCCGACTTAGAAAAAGGTTCCTATACTATTTTTGGGGCGACTTCAGGCGACTTGCATTGACTTCTATACAGTCGTCGTTTTGCAAGTCGCTGATGAAGTCGTGTGCAGGTCGCGTCTGTGAGTCACGCTGCATGTCGTGTCACCCCTGTGTGAACGGGCACTCAGTGTGAAAGCACTCTGTCTTTCACACAGACTGCAGGGGAGCCATTTTGCAGGCACTTTACAGGCGCTATTTTTAGCCCAAAAGCGCCTTAAAAATGTCCGAGTGGGAAAGGTGTGTTAGATTTTATGAGATCAAGGGGGATTAAAAATAAAAATAAAAAAATCGGCCTAACATATCGGCCCAAAAAAATCGGCATCATATATCGGCTATCGGCCGCCATGATTTCTAAATATCAGCATCGGCATTGGCCAGAGAAAAACCCATATCGGTCGACCTCTAATACAAATATATATATATATATATATATATATATATATATATACTTATGGGTGGCACTGATAGGTGGCACTGCTGGGCACTAATAGGTGACACTGATTGGTATGGAAAGGCAGCACTGATGGCTGACATTGATATATTGCACTGATAGGCATCACTGGTGGCACTGGCACTGGCAGACATTGCGAATGGACACTGATTGGCAGCTGCCTGGACACTGATTATCATATCCCTGGTGGTCTAGGGTGGCATACCTGGTGGTCCTGTGTCGTGGCCATCCCTGGTGGCCCTGGCGGCATCCTGGTTGTCCTGGGTGGGCATCCGTGGGGGGACTGTGCGACCCGCCGATCAGCTCTCCTCTACTCGCATCTGTCGGACACGAGTGAGGAAAAGCCGATAAACTATAATCTATTCCTTTTACATCCTGATCAGCCGTGATTGGACATGGCTGATCACATGTGAGTACCAAGACTGGGCTGGCCGGTGGGGGAGGGGGGGGGGGTTGACGGCATTATGTGGGAGTGATGGGGACAGGTTTGTTTTCCACCCCCCTAAAATATTGAGCACTAGCCGCCACTGCCTGACGCCAAGAGAAAAAAAGGTGACAGGGGAGGAGCTCCAGTTGATTGACAGCCTTAGCTCTGTTAGTGTGGGCTATGTGAAGGGGGTGTGTCAGCTTTCAGAGCTCTCTTCCCTGCAGAGTGTAACTTCAGCTCTCTGCCCCCTTTTTTGTGAAAATTCAGACAAGCTTTATAATTCAGCACTTTGAACAGAAGTAGAGAAGAAAGGGCTTTAGGAAGACAGGTACCAACTTATGTAGGAGGCTTTGCTTACTCTCTGTGTATCATCTGAGTCCAGTCATTTCTCTGGGTATAAGGAAGCAACCACTTTAATGGCAAAGGAGCTGCTGATGGATAAGAGTCTGCAAAATACTTGAGACTGGGGCAGAGGTTCATCTTCCAGCAGGACAACGACCCTAAACATACAGCCAGAGGTACAATGGAATGGTTTAGATCAAAGCATATTTATTTGTTAGAATGCCCCAGTCAAAGTCCAGACCTAAATCTAATTGAGAATCTGTGGTAAGACTTGAAAATTGCTGTTCAGAGACACTCTCTATCCAATCTGACAGAGCTTGAGATATTTTTGCATAGAAGAATGGGAAGAAATGTCCCTCTCTAGATGTGCAAAGGTTCTACCAGCAGGGCCAGATTAAGAACATCATGGGCCTTGTGCTGAGGATTTTGGTGGGGCCTTTTATAAACAATAAGTAAATAAAAATGCAAACATTTTTTTGTTATAACAAATTAAATTAAAGAGAGAGAGGGAGGATGAGAGAGAGAGAAAGGGGATGAAAGAGGTGTGAGGGGTAAGGGATCGAGGATGAGAGAGAAAGGGGGGGATGAGAGAGAAGATGCACATGAGCATGTGTGGGAATGACATCAATGCAGCCTGTCCAAGGCAAGTGACCGAAGGCACAGAACCCAGAAGGAAGTCCGGGTGAAGATGGAAGTGCCCGGGCCCTGCCGGATTTATCACAGCACAGCACTGGAGGGCTCAGTCTGACAATTTAAGTGTACCCTAATGTGCTAATATGCTGGGCATACTTGTACATTATGGCATAACCTACCCCAGGGCCTCTAAAAATAGTAATGTTCGAAAAGTTTACTACCGCTTTAATATCACGAGCCTCTCATGGGGCCCCCTACTGACCCTGTGGCCCTTGGGCAGTGCCTAAGTGCATAGTTGTCAACATTTCAAAAATATTTTCAGGAATGCTTTTTTACAATTGCTATATTTAGAGTAGCTGACATCCCCCGTGTTCTTCTATACATCACAATAGTAATTACAAAATTAAATAAATACTAATAATGGGGCAGAATAAATATGAGGACTGTGAGATTTCCTTTAGTTGAACTGACAAAAAAGTGCCCATTCTAGAGCTGGTAACATTGAGGATATTCAGTATAATTTTAAAGAACAGTTTTTGTGGGTAAGAGGCATAGGGGAGGAGTATGGATGGTATAAAAGTGGGAAGTATGTGCAGGTGAGGGAGAGGAATGTGGAGGGTCTAACAGTGGGCACTATGTACATGAGGAGTGCAGAGGGTATGGCAGAAGGCACTATGTACAGGAGAGGAGTGTGAAGGGTATGACAGTGGGCAGTATGCACAGCAGAGGAGTGTAGAGGGTATGACATTGGGCACTATGTATAAGAGAAGAGTGTGGAGGGTATAACAGTGAGCAATATGTACAGGAGTGTGGAGGGTATGACAGTGGGCACTATGTACAGGAGAGAAGTGTGGAGAGTAGGACAGTAAGCAGTAATTACAGGAGAGGGGTGTGGAGGGAGGGTATGACGCTGGGCACTATGTATAGGAGAGGAGTATGGAGGGTATGACAGTGAGTAGTATGTACAGGAGAGGAGTGTGGAGGGTGTGACAGTGGGCACTATGTATAGGAGAGAAGTGTGGAGGGTATGACAGTGGGCACTATGTATAGGAGAGGAGTATGGAGGGTATGACAGTGAGTAGTATGTACAGGAGAGGAGTGTGTAGGGTATGACACTGGGCACTATGTATGGGAGAGGAGGATGAAGTAATCTGGGAAGGAAAAATGTAAAGGTTTGTGGAAGGATGTTTAGGGACTGCGTAGTGGTTAATCGGGCCATACATGGATTGAAATTACACCAATTAAGCAGAGACCAGCCATAGTCGATCTATGTATGGGCTAGCTGGTTTTACACAAGTCAACCTATTAACCGACTTGAGTACAACCAGCCTGTCAGGTTTTCCCCAAAACAATCAGTGCTGCCAGCTATAGTTGGCAACACTAATCATTGTATTGACTGGCAGAACACAATAACACTGCGGGAGTGATTCCCCCATTCACAGGTCAGCAGGTGAGAGGGTGTGTGGGGACAGGCTGGGGAGAGATACTAGTTAGTCCCTGGGTAGGCACTGGTTAGTATCAGAGCCAGATACACACAGGTTACATACGCCACGATCGTTAGAACGAGAGCAATAATTCTAGCACTAGACCTCCTCTGTAACTATAAACATGTAACCTGTAAAAAAATGTAAAGCATCGCTTAGTACACAACAAAAAATCGTGCTAACTTTAGTGGGTTTTTTTAATGAATGAAACAGTTTCTTTCCAAAAAAAAAGTTAGAAAAATTGCTGCGCAAATGTCATGTAACATAAAAAGTTGCAAAGACCACAATTTTATTCCATAGGGTGTCGGCTAAAACAATATATAATGCTTGGGGGTTCTGAGTAATTTTCTAGCATAAAAAAATGATGATTTTTACATGTAGGAGAGAAGTCTCAGAATGGGCCTGGGTGGCAAGGGGTTAATTATCATAAGTTATCTACAAATAATTATTATAAGCTCTGTGAGGTCATCCTCTCCGTCTGCTGTAGAGTGTTCCAGCTTGTATTTATACTGCCGCTCTGTATGTAGCTTCTGACAGGCTGTACAAGGAGCCCCGTATCTCCGGAACCATAGAAGATAGCAGCCCCATATTTTAACCAGTGCTGGAGTGGGTCTTTAGCTATCTACCTACCGAGCTACAATCCTCGAAGTCAATCTTTATTTATTTTTTTTTTATTTATTTTTTTTTTTTTGGGCAAATGGGCCTAGCTTGAGAAAGGGGCCTGGAGCTGCAGCTCCAATAGCCCCTATGTTAATCGGGCCCTGTCTACCAGGTATTGACTCAGGGGGGCGCCGTACAAATGTACCCCACACATTTCACATATTTATTTGGAAAAAAAATGTCCCCCATCCCCCTCCTGATTGCGTGCAAATGCGAGCACGTGCGTCAGTCCCGCACGCAATGTAAACGGCAATCACACCACATATGTGAGCTATTGCTGTGAACGTCAGAGAGAGAACAATAATTTTAGCACCAGACCTCCTGTGTAACTCTAAACTGGTAACCTGTAAAGCAGGGGTCTCAAACTGGCGGCCCTCCAGCTTTTGCGAAACTACAAGTCCCATGAGGCATTGCAAAGCTGACAGTTACAAGCATGACTCCCACAGGCAGAGGCATGATGGGACTTGTAGTTTTGCAACAGCTGGCCAGTTTGAGACCCCTGTGTAAAGGCTTTTAACCGCTTGCCGACCGCCGCATGTAGATATGCATTGACAGAAAGGCACGGCTGTGCGAATGGGCATACCTGTACATCCCTTTGAATTTGCCGCTGTGCACCCTCCGCAAGCTCCCTGAGTAGGATCGCCGGTCCCAGAGACTCGATGTCAGCGGGGACACCTGCGATCGTCTCACGGAGAGGAAGAATGGGGAAATGCTAATGTAAACAAGCATTTCCCCGTTCTGCCTAGAGACAGGACACTGATCATAGCTCCCTGCAATCGGGCGCGGTGATCAGTGATGTGTCATACGTAGCCACGCCCCCCCCCCACAGTCAGAGTCACCCCCTAGGACACACTTAACCCCTACAGCGTCACCTAGTGGTTAACCCATGCCAGTCACATTTACACAGTAATCAATGCATTTTTAATCACACTGATCGCTGTATAAATATAGCGCCAAAAGTGTCCGATGTGTCCGTCATAATGTCTCAGTCACGATAAAAATTGATGATCGCCACCATTGCTAGTAAAAAAAAAAATATTAATAAAAATGCCATAAAACGATCCACTATTTTGTAGACGCTATATATTTTGCGCAAACCAATCAATAATCGCTTATTGGGATTTTTTTTACCAAAAATATGTAGAAGAATATGTATCGGTCTAAACTGAGGAAAAAAATGTTTTTTATATATATTTTTGGGGGATATCTATTATAGCAAAAAGTAAAAAAAGACTGCGTTTTTGTTTTTCAAAATTGTCGCTAAGCTCTATTTGTGGGGAAAAAAGGACGCCATTTTTGTTTGGGAGCCATTTCGCACGACCGCGCAATGGTCAGTTAAAGCGACGCAGTGCCGAATCGCAAAAAGTGCTCTGGTGTTTGGCCAGCCAAATGGTCCGGGGCTGAAGTGGTTAAAGAATCACCTAAACCAGTGGTCGTCAACTCCTGTCCTCAGGGCCCACTAAGGCCTCTTTCACACGGGGCGGATCAGTAATGATCCGCCCCGTGAAGATCCGCTCGCTCAGCGGGGATCGCTCCGTTGTCCCCACTGAGCCGGCTGCGGACAGGGCGGTCTGTGTGCGGGGACCGCCCTGTCAGCTCTCCGCTCTCCTCTATGGGGATCGGACGAGCACGGACCGTCTGTCCGTGTTAGTCCGATCCGCTCTGCAGACGGATAGAAAAATAGGATTTTCCTCCGTCTGCAGAATGGGACTGTTGCGGAGGCGGACGAAATCGGGTGTCTGCGGATGCTCATCCGCAGACACCCGCTATCCCATAGGGATGAATGTATGTCCGTATTTCATCCGCAAACGGATGGATGAAATACGGACATATCGTCCGCATGTGTGAAAGGGGCCTAACAGGCCAGGTTTGCAAGATAACTGAAATACATCACAGGTGATATCATTTGCTGCTCAGTGATTGCAGTATTCTAGTCTGCATCTCCAGCAAGGTAATACATAAAACCTGGCCTGTTAGTGGGCCCTGAGGACGGGGTTGATGACCACTGACCTAAACAGATGTTTAGGTACCGCAGCTTTGTACCATTCCACAGGAGTATGCAGTTTTTTAAAGCGTGACATGTTTGGTATTTATTTACTCGGGGAAACATCATCTTTTATATTTTACCAAACAGTTGGGTGTTATATTGTGCTTTTGTGCATTAAAATTCACTAAAGTGTATTTTTTTTACCCAACAATTTTCAAATTTGTTTTAAAAAACGACTTAGCAAATACCGTGTGACATAAAAAATTGCAACACCCATCATTTTATTCCCTAGGGCCTCTGATATATATATGTGTATGTATGTGTATATATATATATAATGTTTGGGGTTCGAAGTAGGTTATCCTGTGATTGCATCCACACATTTTTGTTCCCTCATTCCTGTAAGTGGCTGATTGTCTTCCTTGCTTATTATTAAAGTATTCCATACTACACTGGATTGTCACATCTGTTTTATTTTACTCTCTTGGGAGTTGTAGGAGAGGAGGTGTGTGTAAAGGATGCCCTTTTAACGCAGTGTGTTCTGGAACATTGTATACAAGGAGAATTATGGACTTCTTTGGACTTTTTTTTTTTGCATTCTTTATTTAAGTGCAGCACCCTGATGTTTAGGCAGGGTTACTCCTAAATTTACCTGGCAGATATAGTTGCCAATTGTTAGGGATTAATTGGTTTCACCCTAAGTCTATAATTGCTGCACTTTTCTCTTCTGTCACTAGGTGGCCGGGCACTTGGTGACATTAGATAAGACAAGGGCAATGCAAGGACAGAATAGGAGTATGTGTGGTATCTCAGCCAATGGGTAGGGGTTTTCTTGAATCCTTTTGCCTGCTGGAAAAACCTACATATTTGGTTGGGGTCAGGTGATCGTTGTTCTGTGCCACCTGGACGGCTGTCTGGGTGGACGTGTGCTGTAATGCCCGGGCTGCTAGGCTGGAGTTTGGGACTATCCTGGGCACATCTGGCTGCTAGGCTGTCTGAGGGTCTATCCAGAAGCAGGAGAGCAGAGTAGGGTTGGGATTGCAGCTTGCAGTCCAACCAGAAGTAACGGTTCTGCCGGCCGGAGAACCTGTCATGATCGAAGGTAGAGGGGAAGCTGTCGCCACTAAGGGACCAATCACTTTATTACCAGGGACCACTGTGAGTAGCTGAAGCAAGTACCAGGGCAGTATTCTCACCAACCGGGGATGGTGAAGAATCTGGAAACTTCAGCAGGTGCCAAGCCAGCGACCCAGCCAGTGGGGTGACGCTTGAGAAGTATCTGAAGTACCAAGCCAGGGACCCAGCAGGTAAGTGGGGGTGACACTTGAGGAAGGTACTGAGTAACCTGATTGGAAGAGCTCAAAGGATTCAGTGACAGTGAATCAGCAAGTCTAGTGAGAGAGACTGGGGGCTCAGCGGGTTAAAAATCTTCCAGAAGTGATTGTGGAAGAAGTAAAGGAGTTTGCTACAGCTTGTGTTAGAAACTGTTATAAGACTGCTGCCAAAGGAGACAGCACACCTACATATGCAGATGTGGTGTCCCGCTGGATGCCTTTTCCTGCATAACTGTCTACCTGTTGAAGTCTCGGAGTCTGCCAGTTAACATTGAAACTACCAAAAGGGTGTCCTGGCCCTAAACCCTCTCTCCCACAGTTCAGTTCAAGAGAAAAATAAATCTCTTTGCATTCAAGAAGTGTCTGCCCAAGAATCTATCTTGCATTACACCCACCATGTCTTGCAACCCACTCTATACAGAAGGATGTCAGCTGTCCCAGGAGGTTCTCAGATTAAAGGAGGCCTGGGGCCTTGCTACATAAGAAAAGTTATTTGGACTTTTTAAAGTTTTCTTTTTAGAGTTGGTTTTGGGTTCCATTTATTAGGTCCCTCATTCGATTAGAGGGCCACTTTTTTCACCAGTGGCGGTCGCTTATGCAAGGCGCATGGGCGCTGCCCCCCCAACCCATGTGCTCGGCCCCTAATCTACGTGCAGGGCACCTGGAGCATTGATTTCAATGTTTTTTTTTGAAGCACGTGATTTGAGCCTGAGGCCATTAAGGTCATTAAATCTTCCAGGGCTGAAGTGGTTAAAACAAGTAAATATAATATATCTTCTTATCTTTTTATTAAGCATAAGGAAAAATAGGCTTAAACTTTGCTCCTTGACAAAATACAAGAAATGGAATCTAAATATTAACAGACATCTTCGCTAGAACGTGAACTTTTGTCACTCCGTCAAACTATGGATTTATTACATTATAAGGCCAAAGCAGCTCTTCAATATTACCGTAAGATAAGATATGAGTTTGGCAATAAACGAGGGAAAACTTTAGCTAGAGCAGTTAGGGACCATTAGCTTACCACGTATATTCCCCAAATAGTGTCTTCCAAGGGCCACAAAGCTGTTTTACCTAATCAGATGGCACGGGAATTCAGAGATTTCTATTCGACCATATATAATCTCCCAGATGCAACGCCCTCTCAGGCCTCCATAGAAGATTACATCTCCTCGTCTCAACTCCCTCAGCTTCCCACTGAAGTGCGGAAAAACTAGAATCCCCCATTAGATTAGAGGAACTACAACAGGCAGTGGGTGGGATGAAACCAGGGAAGGCCCCCGAGTCCTGATGGCTTCACTCTACAATAATATCAGATGCTTCTATCGACTTTGGGCCTGTATATGGTGAAACTGTTTAACGCACTTTGTGAGGATACGGATTTACCTAGGGTAAGCTCGCATCTCAGTTATCCATACAGAGATAAGGGTCCATCCTCCTGTGGTAGCTACAGACCCTTTTCTCTCCTAAATGTTGACCTTAACTTTTCACGAAGATCCTAGCTACCCGATTAGCGCACCAGCTACCACTTAGACTAAGTGTGTTTCATCCCCTCAACAGAAGCCAGAGATAATACCACCAAAGTGCTACCCAAACACTACAGATTGCTGCTGGAGATGTCAGTAGTACAGAGGTACGCTCCTTCATATATTTTGGTCTTGCCTTAAATTGAAACACTTTTGGACAGTAGTCCGCAACATCACTCAAAAATTCACGGAACACAAGAATCCTGAATAAGAATCTTCTTATTCAAAGAATTTCAGTGATTAACTCTATAGGGTGCCACGTCCCTAGGTAATGAAGAACAGAGAAATGCCCTGGGGGCGGGAATTTAAATGCACTTTGACACAAGTCAATTGAAGTATATTTAAAATATATGTACTTTTATTGTACACCCATTGGTAAAAACATTATCGTGGAAAAAATTATAACATGAATGACTATCAACTTGTAAGGATAAGATAACAATAGAAGAGCTTCACCCTACGCATTTCAGAGTTTAAAATACAACTCCTTCATCAGGAAGGGAGCAGATATCCAATGTCTATTAATGTAAACACAGGGGTCAGACATAACAGAAATATAATCATAAATGTATTGAGAGAGTATAATTTGATAGAGAATCATCAACTTACAGTCACTTTCAAGGTGAACATTTAAACATAAAAAAAGAAAGAAAAGAGACTTTTCCCCTGCTGTTGTGTCCCGCTTTTAACTTGCGTACCAACACCAGGAAAAAAGAAAAGTAGCTACCTTAGGTTTCGGTGAACACATAGGACATTTGATTAATAGCAAAAATATTTTTATTTCTTTCTATACATAAAACAATAAACCTTGATTGAATTGCATCAATCGATCCTAGATGTTTACACAACATTAACCAAAGATGACCCAAAGATCATCCTTACCTGCACAGTTCACCATCCCCCTCCAGTACCACCGCCACCCCTGTCCAGGACCACTATCCCTCTCCAGTACCACCACCGCCACCCACCTCCAGTGCCACCACCTGCCCCCCTCCAGTACCACCACCGCCACCACCTCCAGTACCACTGCCACCCCTCTCCAGGACCACCATCCCCCACCAGTACCACCGCCACCCACCTCCAGGACCACCACCCCTCTCCAGGACCACCATCCCCCTCCAGGACCACCGCCACCCCCCTCCAGTACCACCACTGCACTGGTGACACAGGTTTCACTCGGGACACAGGCTGCACAGAAATGTTTTACTTTGTTCTACAGTGGAAAAAAATATAGTATCAAAATCATGCTTTTCGGGGGGGGGGGGGGGCCCTTCCTGATTTCTTACATCGGGGCCCTGAGGTTTCTAGTTACGCCTCTGCCAAAGATCATCCTTATCTGCACAGTTCATACACCCTGACTTTCAACAAACCAAACCAGACATACTCATACATACAACAATAAAACAGATAGAGGCGCCTCCTATGGCCATACATGTGGGGATATACCGAGTATGATCAAATTGTACCAATAATACGCTTCTATTTGGAAGCATGAGATAAAAATCTCTCGGAAATCTGCACATGTATGGTCATCAAAGTAGCAGTAATTGGAAATGGGGATAATTATGACCAGACAACGGTCCTAATCTCTCATTAGTACCTCCATTTAACCTACATAACTTAAAAATGATTAAACAATCTAAATATAGAAGAGATACTCAGGATTTTGAAACTGGAGACATCTTTGATTTAACTAATAGGAGGAACCGGAGCAGCTCATTTAAAAAAAGGGAATAGGTCACAATCTATAAATAGACTAAATAGATCCTCAGATGAAATAATTTTGATGGTTCAGCGTCACACAACACCTAAAAAAGATCCTCAGATGATTTGGATGAGGAAAACGCTCAGAAGGTTGTTACTTTTTTTAGAAAAGGAGGGGGTGGGGGAAGGAGTATCCGACACCACCGTCCGACCAAATTTACCTACACAACAAAACAGCAAAAAACAGCAGAGGGAAAAAGTATTGAAACAACAAATGAAAGGCTCCCGCACAAGGAGCCAGAACCGATAAACGACATACAGGCAGACCTGATCCCTGAATCGGACATGGCAGTAATTAACCACTTTCAGACCGGACCATTTTGCTGGTAAATGACCAGAGGTCTTTTTACACTTTGGCACTGCGCTGCTTTAACTGGTAATTGCGCGGTCATGCAATGTTGTACCCAAACGAAATTTGCGTCCTTTTCTTCCCACAAATAGAGCTTTCTTTTGATGGTATTTGATTGCCTCTGCGATTTTTATTTTTTGTGATATAAACGTAAAAAGACCGCAAATTTTGAATAAAAATGATATTTTCTACTTTTTGGTATTAGAAAAATCCAATAAACTCAATTTTAGTCATACATTTAGGCCAAAATGTATTCAGCCACATGTCTTTGGTAAAAAAAAAAGTCAATAACTGTATATTTATTGGTTTGCGCAAAAGTTGTCACATCTACAAACTAAGGTACGTTTTCTGGAATTTACGCAGCTTTTAGTTTACGACTGCCTATCTCATTTCTTGAGGTGCTAAAATGGCAGGGCAGTACAAAACCCCCCCAAATGACCCCATTTTGGAAAGTAGACCCCCTAAGGAAATTGATAAGTGGCATGTTGAGCCCATTGAATATTTTATTTTTTTGCCTCAAGCGATTGAATAATGATTTTTTTTTTTACACAAAGTTGTCATTAAATGATATATTGCTCACACATGCTATGGGCATATGTGAAATGACACCCCAAAATTAATTCTGCTGCTTCTCCTGAGTACGGGGATACCACATATGTGGGACTTTTTGGGAGCCTAGCCGCGTACGGGGCCCCGAAAACCAAGCACCGCCATCAGGCTTTCTAAGGGAGTAATTTTTTGATTTCACTTCTCACTACCTATTACAGTTTTGAAGGCCATAAAATGCCAAGATGGCACAAAACCCCCACAAATGACCCCATTTTAGAAAGTAGACACCCCAAGCTATTTGCTGAGAGGCATGTTGAGTCCATGGAATATTTTATATTTTGCCACAAGTTGCGGGAAAATTACAAACTTTTTTTTTTATTTTTTTTTTACACAAAGTTGTCACTAAATGATATATTGCTCACGCATGCCATGGGCATATGTGAAATGACACCCCAAAATAAATTCTGCTGCTTCTCCTGAGTACGGGGATACCACATATGTGGGACTTTTTGGGAGCCTAGCCGCGTACGGGGCCCCGAGAACCAAGCACCGCCTTCAGGCTTTCTAAGGGCGTTACAGTTTTGAAGGCCATAAAATGCCAAGATGGCACAAACCCCCCCAAATGACCCCATTTTGGAAAGTAGACACCCCTAAATTTACGGGTACACTAGTGAGACTAGGTAATAAATGGCGGGTGCCCTGAAACTATAAAAAAATAACTAACCAACCAGCGTCACCTGTAACAGTTATATAATAATAATAATAATAATAATAAATTTTATTTATAATGCACTTTCCATCAAAAGACCTCAAAGTGCTACATAATTACAATAAAAACAAACAAACCGCTTAATTTACAAAACATTTGCTAAAAAGAAAAGTCTTCAACCCCTTTTTAAAATTTTCAGTAGACTGAGAAACCCTCAGACTATCAGGCAAAGCATTCCACAGACGTGGGGCAGCAGCACAAAAAGCCCTATCTCCCATGGTTTTCAACCTAGTTTTTGGAACCTCTAAACAATTCAAATTAGTTGAGCGAAGGGAACGCGGTAGATTTTGCAATCTAAGAAGTTCCTTAAGATAAGGTGGAGCTTGTCCATGTATGCATTGATGCACAAGAAGAGAGACCTTATACTCAATCCTTGTAGAGACCGGCAGCCAATGAAGAGATTTTAAAATTGGAGTGATATGCTCATGCTTCCGCACTCTCATTAGGATCCTCGCTGCAGAGTTTTGAACGTATTGCAACCTCTGCATGCTCTTTCTCGGAATCCCAATGAGAAGTGC
The DNA here is from genome assembly GCF_037356315.1 of Lithobates pipiens. Lineage (NCBI taxonomy): Eukaryota > Metazoa > Chordata > Amphibia > Anura > Ranidae > Lithobates > Lithobates pipiens. The sequence continues at coordinate 39,329,076 of NW_027507748.1, read as the reverse complement.
GTTGCAATAATCCAGCCTGGAGAAGGAAAGGCATGAATCAATCTTTCAGCATCGGAAAAAGAAAGGATAGGACGAAGTTTAGAGATATTACGAAGGTGGTAGAAAGAAGTCTTGCATACTTGATTTATATGAGCTTCAAAAGTGAGTTGGGAATCCATTTTTACACCAAGATTAGTGACAACAGACGAAACTGGAATTTTAGAGCCTGAAAAGGCAATACTTGTTATCAGCGATGATTTAATCTGGTGAGATGTTCCAATCATAATAAACTCAGTTTTGGAGCTATTTAGTTGCAAGAAATGTTGTTCCATCCACTCCTTTATCTCCTCCAGACATGGTTATATGGTGATCACTGGTGAAAGGGTTAACTAGGGGGCAATCAGGGGGCTTTATGCGGTAGTATATGGGGGTCCCTGGTGCTATAAAAAGCTGCGGCGAACCTAAATACCTACCTGCCTAACTAGCGTCACCTGTGACACTAATACAGCGATCAGAAAAACGATCGCTTATTAGGCTGGGTTCACACTGGAGCGATGCGGGAACGCCACGAATCCGCGGCGGGTTCCCGCATCGCATGCCTCCCGGCGGCAGTTCACACTGCCCTATGCGAACTGCTGGGAGTGTCAGTGAAATGTTAATGACACCCCCAGATCAGTTCGCATATCGCAGTGCGATCTGCAAACTCGGATCGCATGGTGTGAACACCCATGTGATCCGATTCTGCTGCGGACCAAAAAAAGGGTCCCGTGCGAGTTTGCGGCGGGTGCGGCGGGTGCGGCGGGTGCAACGCGAATTCAGCCATACTATCTGTATGGCTGAACTCGAATCGCACAGAGATCGGATGTCATTTGCACTGCAGTGCGGTGCGAATCACATCCGTTCTCATAAACCGCTGCAATGTGAACCCAGCCTTAGTGACACTGGCGATGGGGGGTGATCACGGGGTTAAACCTTTATTGGGGGGGTTAGGGGGGTACCTTAGAACTAAAGGGGGCTAACCCTAACTGCCCTAACAGTTATTACAGTCACAAATGACACCCGCCGTGTGATCAGGGGGTTAAACCTTTATTAGGTAATAAATGGCGGGTGCCCTGAAACGATAAAAAAATAACTAACCAACCAGCGTCACCTGTAACAGTTATATGGTGATCACTGGTGAAAGGGTTAACTAGGGGGCAATCAGGGGGCTTTATGCGGTAGTATATGGGGGTCCCTGGTGCTATAAAAAGCTGCGGCGAACCTAAATACCTACCTGCCTAACTAGCGTCACCTGTGACACTAATACAGCGATCAGAAAAATGATCGCTTATTAGGCTGGGTTCACACTGGAGTGATGCGGGAATGCCACAAATCCGCGGCGGGTTCCCGCATCGCATGCCTCCCGGCGGCAGTTCACACTGCCCTATGCGAACTGCTAGGAGTGTCAGTGAAATGTTAATGACACCCCCAGATCAGTTCGCATATCGCAGTGCGATCTGCAAACTCGGATCGCATGGTGTGAACACCCATGCGATCCGATTCTGCTGCGGACCAAAAAAAGGGTCCCGTGCGAATTTGCGGCGGGTGCGGCGAATGGCTGAACTCGAATCGCAGAGATCGGATGTGATTTGCACTACAGTTATTACAGTCACAAATGACACCAATGCAAAAAAAAAAAAAAATGCATTAGTGTCACTGTGACTGGGGGGGCAGGGGTAATTGGGGGGGTGATCGGGGGCTAAAGGGGGGGTGTGAGTGTGCCTGGCGTGTTCTACTGTTAGTGTAGTGTTTGTGCAACTCACCGATGCTCTCTCCTCTGTGCCGGAACGAAAAATACCGACACGGAGGAGAGATTACATCACTTCCTCTCCTGTGTTTACATTACAGGAGAGGAAGTGATGCAATGCTTCACTCCCATTCGTCAGGAGCGATCGTGAGGGGGTGGCCATGAATGAATGGCCGCCTCCTCATCACCGATCGCTCCTGCACGGATACCGACCGCCGCAGGCACCGGGCGGGGGCCCGATCGGGCCCCCGACCCGCGGGAAGGCAGGGACGTACATGTACGCCCATATGCCTGCCCGTGCCATGCTGTCGACGTACATCGTCGTGCGGCGGTCGGGAAGTGGTTAAGTTGTCGTCATTTCCCATTCAGAAACATCACATTGAATTGTTAAAACACGGGATGTCTTTCTCTCCAACTACAAATATAAATGAGTTTACAGTATACAAAGATATAGTATTATTTTTGAGAAAGGTTTTCTTTAAAATACTTTACGGACAGGGAGATAAAGAAACAGTAGAAAAGTCTACTTTGGATGAAGATGATCAGAAGGCCCTGGATATCCTCAACTCCTTATTGGAGGAAAATGAAGGATATGGGAACAGAGAACTCATATGCAAAAAGACCTGCGAAATTAAATATCAAATCCAAGAAAATGCCAGCCCTCAATAAAAACAGATGGCTGAGTCTTTTCTTGGAGATGGTACAAGCAGACCTAATGGAAATCCCTTGGAAGGATAGAGGTGAAGACAATTTAAATGACAAGGAACGCCAGGCACTAAAAGAGTTGAGGGACTCGCAGAATATCATCATAAAAAGAAGTGACAAGGGAGGAAATGTGGTCCTGATGGACGACATAAAATATGAAATAGAGGTAAAACGCTTGTTAAGTGATAGCGACACATATCGCAAACCTGACAATGATCCTTTCCCGAAACTTGTGAGGGAATTAAACAGTAAATTAGATGATGCTTTAGACTCCTCTCTAAACGTGAATGTGAATATCTATCAGTTACAGATTACAATGTCCCCATCTTTTATTGCATCCCTAAAGTCCACAAATCCCTTGAGAACCCACCAGGGAGACCGATAGTTTCTGCAATCCATGGCCCATTGGATAGGATGGGGAGATTTTGCACTCCCTACTTAAAGCGGTTTGGTACCTAAAAATTAAACTTCATATTATTAAAATCACAAGATAGAATACTTACCTAAACGAACCCTGAAAAAAAAAAATATTCTTTACTTACCTTTTATTTCAGATGTTTCTGCTGACTTCCGGGTTGTCCTCCCGTGGGAGTAGGCGTGGTTATCGTCCTCGCAATGGTCCCTGGGAAATTTCTAAGCTATTTCCCAAGAATCCATGGGGGGACAATGAAATTGCAAAATCTCGTGAGATTTCGTTAGGATGCCGGTCACGTGACGAGGGCATGTCCGAATTTGCCATTTTTAAAGTGGGCAGGCAGCTGTATCTGCCATTACCACCATTGCACACTGAGCATGTGCGAGATGGAGCGGAGCATGCTGGGAGCCGAGCGTCATCGATATACAGGAAGTAAATGCCTGTGGGCTTCAGACGCCCACACTTAAAATGGAAAATGCCAGAGCACTTTTTTAAAAGTCATCCCGAGGAAAAGAATCGTCGCGCCGGGGGTCAAAAAAACGCCGGACGTGGATGCTAAGCGAAGGTAGCAGTCGCCCACCTGTAAGACAGGTAAGAAAAAAAAAAAAAAGAGCGGAATCCCGCTTTAAGGATATGGTAGGCAATTTAAAATCATATGTACAGGATACTCGACACTTATTGGCAAAGATAGCAAAATTAAATGCGGAGAGTGAAGCATGCCTCTTAAGTATAGATGTGGAATCCCTATATACATCAATACCACACGAAGTGGGGACCCTAGCAGTGAAAAACTTTTTGGAGAGACACTATCCCACTTTAGGGGCCCAGAATGAGTTCTTAATAGATCTGCTGCAGTTTGCCTTAAATAATAATTATTTCCAGTTCTCATCGACTTTCTACCAGCAAATTAGGGGCACTTCTATGGGAGCAGCATGGGCTCCATCATATGCATGCCTACATTTGGGCAATTGGGAAGAGAATGAAGTGTATAAACATCCAATGTACCTCGCCCACGTGGACACGTGGCTGAGGTACATGGATGATATACTGGTAGTGTGGAGAGGTGACCCTAATTTAATTTCTGAGTTCATCTCACAGCTGAATGTAAACAAATATAATATACATCTAACTTTCGTTTACAATAAAAAAGAATTGCCCTTTCTGGATTTAAAAATCTAATTAGAAAATGGTAAAATTAAAACATGTACATATCGCAAGGAAACGGCAGCCAATACGCTGCTACAGGCTGAGAGCCACCATCCTATATGGCAGAAAAATGGGATTCCAATTGGGGAATTCATACGCATTAGGCGAAATTGTTCCGATGCTGAGGATCTTAGAAGGGAATCCAGGGAGATTTATGTAAGATTTTGTGAGTGAGGATATTCCCATAAACAATTACGTAACGCTAAGCGTAAAGCTGCGACTCGTAGCAGAGAAAGTCTGTTGAACAGGGAGGGAAATCCCAATTCTAAGAAACACGAAGAAGCTAATACAATCAGATTGATTACAACATATGGCATTCAATGGAATTCTGTGCGAAGAGCCCTTGAGAAACACTGGGGCATATTAAGAAATAATAAAGAGTTGGTAAAAATAGTGGGGGAAAGACTGACAATGGTAGCACGCAGATCTAAAAATTTGGGAGACATCCTGATACACTCAGAATATATTAGGCGGCAAATTCCCACATGGCTATCAGAGTACCCATGTTGTAGGGGGATGGTGCCATGCACAAAATGCCAAATATGTCCCTATGTAGAAAGGGCCACAAATTTTCATGATGCGGAAGGTAATCATGAATTCGTAATAAAGGATTTAATAAATTGCTCAACCACAAAAGTGATCTATATAACGTGTCCTTGTCCTAAAATATATATTGGCAAAACAAAGAGAGCTCTAAAAGTCCGTATAGGGGAACATCTGAGGGATATTAGGAAGGAGAGGGAGAGGCAGAGAGATAACAAAGAACAGAAGGAGGAAAGGCCAGTCGCTAAACATTTTGCACAATATCATGAGGGAAAGACAGAAGGCTTTAAGGTCAAAGGAATCTATGCCTTGAAATTGTCGGCAAGAAGAGGTGACTTTGACCGCCTTCTGTTACAAAAGGAGAAATGGTGGATTTTTACTTTAAAAAGTCTTGCACCTAAAGGAATGAATACGGAATTAAATTTACAATGCTCCCGCAATTAATTGAAGCTGTGGGCTATTTGCGGAATGCGCTGGCCTGTTCCTCCTTTGTTAGGGAGAATATACCCCCACCCCCTTTCCCTTCTTCCTTATTTTTCCCTCACCTTAAATGGGTTTGTTTCTTCCTTCTTTAACTTACCGTATATACTCGAGTATAAGCCGAGATTTTCAGCCCCTTTTTTTAGGCTGAAAGTGCCCCCCTCGGCTTATACTCGAGTCACTGCCATCTGCCTACCCGATCTGTGTGTCATGCAGACAGACGGCGGCCATTCCACTATTCAAAAGCCGCGCCTCCTTGTCTGTGATAGGCAGAACACTCAATTTCCCAGCAGTCAGTGTTCCGCCTATCACGGACATCCGCTCATCCTCATACTACGGACGAGGATGAGAGGATGTCCGTGATAGGCGGAACACTGACTGCTGGGAAATTGAGTGTTCCGCCTATCACAGACAGGGAGGCGCGGCTTTTGAATAGTGGAATGGCCGCCGTCTGTCACAGATGAGGTGCAGATCGGTGCAAAATGGCACACAGAGGCGGCAGATTGGCATAGGTAGGCTGCAGATGGACACAGGCAGGGATGGACACAGGCAGGGATGGACACAGGCAGGGATGGACACAGGCAGGGATGGACACAGGGATGGAAGCTGTAACAGTAGCTGCTGCATGTCTCACCCTCGGCTTATACACGAGTCAATAAGTTTTCCCAGTTTTTTGTGGTAAATTAGGGGCCTCGGCTTATATTCGGATCGACCTATACTCGAGTATATACGGTAATCTCCCCCACCCCCTTTTTTTTTATTTTTTTTTATTTTTTTATTATTTCTTTTTTTTATTTTTCTCTCCATCTTTCTTCCCTTTGCTTTCCCTTCTCCCTAAAGATTTTTTAGTGGTAAAATGTGAATGGATGTATATATCTGTCTGTCCTGTCAATATCTGTCTATTTAGAATAAAAGTAGCAGTTTAAATATTCCCTCTCCACTCACAATGATCTATGGCAGGGATCCTCAAACTACGGCCCTCCAGCTGTTGTGAAACTACACATCCCATGAGGCATTGTAAAACTCTGACATTCACAGACATGACTAGGCATGATGGGAATTGTAGTTCCTGAACAACTGGAGGGCCATAGTTTGGAGACCCATGATCTATGGGCTAGGTAAATGGAATGCTCACTGTCTTTGATAACAATAGGAAAGGGTTCATTTAAATGAAGTCTTTGACCGCCCTCTACCAGGTACATGCTAATTAAACACACTATGGGGGGAACAATGGCGTATAAGGAGACTACAAAAAGGAAATGTCATTTGAATTCCCATACGTCCAGTTGAAGCTATGTGATGCCACATTGCGAAACGCGTTGACGTTTGTGTGGATAGTAGGCGCCCTTCTGGGCATGAATCAAAGTATTAGCAGTTTGGATCAGAAATATGGAATATCTGAATGAGTGAGCATCTGAACAGACACTTGTTTGAAAGGCTTCCGGCGCAGCTGATTGCAAAAGACCCTGGAGTGGATTCAGTATAAAAGAGGTGGTGAAACTTGGATGTTATAAAACAAGTGGTGAAAGATCCTATACACCTTTATTGGACTTTTGATCAACTAAAATTGTTTGTGGAGAAAGATTGCATCCAAGTATTCAGCTTGTCTGATGAACGAACGGCCGCCTGAGAATCTCATATATATATATATATATATATATATATATATATATATATATATATATATATATATATATTGACACAGCAAATCTGAGTGAAATCCCCAGGGTATGGTAAGCCAGTGTGTCTGAGAATCATTCATTTTTGGTGCAAGGCATTTTTTATGGAACCGCTGGATGTACTGTATGGAACTTTAAAACAGTTATAGTATTATAGGAAAGTCTGATATGTGTGACAAATAGTGCACTTTAAATACGACTGAGTTTGAATATTATCAATTCACTGCCACTGATTGTTACATTTTCAGTATTGACTGTCATTTATGCCGCTGCTTGCAAAAGGCTCAAAGTGAAGGCGAAGGCTTCACATGTCGGGTTAAGGTTTGCTACACTCGGCTGCAAGTGATTAAGTAGAAGGATACTCAGAGCTATAATAATTGACTGAACTAACAGAGATCTTCATGAGACTTTTATAATCCCAAGCCTGTGATATTCCTATTTTCAACTAAAGAGAATTGCAATGTAGGTTTAATGGAGGTACTAATGAGAGATTAGGACTGGTGACTGCTCATAATTATCCCCATCTCCAATTACTGCTACCTTGATGACCATATATGTGCAGATTTCTGAGAGATTTTTATCTAATGCTTCCTAATAGAAGCGTAATATTGGAACCGCTGAATATATGGAACTTTCAGTCACAGTATCATAGGAAAGCCTGACATGTATGACAAATAGTGCACTTTAAATACAACTGGATTTGATTATATTTAATTCACTGCCATTGATTGTTACATTTTCAGTATTGTCTGTCATTTATGCCACTGCTTGCAAAAGGCTAAAAGTGAAGGCTTCAGGTTTGCTACACTTTGCTATAAGTGATTAAGTAGAAGAAGACTCAGAGTTATAATAAATTGACTGAACTAACTGAGAGATCTTCATGAGACTGTTATAATCACGAGCCTGAGATATTCCTATTTCAACTGAAGAGAATTGCTATGTAGGTTAAATGGAGGTACTAATGTGAGATTAGGACCGTTGTCTGGTCATAATTATCCCCATTTCCAATTACTGCTACTTTGATGACCATACATGTGCAGATTTCCGAGAGATTTTTATCTCATGCTTCAATATAGAAGCGTATTATTGGTACAATTTGATCATACTCGATATATCCCCACATGTATGGCCATAGGAGGCGCCTCTATCTGTTTTATTGTTGTATGTATGAGTATGTCTGGTTTGGTTTGTTGAAAGTCAGGGTGAATGTATGAACTGTGCAGATAAGGATGATCTTTGGGTCATCTTTGGTTAATGTTGTGTAAACATCTAGGATCGATTGATGCAATTCAATCAAGGTTTATTGTTTTATGTATAGAAAGAAATAAAAATATTTTTGATATTAATCAAATGTCCTAGGTGTTCACCGAAACCTAAGGTAGCTACTTTTCTTTTTTCCTGGTGTTGGTACGCAAGTTAAAAGCGGGACACAACAGCAGGGGAAAAGTCTCTTTTCTTTCTTTTTTTCTGATTATATGTTAGCTACGGCTTCGGCCTTGTAGACTCTGAGGAGTGACATAGGGACTTATTTCTTTTAGAGGGGCCCACTGCCACTATTTGGATTTATTCGGTAGTGACAGTGGATATGGTCATGTAATGGTATAAATAGAACATTTAAACATACCATAATGGGGGGGCCGGAGCCAGTGCGCGACATGTGAGGAAGTCCAGGACCTGAACTCCATCCGCAGATTGACTATCCTGCAGTGATCCTGTGCGAGCGGCGAGTTGTTTGTGGGATCTGCTGCTGGGGCTGCATGCTGGGACCCCCAGGGCACCTTCAGGGATGGTAAAGTACGGCCCCCCTTACCCCAAATCGACCAGAGAACGGCTGGAGCAATTTGCTTGGGGCTCCCAAAATGGCGCTGACACGCTGGAGGAGGAGGACTGGCCGTTGATGCAGAGATCTGTGGAGGCCCCGCAGCAGGCATCTCCCGCACAAGACAGGGTGAGTCCTAAGCCCCAAAAGGAGACAGAGCTGAGAAGGGGAAGATCCCTGGACAGGCTGACTGATCGCTGGGCCAGAGATGACAAGGAAGTGGAGGGGGGGATGAGCCATCCCTGACACAGATAATGGCGGCCATACAGGGGTGTCAGAATAAGCCTATTGACCACTTTGAGGAGCTCAGAATAGAGTTCTCTTTTATGAAGCATGATATGCAGAAGCTGAGGGAGAAAACACAGACCCCTGACCACCACATTGCCTCCCTGGAAGATATTGTCAGGCCATTGGACACCGCTGCGCAGGTGACAAAAAAAGCATTATCTGAACACACTTTAAAGATGGCTGACATGGAGGATAGAATGCGAAGGAACAATATAAGACTGGTGGGGTTCCCTGAGGGAGTGGAAGGGAGGCACCCAGAGGAATTTTTAGAGAAATGGCTGACTAAGCAAATGGCACCTGAGACTTTTACCAGCATGTTTGCCATTGAAAGGGCTATATCGTATTCCAGATCGGGCGCCTCCAAAGGGAGCCCCCCCCCAGATCTATGATAGCCAAGGTGCTTCACTTCCGGGACCAGAATATCCTGCGTGGGGCCAGAACTGGCCCTGAGCTCATGGCTGAGGGCAATCGAATATCAATCTATCCTGACTTCTCAGGTGCCACTCAGAAGCAGAGAGCTTCCTTCTTACCTGTAAAGAAAAGACTGAGGGACCTCTGCCTGATGTACAGTATGCTGTACCTGGCCAAGTTGTGTGTAGTGGAAAATGGGACAACCTACTTTTTTACCAATCCCACTGAGGCCTCTGACTGGCTGGACACCTGCGGACGCCACAGGGATAGAGCTTCTCCCCGTCTACCCTGATATACAGTGGATGCAACAAGTAGTGGCTGTGAGAAATACTGGGGCTGACAGAAGGGGTATACCTGGAAGCTTCCCTTGCTTTGTTATTTACCTCTGCTGTTCAGTTGGAATTTTTTCCTGGTACCTACATCCGTTAATGTTTGTTCTGACAGGAGAAAAGTGTCTTTTGACTTTGCACACGTTTTAAATGCCTGTTCTATAACTATTTTCTCATGTTTTTCTGGCTGGCAACCCTTTTCTGACAGGAGCTAACAGCACAGGCCCCAGTTTTATTATTGGTGCTCCCATGGAGTTCCTCCTGCAATATATACAAAGTCTGCGGACTGCTCTTGCTGCTGCAGACCTGGATATTGTTTTGAGAAAAGCAGTTGTTTTTGGGTTTTTTTTCTCAGTTTTTTTTGACAGGAGAACTGAGCTGGGACTCACGGCGAGGCATGGTTACCGAGGTGACCTGGCCCATGTGACGGTTTAAGTCGCATCTTCGTTGCCTAATGCCGCGTACACACGACCAGACTTTTTGAGGGACTAAGTCTGACAGACTTTCGACGGAGTTCTGACGGACTTTACGAATGAGCGGACTTGGCCACACACAATCACACCAAAGTCCGAGGGATTCGAACGTGATGACGTACGACTGGACTAGAATAAGGAAGTTCATAGCCAGTAGCCAATAGCTGCCCTAGCGTAGTTTTTTTGTCCGTCGTACTAGCATACACACGAGCGGAGTTCTCGGTAGGAACTGGGTCTGGCAGAGTTCTGGCGGAAAAATGTGAAACATGTTCCATTTCTAAAGTCTGTCAGACTTTTGCGAATCAAAAGTCCGCTGCAGCCCACACACGATCGAATACTCTGCCGGAATCATTCTGTCAGACTTTTGATGTTGAAAAGTCCGGTCGTGTGTACGCGGCATAAGTGAACTAAAGTTTAGGGAATAAAATACCTGGCATGTTGGGGCTGGGTGTAGGGTGGGTTGTTTTCCATATTGGGAATTCTATGTCTGCTTTTAGTTGAGAATGTCCGCATTCGGTCTGCTTACAGGGGATTCTTTTTCTGGTATAAGTCATGTTCACTATGCAATCTGTCTGGGAGGAGGGAGCTCTGGAGTTCTTTTTTCAGACCTATTGAATAGGGACCTCTTCCCTATTGATGAGGCAGTGGTGGTGCCAACGGATTGCCCCATCCTGTTGTCTACCTCCTTTAAATACTTGGGGATAGAGGTTCAGCTCCCTATCTCTAAATTCCTTGAGACAAACTTGGTGCCAATAATGACAAACTTTCGGGGGAAGGTACAGAGATGACAGAATTTACCGATCACTTTGATGGGACAGATAAATCTGTTCAAGATGATTTTTCTTCCCAATTTTCTGTACATTCTCTTGAACTTCCCGACTTATGTGACACTGCGAATCTTTAAGCAGATTGACTCCATTATTGTGAACTTTTTGTGGGGTTCCAGGGCACCCAGGGTTTCCTTGGCAGTTTTGATGCTCCTGATTAGAATGGGTGGGATGGCCCTTCCTGATTTGAGGTCCTACTTCATGGCCTCACAATTAATCTTCCTACACTGGCGACTTTTTCCGCAAACGCCAAACACCACAACTCTACTGGAGGCTGCAAATGCCACCTCACAGAAAACTCTACAAAATATCTTGTATAGGAAGGGGATTCCGGGGAGGAAGATGGGATTGATTATGGCTTTGCCTGGGAGGGTGTTTCACCTATGCTCACAATGAAGGAAAGATGACCCCCTGTGGTTATCCCCAAATAGTCCCCTGTGTTGTAATAAAACCCTGGGGGAAATGTTTGGAGTCCCAAAGTCTTGGGCTTTTAGATATGTGCAACTGCGTCATGATGCGATCGCACAGTTTGGGGCTGGTGAAACCATGGTTCAGAACACAGACCTGGAGAAGGTTCTGATTGATCCGGATCCAAAAAAAGAGAATTTCTAGGTATTATGGATCGGTGGGCCCGGGGGTAATTACTTCAACTGATAGGCCTAGGATGAGATGGGCGGCGGTTGTCCCGGAGTTATCTGAGATGTAATGGACACATATTTGGTGTCTGTCTTCTCCTCCACGGAAAAAATGACTCAGTTTCGTTACCTTCACCAACAGTATTATACACCGGCTAGACTTTATCAAATGCAGAGGAAGGTAATGCCAATTTGCCACAAATGCGGGGGGGGGGGGGGCTTAAGGCACTTTTATACTTTTATACATATGGTTTGGGACTGCAAAAAAGTGAGACCGCTATAGTCACAGGTGACTCAATTTATTTCAGATCACTTCCATATGCCAAATATCTGCTCTCCTTTTGAGATGTCTTCTTGGGATCTTTGAGGAAGAGGAGATTAATGTGCACAAAAACTTTTCCTCAGGATCCTGTTTTTTGGGATGAGGAAACTCATTGCCAGACGGTGGATACATGAGGAACGACTGACACTGGGGATGTGGAAGAAGGTCATAAATGCGGATGTGCTGATGTATAAAATGACAAATGAGGCTAGAGGGGCTCCTAAGAAATGTAGGAAGGTATGGTTTTGATGGGTTGACTCTGAACATACATTGGCAGAAGAGGTGTGATAGCATAGTGTGATATCTAGGAGTACTCCTTAAGCCTTGGAGATGACATGAGACGGTGACATGACAGTGGGTATACTTCTTGAAGTAGACAAGGACAGTTTTTTTCTCGGTATTTGCTGAACTACTGGAAAGCAGACACTTTCTTGGGTGGGTGGGAAGAGGGTTATTTTCTTCCTGTGGTTATGCAGGGGTTCGGTTTACTTTTATGTTTGTTAAAACCAACAAAAAACAAAATGCGCATATGTTTTAGTGTATGATGAGGGGTAGACGTTGAAGGCTCAAATGCGTGAACACGTACAGGTTTATTGCTATTAATGCATGTTGATTTCCCCTGTTGTCGGGGGTGTTTATATCTGTGATGTACTGCTCTGTATACTACTTTTTTGTGCAATAAAAAAAAAAAAAAAAATCCATGATGTATTACAGAAGACACAGTCTCAGGAGTTCCTTCCCACTCGGCCCACCTTAGTGGATATCACAGATTTGAATAGTAAACAGCAAAACTGTAATGTTGGGGGGAGCATTAACAAATATTCACCCCACAAGAGGAAAGGCAGAACTCATTGAGGCCACATAAGGGGATACAATTCTATACAAGTAAAAAATAAAATATTGATGCTTGGTTGGATATTAGGAACACCCAGAAGATACATATATGCAGAAGTATGAGAAATACTTGCCATTAAGAGTGATAAAGGAGGGGGTGCTTGCACTCATGCATCCATTGCTAGAACAGAATCCATGCAATGACTACTATTTGGAGGAAATATTAAAAAAGGGAATATCAGATAGCGACATAGCGTGTGTATATGTATCTAGACTATGTGGCACAATACATACATATAAACTAGAAGGCTCTATTGGAGGTAAAGAGCTGTGGTCCTATATCAAGATCTATAAGTATAACGGCAAAATGTCTTATCACTATATGTAGCATCAATGTGATTTACCTAATAGAATGTACATCTTGCAAAGGACAATATGTTGGCTGTATGTCTAGACCTATGAGAATTAGAACCAGCAGGCATTTCCATGGGGTCTCTTAAATTAAGGATAAGGGTTTATCCCGTTTCCAGACACTTCAAACATGAACATTTTGGAGACATGGGATCTTTTTAATTTTGTGGTCTGGAAAAAGTCAGAAAGTCACCAAGGGGTGGAGATTTTCACCGTAAACTGTTGGAGAGAGAGGTTTGGTGGATTTTCAGTCTCCAATTCAGAATACCATCTGGTTTAAACTCACAATATGACTTAGACCTGTTTCTCAAATAGTTTATTTGGAGGAACCTTTTTGTTATATATTTTTTTGGTGATTGTCCTTTGGATGATGTGTGCATGCGCATGCGCAGATTGTCTGAGGCATTATCAGATGGTATGCAAATAGTGGAGGGAGAACGTACTTGTCAGCTTGAGCCTCCCTGTTGGGTTCTGGGTGTGTTGAAGGGCGGGTTTTGTGTGTCTTGCAAACCGTTCTTTCACACAGGCAAAACTCGCCATTCAGCATACGGAAAACCTGCCCCGCAACAGCGAGGCAGAATCTGACAAGTACGTTCTCCCTCCGTTCTTTTGATTACATGGAATACTGTCTCCCGTAGAAAAATGCCTCTGACAATCTACACATGTGCTGTGTCGACGTCACGCCAGCTAATCAACATAATAGCTAGAGTGTATCAAAATGTTTATCAAGGCTCCAACACAGGATGGCGCTGTGGCAGTCTTAATTAACAGTTTTAAATAGCAGAACAACAGAAATGGACTTTGTAGGCACCAATTGTAAAAATTACATACCGTAATCATTTATTAAACATATAATACAAACAAAAAAAACGACATTAAAAAGTTTGCAAATAAAGTGCAAGACTAGCTAGTATCTCTCTAAAAACAGAAAATACATATATGCAATAACATCATTGTAATCCTGCAGTCATTGCGTGGTGTGCAAGAGAAAGCTCTACATGTTTCGCAATTGGATGTTTCTTCTTCCCTTAATGCCCCGTACACACGACCGGACTTTTCAACATCAAAGGTCTGACGGAACAATTCCGGCAGACTATTCGATCGTGTGTGGGCTGCAGCGGACTTTTGATTTGCAAAAGTCTGACAGACTTTAGAAATGGAACATGTTTCAAATTTTTCCGCCAGAACTCCACCGGACCCAGTTCCTACCGAGATATCCGCTTGTGTGTATGCTAGTCCGACGGACAAAAACTGACGCTAGGGCAGCTATTGGCTACTGGCTCTGAACTTCCTTATTCTAGTCCGGTCGTACGTCATCACGTTCGAATCCGTCGGACTTTGGTGTGATTGTGTGTGGCCAAGTCCGTTCATTCGGAAAGTCTGTCAGAACTCTGTCAGAACTCCGTCAGAACTCAGTCGAAAGTCTGTCGGACCTAAGTCCGGTCATGTGTACGCGGCATTAGAAGCTTTACCACCGTTTAACCACTTGCCGAGCAGCTGCAGGGCAGGTCTCCTGCGTGAATCGCCGTAGCTGTACGGGGGCTCGCGCAGTTGTGGGCGCCTGCTGCGGAAGCGAGCCTGCGGGTCGAGCGGATTCGGTTTCCGCCGGCTACCTGCGATCGCCTAGTACAGAGGCAGAACAGGGATCCGCCTTTGTAAACAAGTGGATCCCCGTTCTGACAGGGGACATGATTTTTATAGCACTGATCAATGTAATAATGTCACTGGTCCCCAAAAAGTGTAATTTGGGGTCAGATTTGTCCTCCGCAATGTCACAGTCCAGCTAAAAATCGCAGATCACCGCCATTACCAGCAAAAACAACAATAATAATAATAAAAAAAGTCCCTAAATCTATCCCATAGTTTGTAGATGAGATAACTTTTGTGTAAACCAATCAATATACGCCTATTGCAATTTTTTTTTTTACCAAAAAATATTGAGAATGATATATATCAGCATAAACTGATGAATAAATTAGTTTTTTTTATATATATATATTTTTTTGGATATGTATTATAGCAAAAAGTAAAAGAAAATAGTTTCTTTTTTCAAAATTGGCGCTCTTTGTTTGTTTATAGCAAAAAAATAAAAACCACAGAGGTGATGAAATACCACCAAATGAAAGCTCTATTTGTGGGAAAAAAGGACATACATTTTTTTTGTGTACAGAGTCGCACGACCGCACAATTGTCAGTTAAAGCGACGCAGTGCCGTATCGTAAAAAAATGGCCTGTTCATTGGGGGGGGGGGGGGGGGTAAATCCTTCTGGGGCTGAAGTGGTTAGAAGAAAACCTGCAGCCAAAAAATCATCATAGAGGATTTTTTTCCCCTATGTGATAAAAGAATATAGAAATAGAATATAGAAAGAATAGAAAAGTTTTAATGAAAAAGAAAATTTAGGAAAAATGTATAAAAATGTAAGTCACAACCAAGCTTTTAAACCCTTTTTTGAGCCCCTCCCCCATCTCCAGACACATGCTCATATAAATGCAAATACATGCATTGTATTGGGGGGGGGGGGGGCGCCTATGCACAACATGGATTGTGATACACGTCACATATTGCTGTGCAAGCCACAGCTCCCAACGGTCCCGGATTTCGAGGGACTGTCCCTGATTTGGAGCAATGTCCCTCTGTCCCTCATTTCTCTTCCCGTGTCCCTCATTTTGGTCTGTATAGTTGTATATAAAATGCACTTTTTAACTTTCAAAAAGTGTTTCCCAGTGCTAAACCTTTCATCCAATTTCTAAATTGCTGTATTGTAAAAAAAATTTAAAGCCAATATAAAGGAATAGTAGTTGTAAAAAAAGCTCTTGTAGATTTCATTAACACTTTTTTTTGGTTAATGCTCCTTTAAGGGGGTGTGACAGGGGGCGTGTCCTATGCCAACATACGTTTGCTAGTAGGTGTCCCTCATTCCCATCTTAAAATTTTGGGAGGTATGCAGTGAGAGCAATTATTCCAGGCCCAATATTCATGGATATCTCTAAACCGATGACCTGTAGGACCTTTTAAAGTGTTTCCTACGGAAAATATAGGGTAATGAAGTTTGTTACCGTTTAATAGGCACCCACAATTACAGGCCTTTACATGTTGGGTATCTATTTACTCAGTGCAGCATCTTTTATATTTTATCAAAAAATGGGTAATATATAGGCTTGTGCAATTCGTTTCGTAACGAATCTAAATTCGGGCGAATTTTGCATCTTTCGGACATTTGGATGCATCCGAATGTCCGAATAAAAAAATAACGAATAACAACGAATACGAAAGAAATATAACGAATGAATTCAAATGAATTTGGTAATTCTTTAAAGATCCAATGAAACAAAAGGTCAGCTCAAAGTAAATCTTATAGTCCAATCAGCTAATTAATTTTGTGTCAGAGGTTGGATTACTGGCAAAGTGCATTCCTGAGAACTGAGTGAGAAGGGGGTTGTATTGTATTTGAGCCGAGGAGCAGAGACGTTGTCATTGTGTGTGTTAAAAGATTCAATAAACAAACGACTTTCCAAACTACGAATCACTACGAATGTCTATACATACATAAATATCGAATTTCAACTAATATGAACGAATGAATTTGACACTCTACGAATAATAACGAATTATCCGAAAACGTATTAACGTAACATAACTAATATAACAGAACGAAATTATGTATTTTACGAATGACAACGAACCGAAACTAAACGAAATTTTCCATTGTGCACAAGTCTAGTAATATATTGTGTTTGTGTGCTGTAAAATGAACTTGAATGTTGTAATTTCAGTAAAAACTGCAAACAACTAAAAGAAATGGAACTAAACTACCGCTATTGTATTCTATAGGGTCTCTGCTGTCAGAAAATATATAATATTTGGGGTCTTAACTAATCGCCAGGCCTAATATATATATATTGTTTTAAATTGTGTGTGCGAAAAAAAACCCTGCAAAAACGGCTTTGGCAGTGAAAGGGTTAAGGAGCCCAGCCCAGTGCTACACTTCAATTGCGCTTTGAGCGTTTTTCAAAATCTTGAACTTATTATTACGCATTTCTAACGTTCAGTTTTTCTTGCCATCAATCAGGGGCTACTTAATAGAGAAAACATCCAAGATGACCCTGAAAGCTGAAGAATATTACCAAAAATTCACTGACTTTCTGGATGGAAAGAAGTAGGTCAACTAGAAGAATGGACCGCCAAAGAGAAAAAAAAATAAAAAATAAAGCGCGGGGAAAAAATATAACAAATTTCTGATGATCTAATAAAGCTAAAAATAAATACAGATACAAATCTTCCTTTGTGCTTATGTCATCACATCCATCCAGAGGCATAACTAGAACCTTCAGGGCCCCCGTGCAAGAAACCATCAAGGGCCCCCCTGACCCCCCCCGGCTGGGGCCCTTTCCTCTGGGCCCAAGGCCCTTTAATCCTGTCGCAGGGCCCTTTATTGTGGTCCTGTAGCGGGACCCTTTCACATGTTCTGCAGTGGGTCCCCTTTCTGCTGTCTTGGGGCTGCCCCCACTGTGGGAGAATGCCAGGGCCCAGTCGCAAGGCTGACCTTTCCTACCCTGGCAGTTCTGCCACTGGTGCCAGTAGTTTTTACTTTTGTTATTTTATCTAGGGGCAGCAGAAACTAGGTCAGTCTTAGTAGCAGCGGCAGGCTGACAACTCATGGGGCCCCCGGGCAATAGGAGATTATGGGACCTCCAGGCAATCAGAGATTATGGGGCCACACAGTATACACAAACACACACACAGTATACAATCACAGAGTATACACAGACATGTTTCTATTGGCTGAGAAGGTACTGCAGAGGTGGGGCAGCTATAATCTCGGGATTTTTAGACCAAAAGGATGTCGGTAAGGGACATTTCAGAGACAGATGTAAAAAAAAAACACAAATTTTTACATACTGTCCCTGGTTTTAATGAGGTTGGCAACCCTGATGGGGCCCCCTAGTGGCAGGGGGCCCTCGGGCAGTGCCGAGTGGCCCAATGGTCAGTCTGCACCTGCTTAGTAGATGGTCGGGTGTAATTAATACTTTGTTGACCCTCATGGGCTCCTCTGCCCCTCCCCCTCTTCTGGGACTTGTAGTTTGGCCTTCTCTGGATCCCCTTCCCCATGACAGGTCCTCTGCCCCCTCCCACTGACTGGTGTATGTCTCAGGAACAGGAAGGCGGATCAGGCTCAGTGACAGGGGGCGTGGCTACCAGTCTCTAATCCCCTTCCCCCTTGACAGGTCCTCTTTACCCCTCCCACTGATTGGTATAAGGCTCAGGGACAGGAGGGAGAGTGTGTTCAGTGACGGGGGGCAGGGTTACCAGTCTCTTAATCCTGTCCCCCCAACAAGGCACAGGTGAGCAGACGCTTGCATTTTACATGATGAAGCTCTGAATGATGAGACAAAAGTCTTACCAGTGTAGGCAATGATATTTAGACTTGTACAGGGGCATAACTAGAAATCACAGGGCCCCATAGCAAAATGTTGTATGCCCCATGGAGTCAGTTTTTATTTTGAGGTCTGTGTCTCATTGGGGGGATTTCCCTTTACTTTCTGTGCCATAGCCAAAACAGGAAATGAGGGGAAGTCCCTCCATAGTAAGGGAATCCCTGGTTGTCACCAGAACGAGAATCCCCCCAATGCCCCCCCCCCCAAAAAAAACAGATTACCACAGTCATGTAGCACAGTTACCAGGCAACAGCTTATATTAATTTCGAACAAGAAAGTATGCAGTATACTGTATGCAGCCACTGAAGGACACCCATTGCCCCCAGCAGCACAGACACCCCCCTTAGTACAGACACCCCCACCCTCAGTGTAGACCCCCCCAGCATTACAGACCCCCTCAGAGCAGACCCCCCCATCAGTACAGAGACCCCCCCATCAGTACAGACCCCCCACCCAAGTGCAGACCCCCCATCAGTACAGACACCCCCACCTCAGTGCAGACCCCCATCAGTACAGACACCCCCCAGCAGTGCAGACACCCCCCATTACAGACCCCTCTCAGTGCAGATACCCCCCTCAGTGCAGGACCCCCCACCAGCAGTACAGACACCCCCCCAGTGCAGACACCCCTACCTCAATGAAAACACCCCAGCAGTATAGACACCCTCCTAGTGCAGAACCCCCCAGCATTATAGACCCCCCTCAGTGCAGACACCCCCCTCAGTGCTGGACCCCCCACCAGCAGTACAGACACCCCCCAGTGCAGACACCCCCCTTAGAACAGACACCCCTACCTCAGTGCAGACCACCCAGCAGTACAGACACTCCCTTAATACAGACACCCCTCTTAGTTTAGAACCCCCAGCATTACAGACCCCCCTCAGTGCAGGACACCCCGCTCAATGCAGGGCCCCCCTCAGTACAGACCCCCCCAGCATTACAGACCCCCTCCTCAGTGCAGGACCCCCAGTAGTGCAGGACCCCCCCAGTAGTGCAGACACCCCACTCAGTGCAGGCCCCCCCAGTGCATACACCTCCCCCAGCATTACAGACCCCCAGCATTGCAGACCCCCCCAGTAGTGTGGGACCGCCCAGTGCAGACACCCCCCCCAGCATTGCAGACAACCCCCTCAGTGCAGATTCCTCCTCAGTAGGGCAGACTTCCCCTCAGTGCAGACCCCCCCCCCAGCAGTATAGACGCCCCCCCTTACAAACCTCAGAACAGCGCTGATACAGCAGTGTGTGTCCCTCGAGCACAGGCTCCTCCTCCTCTGTGGATGTAAACAGAGAGGAGGGGAGGCGGTTTCGGTCCACGCTGCTGAGGGACACAGCAGCGCGAGGCACAGCGAGCTGTGCTAGCAGTGCGGCTGCCACTACCCAAGCATGTCACCCCCCTGGTGGCCTCACACCCGCCTAGTAACTCCACTTACCAGGCCCCAACTAGGCTGCGGGCCCCATAGTGCCCGCATGGGTCGCTATAGCGGTAGTTCCACCACTGCTTGTGTATAAGGAAAAGACCACCCCTGGACAATACCCTTTGCAACATGACCCCTCGAGGACTTGGTCATGAGCAAACAATAACATTCCTTTGGTATAAGCTAAAGCTATGCTTATGACTTTATATGGCCTCCTTTATTAGAGGCTTTATAAGATATTTGTGGGGTCAACCTTAATAAGGATTATGAACTATTTCCCTATCAATCACCCAGAGTGAAAGAAAATGCCAAAATGTGGGGTTCTCACTTCTCACCAGAACATGAATAGGGGGGAAATCTTCCAATGGGGATTCTCGTTCTGGTGACAACCAGGGATTCCCTTACTATGGAGGGACTTCCCCTCACTTCCTGTTTTGGCTATGGGGCAGAAAGTAAAGGGAAATCCCCCCAATGAGACACAGACCGCAAAATAAAAACTGACAGAGGTTATAATTAGGGATGCACCGATACAATTTTTTTGGTGCCAGAAGGAAGTTCACCTCTTCCCCCTCTCTCCCTGCATTCTTCTGGGACCTCTGACGTGGACCCGGCCATTCACAATGCACAGCTCGGCTCACACATGCACAGTCGCGCCTGGCTTTAAACAAAAAAAAAAAAACAGCAGAAAAATATTAATCAAATGGGGAAGAAGGAGTTAATAAAGCTGATTAGAGTAAATTAAGGGTTAAATAGAGGAACAATTTAATACATTTTTTATTTTTTTACTTGGCAAGTTGCTGTAAACCGACTTCATCTACAGACAGAAGTTCGTCCCTTTGATCTGTAGCTGTATAAAGAAAAATAAACAATGTTTCTTTTTATCTTAGTGTTTCAGCAGTTGAACAATGTGGTTGATAAACATTGTCAGGCTGCTGTTTTGTTTTTTTTGTTTTTTAAAGCTCCAACCGGGACTTCATTTACATTTAAGCTGTCAACAGGGGAACTCCACTGACAGCTGCAGTGGCGTCGCTAGGGGGTGGCTCCTGGGATTATAGCCCTGAGTCTCTTTAGGGGTCCCCAACCACTGGGCCGCAGCCTCTCTGCATCCGGTCCGCGAGTTCGGCGGGCCACATGACAGAGCCGGAGAGCAGAATGGGAGAGCAGCATGACAAAGCCAGTGGAGAGCCGAAGAGCCAGCTGTGGCTGGCAGCACGGGAGACCTGGAGAGCGGGGGAAAATGGTGATTCCGGGGCAGGCAGTGAGAGATAAGGTCATCTTTCTGCTCTCTCATCTGCCCGCCCTGCATCACCACTGTTTTGCCCTCACTGTGCAGCTGCGGGCAGAGAGATTACATCATCTCTCACTGCCTGCCATCTCTCTGGGGACCTTGATGTAAGGGGGAGGGGAAACCTGCATCCAATTCACATATATGTGAACCTGGCATCATTGGGGAGATTCCCCTTCACTCTCTGTCTCATAGCCAACACAAGAAGTGAGATGACATCCCTCCATAGTAAGGGAATCCCTGGTTGTCATCAGAACTGGTGTGCCCATTGGAAGATTTCCACTCTATTCCTGCTCTGGGGACAACTCAAAATGTTGCAATTTTTCACTCTCTGTGATAATGGTAAACAGGGCAGAGGGTGAATCTCCCTATCAAGGGCACAGACATCAATAATAGCCTGACATTGCCATCATCTTCTTATTTGGCACCGGGCTCTCGTACCTGAATATGGAAGATACAACATACTGCCAAAAGTATTGGGACGTCTGCCTTTACACACACAAGAACTTTAATGGCATCCCAGTCATAGTCCGTAGGGTTCAATATTGAGTTAGTCCACCCATTACAGCTATAACAGCTTCAACTCTTCTGGGAAGGCCGTCCACAAGGTTTAGGAGTGTGTCTATGGGAATGTTTGACCATTCTTCCAGAAGCGCATTTGTGAGGTCAGACACTGAAGTTGATGAGAAGGCGTGGCTCGCGGTCTCCACTCTAATTCATCCCAAAGATGTTCTATCGGGTTAAGGTCAGAACTCTGTGCCAGTCAAGTTCCTCCACCCCAAACTTGCTCATCCATGTCTTTATGGACCTTGCTTTGTGCACTGATGCACAGTCATGTTGGAACAGGAAGGGGCCATCCCCAAACTGTTCCCACAAAGTTGGGAGCAGGAAATTGTCTAAAATGTCTTCGACGCCTAGTTCACGGAAACCAAGGGACCAACCCGTACCCCTGAAAAACAACTCCACATCATAATCCCCCCTCCACCAAATAAGTTGGACCATTGCACAAACCAAGCTCCATAAAGATATGAATGAGTGAGTTTGGAGTGGAGGAACTTGACTGGCCTTGTTCTCTTGTCTTGTTCTCAACCTGATAGAACACTTTTGGTATGAATTAGAGTGGAGACTGCAAGCCAGGCATCCTCATCCAACATCAGTGCCTGACCTCACAAATGCGCTTCTGGAAGAATGGTCAAATAGACATACTCCTTAACCTTGTAGACAGCCTTCCCAGAAGAGTTGAAGAGAGCTCTCTGCTCTGCCCCCCGCACTCACTGAAGCGCTGGGCTGTATAGGGGCGGCCGGCTCAACCTTTCAGCGGCTCGCTGAGAGGCTGAGCTGGGTGTCAGTCCAGTGATCTAGAAGATCCCAACTCTGTGGTCCTAATGACACGGTGCCTGGACCGACTCTGAACGTCAGCAGAGAGCGGATTTCAGCCTGCTGTCTGCTGAAAACAGGTCACAGGAGTGCAGAATGAATTGTACTCCTTTAACCCACAGGAGAAGTACAGCCAAATGAGCTTTGGCTGTACTTCTCCTTTAACCAGCGTATTTTATTACAAAAAATAGAAAATTATAAAGACACAAAACCTGGGTTAAAAACTATACCATTACCGTATTTGCCGGCGTATAAGACGACTGGGCGTATAAGACAACCCCCTATTTTTCAAGTGAAAACATAGGTTTTGGGCAATACTCGTGGTATAAGACTACCCCCCTTCTGAGGCAACACCATTTTTAAAAAACATTAGAACGATTAAAAAATACAAAGCAAGAATGCCAACTACTCATCCGCCTTGCTGTGTTATGTCATAAAGTAAATCAAACAATAATAGCACAAACAGAGATCTATTGAATGCCACAACACTGGAAAGTAGAATTTTTCACTAACCAAACCTATACCACTTTTGGGTTATATTCTATGGGAATTGTCTACCAAAATGCATTTAATAACCCCCTGTCATATGTCCCAGATTTACCTGTCCCTCTTGGGTGCCTGGGACCTCAAAGACAAACAGCAGGATGTATAGTAGTAGGAGATCAGTGAATGGATTTACCCAGGGAAGTATGGTGAGCGGTGTATTATTTTAATGAATACAACTCCTGCTTGGATTGGCAGAGGCTGTAGCATCGTCAGCCCTTGTCTCTCTCTCTTAATAGAATACATCGCTCGCTGGGATTGGCTCAACGGCGTATACTGTTTGTAGCTGCAGACATTTGGGGGCTGACATCCATCGGGCAGCATTGTATACCTGTATACCCGGCGTATAAGACGACCCCCGAGTTTTGGGCATTTTTTTTAAGTGTGAAAGGTAGTCTTATATGCCAGCAAATACAGTACCTATTAAAACCCACAGAACATAAATTCTCTTCAAAAAAGATACAGATACATCCTAAAGCATAAATCAAAATATCAGAAAACTCATACCAAACATATTCTCCATGTTCAGAGTAATTAAAGTGATAGTAAGGAAAGGCTTATTGTTTTTAAAAAAAAAAACATGTTATACTTACCTGCTCTGTGTAATTGTTTTTCACAGAGTAGCCCCGAGCCTCCTCTTCTTGGGTCCCCCGGTGCTCTCTCCTGCCGAGGACCCCCAGAGCAAGCAGCTTGCTGTAGGGGCACCCAAGCAGGCACGCTCTGAAGCTGCTGCTCTGCGTGTCCATACACACACACACACACACACATACACACACACACACACACACAACCATGGCTCAGGCCCTTTCTCTCATCATTGGCTCACTGGCTGTGATTGACAGCAGTGGGGGCCATTGGATTCAACCAATGAAGCGTGAGAGAAATTGTGCGGTCGTGCGACGTTGAATCCAAACACAATTGATGCCCTTTTTTTCCCACAAATAGAGCTTTCTTTTGGTGGTATTTGATCACCTCTGCGGTTTTTATGTTTTGCGCTATAAACAAAAAAATTTTTTTTTACTTTGCTATAAAAAATATCCCCCAAAAATATATTAAAAAACTATTTTTTTCCTCAGTTTTTTTTTCCTCGGGCCAATATGTATTCTGCTACATATTTTTGGTAAAAAAAAAAAAAAATCACAATAAGCGCATATTGATTGGTTTGCACAAAATTTAAAGCATCTACAAAATAGGGGATAGATTTATATCATTTTTATTATTCTTTTTCTTACTAGTAATGACGGCCATCTGCGAGTTTTATCATGACTGCAACATTATGGCGGGCACGTCGGACAATTTTGACACATCTTTGCGACCATTGGCATTAATGATTAATGATTAAAAATGCATTGATTACTGTAAAAAATTCACTGGCAGTGAAGGGGTTAACCACTAGGGGGCAATTAAGGGGTTAAGTGTGTTCTAGTTTGTGTTCTAACTGAAGGGGGATGGGGACTGTGCAGGGAAGATAACAGAGCAATGTTCATACTCTGTATTAACAGACGATCTGTCACTTCTCCCCTCACAGAAACGGAAACTGTGTGTTTACACACACAGTTCTGGGTTCTCATGTTTCAGCGGCGATCGCAGGAGCCCAGCGGTGATTGAGACCTCTGGGCACTCGCATCGGCTCAGGGATGCGCGCCCCCTAGTGGCCACAGGGCGAAGCAAAGTTATATAAGTTTGTTTCGCCCAGCCGTACAACTGTGGCGGCTGGTCTGCATGTGGTTAATCAAACAAGCTATACAATCCAATCTTTTAAAAAAATCTGAAGTTTCCTTTTTAATTAAAGATTTTTATCATACACCCTACCTTTACCATATCCCTAAAGTTCATAAAAGTCTCACCAATCCCCCGGGAAGGCCCTTTATAGCTGCTATGGACAGTATAACCTCAGGTCTATCAAAATATATAGATTATTATCTTCAGCCATTGGCCCAGGGTTTGCAATCTTACATTAGAGATGGTACTCATTTGCTTGAACAACTCAAACCCTATTCTTGGAACAATGACTCTAGATGTAAGTTCATTATATACATCAATCCCACATACATTTGGACTAGCAGTTTTAGATCATTTTCTGAGTTTTGTCTTATGCACAATTATTTTGTTTTTGAGGAACAATACTATGTGCAAGTCCAGGGCACCACCATGGGAGCCAACTTTGCTCCCTCATATGCCAATCTGTCAATGGGCCTATGGGAGCACAAGTACATATTGCATAATAACCCCTATTTCAAACATCTTATTTATTACGGTAGATATATAGATGATATAGTTATTATCTGGAATGGATCTACCAAAGATATTCAGGATTTTGTTAACTACTGTAACAATAATCCACATGGCTTGCGTTTCACCCATGTTTCAGATGCGGATAGTTTGGCTTTTCTTGATTTAGAATTGTATCATGTTGAGGATGTAATCCATGCCAGGAATTATTCCAAACCAAAAGCTGGCATTACACTATACTATACTATACTACACTATAAGAGCTGCCATAATCATAAGTGGGAAAATAATATCCCCATAGGACAATTTTGCCGACTGAGTAATTGTACTAACATCACAGACTTTACAGAACAAAGCAATCATTCATTCAAGACGACCAAAACACATTATGTACAAGACACACTATTCCAGAGAGATAAAAGGAGTTTTTGACCAATGAAGCATAGGTCCAGATTTCTCTGGGATGGAAAATCTATTTATGTATAGAAAAAGAAAAAACTGCGCTATGGTAAGAAGAATAGTATACTAATTGTTCACAATAGAACTTTATTCATCTGCAGCTTGACTGTATTACATAACTACAGAAAAAAACCACATGAAACATTATTTTATGCTGCGCTAAACCATAAAACCCACATGAAATTCTATAAGGTAAGAAACCATTAAGCATAACTTCAATAATAATGTGCAAATACCGAATGGACCTATTCCACCCCAAATCATAAAAAAATAGGGTTATAGGATAAATAATAACAGTGATCAACAATAAACAATATAGTGAACACCCAATGTGTTAGAATTATATAAACGTGTAAATTTCAACAGAGTCCTTGTAAAGTAAAATTATAGATAAATGAAGAATCATCAAATCTTCTACTGTGTAGCAAGTGCTTGATCCACCACCATATAGCCAAAATCACTTCTTACCAGAACTTCATGACCCCCCACTACAGAGGGTCACAAACAACAATAGATTATCTCCCACTTCAGAAGGGCCTCAGCTGTTCTCCTCCCTCCATCGATATCATGACCAGGTTGTCAAACAAGTATCCTTAATTATCTCCCATATGTTAGGACATATATGCCAGTTCCATGAAAAAGAGATGAAGCTCCAATAGTGTAAAAAACCTTTTAATATAGATCAAATATAAAAACAAAATTGCACTTACAAAGCACAAAGGAAAGATCAGCCTTAAGTCCGCTTCGCCGGCCGGACGCATGCGGACAAACTCGTCCTTCCTGGATACAAATCCTTTGCAAGGGGTGACGTCAGCGTATCGCTCATCCCTACGCGTTTCGTAAAAAATGATGTCATCCAGGGGCACGTGGATGATGTAATTTTTTACGAAACGAGTAGGGATGAGCGATGTGCTGACTTCACCCCTTGCAAAGGATTTGTGATTTTGGCTATATGGTGGTGGATCAAGCACTTGCTACACAGTAGAAGATTTGATGATTCTTCATTTATCTATAATTTTACTTTACAAAGACTCTGTTGAAATTTACACATTTATCTAATTGTAACACATTGGGTGTTCACTATATTGTTTATTGTTGATCACTGTTATTATTTATCCTATAACCCTAATTTTTTATGATTTGGGGTGGAATAGGTCCATTCGGTATTTGCACATTATTATTGAAGTTATGCTTAATGGTTTCTTACCTTATAGAATTTCATGTGGGTTTTATGGTTTAGCGCAGCTTATATCATTTTTCAAATCTATTTATGTGGCTGTACAATAGTGAAATGATATCTCTAGCACGTGGGGTGTTAATACAAATTTACTCAAAAGTTGTGTACGGGTGTTTTAATGAGAGGGAGTAGTGATCTTCAAAGAATTTTTTAATATGATTGTATCTAGGGAGTTCTGAAGTTGGGAATCCATATTGGTTTTAAAAGTGTTCGAACGTGGGGAACTTTAGGTCTTTGACGAGGGATCTAAAAGAGGTTATCTTATTATTGATCCACATTATATAGGAGTTGAAGTCATTGTAAGCCTGTGAGAGTCTGGGGTCGCCTAGAAATTAGGCTAAAGGAGAGACTTCTGAGGATAGTTTAAATGTGTCTTTGTGTTTAAGCCATAGTTGGAGAGAATGTGCAACTATAACATTGTGCTTAAGTATTTTACAGCGAGAGTTTATGTCTGACCAAAAGAGACCAGGGAGAAAAAAATGGAAAGATCGAGATATATTCAAAAGATAACCATGGTATAGCATCTATCTGTGCAGACCAATGTGCTAGTTGTGAGAATCTGGCAGCTAAAAAGTAATGCCAGATGTTTGGTAACCCCAAACCGCCTTTATATTGTGGTCTATGCATCAGAGCGTAACTGAATCCGGGTTTTGTGTCTGACTAAATAGATGTATTTATTTCTCATTGAAGGGAGTCTAATCTTGATTTAGAGATGTTGACCGGGAGTGCTCTGAAGAGGAAAATAAGTTTTGGGAGTATTGCCATTTTAAAAGCGCATATTCTGCCTAGAAATGAGATGTGAAAGGAAGACCATAACTTCAGTAGTGAACTGATTTGTGAGAAAAGAGGAGGGTAGTTGTGTTTGTAAAACGTGTTATATAAAGTGGTAGTATGGACCCCAAGATACCTAAAAGAAAGGGGGCACCATACAAAGGGGAATTTCTCTTGTAAGATAGAATTTATGCGGGGGGGGGGGATATGTTGATAGGGTGTCACGATCAGGGGTCAGGCTCGAAGACCAATTGCTATAGCAGTTGCAGGATTACCACTAACCAGCAGGATAGGAACACAGGCCGTCACCCTGGCAGATGACACAGGCTCACCTGAGGTGCGGAGTCTAAGTACTAACCGGTCTTCACCAGAGCTCCAGATGGTAGAGATGGATTTAGCTGCGTGTTAGTACCAGGTCGCAGTCCTCAGGATCGCCCCACCAGGAGGTGAGCAAGCCGGGGTTCAGTAGTGGATGAGCAGGTAAGGATTAAACAGAAGCGTGGTCAGTAAGCAAGCCAAAAGGTCGGTAACGAGTTGTTGCAGATTGGGGTAAGGCAGAAACGTAGTCGTGGAACAGGCCAAGGGTCGATAAGGAGCAGTAGTAAATATAAGCGGCAGCAGAGAAGACGGGAGCTAGATACAGGCTGGAGATGGCACAATATTCTGGCAAGGAGGAAGTGCAGAGACATGGCTTATATCAGGAAGTTCATGGGAGGAGCAAAGAGTTCAAGGTTCAGCTGAAATCAAGGTACAAGGCAGGGTTGTCAAAAGGATCTGACAAGGAACTGTCCAGCATCTCAGATAGCTCAGAGAGAAGATTTATGGCCAGACACAGCTGAGGTCCCAGGTTCAAGTCCAGGTCCTGACATAGGGAGAGCTGAGCATTTGTTTAGGTTAATTCTAAGACCTGAGAGTGTATGAAATGTATGGAGAATTTCCAACAAGTTTGGTATAGATATGAGTGGGTCTGTTATAAATAGAAATGTGTCATCGGCGTATAAACTTAGTTTGAATTCCTTGTGATCTTTAACGTATCCCTTAATGTTGATATTATTTCCTTGAGAGGTTCTATTGCTAATGCAAAGAGTAGTGGGGATAGCGGGCAGCCCTGCCTGGTGCCTCTACTAAGGGGAAAGAAATCTGAATTATTGCCTGGAATTTTTATTCTGGTTTGGGGGGTATGGTATGGTATACATGGCATTGAAGCCATGTATGCATTTTTCTGATATACCAAATTTAGGAAGTAGGTAATTTAGGTATGTCCAATTCACACTATTGAATGCCTTGTGTACTGTATGTCGAGGCTTAATAGGCATACTTGTCGGGAGTGTAAATTGGCATTTTGGACAGTATTTGACACAAGTCTGATATTATTGATAATTTGCCTACCTGGAATAAAGCCCCTTTGGTCAGTATGGATGAAGGGTGATACTACTGTCGCCAACCTGTCTGCTAGGATTTTACCAAATATTTTTAGATCATTATTGAGGACAGAAATAGGGCAGACATTTTGTGGCAGGGTATGATCTTTGTGTGGTTTATGAATAAGAGATAAGTTAGCTAATAACATGTCATCAGGGAAATGATTACCTTGAAGTATATGGTTGAATAGTATTGTTAGTTTGGGGGTTAAAATTGATGCAAATTTCTTATAGTAGGAGGTGGTGAATCCGTCTGGGCCTGGGACAGTGGAAGGTTTTAGAGATTTGATTATTTTATTAATCTCAAGATCTGTAATTGGTTCATTGAAGGTGACAATTTGTTGATTGGATAGCGAAGGGAGTTGTAGGGCATCAAGCTTGTCCAGTGAAGATTTTGTGGGGTGTGTTTGTGGGCCAGAAAGGAGGTTTTTATAGAAGTTTGAAAATATTTCTAGGACCTCTTGTGGGTGGCTAACTAGATTACCTCTGTGATTTCTGAGTTTGTAGACATAGGGTGGATTTCGGCCATAGGGTGGATTTGAGCTACCTCGCAAACATGGTGGTGGTAGAATTACTATATTACTACTTACTACTATTACTATAGAGTATATATTTTGCTTTTGAGAATCTGAGGCATTTTCTATGTCCGATGAAAGGATTGAGATTAATTCTTGGCGTTTGGTTTGAATTAAGTTAGTGAGGTCTTGAGATGGGGTTTGATTTACTTTGTTATAAAGGTAATCTAGGTCCTTAGTAAGGCGTTTAATGTCTGATATTCTGGATTTGTTTTTGTTAGAGGCGATGTTAATTAGCTGACCCCTCATAACTGCTTTATGTGCAGACCATAGTATGGAGGGAGATATTTCTACTGTAGAGTTATGTGTAAAGTATTCTTTTAGTTGAGTGGTGATCTGATGTGTGATACTGGGGTCTGTGAGTAGAGAGTAATTTAAGCGCCTGCTTTAGGGGGTAGCCTTGAGCCTATATGAGATGTAACAAAAGAGGTAATTTGATGGTCTGATCATGGGCATGTGTGGATTGAGGCCTTAGAGGAGTTAGCTAATAATATAGGGGTGCAAAAAATGTAGTCCAGATGTGCATAGCAGTTGTGCGGGAATGAGTAGTGTGTGTATGCTTTAATTCCTACATTATGAGCTCTCCAAGAATCGATTAATTGAAATTTATTAAGAGAGCGGTGGATAGATTTTGTGAAAGTTTTTGAGGAAGGTGCTACTCTACTTCTGTGTAGGGCAGGTTGTGCTGCTAGATTGAAGTCTCCACCTAAGATTGTGTGTGTGGAATTATATCGGTCTAAGATATCAAAATATTTAGAGAAAAATGTGGATTGTGATTCGTTTGATGCATATAATGAGGTGATGGTTAAGCGTTTGTTGTTTATAAGTCCTTTAATAATTATAAAGCCGCTATCAATGTCTTTATATATCTCTTGTATATCAAAAATAATTGAATTGTGTATAAAGATGGCTACACCGCGAGATTTGCTGGAGAATGTGGTATAATAAAATTGGTTAAATGTCTTATCAAAATATTGTGGGTGATTAGAGGTCGAGAAATGGGTTTCTTGTAGTAATAAAATATCAGCTCCCAGTCTTTTATAGTGCCTGAAAGCTTTTTTTTCTTTTACCGTATATATTCGAGTATAAGCCGAGATTTTCAGCCCCTTTTTTTAGGCTGAAAGTGCCCCCCTCGGCTTATACTCGAGTCACGGAGATCAGGTAGGCAGACGGCGACCATTCCACTATTCAAAAGCCGCGCCTCCCTGTCTGTGATAGGCGGAACACTCAATTTCCCAGCAGTCAGTGTTCCGCCTATCACGGACATCCGCTCATTCTCATACTACGGACGAGGATGAGAGGATGTCCGTGATAGGCGGAACACTGACTGCTGGGAAATTGAGTGTTCTGCCTATCACAGACAGAGAGGCGCGGCTTTTGAACAGTGGAATGGCCGCCGTCTGTCAGACGAGGAGGAGAGGCTGCAGATTGGCACAGGTAGGCAGGGATGGACACAGGGATGGACGGGACACAGCGATGGACGGGACACAGCGATGGACGGGACACAGCGATGGACGGGACACAGCGATGGACGGGACACAGCGATGGACGGGACACAGGGATGGACGGGACACAGGGATGGACGGGACACAGGGATGGACGGGACACAGGGATGGACACAGGGATGGACGGGACACAGGGATGGACACAGGGATGGACGGGACACAGGGATGTCTCACCCTCAACTTATACACGAGTCAATAAGTTTTCCCAGTTTTTTTGTGGTAAATTAGGGGCCTCGGCTTATATTCGGATCGACCTATACTCAAGTATATACGGTATTTGGGGAATTGAATCCCTGGACGTTATGAGAAAAAAATTTGAGACCCATCACTCAGCCTGGGTAGGAGTATCAACTAATTCACGAATGGATGTGTTGAAGATAGGTGGGAGTATATGGAGGCTAGACCGCATTATGTGTAGGGTATATTTGAAGGTGTTTATAAGTAAAACAGGGTTACCACTATAAATATATGTATCACAATGTACAATAAAGAAACAGTGTACCACTAACATGGAGGCATTCGAAGAAAAAGTCATCAAGGTAACTTTACCGTTATGTGCCAGTGACTTATATCTTCCATGACAAACTAGTTGAAATTTATGTGCCAAATAGGCCCAAAAATACAGAAGAAGAAAAGAAAAACTTGGGGGTCATGTGACAACATGTGCCATGACCACAAAAGGCAAAAGTGAGGACACATCGGTCCTCAGCCCACCAAATGGGCCTGAGATACCAGCCCTGAGATACTGAGATACAAAGAGCGATATCTGGCTCCAAGGGTGAGTAGGCTCCAAGCTGCGGCGGATGAGCCAAGCTATATGTAAAACTGGAAAAAGAGATCTATTAGAGATGAATTATATACATTTTTGAGAGCAGTATAGTAAATCTATATTCACCAAGAACCCAAAGGGGGGGGGGGGGTGAAGATTGGGGAGATAATAAAAAAAAAGGGGGGTGGATCAAAAAAGAGATCCCTTTATCAGATTGGGGGTTTCGCCAGCAAAGGGGCAGAGTAATGTTAAAAAAAAAACGGAAAAACAAAACAAAAACAAAACAGTCAGCCTGGAGGCAATCTAAATAGAACAAATTAAGAGTCTGGTGTTATTTGAGACCATTATTATGCTGGCAAAAAAAATAAAAAAATTCAAATTTTTTCCCCATTGTAGTTATATCGTTTTTCTTTCCACTCAGCAGATTTTATGTATCATCTGGACTTTTTCTCAGAGGTAGTGCTGGTGTGGACGGGGATGTTATGTTGCATGATCTTGGAAGGATTGGCGCCATCTTCTCTGGTCCCGTTGGTTGCGTCTGGAGGCTGGTGTGGTCCAGATTGGAGATGTTCTAGGGGTGGAGGGAGGTCTGGAAGGTGGCTCAGGGTTTAGCAGGCCCAATTTGACCAGCAGGTCTTTTCCTTCAATAATGTTGAATACTGTGTAAGTAGAGCCATTATGCATCACGGAGAGTTTAAACGGGAAGCCCCAGTTGTATTTTATTCTTGTTGTCTGTAAAGTGGAGGTCACTTCTTTCATTCTGCGTCTCCTTTCCAATGTGGCTGGGGAGATATCGGGGTATATATGGATTCTGTGACCTTCAAAATCAATGTTAGATGTGTTTCTTGAAGCCCACATGATATCCTCCTTAGTAAGGAAATCCTTCATACACAGGATCACATCACGGGGGAGTTTATCTGGAGTAGGTTTAGGGCGCAGAGCTCTGTGTATTCTATCACAGGTAAAAGCTGTGGGAGGTTTATCAGGTACAAGCTTGTAGAAGAATTTGGTTACCGCAGGAATGAGATCTGTAATAGATTCAGGGATCTCACGCAGTCTGATATTAATTCTGCGATTGCGATTGTCCAGATCTTCAATCTGAGCTTGCATGTATGAGAAATTATTGGCTAGCAGTTCATAGTCTTTTCTTAGGTCATTGTGAGCTAGGGAAAGTTTGTCATGTTTGGTCTCAAGTATATCTGTTCTGCCTCCTATAGCGGCGATCTCCTGGGACAGTAAGTTAGTAGATTTGCTCATTTCTAGCTGAATCTTATCTGCTAGTTTGTCATATATAGAGGAGAGGCTAGCATCAAGGTCTGCTTTAGATAGTGGTGTGCTGTACTCACAGTCTCTGTGTGTGTTGGATTGTTCCAAGCGTGGTGCTGCATGAGGCGTCCGGAGGGCCGGCGCCATTTTGGGACATTCTAGCAGTGTCTTTGATGAGGAGAAAGTTAGTGAGAGAGTGCTCGGAGCGGCATCCTCGCCCCTTTTTGCCCGATGGCATGCACTGCTCTTTCCCACAGGGGTGCTTAGCGTTGTTGGGTCTTTGGCAGCTCGTTTGGCCCTGGGAATGGAGCTTGGTTGTCCGAGGCCGAAGGAGCTCTGTTTAAGCACGTCCACTCCGCATCGTGCCGCGCATGCGCCCCCTTGTTATTTTTCTTTTATCCTAGGCCTTACCCCTATCCTGATGGTTATCATGATAATAAATTCCTTGGGGTGGTGGGCGTACATAGCTTTTAGTAAGTAAACTTACACACTGTGTACTGCAATTAGGCTTCAATTTTCTGCTTTTTAAGTTATTTTTTTCTTTTAATTTAGTCCCCATACTACTTGAGCTATATGTCTATCCTCTGGATACATGTGATATAGTTAATCTTTCACCTCTCCCCTCCCTTACCCCCCTCCTCCCTTCCCTCCCTCTTTGTTTGCCTTTATATTAGGGTGTTAAACACCTAAGCAGGGCTTCATTCTATAGATTTTCCTTCCCAAACTGTTCATCCTTTCACATATCAAGCCAGACACAATATACTGTATTCCAGTGAGTGATGCATAACAATTAATTTTATTAATTTATTAATTTTAAAAGTTATAAGCATATTTTCTGATTGACATTATTAATTCACATATATATATATATATATATATATATATATATATATATATATATATATATATATATATATATATATATATATATATATATATATATATATATATATTAAAGTAGTATCACCAGAGCTAAAGTCCTCCTTGCTCCTTTTAAATACTAAAACGGCGCTAAAAATAAAATAAAAATAGAAATAAAAAATTGATGGTAATGAAACCATAGGGCAATGGCAAACACCACGGCCAACAGTCTTTATGTAGCAGATGGATATGTGGACATGTGGACAGTTCAGATAATTCAGTCACTTTTCTCTTAGCATGCACCTTCCACCAGAGTAAGAATGCAATTATCCACCTCGTGAAGCACACACCCCTCTGGGGTACAAACTCACCAGACACCGCTAGAAAGAGAGCCTTGTATCGGTGTCCAAACACCGCTCTGTGCTGACACCCCACTTATCCAGAATGTCCACTGGTATAGGTACACCGATTTTATCATAAAACACAAGGATAGCGTAATCCTGTTTATTATAATGCAACATACCCATACAGCAGGGCCTGACCAGCACGGGAACCGGAAGTGACGTTGTGCGCTCCACCGCGCTCTGCCTTCTACCTGGAAGTGTAATACAGTGTCTGCAAGGAACGGCACACTTCCAGCAGACGGCTGGAGATGGTGATAGTGCCCTCTATTGTATTTCTTTATGCTTGTTGATTGCATTTTAAATGTAAGCAGCTAGGATTAAGGGGGGTTTCTGCTGTATGGGTATGTTGCATTATAATAAACAGGATTACGCTATGCTAATAAATCCGATCGTTCAGAACGAAGTGACGTACAACACGTACGACGGGACTATAAAGAGGCCAGTAACCAATAGCTTTCATCTCGTAATTTATTCTGAGCATGCATGGCACTTTGTGCGTCGGAATTGTCTACACACGATCGGAATTTAAACGATCGGATTTTGTTGTTGGAAAATTTTTGATCTAGATCTCAAACTTTGTGTGTCAGAAATTCCGAAGCAAAAAGTCAGATGTCGTAATTTCCGATAACACAATCTGATCGCACATTTTCCATCAGAAAGTCCGACCATGTGTACAGGGCATAAGACTTTCACAGGGTGTCCAAAGATGCCATTGCATAGAGACCCAAACCTGGAAATGCTACAGTTCCAGTTCCAAATAAAAGTGTAAAAAAAACATATATAAAATAAAAAAGCCGGGGCGTGGCTTGCCTTGAGAGGAGATGGCCGCTTAAATCTTTTACTCCGTCAGACTGTCGCCTCATTATACCTTATAGGGGGTTTTAAACGACCGAAAAGTATCTTCGATTATGGGGACTGCCTCCCGGAATACTTCGGCATCTCGTTCCAGATCACCAAGAGGAAGCAGAGGTCAAAATATTTGACAATTACCGGAATTATCGAGGTCTCTCAGACCTAATACGGCCTCCTCCGCAGCGGCCTCCTCACAATCTCCTCACGACATCGTTCTCGCGCCCACTGAAGTCAGTATGGCGACTGGTCAGTCAGCTACACAACAACCAACTATACAGGATCTCCGAGCGATAGTAACGGACATTAAGGATACACTTACCGCTGCCATAACGGATCTCAGACAAGAATTACAGGCAATTACGAACAGAGTGCTGAAGATAGAACAGCAATCCCACACAATTCGATCGTTCAGATATACCGCACGGTAGATACTCATACTGCTCAGCTGAGGGAGGCTCAAAGACACGTTGAAGATTTAGATAACCGTGGCAGAAGGCATAATCTTAGGGTGAGAGGAATTCCAGAGAGTGTAGAAAATGCACAGCTTTCTGTCACGGTGTCCTCTTTATTCAATAAATTACTAGACAGGCCTGAAACTGAACTTATAACAATGGACAGAATCCATAGGGCACTTAAACCTAGAGGAAGGGACTCTGAACTACCCAGAGATATCATTTGCTATGTCAATGATTACCAAATAAAGGAGTCCATTCTTAAACAAGCCAGACTTAAAGGTAAAGTAGAATTTGAAGGCAAGCCAATTTCAATATATCAAGATCTATCTGCAATTACACTTAAGAACAAAAGAGACCTGCGCCCTTTATTGGGGATATTACAAGCCAGAAATATACCTTATCGCTGGAAGTTTCCATTTGCACTTTCAGCAACTAACCAAGGGCACACTGCGTTGCTACGGGTACCAGAAGATTTAGACTCATTTTGTAGAATCCTTGACATCCCATATACTGAAGTTCCTAACTGGTATGCTGAATTTAATAGACAATACATACAGGAACAGCCATATATGGAAGATCACATGGAGACCCAACCTATGCAGTTTAGACGCCAGAGATCACCCTCCATAGTTAGAATGGGACCAAATCCGACTCAACAACACAATTCATATAGCCCAACATCTGCCCCTCTACCACGGAGAGCACGCAGAGATCGTCAGTGAAAATTATAATGGATAAATACTATAAATCATCAGATTTCGTTGTTACACCATTACCTAAACTTCCGAAATGATAAATACAGATTTACTCGGAATTCAGTTGATATATTTAAATACCCGTAGTATTGTTTGATTTAAAGGAAAAACCATAAAAGTTATCTTCTCTTGTATCTAACTATTCCAGTATATATATATATATATATATATATATATATATATATATACGAGCAATATTTCACAAACCTCAACTGCTCCTCATATACCTCAGGTACTTATTGCTTTTACATCCTTCTCAAAAAGACTAAGCTATCTGAATTGCCATTAGAAAGATCAGCTATAAGTATCTGCCAGAACAGACAATTCACTGTAATGAGCAAATACAGGATTTTGCGGATGAAAAAATCCTATGGATCACAAGTCTTCAACAGAATATGGGAACTTATTATTGAAGATTTTCGACTTTCACAATATAAATTACATAAAATTGTATTAAGCACGACCCTTTGGTGACAAGATACTTCACCAAACTGTAGAAGGTTTCTAGCAACCAAGACCCCCATAGGATACTGTTGACCTCAAGATCTTACCCCCACTGCTATACCACACATCTGAGTAGTTGAGAATATATTACCTTACTTGTTTTTGATGCCCTGATAATTCTTTTTTCAGGTGTACTGTTAGGCATGTTGCCTTTCACTGATTATCTTTTAATGATATATAGCATATATAGTTGTATTAACCATTGTATAACTAATTAACTCTTTATTAGTTATTGAACAGGTTTTCTTTGAACATACTCCGATGATTACAATCGGAAGTGAATACCGTAGATATTATTTTTGGGTATTTTTGCTCTCTTATATACAGGTAAACTCTATACCTATGGAGTCTCCTAATTAATTTATATGATTTATATATTTTTATTTTAGCTGATAGTATTTTTTCATGCTGAAACGATTCTGCATGTTTACTCCTTATCTTACAGGAAAGGATTGATTTCGTACACTATTGTATATTTTACTAAGAAGGTTGAAAATTGAAGATATATTTATTTACTTATTTATGTAGTTATTTATTTATTTATTTATTTTCTCTTCTCAGGTCTTCATTTACTGACAATTTATTTAGATATTCACTTTTATCTAGTGTCATAGACAATTATATTTTCATAGCTGACCACTATGCTTTTTTATCATATATTGGTAGACAGGTATATAATGGCCATGGTCTTACACTTCTCTTTTATCATTATTAATTTAGATATGTACCCCTCACTACTGATTATATACCCCCAATACACAATATAATTTGCCATTCTGAGGCTCATGGTTTGATGGTTCCCCCTGATTCATCAATCTCGAAAGGTAACCACGTACCCCACAAAGTGGATTATTTTTACATACTTTATTATTTAAATTCCAATTGTGAATATCCACTGCCTTTCCCCGGCAAATATCTATCCCTCTTGTAAATAGGTGAGCGGGATCTCACCTATTGCCGGATTTCCATACAATCCCCTATACTCTAATTTATTCACACTATAACATCTACAAATAGTTGTACAATAACAGATTTCTGTCACTCAAGCTCAATATCGACTCAGGACAATATACCCATTCATTGTCATAATCAACATATCACTTACAGTAGAATTTTTCTCATTTAGTTTTGCAATTCGCTAAATTCTGTCTGCTTTTTATCTGCAACAATCTATTACAAACGAAACAATAATGATACCTACCTACTCTTCGTCTACACCCACATGCCTTAAATTAATTTCTTTGAATGCAAAAGGTTTAAATTTACCGGAAAAAAGGAGCCAATTGCTCTTCACTATGAAACGTGACAGAGCGGATATCATCCTAGTACAAGAAACTCACTTTCGTACAGGGTCTGTACCTAAACTTGAAAACCTATATTATCCCGAGGTTTATCATTCCACGACACCTGAATCGAAAACCAAAGGTGTATCGATCTTAATGGCCAAAAATTGTCCTCTACAATTAATTAATAGATAAACTGATTGATGAAAATGGCAGATTTCTTTTTCTGAAAGGAACATGCAATGGTCGAAAAATAAAGTTAGCAAATATTTATGCGCCAAATAATAAACAAGTACCCTTCTTTAAGAATCTCATTCAAGATCTCACTTCCTTCCAAGAGGGAACCCTTATTCTGGGTGGTGATTTTAATGTTTCTCTACACCCCCTTTTGGATACCTCAAATGGGACTTCGTCCCTCCCATATTCTGCTCTAAAAAGTATTAAAAATGAAATTCAATCCCTATTGTTACATGATACCTGGAGATCCTTATACCCTGATTGTAAAGATTATACGTTTTATTCTAAGCCACATGATAAATATTCCAGGATAGATTACTTTTTCTTAACTCAGAATGATTTACCTTTCCTCCAAAAAGCATCTATTGGCCCCATGTATCTTTCAGATCACCATCCAATAACTGTTGAATTATCCTTCCCAGAAATCCATCCGCGCTCTCCCATTTGGAGACTTGATCAATCGCTATTGACTGATTCCGATATTATCAAACATGTAGAACTTAGATTGCAACAATACTTCAAGGAAAATGAGGTAGAAGATACCTCACCCCCCATAATATGGGAGCCACATAAATGTGTCATAAGGGGAATATTCATTGCAGCAGCGGCTAAACGAAAAAAATAAAAATTAAAGCGTTTCCAAGAGTTAACTAACCGGATTCTTCAATTAGAAAAAGTCCATAAACATTCGCAAGCTTTAACAGTAATGAATTCATTAATTGAGACTAGAAAGCAACTTCTTACCTTATTAGATAAGCAAACTAAACGAAAATTTATATTGACACAAAAAACATACTACGAATTTGGTAATAAAGCTAGCAAAACTCTGGCAAGGGCTTTACAATCAAAAAAAGCTAACACGACAGTCCATGCCCTTTCAGACACACAAGGTCGTAAACTACTTAATACTAATGATATAGCTGATCAGTTCAAAAATTACTATTCTCAACTGTACAATCTTTCTACCCCGAATTCGCCCTCGAAAGCTTTGCCGAGATCACAAATGATTGCGGATTTTCTTTCAAAATTCGGACCCACTCCCATCACAGCTGCCCAAAATCTAGAATTGGATAGACCAATAGATATGGAAGAAGCAAAATATGCACTATCCATGATGAAACCTGGAAAAAGCCCAGGTCCAGATGGATTGAATGTTGGTTATTATAGAGCCTTTAGTGACCTCCGCACACCTATCTTTCTCAAAACTTTTAATACTTATGACACACCCATCACTCCTCCCAGAGACTTAACATCTGCCCACATAATGGTTATCCCGAAACCTGGGAAAGATAC
The DNA here is from genome assembly GCF_037356315.1 of Lithobates pipiens. Taxonomy (NCBI): domain Eukaryota; kingdom Metazoa; phylum Chordata; class Amphibia; order Anura; family Ranidae; genus Lithobates; species Lithobates pipiens. The sequence continues at coordinate 39,288,999 of NW_027507748.1, read as the reverse complement.
TCTGCTTACTTCTAGCTACAGACCTATATCTCTATATCTCTATTGAATGTAGATCTCAAATGGTATGCAAAAATTCTAGCTAATAGGCTTCTCCCATTAATTCCCCAACTAGTACACTTAGATCAGGTGGGTTTTGTACCTGGTAGGGAGGCCAGGGATAATACCCTTAAGGCTCTTAACATTCAACAATATTTATCCACTTCTAAGGAGAGGGGATTCCTCTTATCATTGGATGCGGAGAAGGCGTTCGATAGAGTGGCCTGGGATTACATGACGCAAGCTTTACAAGCAATTGATCTCCCGCAGCGAATGCTTAACTTTATACACATGCTCTATTCTAATCCCACTGCATCGGTGAGGATAAATGGCCACATATCGAACGCCTTCTCTATTTCAAACGGAACGAGGCAAGGTTGCCCTCTATCCCCCTTGATCTATATTCTTACATTAGAACCTATGTTGAGATGTATTAGGGAAAACCCTGACATTAAAGGGATAAATATAAAAGGTTGTTCCTACAAATTAGCGGCTTTTGCCGATGACATCCTTTTATTCCTTTCTGCACCTCGTATAACACTACCAAATCTCCTTAAATCTCTTACATATTTCCAACAATTATCCAACCTCCAAACCAACTTTGCGAAGTCTACGGCTCTAAATATATCCCTTACATCAACACAATGCACACATTGCCGAAATTTTTTTCCGTTTAAATGGAATACACACTCTATTTCATATCTGGGTATCAACTTAACCTCCAAAATCACAGATTTATATACGGCAAATTATATACCCATACTTCACTCCATAATTTCTGACTTCAAAAAATGGTCAAATAATTTATTTTCCTGGTTTGGTAGAGCGGCCATAGTCAAAATGCATATTTTACCTAGATTGCTATATCTCTTTCAAACGGTTCCGATTCAAATTCCCAACACATTTTTCACATCATTTCGCACAGCTTGTACAAAATTTATTTGGGGGTCTATACGCCCACGCATAAACTTTATGAAAATCACTTGTCCGAAATTAAAAGGAGGTATAGGTTTACCTGATATTAAAAAATATCAACAAGCATGTCAGTTGACGAGAATCATTGACTGGAATATACACTCTCCCAACAAAGATTGGGTCCAGTTGGAAAATTCTTTGGACTCCATTCCAATTGCCCAGACTCCATGGTTACCAGTTAAGCATATTCCTAAAGTATATAAACTCCATCCTTTAATTGGTCCGACACTTACCGCTTTCAAACAAGCATGTTCCAAATACCTTCTCTCATCAAATACGGGGCTTATGACACCACTAAAAATGAATCCAACATTTTTACCTGGAATGTGTTCTACATTTTTAAACGATATCTGGCCACAGTCAACGGTTAGATCCATGCTTTTCTTTGAAGGAGATAAAATCATCACCTATTCCAAATTACAAGCTTCTATACATCCTCAGTCTTTTCCTCAGGAGACATATTTACAAATTAAACAATTCCTTGATATAGCATCTAAACGTCCCGATTGGGCCCGAGTTCTTACCCCTTTCGAAAAGATGTGCCTTAAAAAAGAACCACAAAGACATCTGATTTATTTTTCATATACTTTACTTTTCTCCGACTTGGAGTCCACGATTGATGGTAGAGCTGCCCAATGGGGTAGGGATTTATCCCAAAACATCACAAGCAAAGATTGGGAAACGATTCATAAAATTGCACACAAAGGCTCTCTGAACATATCTGCACAGGAAAATGCTTATAAAATTATATCGAGATGGTATAATACACCAGTAAAATTAAATCGTATATTTCCAACAGTTTCCCCATTATGCTGGAGATGTGGTACAGAACCTGGTTCTCTCTTTCATATTTGGTGGTCTTGTCATAAAATACAACCATTCTGGAATAATGTACATAAATTTATCTACCGTATCACTACATTCAAACTTGAATACACACCTGCACAATTTATGCTGCATCACTCTACTAGGCATTCCCTGCAAATATTTGGGTTCTTTACCCATGTACTTAATCTCAGCAGCAAACATGTGCATACCATGTAAATGGCGTTCTTCTGACCCACCTACCATAAAAGATTGGTTTCTTCGAACCCAAAGGATCGCAGAAATGGAGGATCTCATTCACCAATCCAGAGATACTCCTTCCAAATACATAAAAACATGGTCAAGCTGGATACGTTTCACGTAAACTGACACTTTTAAAGATCTGATCAAGTAACCATTATATGTACTTCAGATTTACATAAGACCTTACTATTCTGGGATATTCAGGAGGCTTGCTTCCGTTATTACAAATCCGGTATAAGTGTATATTATAAATTCATGATTCACTTCCGAAAACATTTAATATTTACCTAATGAAAGCAAATATATTTTTCTTATGTGCTTCCAATTCTTGCTTGTAATTTAACTCCTGAGTGACAGGCTAGATGATTCTGATAGTAGACTTTCTAGAAACTACATATTATAACTTTCTTCAATAAGAGTTAGGGGATTTCCTTCTTTTTTTTTTCGTTTCTCCCTCTCCCCCTATCCCAATATTTTCCCCCTTTTTTTTTTTTTGTTTTGTTTTTCTGTGTGTATGTATTGTTATTTACAATATATATTGATCCAGAACAATCACTTTATGGATATAGCATACTGCTCTTAGACATTAAATATAATTTGTATATTGTATTTTTTATTTTATCAAGATCATTTTGCAATGTTTATATGATTTTTCTTAATTTTCTGTTTTACGATTGAATGTTTGATTGTATAAACTCAATAAAAAATATTTGAATAAAATAAAAAAGCCAAAAATAGTTGTCGTTTTATTCTTTCTCTATTCGCTCTCTATTGTTCTGCTCTGTTTTACTGTATTTTTTGCAATGTTATAATGTTACTACGTTTTATGCCTTTCATATATGTAATTCTTTTATACTTTACTGTTTACTGTAAACTGTTTTATTGTTAACCATTATTTTATTTTCAGGTTACGCCATTCAGCTGCAGCACTGATTTATTTATCTTGACAGGTACAGTGTTGCTCTCACGATGCGTAAATCAGCGACTCCAACACTGTAGGAGGTGATTTCACCACTACGTTTAAAAAAAAAAAAGAGCATATATGCTGAAGCATGGGAGCAGTTGTGGAGGGGAGATTTGCACTTAACATTAGGGGCAGATTACCCCCATGCTTCGGCATATATTATTTACTCTTTTTTTGGTGCAGATAGTTGTTGTTTTGTTGAGTTAATGTTTTATTGTTACCATTGTTTGCTTTTCAGGTACGCCACTCAGATGCAGCACTGATTTATTTATCTTGACAGCAACATCGTTTGCTCTCACGATACATAAATCACGACTCCAGCGATGTAGGAGTTGATTTCACCACCACAGTTAAAAAAACAAAAATGGTGTGGGTGGATGCAGGGCGGTATTCTAATGGTGGGCATACCCACCAATCAATCTATTTTTTTGTTCAGCCCACAAGCTGCATGAAAAAAAAAAACATTACAATATATGCCAAACAAGGACCAGTAACGTACTGGTATGTTGTTGGACTTTGAGTGGTTATACCAGAATGATGCCTACAGCTTTAGGTATCATCTTGGTATCGTTCTTTTCAGCCAGCGGCCAGCTTTCATGTAAAAGCAATCCTAGAGACTAATTAGCTGCTAGACTGCTTTTACAAGCAGTGGGAGGGAAGGCCCCTCTACCGCTGTCTTCCATGGTTTTCTCTGGCTCTCCTGTCCCACCGGGGAACCTGAGAATACAGCTGGTGGTTCCACCAGCTGACCATAGTGCTGATCGAAGACCAGAATGGCTCCAATCCAGGGCCGGACTGGCCTACCGGGATACCGGGAAATTTCCCGGTAGGCCGTCTGCACTCAGTGCCCTGGGGCCGCTTTTGTCCCTGTGCTGGCTGGCGTCAGCCCAATAAACTGCAGCGGCGGCGCCGCAATTTGCAATGCACTGGCACTGCCTGTGTGTGCCTGTGCTGCCTCTTCTGATCTGGCTCCGCCTCCGCCCATTGATATGCCTGAGAGTGAGGGGAGGAGCATGAGGATGCTGACTCTTAATTGAATTTCAGCCCGTGCGGCGCCAGCACTGCTGATTTCTTCTACTTTGACTCGGCCCGCCCACTAGACTGCACCGTCTACACGAGGAGAATAGGAGGACGGCCGCCCCTGGATCAGAACAGAAGAAGGTACCCCTGCCCTGAGCTCTCACTCTATGAGACTCGCCTGATCACGGATCCGAGGAAGGGGTCGATCCCGACCCCTTATCACGTGATCAGCTGTCAGCCAATGACAGCTGATCATGTGATGCAACGGAGTCGGTAATCGGCTATTATTCCTCCTCGTGCTGACAGCGCGAGGAGAAAAAAAAAGAGCTGATCACCGGCGGCCGTGATCGGGACATCAGTCCCGATCACGGCCAGCCCTGCCAGTGCCCCACTGCCCCCTGCCAGTGCCACCTTAATAAAATATAAGTGCCCACAGTGCCACCCAGCAGTGCCCACAGTGCCACCCACAGTGCCCACAATCTGCCTCAACAATGGTGCTGCACCCCAGTGCCACATATCCGGGCCCATCAGTGTCATCTACCAGTGCCCAGCAGTGCCGCCCATCAGTGCCCAGCAGTGCCACCTATCAGTGCCACCTATCATTGCCCATCAGTCCCATCTATCAGTGGTACCTATCAGTGCCCCTTAGTGCCACCCATCCGTGCCACCCATCTTTGCCCATCAGTGCCGCCTTATCTGTGCCCATCAGTACTGCCTTATCTGTGCCTATCGGTGCCACCTTATCTGTGCCTATTAGTGCCGCCTTAACTATGCCCATCAGTGCCCACCAATGCAGCCTATCAGTGCCGCCTCATCAGCGCACTTCAATGAAGGAGAAAAATGACCTGTTTGCAAAATTTTACAACAAACTATTAAACATGATTTTTTATTTTTATTTTTTTTGCATTTTTTTTGTTTAGCAAAAAATAAAACTCCGAGCTGTAATTAAATACCACCAAAAGAAAGCTCTATTTGTGGGAAAAAAATGATAAATATTTTATTTGGGTACAGTGTTGAATGCCCGCGCAATTGTCATTCAAAGTGCATCAGCGCTGAAAGCTGAAAATTGGTCTGGGACTGAGGGGGGTTTAAGTGCCCAGAAAGCAAGTGGTTAAAAAACGTACAGCTGAGAAGTCCGTGTTCGGACGATTGACATGCCTCACCACTGAGAGTGGTTCCATGAACAATAAGTCGGTTATATGCCCATTTCTCATCACTGTCACTGTTCACTCCATGGTAGACTCCTTTTCCCCTCCGCCCATCTCCCTCTCCTCACTCACCCTCAGGCTACATAGCCGTCGGCTGAAACGATCAAAGCGGCAGATATACCTATACATACCTCCCAACTTTTGAACTTCAGAATGAGGGTAACTGGAGGAGTAAAAAGACCTGCGGCATGCTAAGTCATTAGAAATTGTGGGTGTGGTCAAGCGTCTAGCAGTGGGAGGGGCATACGTGATGTGGCTAAACAAAACCCGTGCTTCCTTGTACCTATAAAATATGCTTTGATTGCTTTGTCTGAGCCTAACTTAAAGAACTTCATTAACCACTTGCTTACTGGGCACTTAAACCCCCCCTCCTGCCCAGACCAATTTTCAGCTTTCAGCACTGATGCACTTTGAATGACAATTGCGCGGGCATACAACACTGTACCCAAATGACATTTTTATCATTTTTTCCCCACAAATAGAGCTTTCTTTTGGTGGTATTTAATTACAGCTGGGAATTTTATTTTTTGCTAAACAAACAAAAAAAATGCAAAAAAATAAAAATAAATCATGTTTCATAGTTTGTTATAAAATTTTGCAAACAGGTAATTTTTCTCCTTCATTGAAATGCGCTGATGAGGCAGCACTGGTGGGCACTGATAGGCTGCACTGGTGGGCACTGATAGGCACAGTTAAGGCGGCACTAATAGGCACAGATAAGGTGGCACCAATAGGCACAGATAAGGCGGCACTGATGGGCACAGATAAGATGGCACTGATGGGTGGCACTGATGGGTGGCATGGATGGGTGGCACTAATAGGTACCACTGATAGATGGGACTGATGGGCACTGATAGGTGGCTCTGATAGGTGGCACTGCTGGGCACTGATGGGCAGCACTGATGGGCACTGGTAGATGACACTGATGGGCACGGATATGTGGCACTGGGGTGCAGCACTGTTGTTGAGGCAGATTGTGGGCACTGATAGGTGGCACTGTGGGTACTGATGGGTGGCACTGTGGGCACTGATGGGTGGCACTATGGGCATTGATGGGTGGCACTGATGGGGGGGCACTTTTTTAATATTTAGGTGGCACTGGCAGGGGGCAGGTGGGCACTTATAAGCTGCCCGTGATCGGGACTGATATCCCGATCACGGCCGCCGGTGATCTGCTTTTTTTTTTCTCCTCGCGCTATCAGTGCGAGGAGGAAAAATAGCCGATTACCGGCTCTGTTGTGTCACATGATCAGCTGTCATTGGCTGACAGCTGATCACGTGGTAAGGGGTCGATCCGTGATCAAGCGAGTCTAATAGACTCGCTGATCACAGAGCGCGCAGGCCGCTCGTGCACGGGACAACCTTCTGTCGAGAAGTGCCGGAAAAGAAAACGTGAATTCAGCCCCCCTGTAAACTGCATAGGAGGAGGGGTGGGGGCGGCTGCATATAGAACATATAGAAGAATAATTCTCTCCATCTTCCTCCCGCAGTAGCGGAATGCCTGCGAGAGGTAGAGGAGAAGCAGGCATTCAGAGACTGCAGGAGGAGAATGGAGAGAATTATTCTTCTATATGCAGCTGCCCTCTGCCATCCCCCCATACTCTCCACCTCCCCCCCATGCTCTCTGCCACCCTCCATACTCTCCACCTCCCCCCATGCTCTCTGCCACCCTCCATACTCTCCACCCCCCCCCATGCTCTCTGCCACCCCCCATACTCTCCACCTCCCCCATGCGCTCTGCCACCCCCCATACTCTCCACCTCCCCCCATGCTCTCTGCCATCCCCCCATAGTCTCCACCTCCCCCCATGCTCTCTGCCATCCCCCATACTCTCTGCCCTCCCCCATACTCTCTGCCACCCCCCAATACTCTCCACCCCCCCATGCTCTCTGCCATCCCCCCATACTCTCCACCTCCCCCCATGCTCTCTGCCATCCTCCATTCTCTCCATCCCCCCATGCTCTCTGCCATCCCCCATACTCTCCACCTCCCCCCATGCGCTCTACCACCCCCCCATAATCTCCACTCCCCCCCCGCTCTCCACCTCCCCCCATGCTCTTCCCCTCCCCCCCTATGCTCTCTGCCACCCCCATGCTCTCTGCCGCCCCCATGCCCCACCCCATGTTCTCAAGGTTCTTCCCTGTGCTCTCCAACCCCCCATGCTCTTTCCTGGTCCCACCTCACCCCTCCCCCACACCTCTGGTGGGTTCCTCGTCCCCCTCTCAGGGGATCTGTGAGGGGGGAGAGTGGGGAAGGGGCCGGTTAACATGTCATGGGCTGCTCAATGCAAAATGCCTAGGCCTATTTTTTGCCCCAGTCCGGGCCTGGTGGAAATGATACAAGAAACATAATACAGGAGATGGTCAGAAACTGCAGACAGGCTCCAAGAGACTGTCATAGACTGAAGACATGATCAGAGCCTGCAGACATGCTCCAACAGACTGTCAGAAATTACAGAAATGATACAAGCGACATGATACAAGAGATGGTCAGAAACTGCAGATATCATACAAGAGGTGGTCAGAGACCGCAAACATGATACAAGAGACTGTCAGAGAGTGCAGACATGTTCCAAGAGACTGTCAGACAGTGCAGACATGTTCCAAGAGACTGTCAGAGAGTGCAGACATGTTCCAAGAGACTGTCAGAGACTGTCAGAGACTGCAGACATGCTCCAAGAGACTGTCAGACAGTGCAGACATGTTCCAAGAGACTGTCAGAGACTGCAGACATGCTCCAAGAGACTGTCAGAGACAGCAGACATGCTCCAAGAGACTGTCAGAGACAGCAGACATGCTCCAAGAGACTGTCAGAGACTGCAGACATGCTCCAAGAGACTGTCAGAGAGTGCAGACATGTTCCAAGAGACTGTCAGAGACAGCAGACATGCTCCAAGAGACTGTCAGAGACTGCAGACATGTTCCAAGAGACTGTCAGAGACAGCAGACATGATACAGAAAATGGTCAGGGACTGCAGACATGATAAAGAAAATGCTCAGAGACTGCAGACATGATATAGGAGATGGTCAGAGATTGCAGACATGATACAGAAAATGGTCAAAGACTATGAACATGCTGCATGGGTTGTTGGAGACTGGGGGCATGCTTCAGTAGTCAATCATAGACTGGAGACATAGTACATGACACATTACATATAAGTGTCTGCAGGGGGCCAATGAGCCACACAAACTGGCTCAATGGTTTACTTGTGGCCCCGGGCACTAAGCACTACATTGTACATTTGAAGGGAAGTGCACATTCTTTTTCCAAAACCCCAAGAGCTAGCTCTCTTCTCCAGCTATGGCAATACTGCTAGGATTCTTGCTATGAGAAATGAAATACAATCTATTGCTGAGATCGGTACATTCAAGGGCCAGTCTACTGCGGTAGGCAAGGTGGCTCTGTAGGGGGTGGGCACTATGGGGGGGGGGGTGGGGCTGAGGACTTTGCAGCAGGCTGGGGGGTTCTGTGGTAGGTAAGGTGGCTCTGTAGGAGGTGGGCACTCTGGGGGGGCTGAAGACTCTACAGCAGGCTGGAGGGTACTGCGGTAGGGCTCTGTAGGAGGTGGGCACTATGGGGGGCTGGGCACTCTGCAGCAGGCTGGGGGGTACTGCGGTAGGTAAGGTGGCTCTGTAGGAGGTGGGAACTATGGAGGGGGGGGGGCTGAGGACTCTGAATCAGGCTTGGGGGGTACTGCGGTAGGTAAGGTCGCTCTGTAGGAGGTGGGAACTATGGAGAGGGGGGGGGGGGGGCTGAGGACTCTGCAGCAGGCTGCGGGGTACTGTGGTAGGTAAGGTGGCTCTGTAGGAGGTGGGCACAATGGGGGGGGGACTGAAGGCTCTGCAGCAAGCTGGGGGGGGGGGGTACTGTGGGAAATTGGAAGGTTCTGTGGAGCTGATTCATTCCATGTTGGGTCCCCTGAACACCTGCACATAGATCTGTCTGATTGTAGCAGAATTTGCGTAGTCATGATCCATGAATTATATAATTCCCTCCATCTGTCTGCAAATATTAAGAAGCAACAAAAAAATGCACATCTGCTGAGTTGTTTTTTTTTTTTTTTTCACATTGCTGTTTACAGGCTGTATTAAATGTACTATCTGGAGTTCCCAGAAATAGTAAAAGTGGTAAAATTAACTAGCAACAATAGATTCATTATTTCCCCATCACTCCCCATGTGTTCGTCATCCCTCCAGTCCCGTCCCGTTCTAGACCCCCCTTTATCTCGGTCGGAGCCCCAGTGGGAGGAGAGGACGTTCCGTTGCCGCCCAGTAGGTGGCGCTCTGTACACCTGTCTCATAGGCTTGTAGAGTGGTGGCGTTGGTCGGATGTTCGCTCCGCTTTCTTTGCTGCGCTATGATCGGGCTCCGCTCCGGGCTCCGCGCTCTGCTGGCTCTGGGGATCCTCTGCTCGGTGCGGGGACGAGGTAAGGAGGGGGGGACTGTATTTGGGAGTACTGGATATGCCAAAGATACAAAGACTGCAAAGATTCCTGAGCAGAGCTTTTGATTCAACTACAAGTCCCAGCACACTATACCCGCCTTTCTCCTGTCTGTAGAACTACAAGTCCCAGCACACTATACCTGCCTTTCTCCTGTCTGTAGAACTACAAGTCCCAGCACACTATACCTGCCTTTCTCCTGTCTGTAGAACTACAAGTCCCAGCACACTATACAGGCCAGGGGCGGATCCAGAGTCTAGTGTCGGGAGGGTCACAGCCAGAAAAAAAAAAATTTGCGGGCAATTTATCGGGAAAATGGCTTGCGTTGGCGTTCAATCATCACGGCACCATGGTTGTTATGGTGTCAGGATGATTGAAGCGCATTATTTCTATTATTACATTGTTATATAAAATTAAATGGTTCAACTCACCATAATGGTGAATCAGTGGGAGCCCTGAGGGTGTCACTTGCCACTGTCACCTACCACCAGATGCGGATTGTCACTTGCCACGTCCCCTGCCATACCTTGTGGATTGTCACTTGCCACGTCCCCTGCCACTCTTGCGGATTGTCACTTGCCACGTCACCTGCCACACCTTGTGTATTGTCACTTGCCACTGTCACCTACCACCAGATGCGGATTGTCACTTGCCACGTCCCCTGCCACTCTTGCGGATTGTCACTTGCCACGTCCCCTGCCACACCTTGCAGATTGTCACTTGCCACGTCCCCTGCCACACCTTGTGGATTGTCACTTGCCACGTCCCCTGCCACACCTTGCGGATTGTCACTTGCCACGTCACCTGCCACACCTTGCGGATTGTCACTTACCACGTCCCCTGACACACCTTGCGGATTGTCACTTACCAGGTCACCTTTCACACTGGGGAGGCAGTATATGCCTGAAAACTGCCTCAGCGGTGCAAATCGGCACACATTTCATATTTTCACTTGATTGGTGCTTACACCCTTCTATATAGCAGCTCAGAGACAGAGTTCAGTCACAGCCCCATTTTTCGCCCACCAAGCCCTGACAGCACGACCGCTCTCCTCTTTTGTTCACAGACATGCACTCCTTCCAGCGTGCGGCCACTGCCCCTTCCCTCACACACTGCTCAGAGGGCAGAGGGGACCTGGAAATTACTCACTGCTTTGCGCTGCGTGGTGTTATAGGTCCAGCGTTACATGCCTCTATTGGAGTGTCACTCATTATCACGTCGGCTCTGTGACCGACTCCATGACGTCATTCATTGCTAGACGCCAGGCGGCCCAGGCGCTAGCAATGAGTGCAGGGTTGCCATGCCAGCGGCCCAGCTTCACCCACCTCTAGGCTCCTCCTGGTCCCATTGCCGCATAATTAAACACTAGAGTCTCTCTCTCTTTGCCACTGATCGGCTGATGAGAGTGAGAGAGACTTGGGCAGTGCAGTGCTGCAGCTGGCGGTGTGACAATCATGTCAGTGTGATATTTGGGGGGGGGGCAATTGCCCTGTTGCCCCCCGCCCCCTGGATATACCCCTGATACAGGCGTGCCCTGCTTTAAGTACACTCACTTTACATACACTCGCGAGTACCGACATACCCACGGGTGTACAGAAAGTGTCTTGCAAGTACAGATATTCCCACGCTACGCAGTCGCAGCATGGCCTGGAAAAGGCAGAGCTGCCGCCTGGAGTTGTTGCCAGTGAAGGGGCCGCAAGTGAAGAGGCGAAGTTCCTGCCAGTCAGCGCAGAGTTGCCCTCCAGCCATGCCTGCCAACTCTCCAAGAATTGGCCGCCAGCCAGCCCTGAGTTGCCCGCCAGCCCAGAGTTGCCCACCAACCAGCCCAGAGTTGCCCTCCAGCCATGTCTGCCAACCCGCCAATGTGCCATACTGGTACAGTATTATAAACTTCACTCCCTGACCTCCCCACTATAGCCCATGGCCCTCCACTATAAGCCCTGATTCCCCCTCTACAGCCCCTGACCCCCCACTACAGCCCCTGACCCCCCTCTACAGCCCCTGACATCCCCACTACAACCCCTAACCCAACACCCCCCCCCCCGAAGTAAAAAAAAGGTATTGCTTCACTTTAACCACTTTCAGACCAGCCCATTTTGATGACTTAAGACCAGACCACTTTTTGCAATTCAGCACTGCGTCGCTTTTACTGACAATTGCTGAATTGGGAAGTGGTTAAGTACATTTTCGTTTTACATACATGCTCTGGTCCCATTGTGTACCTGCCTTTCTCCTCTCTGTAGAACTACAAGTCCCAACACACTAATGCAAAAGCATTTGACACAGTTACCCATAAACATTTACTGTACAAAGTAAGTTCCGTTGGCATGGACCATAGGGTGAGTACATGGATTGAAAACTGGCTAAAAGGGCGAGTTCAGAGGGTGGTGATAAATGGGGAGCACTCGGAATGGTCAGGGGTGGGTAGTGGGGTCCCCCAGGGTTCTGTGCTGGGACCAATCCTATTTAATTTGTTCATAAATGACCTGGAGGATGGGGATGGGGTAAACAGTTCAATCTCTGTATTTGCAGACTATACTAAGCTAAGCAGGGCAATAACTTCTCCGCAGGATGTGGAAACCTTGCAAAAAGATCTGAACAGATTAATGGGGTGGGCAACTACATGGCAAATGAGGTTCAATGTACAGAAAAATGTAAAATAATGCATTTGGGTGGCAAAAATATGAATGCAATCTATACACTGGGGGGAGAACCTCTGGGGGAATTTAGGAAGGAAAAGGATCTGGGGGTCCTAGTAGATGATAGGCCCAGTAATGGCATGCAATGCCAAGCTTCTACTAACAAAGCAAACAGAATATTGGCATTAAAAAGGGGATCAACTCCAGAGATAAAACGATAATTCTCCCGCTCTACAAGACTCTGGTCTGGCCGCACCTGGATTATGCTGTCCAGTTCTGGGCACCAGTCCTCAGGAAGGTACAAAGAGCAACAAAGCTAATAAAGGGTCTGGAGGATATTAGTTATGAGGAAAGGTTGTGAGCACTGAACTTATTCTCTGGAGAAGAGACGCTTGAGAGGGGATATGATTTCAATTTATAAATACCGTACTGGAGACCCCACAATAGGGATAAAACTTTTTCGCAGAAGGGAGTTTAACAAGACTTGTGGCCACTCATTAAAATTATAAGAAAAGAGGTTTAACCTTAAACTACGTAGAGGGCTCTTTACTGTTTTAGAACGACAAGGATGTGGAATTCCCTTCCACAGGCGGTGGTCTCAGCGGGGGCATCGGTAGTTTCAAGAAACTATTAGATAAGTACCTGAACGACCACAACATACAGGAATATACAATGTGATACTGACATATAATCACACACATAGGTTGGACTTGTGTCTTTTTTTATGTAACTATACCTGCCTTTCTCCTCTCTGTAGAACTACAAGCCCCAGCACAATATACCTGCCTTTCCTTACTGTTACATTTTACATTCTCTTTGAGTTTATGCTTTAAATTCAATCTCAGCAGCAAGACTTTTTATCTGTTTTTTGTGATGGGGCTGCTTTAATGATGATCTATATTTAATTTATCATTTTTACTGACCAGCAAAATTTAGGCCGACCGCTCACCTTTGCATTGAATTGGGTGAGCGGGAGAGGAGGATGAGAAAGAGGGGGGGTGAGGAAGAGAGAGAGGAGGGTGAGAGATGAGAGAGATAGGGATGAGGGAGAGGAGGGGGAAGGGGGAGAGAGAGTGAGAGAGAGGAGGATGAGAAAGAATGAGAGAGAGAGAGGAGGATGAGAGAGAGAGGAAGGTGAGAGGGAGAGAGATGAGGAAGAGGGTGAGGAGGGGGAGAGAGAGAGAGATAAAGGTGGGAGAGAGAGGGGGGTGGAAGAGGGAGAGGATGGTGAGAGAGAGGATGGTGAGAGAGAGGAGGGGGAGAGAGAGAGGAGGGAGAGAGTGAGAGGAGGGTGAGAGAGATGAGGAAGAGGGAGAGAGATGAGGGAGAGGGGGGAGAGAGAGAGAGGAGGGTGAGAGAGAGAGGAGGATGAGAGAGAGAGAGATGAGGGAGAGGCAGGCAAGGGACAAAGAGATTAGTATGTGAGAAGGAGAGAGAGAGAGGAGGGAGAGAGAGGGGGATGAGGAAGAGAGATAGGAGGGTGAGAGATGAGAGAGAGAGAGAGAGGGAGAGGAGGGGGGGTGAGAGATGAGGGAGAGGAGGGGGAGAGAGATGAGGAAGATGGAGAGGAGGGATAGAGAGAGAGAGAGAAAAAGATGAGGGAGAGAGCGAGAGGGGGGGAGAGGGGGAGGATGGGGAGAGAGGGTGGTGAGAGAGAGAGGAGGGGAGAGAGGATGAGGAAGAGAGAGGTGGGGGGAGAGAAAGAGGAAGAGAGAGAGGAGGAGGAAAGAAAGAAAGAGGAGGGTGAGAGCGAGAGAGAGGGGGGAGAGAGAGAAAGAGAGGAGGGAGAGAGAGAGATGAGGAAGAGGGAGAGGAGGGAGAGAGAGAGATGAGGGAGAGGAGGGGAGAGAGATGAGGAAGAGGGAGAGGAGGGGGGGAGAGAGAGAAAGGTGAGGGAGAGAGGAGGATGAGAGAGAGATGAGGGAGAGAAGGGGAGAGAGTGAGAGAGAGGAGGATGATAGAGAGAGAGGAGGGTGAGAGAGAAAGATGAGGAAGAGGGAGAGGAGGGGGATAGAGATGAGGAAGAGGGAGAGGAGGGGGGGAGAGATGAGGAAGAGGGAGAGGAGGGAGAGACAGAGAGAAAGGTGAGGGAGAGAGATAGAGGGGGGAAGAGAGAGAGGGGTGAGAGAGGAGGATGGTGAGAGAGAGAGAGGGAGAGAGAGGGATGAGGAAGAGAGCGGGGGAGAGAGAGAGAGAGGATGAGGAAGAGAGAGAGGAGGGGAAAGAGAGAGAGGAGAGAGAGAGAGATGAGGGAGAGGATGGGAGAGAGATGAGGAGGGGAGAGAGATGAGGAAGAGGGAGAGGAGGGAGAGACAGAGAGAAAGGTGAGGGAGAGAGATAGAGGGGGAAGAGAGAGAGGAGGGTGAGAGAGAGGATGGTGAGAGAGAGAGAGGAGGGGAGAGAGAGAGGATGAGGAAGAGAGCGGGGGGAGAGAGAGAGAGAGATGAGGAAGAGAGAGAGGAGGGGAAAAGAGAGAGAGGAGAGAGATGAGGGAGAGGATGGGAGAGAGATGAGGAGGGGAGAGAGATGAGGAAGAGGGGAGAGGAGAGGGAGGGAGGAGAGAGAGAGAAAGGTATGAGAGAGAGAGAGAGAGAGAGATGAGGGAGAGGCAGGTGAGGGACAGAGAGAGGAGGATGTGATAAGAAGAGAGAGAAGGGTGAGGAAGAGAGAGAGGAGGGGGAGAGAGGAGGGGAGAGAGAGAGGAGGGAGAGAGAGGAGGGGGAGAGAGAGAGGAGGGGGGAGAGAGAGGAGGGGGAGAGAGAGGAGGGGGAGAGAGAGAGGGGAGGGGGGAGAGAGAGAGAGAGGAGAGGAAGAGAGAGAGGAGGATGAAAGAGAGAGAGGAGGGGGGAGAGAGAGAGAGGTGAGGAGAGAGAGAGAGTGAGGAAGAGAGAGAGGGGGGTGAGAGAGAGTGGAGGATGAGGAAGAGAGAGAGGAGGGGGAATGGGGGAGAGAGAGAGAGGAGGGTGTGAGAGAGAGAGAGAGAGAGAGAGAGAGAGAGAGAGGAGGATGAGAGCGAGAGAAAAGGGCAAGAGAGAGAGAGATGAGGAAGAGGGAGTGGAGAGTGAGAGAGAGGAGGGTGAGGGTGAGAGAGGGAGGGTGAGGGTGAGAGAGAGAGAGGGGGGAGAAAGAGAGAGGATGGGGAAGAGAGAGAGGAGTGGGAAGAGAGAGAGGAGTGGGTAGAGAGAGAGGATGAGGAAGAGAGAGAGGAGGGGAGAGAGAGATGAGGAAGGGGGAGAGAGAGGAGGATGAGAGAGAGAGAGAGGAGGATGAGGGAGAGCGAGAGAGAGATGAGGAAGAGGGAGAGGCGGGTGAGGAAAAGAGAGGAGGGATGAGAGAGAGAGAGGATGAGGTAGAGGGAGGGGAGGGGGAGAGAGAGGATGAGGAAGAGAGAGAGGAGGGAGAGAGAGAGAGGGGGGGGAGAGAGAGAGAGGAGGACGAGAGAGATGAGGAAGAGAGAGAGGATGGTGAGAGAGAGTGGAGGAAGAGAGAGAGGAGGGGGAAGGGGGAGAGAGAGAGGAGGTGAGAGAGAGGAGGATGAGAGAGAGATAGATAGATGAGGAAGAGGGTGAGGAGGGGGAGAAAGAGAGATAAAGGTGAGGGAGAGAGAGAGAGGGGGGAAGAGAGAGAGGGGGGAAGAGGGAGAGGAGGGTGAGAGAGAGAGGAGGGAGAGAGAGAGATGAGGAAGAGGGAGAGGAGGGGGGGAGAGATGAGGAAGATGGAGAGGAGGGGGAGAGAGAGAGGAGGATGAGAGAGAGATGAGAAAGAGAGAGAGGCAGGTGAGGGTTAGAGAGAGGAGTATGTGAGAAGGAGAGAGAGAGAGGAGGGAGAGAGAGAGAAGGGTGAGGAAAAGAGAGAGGACATGAGAGATGAGGGGAGGGGGAGAGAGAGGGAGGAGAGAGGAGGGTGTGAGAGAGAGAGAGAGAGGAGGGTGAGAGAGATGAGGCAGAGGGAGAGGAGGGGGAGAGAGAAGAGGGAGAGGAGAGGAGGGGAGAGAGAGGCGGGTGAGGGACAGAGAGAGCACTATGTGAGAAGGAGGGAGAGAGAGGAGGGAGAGAGCGAGTAAGGTGAGGAGGACGTGAGAGATAAGGGAAGGGGGAGGAGAGAGAGAGAGAAAAGGGCAAGAGAGAGAGAGAGAGATGAGGAAGAGGGAGTGGAGAGTGAGAGAGAGGAGGGTGAGGGTGAGAGAGAGAGGGGGGGAGAAAGAGAGAGGATGGGGAAGAGAGAGGCGTGGGGAGAGAGAGAGGATGAGGAAGAGAGAGAGGAGGGGGAGAGAGAGAGGAGGATGGGAGAGAGAGGAGGATGAGAGAGAGAGGAGGATGAGAGAGAGAGAGGAGGATGAGAGAGAGAGAGGAGGATGAGGAGAGAGAGGAGGATGAGGGAGAGAGAGGAGGAAGAGGGAGAGGCGGATGAGGAAAAGAGAGGAGGGTGAGAGAGAGAGGAGGGTGAGAGAGAGAGGAGGGTGAGAGAGAGTGGAGGAAGAGAGAGAGTGGAGGAAGAGAGAGGAGGTGAGAGAGAGAGGAGGATGAGAGAGAGAGAGAGAGAGAGAGAGAAAAGGGCGAGAAAGAGATAGAGAGATGAGGAAGAGGGTGAGGAGGGGGAGAAAGAGAGATAAAGGTGAGGGGGAGAGAGAGAGAGGGGGGAAGAGGGAGAGGAGGATGAGAGAGAGAGAGGAGGGTGAGAGAGATGAGGAGGGGGAGAGAGAGAGAGGAGGATGAGAGAGAGATGAGAAAGAGAGGAGAGGCAGGTGAGGGTTAGAGAGAGGAGTATGTGAGAAGGAGAGAGATAGAGGAGGGAGAGAGAGAGAAGGGTGAGGAAAAGAGAGGACATGAGAGATAGGGAGAGGGGGGAGAGAGAGGGAGGAGAGAGGAGGGTGTGAGAGAGAGGAGAGAGAGGAGGGTGAGAGAGAGATGAGGCAGAGGGAGAGGAGGGGGGGAGAGAGAAAGAGGGAGAGGAGGGAGAGAGAGAGAGGAGGGAGAGAGAGGCGGGTGAGGGACAGAGAGAGCAGTATGTGAGAAGCAGAGGGAGAGCGAGTAAGGTGAGGAGGACCGTGAGAGATAAGGAAGGGGAGAGAGAGAGAGAAAAGGGCAAGAGAGAGAGAGAGAGAGATGAGGAAGAGGGAGTGGAGAGTGAGAGAGAGGAGGGTGAGAGAGAGAGGGGGGGAGAAAGAGAGAGGGGGGAAAGAGAGAGGATGGGGAAGAGAGAGAGGCGTGGGGAGAGAGAGAGGTTGAGGAAGAGAGAGAGGAGGGGGAGAGAGAGATGAGGGAAGGGGGAGAGAGGAGGTGGAGAGAGAGGAGGATGAGAGAGAGAGGAGGATGAGGGAGAGCGAGAGAGAGATGAGGAAGAGGGAGAGGCGGGTGAGGAAAAGAGGAGGGGGGAGAGAGAGAGGATGAGGTAAAGGGAGGGGAGGGGGAGAGAGAAGATGAGGAAGAGAGAGAGGAGGGAGAAAGAGAGGAGGACGAGAGAGATGAGGAAGAGAGAGAGGGGGGTGAGAGAGAGTGGAGGAAGAGAGAGAGGAGGGGAAGGGGGAGAGAGAGAGAGGAGGTGAGAGAGAGAGAGAGGAGGTGAGGGCGAGATAGAGAGATGAGGAAGAGGGGTGAAGAGGGGGAGAAAGAGAGATAAAAGGTGAGGGAGAGAGAGAGAGGGGGGGAAGAGGGAGAGGAGGATGAGAGAGAGGAGGGTGAGAGAGAGAGGAGGGAGAGAGAGATGAGGAAGAGGGAGAGGAGGGGGGAGAGATGAGGAAGAGGGAGAGGAGGGGAGAGAGGAGGATGAGAGAGTGATGAGAAAGAGGGAGAGGCAGGTGAGGGTTAGAGAGAGGAGTATGTGAGAAGGAGAGAGAGAGAGGAGGGAGAGAGAGAGAAGGGTGAGGAAAAAGAGAGAGGACATGAGAGATAGGGAGAGGGGGAGAGAGGGGAGGGGGGAGAGAGGAGGGTGTGAGAGAGAAAGATGAGGCAGAGGGAGAGGAGGGGGAGAGAGAAGAGGGAGAGAGAGAGAGGAGGGGAGAGAGAGGCGGTGAGGGACAGAGAGAGCAGTATGTGAGAAGGAGGGAGGGAGAGAGCGAGTAAGGTGAGGAGGACGTGAGAGATAAGGGAAGGGGGGGAGAGAGAGAGAGAAAAGGGCAAGAGAGAGAGAGAGATGAGGAGTGGAGAGTGAGAGAGAGGAGGGTGAGGGTGAGAGAGAGAGGGGGGGGAGAATGAGAGAGGGGGGAAAGAGAGAGGATGGGAAGAGAGAGAGGCGTGGGGAGAGAGAGAGGATGAGGAAGAGAGAGAGGAGGGGAGAGAGAGAGGAGGTGGAGAGAGAGAGGAGGATGAGAGAGAGGAGGATGAGAGAGAGAGAGAGAGAGAGAGAGGAGGATGAGGGAGAGCGAGAGAGAGATGAGGAAGAGGAGAGGCGGGTGAGGAAAAGAGAGGAGGGGAGGGGGAGAGAGAGGATGAGGAAGAGAGAGAGGAGGGAGAGAGACATGAGGAAGAGAGACAGGAGGGTGAGAGAGAGTGGAGGAAGAGAGAGAGGGGGGAAGGGGGAGAGCGAGAGGAGGTGAGAGAGAGAGGAGGATGAGAGAGAGAGAGAGAGAGAGAGAGAGAAAAGGGCGAGAAAGAGATAGAGAGATGAGGAAGAGGGTGAGGAGGGGGAGAAATAGAGATAAAGGTGAGGGAGAGAGAGAGGGGGGGAAGAGGGAGAGGAGGATGAGAGAGAGAGAGGAGGGTGAGAGAGAGAGGAGGGAGAGAGATGAGGGAGAGGAGGGGAGAGAGAGAGAAGAGAGAGAGAGGAGGATGAGGAGAGAGAGAGGAGGATGAGAGAGAGAGAGGAGGATGAGAGAGAGATGAGAAGAGGGAGAGGCAGGTGAGGGTTAGAGAGACGAGTATGTGAGAAGGAGAGAGAGAAGGGTTAGGAAAAGAGAGAGGACATGAGAGATAGGGAGAGGGGGAGAGGGGGAGAGAGAGGGAAAACTTGGTCCGTTGGATATTCCGATGGAAACAGTCCGATGGAGACCACACAGTCGGAATATCCGACAAAACGGTCCTATAGGAAACATTTCGTCGGAATCTCCGACCGTGTGTACAAGGGCTTAATGTTCTTTAGATGTGAGAAAGACTGCTCACATGCGTACGTAGAGCCAAACATTGTCAGTACAGCAATACTCACATGCTGCAGTGTGTGGTATGTGACCGGAAGAGCGTTCCAAGTTTTCACAATCGTCTGGTCCGCGGGTTGAAGTTTTTTCCTTTCTGTCCACTTGTGTTTGCTCGCCAAATCTGCTTGCTGTCGTGCAAGTCTCTCCAGATCTTCATTCAGCGACTTGAACTTATTCACCCACATGTCTGAGGCCTTCAGGTCAGCAGCTTGTAGCTCAAAATCACTGACACCGGGGATGTAACTCAGGTCCGCGCTGTCAACTGCACACTCGTGTGGATGGGTGATGAACTTAAAAAGACGAGTACGCTCACGAAATTATCCAAAGCGCGCTTTGAATGACTGCAGGAGATTAGACGTGAAGCCCGCTAGCTGCTGAAGATCAAGATGTTGAGGGTCACTTGCTGTTCATGCATCTTTAAACTCTCCCAGTTTTTCAAAGTGTAGTAAACGACCTGTTTCAATGTCGGCGATGAAGAGTTCTAGCTTGTTTTCAAATGAAAACACTGCTTGTTGAAGGGATAGAAGTTATATATAAAGTGCAGCGCTAAATAGTGATATGTGGGTCTGTGAACACAAAAATGAGTGACAAAAAAAGGAGGAAAAAATGTGTTCAACCCTTACAACATTACATGCAACTATATGGTGCACACAATATACATAATATGTAAAAAAATTAATAAATAAATAGAAATACAATTTAGAAAAAATTAGTGCAAGAAGTCCTCATATGTAAGTGAAATCCCAAAAATGATGTGAGGATCTCTAAGGAGCAATCCAAAGGTAGTTCTTCCAAAAAAGTCATCCGAGTGCTGATACCACCACCTTGACAGATGTAGGCTTACCAGATATTGTTGACCCGAATGAACATATATTCACGGGGTCACAAGTGCTTATTACTCCAATCTGGGGCACAAACTTTCAGATCGCGGATCGATTAATCAAACCATGAGGGTTGCCTTTCTCCAATTCTTGGACACATGTGATCATAACCATTAAGAAGAGATCTCCGACAACAACCGGAATCCACATAGGATAGAAAAATAGGGCCAAAATAGCGTGATACTGTTTAAAATAAAATTTATTTTAAAATTTAGTAATGAACTTACATTTAAGTAGTCATTCAAGTGCTTATCAATAAAAACTGAGCAGTAGTAGAGTCTTCCCGACGCGTTACGTCCACTAGGACTTCATCTGGGGTGTTCATTCGGGTCAACAATATCTGGTAAGCCTACATCTGTCAAGGTGGTGGTATCAGCACTCGGGTGACTTTTTTGGAAGAACTACCTTTGGATTGCTCCTTAGATATCCTCACTTCATTTTTGGGATTTCACGCACATAAAAGGACTTCTTGTACTAATTTTTTCTAAATTGTATTTCAATTTATTTATTCATTTCACTCACTTTTTTACATATTATGTATATTGTGTGCACCGTATAGTTGCATGTAATGTTGTAAGGGTTGAACACATTTTTTCCTCCTTTTTTTGTCACAAATTTTTGTGTTCACAGACCCACATATCACTATTTAGCGCTGCACTTTATATATAACTTTTACTACATTTGTGCTAAAAATATTCATGTTTAGCGTGTTAGCTGCTAATTTTGGACAGTGCAGTGTCACATTGGGTGCATAGGTTTTTTTGTTGAAGGGCTAAGACTGTATTTCCAACGCCTTGCATTTTCACATTGAGCTGGCTCAGATGTTCAGTCATGTCCATGAGATAGTAGAACTTCAGGAGCCACTCAGTGTTAGTTAACTCAGGATGCTCAACGTTTTTCATTTCAAGAAAAGTCCTGATTTCGCTCAGACAAGCCGCAAAACAGCTGAGCACCTTCCCTCTTGACAACCAACGCACATTGCTGTGCAGAAGCAGACCAGGATAATTATTCCCAACTTCATCCAGTAGTGTTTTAAACTGGCGATCATTTAAAGCCTGGGCATCAATAAAGTTGACCACCTGAATGACCAGCGACATCACCTCACCAAGCTGCTCGCCACACATCTGAGCACAAAGCGCCTCCGGATGTAGGATGCAGTGAAAACTTAGGATGGGTCTCTTTTCATGTTCACAAAGAAGCGCTATGAATCCTCTGTTTTTCCCCGCCATGCACGGAGCACCATCACTACACACTGAAATAAGTTTATCCATCGGTAGATTTTGTTTTTTAGCGAGCTCAGTGAAAGACTTGAATAAATCCTCCCCTCTTGTTGTCCCTTTCATGGGCAAAACAGCAAGACTTTCCTCACGCTGACCTTAGATAAATGACTTACGACTCATCCAAAGTGAGAGAAAAGAATGGTGCTGCATGTATGTCCTTCACTTGTGTTGCCTCAATTTGATTTGCCATCATGATGGTACGATCGTGAACTGTTCTTGCCGACAGAGGCATGTCTTTTATTCATTTGATTATTTTATTTTTTTAAACAATATATTTTATTAAAGATTTGTAGTAACAAAAGAAAACAAAAGAGGAAGTACATTCGCAGTGTCATCCGTTTACATTGAAATAGACATTGTATTGCCGTTACAGAGATAATCATAATATTGCCTTCCAAGATAGGTTACAACAAGGATCACGTGCATATGAAGGAATCAACCAGATCCATTTTTGAAAAGATTATTAACCATTTGCTTACTGGGCACTTAAACCCCCCTCAGTCCCAGACCAATTTTCAGCTTTCAGCGCTGATGCACTTTGAATGACAATTGCGTGGGCATAAAACACTGTACCCAAATGAAATTTTTATCATTTTTTTCCCACAAATAGAGCTTTCTTTTGGTGGTATTTAATTACAGCTCGGAGTTTTATTTTTTGCTAAACAAACAAAAAAAAGATGCAAAAATAAATAAATAAAAATCATGTTTAATAGTTTGTTATAAAATTTTGCAAACAGGTCATTTTTCTCCTTCATTGAAGTGCACTGATGAGGCGGCACTGATAGGCTGCATTGGTGGGCACTGATGGGCTGCACTGGTGGGCACTGATGGGCATAGTTAAGGCGGCACTAATAGGCACAGATAAGGCGGCACCAATGGGCACAGATAAGGCAGCACTGATGGGCAAAGATGGGCACAGATAAGATGGCACGGATGGGTGGCACAGATGGGTGGCACGGATGGGTGGCATGGATGGGCACTGATAGGTACCACTGATAGATGGGACTGATGGGCACTAATAGGTGGCACTGATAGGTGGCTCTGATAGGTGGCACTGATGGGCGGCACTGATGGGCACTGGTAGATGACACTGATGGGCATTGATATGTGGTACTGGGGTGCAGCACCTTTGTTGAGGCAGATTGTGGGCACTGCTGGGTGGCACTGTGGGCACTGCTGGGTGGCACTGCTGGGTGGCACTGTGGGCACTGCTGGGTGGCACTGACGGGGGCACTTATTTTTTAATTATGTATAGTTATGAGGGGGCAGGTGGGCACTGGCAGGGGGCAGGTGGGCACTGGCAGGGCTGGCCGTGATCGGGACTGATGTCCCGATCACGGCCGCCGGTAATCGGCTTTTTTTTTTTCTCCTCGCGCTGTCAGCGTGAGGAGGAATAATAGCCGATTACCGGCTCCGTTATATCACATGATCAGCTGTCATTGGCTGACAGCTGATCACATGATAAGGGGTCGGGATCGACCCCTTGCACGGATCGGTGATCAGGCGAGTCTCATAGACTCACCGATCACAGAGCGCGCCGTGCGTGCCCCTCAGGGGGCACGCAGGCCGCTCGTGCACGGGATAGACGTAGTCCCGGAAAAGGAGATCCGCGCTGTAGCCGTCATTCGGCTATAGCACAGGTCTCAAGTGGTTAAAGTGGTTGTAAACCCTTACAAACCACTTTGACCTATAGGTAAGCCTAGATTAAGGCTTACCTGTGGTCCAAGAAATATCTCCTAAACCTATATGGTTTAGGAGATATTTACCCAAAGACAGCCACCACTGTCTACGGCGCATGTGCCGTAGACAGCGGCGCGCAGGCGCACTGGGCAGGCCGCAGATCGCGGTGATATGCCGCGAGTGTCGGCTCCCGTGCGCATGCGCGTGAGTGACGTCATCGCTGCTCCGGTGAATCACAGCGCCGGAGTAGCGAGACCCACCAAGAAGATGGACGCTCGGAACTACAGGGGACAGCGGTGACTTCGCTGACTCCTATGTCAGGTAAGTGACACATAATGGACTACTATTCCTTTGCAGGGAATCAAAGAGGAAGTAAACCCATCAGGGTTTACATCCTCTTTAATATAAAACTACTCTGTCCCCGGAATAGTGTGTAGACATAAGGTAAATTCCCATAGAGTAAGTCTTATTCCCCCCGATAAAAATACTTATTAACAAGCTGTTGAAAGGAAAACTGCGTGTGAAAAGTCTTACACACAAAGCAAGTTACAATTTTCAGTGTAATACTGCAGGTAAGACTTGACTTAGAGCAATCCCAGTAATACATTAGCAAGAACGTTGTAAACTAGGGTCCAAAGCTAGGTCCGTAGAGGTGTAGCCCAGCACTTGGACCCAAGTGCAGCCACAATACTGCATGTCATGTGAAAAAGAAAGAGAGCTGCGAAGACAGGGAAGAAGGGACGGGGGAGAGGAAGGGGTAAAGAGGGAAGAGAGAGAAAAAAATATTATTATAACCCTAGGGAGAAGGGGAAGCGCAAGGGATGAAGTATGTAATTGCTAAAGCAGGGCATATAAACCCCAACACAGGAGACCCAACTCAACCCCAATGGGGGCTGAGAGTAGACACATAGACCGATCATGAGCTATCAGCCTGGAGGTCGACTAATGGACTAGTGGGATGAAGTACATCTGTCTCCCAAGTAAGGCCTCAACCGGCTGTCAGCTTGGCAAATGCTCCAGAAAGCTTGAATTGGAGCCAAGGTGCCCAGGTTCTGTGAAACCTATATGCTGATTCATTGGCAATGGCCAGCGTTTCTTCAAGTTTAAAAATGTGGTTAACTGTGTATATCCGTTCTCTAATTGAGGGAGATGATGTAAGTTTCCAGTACTTGGGAATTAGCGTTTTGGCTGCTACTAGGGGATGTTTAGTGAGGGATCTTTTGTATCTAGCTACAGAGAGGTCTGATATATGCAGGAGACAACACTCAGGCGTGAGTTTGTTTTTAGTTTCCGTAATTTGTCAGATTACATCCCTAACTTTGTCCCAGTAGGTGACAATTTGAGGACAGCTCCACCACACGTGTAGCATGTCACCTTTCGCTGATTTGATCATTTTGTCTTTATCCGAAAAGTCGTCAAAAAGTTAATTGGCAACATCAAACATGAATGTTTTGGCATACTCCCCATCTGTGAATGGCTTTCCGTTTCTCACAATTGCTAAAGCACCAGCAAAGCTAGCTGAATTCCAGTCACCTTGTTGGGTCCAAACACGGAGTTGCTGCTGACTAGCTTGCACTCTGCACAGTAGCTCTTGACATGCTTTCTTCCTGCTGTCCCCCGCAGGATATTTCGATGCAAATGTAGTATGGAGTGTGTCGAAGTGCCGCTTTATATTGGACTGTTTCATCGATGCAATTTTATCATTGCATATTAGAAACATTGCATAACCTGCTCTCTCCACAAAGGCGAATTCCTCTGTCCATTCCTGCTGAAAAGTACGATACTTCTCTTTTTTTTTTGTTTTTGTTTTGTGACCTCACAACAACCCGTACACGTTACGCATCCCTAAATAATTTGATGTTGTCCCGGAAGACAGCTGCGATTGGGTCCAGCCACCTGCAACCATGAACATGAGCAGTAGGAAATTAATGGATTAAAATACATAAGAATGCTTTAAATTTTTAATAGTGCTGTCACTGATTAAAATTTTCATGTTTGATTAATCGATTTTTTGTTTTAATCGATTAAATCATCTAATTTTGATTAATTATAACTGTAATGTTGTCATCTCCCCCACTGTAATATCCACGCCATCTCCCGCACTGTAATATCAACATCGTCTTCCCCACTGTAATATCCATAATCTCCCCCACTGTAATATCCATAATCTCCCCCACTGTAATATCCACGTCATCTCCCCCCACTGTAATATCCATGTCATCTCCCCCACTGTAATGTCCACGTCATCTCCGCACATCTCTCTCACTGTAATATGCGCATCCTCTCCCCCCACTGAAATATCCATGTCTCCCCCCGCTGTAATATCCACATCATCTCCCCCACTGTAATATCCACGTCATCTCCCCCACTGTAATATCCACAATCTCCCCCACTGTAATATCCACAATCTCCCCCACTGTAATATACATCTTCCCCACTGTAATATGCACATCCCCCCCTCTGTAATATTCACGTCATCTCCCCCACTGTAATATCCACATCATCTGCCCCACTGTAATATCCATGTCATCTCCCCCACTGTAATATGCACATCATCTCCCCCCACTGTAATATGCACATCATCTCCCCCCACTGTAATATCCATGTCCTCTCCCCCACTGTAATATCCACGTCCTCTCCCCCACTGTAATATCCACGTCCTCTCCCCCACTGTAATATCCACGTCCTCTCCCCCATTGTAATATCCACGTCATCTCCCCCACTGTAATATCCATGTCTCCCCCACTGTAATATCCACATCTCCCCCACTTTAATATCCACGTCATCTGCCCCACTGTAATATCCATGTCATCTCCCCCACTGTAATATCCACGTCATTTTCCCCACTGTAATATCCACATCATCTGCCCCACTGTAATATACATGTTGTCTCCCCCACTGTAATATCCACGTCATCTCCCCCACTGTAATATGCAAATCATCTCCCCCCACTGTAATATCCACATCATCTCCCCCACTGTAATATCCACATCTCCCCCACTGTAATATCCATGTCATCTGTCGTAGAAATTTGGCTGCTATGCACATAGCCCCATCTACTATTGTGCTTCCAATAAGCACCCATTTCCATCTTAAATGATATAATGCTTTAGGCTTACCTTCTCTAACCAATCCATCCCAACTACCAGACATCCCCAGTGCAACCTACATCCTCATCTCAGCCTGGCTGCTCCTCAGCCAGGCCCCTCTGGTTACCCATTAAAGAGATATCACTAGCAGTCTTTCATTCTCCTTCATCGTCAGCAAGCAAGAGCCTGAGCTCACCTTGACCAAAGCTTTTTATTTACTTTTCCCACTGGAAGCCACGCCCTGGAGGGTTTGCCTCCAACAGCTGAACACCTCCCACAAAGGATGTGACCTCACAGCAGTAACAGGATGTGAATGCCCATATAAGGACAATACAATACAATAGAAGGTACCAATCACAGACATGTATACATTCAAATAGTCTGTGACACAGATTGACTAAATGCTTTCAATGATGGAAACCATACAAAACCAATGAACGATGACTATAATTCCGTTGATAGAAATCCTTAATATATACATTGTTCCAGAGAACAATGTATACTTGGATAATTCTACATCTCTTGTGAATGGAAAGCTATCTACAGATGTGCACTGTCTATCTCCATGTGCTGATCAGGCACAGCAGAGACAATGTGCACACATCCGCCTACAACCAATCCCCGCAGAGTAAGCATATGCCCCCAGACGATCATCTGTACAATGTACAGGGGCCCTTTTGCTGGATGACATACCCCCACTCCGCAAACACCTTTTTCCAATCCCAAGATATTATCCACTACCTAACGGATCTCAACCAGCGTCAGTCTGCCCCAGTCAGCTCTTTTAGAGCAGGCTGGGGGAGAATGAACACAGGAGGACTCTTATGACAATACATATAATAAATACATCTAAAATTTTCCACAACAGCTCCTCCTCTTTGTCATATGATCCCATGTGTCCCTCGATGACTTTCGATCTTCTTACACCTGGCCTTACAGTCCATATGAGCCCATAAAAAGGAAAACACGGCTTGACATGTAGACTTTTCCTCAGGAGGGATGACATGGTGAGCTGTAGTAGTCGCTGGTCGGTCTGGGATCCTCTGTGTCATTTTTCTTGGGTCAGGCATCTTGGGCTCATCTGCTCGGGCTCTGGTCACGCGTCCAATCAGGCAACAGGAACGCCTCATCACGGAATATAGAAGAATAGAAACAAAAAAAATCTGGAGTAAATATACCCCTAATTCCTTCAAATATGATCCGCTGCAAAAATAAAAATTAAATGCCCCCAGATTCCCAGACCCTTAAGAAGATTCCAACCTTCACTAGCTATAGCTCTGGCTTTGCCCTTTAGGTTTCTTTGCCTTATCCATATGGGCCTGAACTTTGCCACCAGTATCCCCGATCCAGGTATAGCAATCTTTACTTATGAAATCCCAGGAACCACCCTTGGATTGTGGGAACTTCCTTGTAGCTTCAACAGTTACATGAAAACATCCCATCCTCAATGGATGAGAAATTGTTCAATCGTTTCATAAGCTCAACCCCCCACCGTGTACAAGCAATTCCCTTCCAGCTGTCCCTGCCATTCTCACCGTCTCTCGTGCCATCAGAATCGGCCGCGATATAAGATGCTGGGACGAGATTCACCAGCACACATGAACCTCTTGCCTTAGGGGAATTACCTTATAAGCTGTAGATCCACATTAATACCAAACTAGAGCTGAAACACGCTTGTGGGCTACCTAGTTATCCGGTTACCAAAACTGGCAAGAACCAGAGCTATTTTTAAAATTATAATAAATTTTACCCTCTAGAAATGTATCATTAAATTCTATTGTCATGTGTCTGTTTGGATTGTACTAGTTTGTCAAAAACTCCTCACACCAATATGCCTATATATCTCATACACCGCTGTCATCATTGCTGGGGCACTTAGAGCTCAGTGGAGACTCAGAGTAGACCCTACCATGTGTCCTGTTCACTTCCGTACCTAGTTAGAAAATACACTTTAAAAAAATATAAATAAAAAGATACTTCTCATCCTTTTCTCGTTCTTCAATCTTCTTTACAACGACTCAGTCACCTGTCACAAACTTGGCTAGAATTAGAGTAGTTAGTATTATTGGTTTGAAAATTTGTCACTCACCACTCTCATCCCCCCTTTTTCCTCATTACAAACTGGAGGAAAACACACGGGGTAAACTGTGAAATAGCCTATGATACTTTTACCTTCTTATACCCTTTCAGAAACTCCTTGGACCTGAAAAGATACTTATAAACAAAAGTTATTACTCTGTCCTTCATAGACAATACAACATTCGTGTACATTGGTAAATTGCCATTGACATTCCTCAAAACCGATAATAACTAAACCCCTCTGTAACCCTTACTTTCATGTTCTTACTAAAAATACAACACCGCCGACACGTAAGAGGGCTGCCGCGGTGGGTTCAGACATCTTCTTGTTACCACATACAAACAATGAGAATACAATTGAGAATGCACTCTTAGTAACACATGTTATCCAATGAAACAAAAACACCACATAAAACCACAATATAACACAATATATCCCAGGCCAGCTCAAACATCGCCTCTTTTCTCAAACAAAGCTTCCATAACAAGCCATTGTTTCCCTTCCCACAGGTCGTATCCCATTCAACACAAGGCCGCATGGCACCACAAACTTGCAGTTACAAACTGCTCTACAAAACTCATGCAGTCTACCTGTTCCATACATAGGTAAAAATCAAAATTCATCCATTTCTCACATACATTACAAACTTGTTATCCAAATCACACACACCTTCTCACACACACACACACACACACACACATTCTCACACACACACACACACACACACAATCAAACTTCCAGCATTATCTCAAAAAGATGGAAAATTGTTCTTTTCACAAAGCAGAACCTCCCCAATGCATCAGGCAGAGAAGATGTATTTCTGTTCTCCCCCTTTCTGCCTGTGTAGAGGGAGGCTCTGTTTGGTCCCTTCGTTGGTCGCCATAATGTCGTAGAAATTTGGCTGCTATGCTATGCACATAGCCCCATCTACTACTGTGCTTCCAATAAGCACCCATTTCCATCTTAAATGATATAATGCTTTAGGCTTACCTTCTCCAACCAATCCATCCCAATGACCAGACATCCCCAATGCAACCTACATCCTCATCTCAGCCTGGCTGCTCCTCAGCCAGGCCCCTCTGGTTACCCATTAAAGAGACATCACCTTTCATTCTCCTTCATCGTCAGCAAGCAAGAGCCTGAGCTCACCTTGACCAAAGCTTTTTATTTACTTTTCCCACTGGAAGCAACGCCCTGGAGGGTTTGCCTCCAACAGCTGAACACCTCCCACAAAGGATGTGACCTCACAGCAGTAACAGGATGTGAATGCCCATATAAGGACAATACAATACAATACAATAGAAGGTACCAATGACAGACATGTATACATTAAAATAGTCTGTGACACAGATTGACTAAATGCCTTCAATGATGGAAACCATACAAAACCAATGAACGATGACTATAATTCCGTTGATAGAAATCCTTAATATATACATTGTTCCAGAGAACAATGTATACTTGGATAATTCTACATCTCTTGTGAATGGAAAGCTATCTACAGATGTGCACTGCCTATCTCCATGTGCTGATCAGACACAGCAGAGACAATGTGCACACATCCGCACACAACCAATACCCGCAGAGCAAGCATATGTCCCCAGACGATCATCTGTACAATGTACAGGGGCCCTTTTGCTGGCGGACATACCCTCACTCCGCAAACACCTTTCTTTCCAACCCCAAGATATTATCCACTACCTAATGGATCTCAACCAGCGTCAGTCTGCCCCAGTCAGCTCTTTTAGAGCGGGCTGGGGGAGAATGAACACAGGAGGACTCTTATGACAATACATATAATAAATACATCTAAAATTATCCACAACACATCTCCCCCACTGTAATATCCACGTCCTCTCCCCCACTGTAATATCGATAATCTCCCCCACTGTAATATCCACGTCGTCTCCCCCACTGTAATATCCACGTCATCTCCCCCCACTGTAATATCCATGTCATCTCCCCCACTGTAATATCGATAATCTCCCCCACTGTAATATCCACGTCATCTCCCCCACTGTAATATCCACGTCATCTCCCCACTGTAATATCCAGGTCTCCTCCCCCACTGTAATATCCACATCATCTCCCCCACTGTAATATCCACGTCATCTCCCCCACTGTAATATCCACGTCATCTCCCCCACTGTAATATGCACATCTCCCCCACTGTAATATCCACGTCATCTCCCCCACTGTAATATCCACGTCATCTCCCGCTACTGTAATATCCACATCTCCCCCACTGTAATATGCACTTCTTCCCCCACTGTAATGCACTTCTTCCCTATGTCTGACTCTGCCTGCTTACCACTAGGCAGATCCGGGAGCAGATGAGCCGGGCGGAGATGATGACGTCAGCATGTCGCTCACCTAGGCTGCCGCCGGGTGTACCAGGATGGCCGTGGCTCCGGAGCTAGGCCGAAGCCGCAGCCTTTCCTATGGGCTCAATCCGTGGATCGGCATACCACGCGATCCGCGGATTGGGAGGCAAGAGCCAGATTTAGCCATCAAAAGAGCCACATCTGGCTCGCGAGTCATAGGTTCCCGACCCTGGTCTATAGTTTTAATGGTCGGTTTTAGGGCTGCAACTAACGATTATTTTCATAATTGATTAGTTGGCCGATTATTGTTTCGATTAATTGATTAGTCGGTTAATAACTTTAAAAAAAAAAGTGGGTCAAATTGACGTTCATTTTCAAACACAGTGACGGGAAAATTTGGAAATAGAAAACTTCTTGGTCAAAGGAATTTTCCGACAGTGTATGTGGTTTTTGTTCAGAAATGAAGTGAAAATTTCAAACAAAATTCTTTCATTCAGCGATTGTACAAAGATTTTTCATTTGAATATTCTCACCTGAAAATTGATCCGTGAGGCCAGCTTAAGGCCCGGTACTCACCTATGCAGTTTTTGCTTTTTATCTGTTTCTGCAGTGCTTTTTACTGTGTGTTTTGATTTTTGCGCACATTTCACTGCGTTTTTTGCATTTTTTTGGGTAGATTAAAAAACAAAAATTGCTGCAAAAACACATTAGCCCTTGTACACGCGGTTGGACATTCCGACAACAAAATCCATCGGATTTTATCCGAAACTGGCGTTGCATACACACAGTCGGACAAAGTTGTCGGAAAATCCAATCGTATGGAACGTGATGACGTTCGTTCGTTACGACGAGACTACGTTCAGGCTAGTAGCCAATAGCTTTGGGCTTGTAATTTGATCTGAGCATGCGTGGCACTTCCGATCGGAATTCTCTACAAACTGTCCGATCAGATCATGTTGTCGAAAGATTTTATATCCAGCTCTCAAACTTTGTTGGTCGGACATTCTGACGGAAAAAGTTAGATGGAGCCCACACACGGTCGGATTATCTGACAACATGGTCCAGTCGGACATTTTCCGTCGGAATTTCCGACCGTGTGTACAAGGGCTTACTTTCTTTTCTGCAGCTTGTCCATTGAAGTATATTGAACCAAAAAAGCACTGCTTTGCGTTAAAAGTCCCTGACCCTTTCCAAATATGCAGTGGCTGGAAAAATAAAAAATATGAACGTGTCCCATAGGAAACCATGTAAATTAACTGTAGTGCGTTTCTGCAAAAAGCACCAATAAACATATAGATGTGAACCAGGCCTAAGACGTTTAGTAACATAATGGGGTTAAAAAAAGTTCATGTTTTTACTGTAGAACAGTGAAAGTAATATTTACAGTAGTGATTACGGTATATTTTTGTACTATAAAAGGGCTCATTTTAGTTTTTTTTAACCCTATTATGTTACTGGCCGATTAATCAATTATGAAAATATTAATCCATTAATTTCATAATCGATTAGTTGTCGATTAATCGATTAGTTGTTTCAGCCCTAGTCTGTTTATTTTAACAGTGAGAGAATGCATTTCAAAAAAGTTATTAAAAAAATGTGGGGTTATACCGTCAAATATCTCTATAGTGCATAAAATGTGTACAAATAAGTTGCCCTTATATCGTGAATAATCCTGTGTGAACCAATGGAAGAGACACGGAAAAAATGCACTGTTGCAAATTCTGAATAAACAAACCGTGAATAAAAATCTGTATGTGAAAGTCTATATGAAAAACTCTTTATTAAAATAATAATAGCAGTTGACTTTGTGAATAAACTGTGAAAAAAACAGTAATCCCCAAAAGAAGGTAGTAATAAAGTCCAAAATCCTCCCACCTTCACCAAGGAAGAAAAAAAGGGATGAAGAAGACAAGGAGAGGAAGAAGATACTCAAGTCAAAGGACAACCCTTCACCCCCCTCCCCCGATGTGTGGGGACCCTTACCAGAAACCGGTAGACCCGCTAAAGAGCAAGTTTTGCACAAGCAGATTTAGCCCTCTGCGGGGTCTAATGAACGAACCTCCGTCCTCCTAGGGCACTCTGAGCAGGGTCATCTGGTGCCCAGGGCGAAGATGGCAAACTGCTCACCCCCCTCCCACCTCCGGGTCTCCCATCCTGAGCTTTTTTTCTTTCAATTGGTTTTTATTAAGATTTTATAAGATACAGATTTTGTCAACAATGACTGAACTCCCTGCTCAGAGCCCTCCCCACGAAAGCAGATATCATGGCCCTTATAGGTACAGTGGAAGCGGCACATAAAAAAGAGATAGCAGAGGTCAGGGGTGAGATGGAGGATCTGGCAGCCAGAATTACTAAGGAAGAAGCTTCCACGGACTCCCTAGATAAGCATATGACTGACTTAGAAAGGTCCCAGGCTGTGTATTTAGCAGCGCTGACGGACCAACAGTTACACCAGGAGGAGATGGAAGATAGGAGTCGGAGGAACAACCTCCGGCTCCGAGGCATCCCAGAAGCCACGGGTGGGAGAGATCTAGCGCTGTCTGTTCTGGCAATGTTCCGCAGCATAGACGGGGTGGAACTACCTGCTCAAGTGACACTAGACCGTGCACATGACCCTGGGACCCGTTCCTGCTGACCCGGAGAGACCCAGAGACTTACTCTGTAGACTGCACCACTACACCCAGAAGGAGCATATCCTGAGACAGGCTTGGGAGATGGGAGACCTAGAATTTGACGGAGTACCTATTAAAATACTACCGGACCTCTCCCGAGCCACTCTGCACAGGCGAACGATGCTCAAACCGCTGTTGGAGCTGGCACGGAGACATGATGCCACGTACAAGTGGGGCTACCCGCTTTCGGTTACCTTCCAGTGAGATCAAAGATCCTTTCACCTGCGGTCACCGACATCTTTACCTGCTTTGTTCGAGTTCCTGCAAGCTGAACCGATTGATGTACCTAATTGGCTAGCTCTTCTCCCACGACCGACGGGCCGCCTGCCCCCACCTGGGGCAGGCGGGGGAAACCTATTACCCAGACCACAGAGAGGCCGCCGCCGACAGAGGCCGTCATCCCTGGAGATCCATAGGGAACTGTAAATCTCTTCGGATGTGAGTACATTCCCCCCCTCCCGCTCCCCCCCCTTTTTCCCCAACCTAGACTGAACTGTGAACTGCCGTGTACACCTATTTTGCCCCCCCACCGCCCCCCTATTCCCATCCGTAAAGCCGGCTCCTTCACGTTTGAAGTGAGGGCAATAAACTTAGAAGAGGGAGCTTATGGCTTAGGCGTCCCCCCTCCTCTCCTGGTTTGCACCGCCGCAGCTGAGGGACAATCTTACGAAGCCCTACCTGGGAACATAGGCGCCGAACGTACCGTTACTCAGCTCCGAGGCCGGCTAACTCGCCCCCACGGGCTGCCACTTCCCACCTTCTTGCAGACAGAGCGCTGCTGTGCCTCCCCCCCCCCCCCCACGCTACACAAAATTAATGAAGGAAGCTTCAGAGGACTGCCTATGCAGATTGCTCACCCAAGAATGCTCAGGACACCACCTGAATTCATCCCATTCAGGATTGAGCACGGACAAGGCTTGGGTGCCGCGGGGGGGGGGTCTGTGGTGTTTGGGCGAGGGGAAACTACAAGGAAAATGACTGCCGGGAGAGGGGCCCCGTGGGGAAATTAAGTGGAGAGCTGCTGGACTTCACAGTCCCCTACTACCAGACATTGCCTGGCGTACGGACACCTACCACGCTACCTAGATGATCGGGACATACTTTTATGGGGGGTGGGCATAGTTACTGGTAGCGGTTCGCGTCATTGATGATGGGATAGCTAACCCCGGTTGCTGGGAGGTGGGAGTGGGTGGGGGGGGGGGGAACCTTAAATTGAAGGGGTACAGGCAAAAGCCGATGATAGAGCTGATAGTCTTTCACTGAACGGCATGGCCGTTTTTTTTGCTTTGGAACTACAATTGTTTCTGGTTATATATCTCGGTTTAAATGTCTATTACTGCAAATGTCGAAATTTTAATGCTGTTTTTGTACTGCAGAAGACAAAGTTATGTGACTTATAATTATTTGCCGGGGTGGGCTGGACGTGCTCTTGTGGAGCCTTGCCCTACCACTCCCCCAATTAGGATAGCATATCCGCCGGGGAGGTATTTTTCCCCCCAGGTGGATTATTTGCTACTACCGTGACTTCACGTGGACCGTGGGCTCTTCGGCCCACGATACTCTTCTATAACTACAGCTTCTCTCTGTTTTTTCTTTCTCACTTTCTATCCCCGCTTTACCCGCTTATTTTACCCACTCCTCCCTGTTCTCGTCCCCATCGCCCCCCTCCCCCCGTCCCCTGACCCACAAGGTATATGACGATGGACGCTCTCAAAGTGATGTCCTTTAATGTGAAGGGCCTCAATGTACCCGAGAAAAGGCGCATTCTCTTACGTGAATTGAAACAATCCTGTACCGACATTTCACTGATACAGGAGACACATTTCAGGACCGACAAACTTTATTACCTACGAAATAAGGACTACCCAGTTACGTTTCACGCCACTAACCCATCCACCAAATCCAGGGGTGTCTCAATCCTGATATCCAAAAACGTCCCATGGCAAACTCATGATTCCCTGATAGACCCGCAGGGCAGATATGCCTTCCTCAGGGGCCTCCTGGGGGCTACCCAAGTTACCCTAGCCACGATTTACTCCCCTAACGAAAACCAAGCCTCCTTCCTAGACACTACATTCCGTAAACTATAAGATTTCACATTAGGCCACCTAATCCTGGGAGGTGATTTTAACACTCCTCTGATACCGTCCTCAGACACGTCGTCAGGGACCTCATCCACTTCCCCAAGCCAACTTAAACGAATTTCCAGAATTATACACCAAGCTCAATTGATAGATGTATGGCGCCTGCAACATTCAGGGGAACGGGATTACACATTCTACTCCCCTCCGCACAAACTTTACACGCGAATAGACTACTTCCTAGTTCCACACACACAACTTCACGCCGTTAGAGACACCTCTATAGGCCACATATCATGGTCAGATCATGCCCCCATATATCTGACGTACGCTTTCTCAGATGAAACACCAGTCAGACACCGGTTTTGGCGACTGAACGAACAGCTTCTCCAGCCCCCTGAAGTTCTCAAGGAGGTGACAGACGAACTGATCAATTACTTTAGCACGAATGCGCGACAGGATTGCGACCCAGGGATTTTATGGGAGGCTCATAAACCGGTCATTAGAGGGATTCTCATCAAACACGGGGCTCACATTAAACGGGAAAGAAACTTGCAACTGACCCAGTTACTCAGGAAACTTAGGGACACAGAGAACAGACATAAACATGCCCCCACTCCAGACCTAGAATCAGACTTGCTTATGACTAGGAGAAAAATTAATGACTTACTATTTTATAAGGCGAAGGCAGCGTTACAATTCTGTCGCAAAGCTAGCTACGAGTCGGGGGATAAATGCGGGAAAATCTTAGCTCGACAAGTAAAAACACTCAAGCTTTCCTCATATATCCCGCAGGTGATCAGGAACGATGGACGTAAAGCGGTTCTCCCAGTGCATATATCACAAGAATTCAGGGAGTTTTTCTCCCACCTCTATAATCTTCCACTCCCCTCGGCACCTCATTCAGCAATGGAGGAATACATTAGGAAGTCTCAGCTGCCATCTCTCTCTCCTGATATCCGCAGGGACTTAGAAAAACCCATATCTCTGACAGAACTCCAACAAGTGATCAGTTCCATGAAACCTGGGAAGGCACCGGGCCCAGACGGATTTACGATTCAATACTACAAGACTCTGTTACCGATACTTGGCCCACACATGATCACGCTTTTCCAGGCAATAGACCCAGGATCCTCATTATCTCCCTTATTTATAAAGAAGGGAAAGACCCGGCGGCATGTGGTAGTTATAGGCCAATATCAATATTAAATGTGGATCTTAAAGTCTATACCAAAATTCTTGCTATTCGGCTGGCCAGACACCTACAGGAAATTGTCCATCTGGACCAAGTGGGGTTTATTCCCGCAAGAGAAGCGAGAGACAGCACCACAAAGGTATTGAACCTCCTACACGCGGCCCAATCCACCAACACCCCATCAGTGTTCCTAAACACAGACGCCGAGAAGGCGTTCGACCGAGTGAACTGTTTTTCTATGTTCTCGGTGCTCAGGCATATTGGCCTAGGCGAGGTGATGCTACGCCGAATAGCGTGAATTTATGCCAACCCCACTGCTAGCGTTAAAGCGAACGGGGTACTATCGGAGCCCTTTCCCGATTACTAATGGAACTAGACAGGGATGTCCATTGTCGCCGTTATTTGCCCTTTCCCTAGAACCCTTCCTAGCCACTGTCAGATGACACCCAGACATACAGGGC
The DNA here is from genome assembly GCF_037356315.1 of Lithobates pipiens. Classification (NCBI taxonomy): domain Eukaryota; kingdom Metazoa; phylum Chordata; class Amphibia; order Anura; family Ranidae; genus Lithobates; species Lithobates pipiens. The sequence continues at coordinate 39,251,776 of NW_027507748.1, read as the reverse complement.
TTAACCATCGGCAAAATGCATTGCAAGGTCTCCGCATATGCAGGTGACCTACTTTTCTCTATCTCTAACCCTATTGTGTCACTGCCGAATCTACTTAAACAATTTGAGATTTACGGCAGTCTCTCGAATTTAAAAATAAATCTCACGAAATCGGAGGCCATGGGCATTGCCCTACCGCTTACAACCCTCCAAACAATGAAGGCAGGATTCCGCTTCAAATGGACTGAGACGGCACTGACATACCTAGGTACACTTATCCCGGCTGACATCTCCAAGATTTATGAGATTAACTTTCTCCCTCTTCTAGGTAAAACAAGGGAACTATTGAAGGGGTGGCAGCCGGGTCTCCACTCCTAGTTTGGCAGAGGCAATCTCATCAAAATGTGCATTCTACCTAAATACAGTGCCTTGCGAAAGTATTCGGCCCCCTTGAACTTTTCAACCTTTCGCCACATTTCAGGCTTCAAACATAAAGATATAAAATTTAAATTTTTTGTGAAGAATCACCAACAAGTGGGACACAATTGTGAAGTGGAACGAAATCTATTGGATATTTTAAACTTTTTTAGCAAATAAAAAACTGAAAAGTGGTGCGTGCAAAATTATTTGGCCCCTTTACTTTCAGTGCAGCAAACTCACTCCAGAAGTTCAGCGAGGATCTCTGAATGATCCAATGTTGTCCTAAATGACTGATGGTGATAAATAGAATCCACCTGTGTGTAATCAAGTCTCTGTATAAATGCACCTGCTCTGTGATAGTCTCAGGGTTCTGTTGAAAGCGCAGAGAGCATCATGAAGACCAAGGAACACACCAGGCAGGTCCATAATACTGTTGTGGAGAAGTTTAAAGACGGATTTGGATACAAAAAGATTTCCCAAGTTTTAAACATCCCAAAGGAGCACTGTGCAAGCGATCATTTTGAAATGGAAGGAGTATCAGACCACTGCAAATCTACCAAGACCTGGCCGTCCCTCTAAACTTTCAGCTCAGACAAGGAGAAGACTGATCAGAGATGCAGCCAAGAGGCCCATGATCACTCTGGATGAACTGCAGAGAACTACAGGTGAGAGAGTCTGTCCATAGGATAACAATCAGTCGTACACTGCACAAATCTGGCCTTTATGGAAGAGTGGCAAGAAGAAAGCCATTTCTCAAAGATATCCATAAAAAGTCTCATCTAAAGTTTGCCACAAGCCACCTGGGAGACACACCAAACATGTGGAAGAAGGTGCTCTGGTCAGATGAAACCAAAATCAAACTTTTTGCCCACAATGCAAAACGATATGTTTGGCGTAAAAGCAACACAGCTCATCATCCTCAACACACCATCCCCACTGTCAAACATGGTGGTGGCAGCATCATGGTTTGGGCCTGCTTTTCTTCAGCAGGGACAGGGAAGATGGTTAAAATTGAGGGGAAGATGGATGCAGCCAAATACAGGACCATTCTGGATGAAAACCTGTTGGAGTCTGCAAAAGACCTGAAACTGGGATGGAGATTTATCTTCCAACAAGACAATGATCCCAAACATACAGCAAAATCTACAAAGGAATGGTTCACAAATAAACGTATCCAGGTGTTAGAATGGCCAAGTCAAAGTCCAGACCTGAATCCAATCGAGAATCTGTGGAAAGAGCTGAAAACTGCTGTTCACAAACGCGCTCCATCCAACCTCACTGAGCTTGAGCTGTTTTGCAAGGAAGAATGGGCAAGAATTTCAGTCTCTCGATGTGCAAAACTGATAGAGACATACCCCAAGCGACTTGCAGCTGTAATCGCAGCAAAAGGTGGCGCTACAAAGTATTAACGCAAGGGGGCCGAATCATTTTGCACGCCCCACTTTTCCTTTTTTTTTATTAGTTAAAAAAGTTTCAAAAATCCAATAGATTTCGTTCCACTTCACAATTGTGTCCCACTTGTTGGTGATTCTTCACAAAAAATAAAAATGTTATATCTTTAAGTTTGAAGCCTGAAATGTGGCAAAAGGTTGAAAAGTTCAAGGGGGCCGAATACTTTCTCAAGGCACTGTACCTTTATTTATTGCAAGCCTTACCGGTCCAGATACCAAACTCATTCTTTCGGCAAGCACAATCAATCTTTACCCGATTTGTCTGGGCCCGGAAAAGGTTGAGAATTCCTCAGACTCTATTGACACTGCCGAAACAATTGGGGGGACTTGCACTGCCAAATATTAGGAGATACTATCATGCGATACAACTGGGTAGGATCATAGACTGGCACCGACATGGAAACTCTAAGCTAAGGGTACAACTAGTACAACAGAGTAACTCCCCTATACCCATCAAGAGCGCGCTATGATGCTGGGAAACAGTACCGCTTAGCATGGAAAAAACACCCCCTGATAGGAAATACGCTGCGTCAAGGCTCCTGAGTTGCCCTGCATCACCGGCTGACTACCAAGACGTCCCCCCTGACCCCGATTTTGGGGAATCCTAAATTTGAACCGGGAACATTTGCGATTCCAGACCTTGAGAGATGCCGATCTTACCACAGCATCCCACTTTATAAGGAATAACACATGGCCCTCCATAGAGGATTTAGTGTCCCCCTCAGGCCCATACAACCTTACTTTCTGGAATGCGCTGCAACTGCACCACTTCCTCAGGACGCTAGGTCAGCCCCAGGCGTTCGCAAGACAATTGACAACATTTGAGGAATATTGCTCGGAGAAAGAGTCACTTTCTCGGACACTCTTGAAAATTTACGCTTTACTTAACACGCCCTCAGAACCACATATCCTCCCGAGTATTCAAAAGTGGGAAACAGACCTAAGCTGGACCTTCACACCACAACAGACACAAAACATAGTGAACCTCTCTTTTAAATCCTCCATATGCACTAAAATTCAAGAATGAAATTACAAGGTACTAACGCGGTGGTATATGACGCCAAGTCGTCTTCAGGTCATCTTCCCAGACGCGACAAGTTGCTGGAGATGTGAGACACATAGGGGAACTTTGCTGCATATTTTCTGGGAGTGCCCAAAGCTACATACATTTTGGAAGTCAGTACACACTATATCGCAAAAATTCACTGACTATACGATGCCCAGCGTTCTTTCTACTCCATGTCTCTAACATCCCGGTCAAAACATATAAAAAATCTGTCCTGCGACACTTGGTGAATGCAGCGAAATCTTTTATCCCATTGTGGAAACAACGCAACCCGCCATCGGTGGCACTCTGGCTTAAAAAAGTGGAACACATCAACCAAATGGAAGACCTCGTTTTAACCGCAGCAAAAATTACAAAAATACGTTCAAAAAATTTTTTGGAAACTTTATTACGCCAGCAGAAATAAAAAATAAAAATATATGTATATATATATATATATATATATATATATATATATATATAACAAAAATATAATTAAAAATCTTGTTAAAAAATCAGTAACAAAACAGAAAAAGACAAAAAACAAAGCCAAAACCAAAAAATATTATTTGTACAATGTCCCAGGAGTCACAGTCCCACGCAGGTGACTCAAAGCATAAAAAGTCTATTTGTAAGTTAATAGAAAAGGTTGTTTTTTATCATAGATGATCGTCGCTGAAGACGTCCTATGACGAAACGCGTCTGACGTACCACGCACACCACTTCCGGGTTGACGAGTCGAGACGGAGCGCAGGCTGGAACGCACGCCAGTTCCGCGTCCAGATCCCCGCTCGTTTCCTCGCTCGTTTTACCGGCATTTTGCAGACCGATCAGGCCGGCTTTAGGTTGTATCTTCTGACATAGACCAGCGGTGAGTAAACCCCCCTTTCCCTGGGGTGCCACACTTTGTAGCTACATAGTGACCCCAAGGGTCTTGGGGATATCTCACTCAAGGGCTCCTTCGGTCATATTAGCCATACAGAGGGGTGTGTAAATGCTCCTGCCCTGGTCTATGATAAAAAACAACCTTTTCTATTAACTTACAAATAGACTTTTTATGCTTTGAGTCACCTGCTTAGGACTGTGACTCCTGGGACATTGTACAAAAAATATTTTTTGGTTTTGGCTTTGTTTTTTGTCTTTTTCTGTTTTGTTACTGATTTTTTAACAAGATTTTTTATTATATTTTTGTTATATATATATATATATATATATATATATATATATATATATATATATATATATATATACATATATTTTTATTTTTTATTTCTGCTGGCGTAATAAAGTTTACAAAAAAATTTTTGAACGTATTTTTGTAATTTTTAAAAAATTTTTTTTTGAAAGTCTGAAGATACTTCACTATGAGAATCTTTTTATTTTATTGAGGATCCTCTGGTACAGCACTACCTATTGAGTACAAATAAGTCTACATATCAAGGAAGGTGATACAGCTGGAAAGTGGGGTTCTTTCGCTGGATGTGCACCCTTCGGACGTACTTACCCGTGGAACAACCAGATCCTGCATCGTGCAATATAGAAGGCCTGATCGCCCTGTGTAGGCATAGAGTTTTGGTGAGTGGGGACCTGAGGGGGCGAGCACGGAAGTCACCTGAATTCTCTCATATTTGAGCACCAGTCACCTTTTTTCCGCAACTATTGGAAGATTTTGCAACTTTATTTGGACTGCATTTTTGTTATCTATTTATCTTTATTTTTATTTTTATTTTGTTCTTTGTTATGGTCTTGTTCCCTGATATTGCTCCTGGATTCGTTCCAGGTCCTATATAATAATGTATATATACATTTTTTGGCTCCTTTGGGTTTTTTCCGTGTTTAGTTTTTTCTGTTTCTCACAAGGACTGTATCCATTGTCTGTGGAGGACGTTTCTTTGACTACCGTAATTTATGTACTCAGCGTAACCGTTGCACTTTTTCTGCACTCCTTTTTTGCATAATTTTTGCCTGCTTTTTGCACAATTTTTGCCTGTTTTTTGCAAAATTTTTGCATTTTTTGCACAACAGTGTATACTGTCTGCTATTTTTGCACATAATATACATTATTTGTTGTACATGTTTTATAATCGTTGCACAGATATATAATTGTTTGCACATTTCCCCCTATATATTTATAGCACTTATGGGACATTGAGTACAGTTACATTCTGGTATTTAAATACATCTATGACCTCCTATAGTGGCACTTAGACTGTACCTATATACTGCGTAGTCAGCATTGTAAATTTGAATCTTTTACACTTATTATTTATTTACCGGTTATACATTTACGTATAACTTGGGCATAATTTGCTTCTCTGTGCAGCCAGCTCTGGATATAACTCTATAAGAGACATTCTCTACAAGATTTTCTACTGTGATCTTCTGTGTGTGGTGATATAACTATTACTCACCTGGAATTTTCTCTTCCCTTCTCTCCCTCTTGCTGGAGACATTACTTTGTTTACACACATACGGTTCATATATATATCTCATTTAGCTACGTCAGGTAGCCCCTGGGCCTCTCCCTCTCTTATCTAATTTTCTTTATAATAGAGGTAGTGTCTTTTGTGTCTTTGATGTACTCTACTGTTCTGTGTTTAGATGAAAACACCCCTCTGTATTGATATACAGTGTGAGGCATTTTCATGCATTTCTTTTTCTGTATACTTCTGTCTTACTTGTTTTTTTTTTTTTTTTTTTTTTTTTTAATTAGTTTTTATTAAAGAGAAGGAGTACATACAGTTCATCACAGACAAAACAACAGAGGAGTGGTACAAACAGAAACCAACAACCACCTAGGCAAATACTTAGACTCCGCCATGAGTATCTCAAAAAGTGTACATGACTCCCTACAATTTTAACTATAAGAGGAAAAAGAGAAAAGGAAAGTCCAGATAGAAGGAAGAAAGCAGGGGGGGGGGGGGGAGGGGTCCCAACCTCCAGACTGATAATTCAGAGAGTAAAACAGGATATTCACATCTCATCAAATCAAAACAAAACAAAACCCAAACATGGCTACAGCACATTAAACAGGTCGGGATACCATATCTGCATATTCAGGTGTATACTTAAAGGCGACCCAGCAGGCCCATATCTTTTGTGCAAGGTCAGACTTGCCTCTCAGAGAGAGTGTCATATCTTCCATGTAGTATAGGTAATCAACTTTGAGCAGCCAGCAACGGAGCGTGGGAATCTTCCTCTGCTTCCAAAATCTCGGGATAAGAGTCTTTGCCGCATTGAGGAGATGGGGCATAATAGAGCGTTTATATGAGCCTGCTGGCTGACCCGAACAGTGAAACAACACATGCCACGGATCATTAGGAACCTCTCGACCCTGAATTTGCTGGATCCAATATAGAACTGCGAGCCAAAACGGGCGTATTCGTGGGTAATACCACCAGATATGAGCATGGGAGGCTCGCTCACCGCACTCTCTCCAGCAGAGCGGTGAGGTCTGGGGGAAAAACTGGTGCAGTGTAACAGGTGTATAATGCCACCTGGTCAGAAGCTTGTAGGACATCTCAGCTGTTTTGGCAGAACCCGAGGTGGTGTGCGCCCTGTCAAGAATGGTAGACACTTGAGCAGGAGTGAGTTCCTTATCCAAATCTCGCTCCCAGTTGCGGATAAAAGTAGGTGTCCTGTGAGACTCTAGGGATAACAGCAGGTGGTAAAAAAAGGAAACAGGTCTCTCCACAGGTAGGGCACCTGAAAAAGCAGACTCCAGCGGTGTAAGATCAGACACGGAGCGTAAGGGTTTAGGAAGAGATCGAACAAATGCTGACAGTTGACAGTATTTCCACCGATCCATGAATGAAATAGGTGACTCTCCCATGATGATGGGGAGAGGAAGAACCCCGGAGGGGTCGGCAAACTGATGTAGGAGAGTCTTGTCCCCGAGGCTCCAAGGGACACGTGAGCGAGGTCCCATATTACCAGGCGGAAAATAGTTGTGGCCTGACAAAGACAGCAAAGGTGAGTTATAGGGCCCGGAGCTTTTTTTATACAGAGAGTCCCATACTGCAAGAGAAGAGGTCGTTAGTGGTGAAGTATTGGTAGACAAAGCCCTATATTGCCTTGGAAGCCACATAAGGTTAGAAAGGTCAGTCTCACCCAACATCGTTTCCAGCTCAACCCACAGCTTAGTATTTATACTATACTTCCAGTCCGAAAGCCTGGCCAGCACAATGGCCCGGAAATAGAGTCGGAAGTCCGGCACCACCAGGCCCCCCGCGCTCCGTGGGCGCATGAGGAGGGACCGTGGGAGTCGGGGTTTCCTCCTATTCCAAATATACCTGTAGACCATCGAGTGTAATATAGTGAAGAAACCCACCGGCACCCCGAAGGGGATCATTTGCAGCAAGAAGAGCACCCTGGGCAGCAGGTTCATCTTCACTACCCCAATCCTACCCATCCAGGAATGACCTAGCTGGGACCATTTCTGGAGGTCTGATCTAAGCGTATTAAGAAGCGGGAGGAAGTTGGCCCGGAAAAGAGCAAGTGGATTGGGCGTTAAGTAGATACCTAAATATTTCAGGCGCCGTGTCTGCCAAGTAAAGGGCAAAGATTGTTTAAGGTTTGTTGCTACAAGGGAAGGGACCGTTAAATTTAAAATTTCGGATTTAGACATGTTTATTTTGAAATTGGAAACCCTGCCATAAGCAGTGAATTCGGCTATGAGGTTAGGGAGAGAAATCAGGGGCTGTTGCACATAAAACAAAATGTCATCGGCATAGGCCGCATATTTGTGTTCCGTCCTACCCACTAAAACCCCGTGTATGTTTGGGTTACATCGGACAATAGACAGGAAGGGTTCCAGCGATATTGCGAATAGTATGGGCGAAATCGGGCAGCCCTGGCGCGTACCATTATATAAAGTAAAAGGGTCACTGAGAGTACCATTAACCCGCAACTGGGCCGTGGGATGACTATAAAGAGCTAAAATTTGCGATCTGAGGGCGAGGCCGACCCCGAGACGAGACAACGTCGCTATAAGGAACTCCCAGTCCACCCTGTCAAATGCCTTCTCAGCATCCGTGGAAAGCAACAGGGTGGGCTGGGACCGACGCCGTACAAGCGACATCAGTGTGATGGTGCGTAGGGAGTTGTCGCGAGCCTCTCTCCCTGGTATAAAACCCGTTTGGTCCCGTGTAATCCATTGCGGGACCAAAGGCAATAATCTGTTCGCAATTGCCTTAGCGTAAATTTTGGCATCAATGTTAAGCAACGAGATAGGGCGATAGCTTGCACAATCGGCCGGGTCCTTCCCGTCCTTAGGTATAACCGTAACATGGGCATGAATAGTCTCCGGACGGAGAACACCACCGGACAAGGTCACATTAGCGTAATTAGAAAGGTGGGGGAGTAACTTATCCGCATAGGAGCGATAATATGCCACAGAAAGGCCATCTGGGCCGGGTGCTTTGCCCTTCACCATATCTCGTAGTGCTCTCAATAATTCTGTCGATGTAAATTCCCCTTCCAGAGCGGCTAGGGCCACAGCGGGAAGCTGAGGGAGGGCAGCTCGGTCCAGATACTCCTGAATGAGCCTCCGCCTATCGTCCCCGTTTGAATCTATGCGGCGGACATGATAAAGATGCTGGTAGAAATCCTTAAATTCCTTAGCTATCTGAGGAGTTGCGTAGGCCAAGGATCCCCCCGGGGTTCTAATTTTAGGTATAAACGCAGCGGCTCTCTGTCGCCTAATGGAAGCAGCTAACAACCTACTAGGCCTATCCCCCCACTCGTAAAAGCGCTGGGCCACCAGCCTCGACCTAGACTTCTGCTCCAGGTGTAGGAGGGACTTCAGGGATTCGCGCTTCGCTGTAAGGGTGTGTAGGATGGGGATCGAGAGGCTCCGCTTATGAATCCTCTCCAGGCTCCTAATCTCCGCCACCAACTTAAGCTGTTGCGCCAACCGTTCCCTCTTCTTCCTGGCCCCTAGTTCAATAAGCTTACCCCTAATAAAGGCCTTGTGCGCTTCCCACAGCACGCCCGGGGAAATCTCGCTACTCATATTGGTCCGAAAATAGAAGTCCAAGACCTTCCTGTCCGCCTCCTCGGATATGAGGGATTCGTTCAGCCGCCAATTAGCCGCCTTGGGAGGCAGAGATTCAACCTTAAGGGTGAACGAAGTCGGAGCATGGTCCGACAGGGGAGAGGTTTCAATGGCCGACCTAACTAGGAGTGGCAGGTGTTGGTGGTCAAGAAAACAGAGGTCTATTCTCGAATAGGTATGGTGCACCGGGGAGAAAAAGGTGAAATCATGTTCGCGAGGGTGCAGGATCCTCCAGGTGTCCATCAACTGCAGCTCATGAAGTTTTGTGCGTATACATTTCAACTGCTTATAGGACAAAGGCGAACTCCCCCTGGAAGTGTCCAGAGAGGGTTCCAGTGCCGCATTGAAGTCACCCACCAGGATCACACAACCCCCCGCGAAGTCTCCCAGTTTAGAGAGTGTCGAGGCGACAAATGAAGCCTGATGTCTATTGGGGGAGTAAAGAGTAGCCAGAGTGCATGGCATGCTGCCCAGAGTGCCCCGGAGAAACAAAAAACGGCCAGCCGGATCACACAACATATCATCTAACTTAAACGCGGTACCCCTCCGAAACCCGATGGCCACGCCCTTGGCCTTAGCAATATCCGAAAGGCCATAATACCAAGTAGGGTATTTGGGGGAATATAATTTAACGGAAGTGGTGTGGGTGAGGTGGGTCTCCTGTAGAAAAACCACATCACCTCGGAGACGGTTCAATTCCCGGAACAGTTGATGTCTCTTCCCAGGGGCATGAAGGCCCCTAACATTAAGCGAGATAAAATTCACCGTAGCCATCGGGTCACAGAAAGGGGGCACCCACCGCCCACATCCCCAGACAGTAAAACAACCAAGGCAGATAGGACCCCCCCCACCAGGTGGAAGGAATTGGGCAGGGAAGGGACTGGGACGAGGAGGGAAACCAAAGGAGAGAAAGGAGAAGAGGGGAGAGTGACAGGTAGGGAAACAGAGCAGCAGAAATCAGAACAGTAAAGAGAGCAGCATAGTAGCAGGACTAACCGCACGCAGAAAACTGCAGTGCAGAGGCGGGCCGCACGCCCAGCCCACGATCCCCCCCCCCCCCCCGCAAAGCGGGGCAAGGGCACCGGGACCCCGGGCAAGGCGGCACCCACCAAGAGGGGGGCGGCGGAAACCAGGCCACCGAGGACTAACCGCGTCATCAAGGGCCAGGGTCACGCCACGGTAGTCCGGCACCGGCGCCTCAGATAAACTCACCACATAAACATTTCCAGTAGAGAACATCTAATGAGAAAAAAAAAAAAGAAAAATAAATAAAAAATTAATGGCAAATTGTAAATAACAGTGGTCCAAGGCAGGGTCAATAAGCTGGATTTGAGTCCAAGCAGGAACTGACTACGGAGCCAAGGGGAAGGTGAGCAAGATCAGGGACAAAAATCACAGGGGCCCACGGATGCGCCACAGGGCACGGCAAAAGCGCAGTCAGCCGGTGAAATGTAATCGGGGAAGGCCCCATAGATCAAGCACTGACAGGTGTCCAAGTCTGCAAAAACAAACAAAAAACAGAGAAAAAAAAAACAACATCAGGAACAGGGTAAACAGAAAAGAACACCGTCCCGATGTGGCAAAACACGAACAGCAAGAGAGGTAATCCAGAGGCCAAAACCCAAGTCAATGGCAAGTACTAGGAAAACAGCTTCACGAGTGCCGGATCCAAAACGTCTGCAAGGACCGGAGAGAGAAAGCAGAGCACACAGGAATAGCCGCACGTCGCTCCCTTCAGAGATGCATATGGGATGCCAGATCTGCAGCTGGAGGTTTCCGGCCCGCTCTGTGCCATTGACGATCAGGAAGCTTTGGTGGTGGCGGGAGGACATCAAGCCAACCCGGCAACTCAGGCACGTCAAGATTCAAGTCAGCACAGAATCGTGGTAAGTCTTCAGGGAACCTTAGGACAGAGGTCTTGCCATTGAGCGAGGCAATTAAAGCCGCAGGGAAGCCCCACCGGTACCTGATAGAAGCCGTCTGCAGAAGCTCCATGAGGGGACGCAAGGCTCTACGCCTATCCAAAGTCTCTTTGGCCAGATCCGGAAACAGGGTGAGAGAGGCGCCATGGAAATCAAACGGTGTGGCATCCCGGGCCTTCTTCATAATTAACTCTTTATCCGGATAGTGATGGAGTCTGCAGATAATATCTCGTGGGACCTCTGTGGTCATGGAGCGAGGTAGGAGGGCCCTGTGGACCCGATCGATCTTCAACGGCGCGTCGGGCGCTCTGCCGAGGAGGCTGTTAAAAATGCCCCTAACTGAAGGCAAGAGGTCGTCGTCGCCGGTCGCCTCCGGAAGGCCACGGATCCGAACGTTATTGCGCCGGTTTCGGTTCTCCTGGTCCTCGTTCTTATAGAGAGCCGTACGGTGGGCGATCGTAAGTTGACGGGTAGTCGTCTGAAGCGATCGTATAGCAGATGCATGCCTGTCCAGTCGTTGTTCCGTCTCTTCCACACGTACCAGTACCTGCAATAAGTCCGAACGGACCGCCGACACGTCCTTCCGAATCGCTCGTTCGAGGTTCAACAGCATCGAGGCCAGGTCAGCTTTAGTCGGGAGATCACTCACCCTAGTAGCAATCTCGGCAGGTCCGGCCAGGTCTCCCTCATCGTCTGATTCGGCCGAGGTGTCGGGTGAGCGGGATCTGCCCTCCGGCCTGGCTGAAGAGGCGGGACTGTGCAACGGCAACGTGCTGTGCGGCGTGCGGCCTAGGCCGTCATGGTCCGGGACATCCTCAGCCTCCGTGGCTAAGAAACGTTTAATGGTGCCTGAAGCTGAGCCCTTCTTGGGCAGGGACTTGCCCGTTTTCCTCCCCATGCTTTGGGTAAGTAGTAGTGAGGGGGATCTTGCTAAATTAGATCAATAAATCCGCACCGATGCCGGAGCTCCCGCGAAGCACGTCCGCTCTAGTGCATCGCCAGGCCACGCCCCCTGTCTTACTTGTTTAAAACTTTAATAAAACCTATATTTGCAAAAAAATAAAAAATCATATTAAACAGTAAAAGAAATAACACATGTATACAATCAGTAACGTGTATAATGATTTCATTCCATTCAATATACAATAAGTAATAGACATGTGCACTGACAAAAAATTTGTTCATTTTCATTTTCGTTTTAATTCGTTTTTTTTTTTATTTTTTCGGAAAATTCGTAAATTAGAAAATTCGGAATTCAGAAATTTTCACATTTCGATTTGAAATTTCCGAAATTTCGGATTTCCGAATTTCGGATTTCCGAATTTCCTTTTTTTCGAATTTACGCATTTTGGATTTTCAGAACTCCGAATTTTTGGATTTTCGGAATTCGGGAATTCAAAGACTTGAAAGTCCAAAAATTTGAAAATCTGAAAAAAAGAAAATCAGTTTAATTAATAACTAACTATTAAATTAACGAGTATGAATTATCTGAAATAACAAATGGAACGGAACAAATTAATAACAATTAATTAATAATAAATAATAATAAAAAGGTTTTATTATTATTATTAGATCGTTACGTTCCATTTGGTTAGATGTGGCATTCGTTATTTCAGATAATTCGCAACTTTGGATAAATTCGTACTCGTTACGTTCACTAACAAATTTAGTATTGGCAAATTTGGATTGGAATGCATTATAATTCCCGTGATACTGGAGATCGAGCAGAATATGGAGTTCCAAAAGCTGGTTAGATGCTTGAGGCTCCAGAACATATGGACTAAGTTGCCAATTTCACTGCAGTTTCTCCAGCACAACGGGGAGCCATGTTATCCAAACTTGTAAATTCTATAGGCTGAGATGCCATCTTAAGGCTATTTTTTTGGATAATTCCCAGTGGTTGATGGATTTAGAGGACTTATATATTGATCAAAAGGCTTCTTTCCACTGTAGGTTAGTAAATGTTGTGTTTAAGTCAGATTCCCACTTCTCATATGGGTGGGATTTGACAAAATAAGTTATAGAATAGGGAAATACCCCTGCGAGAAGGGGGGGGTGGTGTTGTAATAATGCCTTGCCTCTTGGAATATACAAATTATGTGATTTAATGGATCTCAGGAAGTGTAGAATTTGATTATATATTTGTCAGAAGGCAATAAGTCGAATTGGTTCTGAAGCATGGGAAAATAAATGGGGGTAACCTTATGATAAAGATCAGCAATCAGCTGAATTCCCTTATCTTGCCAGTTAGTGATGGAGAGGTTTGGAATTGCTTGTGGAAGAACCATAATAGGTATAGGAACCTCTACCATGCTAGTAGTTGGGAGTGATGTCTTTTGGAGGGTTCTCCAGGTGGCCAGCGAGGCTTGGATGGTAGGTGGAAATTTGTGTGTGGGGAATGGTTGCAGGGCATCAAGAAGTAGGAGTATCTTTAGGTTTTTAGTCAGGTATAAGGCCTGTTCAATGTTGCACCACAGAATTTCTAAAGTAGGGTTAATCCAGGCTTTGGTTTGCGTGGGGATGGATGCTTTATAGTAATCATGTATGTCTACTAACCCCATACCTCCCCCTGCTCTGTTTGACCAGTAAGATTTTAGTACATCTTGGCCTCTTGGAGCCCCAAATGAACTGAGTAAGTAGGGCGTTTAGGGATTTAAAATGGGTGTTGTTGAGGGGGATTGGGAGTGTTCGGAAGAGATATAGGATTTGAGGTAAAAGCAACATTTTGAATGTAGCTAGGCGTCCGGACCATGTCAGTTCGGTATTAGCTAGTCTCTTGGCTTCTTTCATGAGTTTTCCTATCAAGGATGTACAGTGGTGTGAAAAAGTGTTTGCCCCCTTCCTCATTTCCTGTTCCTTTGCATGTTTGTCACACTTAAGTGTTTCGGAACATCAAACCAATTTAAACAATAGTCAAGGACAACACAAGTAAACACAAAATGCAATTTGTAAATGAAGGTGTTTATTATTAGAGGTGAAAAAAAATCCAAACCATCATGGCCCTGTGTGAAAAAGTGATTGCCCCCTAAACCTAATAACTGGTTGGGCCACCCTTAGCAGCAACAACTGCAACCAAGCGTTTGCGATAACGTGCAATGAGGCTTTTACAGCGTCCTGGAGGAATTTTGGCCCACTCATCTTTGCAGAATTGTCCTAATTCAGTTACATTAGAGGGTTTTCGAGCATTAACGGCCTTTTTAAGGTCATACCACAACATCTCAATAGGATTCAGGCCAGGACTTTGGCTAGGCCACTCCAAAGTCTTCATTTTGTTTTTCTTCAGCCATTCGGTGGTGGACTTGCTGGTGTGTTTAGGATCATTGTCCTGCTGCAGAACCCAAGTTCGTTTCAGCTTGAGTACACGAACAGATGGTCGGACATTCTCCTTCAGGATCTCTTGGTAGACAGCAGAATTCATAGTTCCTTTTATTACGGCAAGTCTTCCAGGTCCTGAAGCAGCAAAACAGCCCCAGACCATCACACTACCACCACCATATTTTACTGTTGGTATAATGTTCTTTTTATGAAATGCAGTGTTCCTTCTACGCCAGATATACTTGGACACACACCTTCCAAAGAGTTCCACTTTTGTCTCATCGGTCCACAGAATGTTGTCCCAAAAGTCTTGGGGATCATCAAGATGTGTTGTGGAGAAATTGAGACGAGCTTTGATGTTCTTTTTGCTCAGCAGTGGTTTTCTCCTTGGAACTCTGCCATGCAGGCCATTTTTGACCAGTCTTTTCCTGATGGTGAAGGCATGAACGCTGACCTTAACTGAGGCAAGTGAGGCCTGCAGTTCCTTGGACGTTGTTGTGGGGTCTTTTGTGACCTCTTGGATGAGTCGTCACTGCGTTCTTGGGGTAATTTTGGGCGGCCGGCCACTCCTGGGAAGGTTCACCACTGTTCCATGTCTTCGCCATTTGTGGATAATGGCTCTCACTGTGGTTCGCTGGATTCCCAAAGCTTTGGAAATGGCTTTATAACCCTTTCCATACTGATAGATCTCAATTACTTTCTTTCTCAATTGTTCCTGAATTTCTTTGGGTCTCGGCATGATGTGTAGCTTTTAAGGATCTTCTGGTGGACATTACTGTGTCAAGTAGCTCCTATTTAAGTGATGCCTTGATTGTGAACAGGTGTGGCAATAATCAGGCCTGGGTGTGGCTAGAGAAATTGAACTCAGGTGTGGACAACCACAGTTATAGTATGTTTTAACAAGGGGGGCAATCACTTTTTCACACAGGGCCATGATGGTTTGGATTTTTTTCCCCCTTTAATAATAAACACCTTCATTTACAAATTGCATTTTGTGTTTACTTGTGTTGTCCTTGACTATTGTTTAAATTGGTTTGATGTTCCGAAACACTTAAGTGTGACAAACATGCAAAGGAACAGGAAATGAGGAAGGGGGCAAACACTTTTTCACACCACTGTAAAGTAGGCTTCAGCTAGGTGGTGTATATTTACTGTTAATTTAATGCCAAGATACGGTATATTGTCTCTACTCCAAGTATAAGGGAACTCTTCCTGTAATTTATCTCTAAGAGAGGGTGGGATTCCTAATTCAAGGATAAGTGATTTTGTGCAATTAACCTTATAGTAGGATATTCTACTAAATTCCTCAAGAGTATTATGTGCGTGTCGTAGGGACGTATTCGGTGATGTCAGAAACAAAATAATGTCATCTGCGTCATGCCTTGCAAGGGGAAGCGACATGTATCCCCAGTGATTCCTGTCAAGCGCCTTCTCCGCGTCCAAAGAAAGGAGCAGAGAAGGCGTCCGACAGGCCCTTGCATACTGCGTAACATTAATAACTCTTCTCGTGGCATCAGAGGCCTGCCTATCCGGGGTGAAGCCTGATTGATCAGGATTAATGAGAGAGAGGAGAATCGGGAGAAGTCTATGTGCCAATATCTTAGCATATAACTTAACATCTGTGTTAAGAAGAGAAATCGACCTGAAATTAGCCGGGGACGTAGGTTCTTTACCTGGCTTTGGGATTGTGACCACATAAGCTTTGAGCATCTCTGAGGGAAAAGAGGCAGAGGACATTGCGGCTGAGTAAACATTTTGTTAGAATGGAGTTAGGTAGTCTTGAAAGGCTCTATAGTAGTCATTTGGTAGTCCATCCGGACCTGAAGACTTTCCCACTGGAAGGGTCTTTATGACTTTCTTGATCTCAGGTTCTGTAATAGGAGAATTCAAAGATAAGAGCTGTTCCACTGAGAGAGAAGGGAGTCGAATCTTTGCTAGAAATGTTTGTATGCTCTCTTCAGTTGGTTGGGGAGTATCGGGGTAGTTTTTTAAATTATATAGTGAGGCATAATTCTTGGCAAACGAATCTGCAATTTCCTTAGGGTTGTATATTTTTTTGTTGTCAGGAGGATTGTCAGGTCACCTAGAGGCGAGGTGACAGATGCACACCGTAGGGATCAGGAGTGCACCGCAAGGTTGTGGACCCTACGGCTGACCGCTGCGGACGGGAGACAGGTCCCACCGGGGTTAGAGCGTAAGATTCCCTGGGGCGCGGAGTCTAAGAGCCAGCAGGTGTTCACCAGAGCCTCGAGTGGTGAGGATGGACTTGGCTGCAATTGGCTCCAGGTCGCGACCCCCAGGGTCCCCCAGCTCACACCCACAGTAGGCAACAGGAGGATAGGGATGGTGAGGGACAAAGCCAAGGTCGGGGCCACAAGCAGACAAGAATAGTCGGGGACACGCCAAGATCGTCGCTGAAGACGTCCTATGACGAAACGCGTCTGACGTACCACGCACACCACTTCCGGGTTGACGAGTCGAGACGGAGCGCAGGCTGGAACGCATGCCAGTTCCTCGTCCAGATCCCCGCTCGTTTCCTCGCTCATTTTACCGGCATTTTGCAGACCGATCAGGTCGGCTTTAGGTTGTATCTTCTGACATAGACCAGCGGTGAGTAAACTCCCCTTTCCCTGGGGTGCCACGCTTTGTAGCTACATAGTGACCCCAAGGGTCCTGGGGATATCTCACTCAAGGGCTCCTTCGGTCATATTAGCCATACAGAGGGGTGTGTAAATGCTCCTGCCCTGGTCTATGATAAAAAAACAACCTTTTCTATTAACTTACAAATAGACTTTTTATGCTATGAGTTACCTGCTTAGGACTGTGACTCCTGGGACATTGTACAAAAAATATTTTTTGGTTTTGGTTTTGGCTTTGTTTTTTGTCTTTTTCTGTTTTGTTACTGATTTTTTAACAAGATTTTTTATTATATTTTTGTTATATATATATATATATATATATATATATATATATATATATATATATATATATATATATATATATATATATACATATATTTTTATTTTTTATTTCTGCTGCCGTCATAAAGTTTACAAAAAATTTTTTGAACGTATTTTTATAATTTTTAAAATTTTTTTTTGAAAGTCTGAAGATACTTCACTATGAGAAGTCTACATATAATGCCCCGTACACACGAGCGGACTTTTCGACATCCAAACTCCGACGGACTGAGTCCGGCGGACTATCCGATCGTGTGTGGGCTGCAACGGACTTTAGCGAAGCTAAAGTCTGACGGACTTTAGAAATGAAGCATGCTTTAAATTTTCCCGACGGAACTCCGCCGGACCCGGTCCCCTTTGAAAAATCCGCTCGTGTGTGTGCTACTCCGACGGACTAAAACCGACGCTAGGGCAGCTATTGGCTACTGTCTATGAACTTCCTACGTCGAATCCAGTCGTACGTCATCACGTTCGACTCCGTCGGAGTTTGGTGTGATGGTGTGTGGTCAAGTCCGTTCGGTCGAAAAGTCCGCCAGAACTCCGTCGGAACTCCAGCGGAACTCCGGCGGAACTCCTTTGGAGGTCTGTCAGACTTAATTCCTCTCATGTGTACGGGGCATAAGTCTACATATCAAGGAAGGTGATACAGCTGGAAAGTGGGGTTCTTTCGCTGGATGTGCACCCTTCGGATGTACTTACCCGTGGAACAACCAGATCCTGCATCGTGCAATATAGAAGGCCTGATCGCCCTGTGTAGGCATAGAGTTTTGGTGAGTGGGGACCTGAGGGGGCGAGCACGGAAGTCACCTGAATTCTCTCATATTTGAGCACCAGTCACCTTTTTTCTGCAACTATTGGAAGATTTTGCAACTTTATTTGGACTGCATTTTTGTTATCTATTTATCTTTATTTTTATTTTTATTTTGTTCTTTGTTATGGTCTTGTTCCCTGATATTGCTCCTGGATTCGTTCCAGGTCCTATATAATAATGTATATATACATTTTTTGGCTCCTTTGGGTTTTTTCCGTGTTTAGTTTTTTCTGTTTCTCACAAGGACTGTATCCATTGTCTGTGGAGGACGTTTCTTTGACTACTATATACTCGAGTATAAGCCGAGATTTTCAGCCCCTTTTTGAGGCTGAAAGTGTCCCCCTCGGCTTATACTCGAGTCACCGCCGTCTGTCTACACGATCAGCGTGTCGTGCAGACAGACGGCGGCCATTCAACTATTCAAAAGCCACGCCTCCCTGTCTGTGATAGGCGGAACACTCAATTTCCCAGCAGTCAGTGGTCCGCCTATCACGGACATCCGCTCATCCTCGTACTACGGACGAGGATGAGAGGATGTCCGTGATAGGCGGAACACTGACTGCTGGGAAATTGAGTGTTCCGCCTATCACAGACGGAGGCGCGGCTTTTGAACAGTGGAATGGCCGCCGTCTGTCACAGACGAGAAGAGGTGCGGCGATCCTGGCATGTTTTTACAAGCAGATCGCTGCAGAAGGACACAGGCTGCAGAAGGACAAAGAGGCACAGGACACAGGTAGGACGGACACACAGGGATGGACGGACACACAGGGATGGACGGACACACAGGGATGGACGGACACACAGGGATGGACAGGCATGTCTCACCCTCGGCTTATACACGAGTCAATAAGTTTTCCCTTTTTTTTGTGGTAAATTAGGGGCCTCGGCTTATATTCGGATCGACCTATACTCGAGTATATACGGTAATTTATGTACTCAGCGTAACCGTTGCACTTTTTCTGCACTCCTTTTTTGCATAATTTTTGCCTGCTTTTTGCACAATTTTTGCCTGTTTTTTGCACAGTTTTTGCATTTTTTGCACAACAGTGTATACTGTCTGCTATTTTTGCACATAATATACATTATTTGTTGTACATGTTTTATAATCGTTGCACAGATATATAATTGTTTGCACATTTCCCATATATATTTATAGCACTTATGGGACATTGAGTACAGTTACATTCTGGTATTTAAATACATCTATGACCTCTTATAGTGGCACTTAGACTGTACCTATATACTGCGTAGTCAGCATTGTAAATTTGAATCTTTTACACTTATTATTTATTTACCGGTTATACATTTACGTATAACTTGGGCATCATTTGCTTCTCTGTGCAGCCAGCTCTGGATATAACTCTATAAGAGACATTCTCTACATGATTTTCTACTGTGATCTTCTGTGTGTGGTGATATAACTATTACTCACCTGGAATTTTCTCTTCCCTTCTCTCCCTCTTGCTGGAGACATTACTTTGCTTACACACATACGGTTCATATATATATATATATATCTCATTTAGCTACGTCAGGTAGCACCTGGGCTTCTCCCTCTCTTTCCTAATTTTCTTTATAATAGAGGTAGTGTCTTTTGTGTCTTTGATGTACTCTACTGTTCTATGTTTAGATGAAAACACCCCTCTGTATTGATATACAGTGTGAGGCATGTTCATGCCTTTCTTTTTCTGTATACTTCTGTCTTACTTGTTTAAAACTTTAATAAAACCTATATTTGCAAAAAAAATAAAAAATCATATTAAACAGTAAAAGAAATAACACATGTATACAATCAGTAACGTGTATAATGATTTCATTCCATTCAATATACAATAAGTAATAGACATGTGCACTGAGAAAAAATTTGTTCATTTTCATTTTCGTTTTAATTCGTTTTTTCGGAAAATTCGTAAATTAGAAAATTCGGAATTCAGAAATTTTCACATTTCGATTTGAAATTTCCGAAATTTCGGATTTCCGAATTTCGGATTTCCGAATTTCCTTTTTTTCGAATTTACGCATTTTGGATTTTCGGAACTCCGAATTTTTGGATTTTCGGAATTCGGGAATTCAAAGATTTGAAAGTCCAAAAATTAGAAAATCTGAAAAAAAGAAAATCAGTTTAATTAATAACTAACTATTAAATTAACGAGTATGAATTATCTGAAATAACAAATGGAACGGAACAAATTAATAATAAATAATTAATAATAAATAATGAATAATAATAAAAAGGTTTTATTATTATTATTAGATCGTTACGTTCCATTTGGTTAGATGTGGCATTCGTTATTTCAGATAATTTGCAACTTTGGATAAATTCATACTCGTTACGTTCGCTAACAAATTTAGTATTGGCAAATTTGGATTGGAATGCATTATAATTCCCGTCATACTGGAGATCGAGCGGAATATGGAGTTCCAAAAGCTGGTTAGATGCTTGAGGCTCCAGAACATATGGACTAAGTTGCCAATTTCACTGCAGTTTCTCCATCACAACGGGGAGCCATGTTATCCAAACTTATAAATTCTATAGGGTGAAATGCCATCTTAAGGCTAATTTTTGGGATAAATCCCAGTGGTTGATGGATTTAGAGGACTTATATATTGATCAATAGGCTTCTTTCCACTGTAGGTTAGTAAATGTTGTGTTTAAGTCAGATTCCCACTTCTCATATGGGTGGGATTTGACAAAATAAGTTATAGAATAGGGAAATACCCCTGCGAGAAGGGGGGGGGGGGGGTGGTGTTGTAATAATGCCTTGCCTCTTTTGGAATATACAAATGATGTGATTTAATGGATCTCAGGAAGTGTAGAATTTGATTATATTTGTCAGAAGGCAATAAGTCAAATTGGTTCTGAAGCATGGGAAAATAAATGGGGGTATCCTTATGATAAAGATCAGCAATCAGCTGAATTCCCTTATCTTGCCAGTTAGTGATGGAGAGGTTTGGAATTGCTTGTGGAAGAACCATAATAGGTATAGGAACCTCTACCATGCTAGTAGTTGGGAGTGATGTCTTTTGGAGGGTTCTCCAGGCAGCCAGCGAGGCTTGGATGGTAGGTGGAAATTTGTGTGTGGGGAATGGTTGCAGGGCATCAAGAAGTAGGAGTATCTTTAGGTTTTTAGTCAGGTATAAGGCCTGTTCAATGTTGCACCACAGAATTTCTAAAGTAGGGTTAATCCAGGCTTTGGTTTGCGTGAGGATGGATGCTTTATAGTAATCATGTATGTCTACTAACCCCATACCTCCCCCTGCTCTGTTTGAACAATAAGATTTTAGTACATCTTGGCCTCTTGGAGCCCCAAATGAACTGAGTAAGTAGGGCGTTTAGGGATTTAAAATGGGTGTTGTTGAGGGGGATTGGGAGTGTTCGGAAGAGATATAGGATTTGAGGTAAAAGCAACATTTTGAATGTAGCTAGGCATCCGGACCATGTCAGTTCGGTATTAGCTAGTCTCTTGGCTTCTTTCATGAGTTTTCGTATCAAGGATGTAAAGTAGGCTTCAGCTAGGTGGTGTATATTTACTGTTAATTTAATGCCAAGATACGATATATTGTCTCTACTCCAAGTATAAGGGAACTCTTTCTGTAATTTATCTCTAAGAGAGGGTGGGATTCCTAATTCAAGGATAAGTGATTTTGTGCAATTAACCTTATAGTAGGATATTCTACTAAATTCCTCAAGAGTATTATGTGCGTGTCGTAGGGACGTATTCGGTGATGTCAGAAACAAAATAATGTCATCTGCGTCTTGCCTTGCAAGGGGAAGCGACATGTATCCCCAGTGATTCCTGTCAAACGCCTTCTCCGCGTCCAAAGAAAGGAGCAGAGAAGGCGTCCGACAGGCCCTAGCATACTGCATAACATTAATAACTCTTCTCGTGGCATCAGAGGCCTGCCTATCCGGGGTGAAGCCTGATTGATCAGGATTAATGAGAGAGAGGAGAATCGGGAGAAGTCTATGTGCCAATATCTTAGCATTTAACTTAACATCTGTGTTAAGAAGAGAAATCGGCCTGAAATTAGCCGGGGACGTAGGTTCTTTACCTGGCTTTGGGATTGTGACCACATAAGCTTTGAGCATCTCTGAGGGAAAAGAGGCAGAGGACATTGCGGCTGAGTAAACATTTTGTTAGAATGGAGTTAGGTAGTCTTGAAAGGCTCTATAGTAGTCATTTGGTAGTCCATCCGGACCTGGAGACTTTCCCACTGGAAGGGTCTTTATGACTTTCTTGATCTCAGGTTCTGTAATAGGATAATTCAAAGATAAGAGCTGTTCCACTGAGAGAGAAGGGAGTCGAATCTTTGCTAGAAATGTTTGTATGCTCTCTTCAGTTGGTTGGGGAGTATCGGGGTAGTTTTTTAAATTATATAGTGAGGCATAATTCTTGGCAAACGAATCTGCAATTTCCTTAGGGTTGTATATTTTTTTGTTGTCAGGAGGATTGTCAGGTCACCTAGAGGCGAGGTGACAGATGCACACCGTAGGGATCAGGAGTGCACCGCAAGGTTGTGGACCCTACGGCTGACCGCTGCGGACGGGAGACAGGTCCCACCGGGGTTAGAGCGTAAGATTCCCTGGGGCGCGGAGTCTAAGAGCCAGCAGGTGTTCACCAGAGCCTCGAGTGGTGAGGATGGACTTGGCTGCAATTGGCTCCAGGTCGCGACCCCCAGGGTCCCCCAGCTCACACCCACAGTAGGCAACAGGAGGATAGGGATGGTGAGGGACAAAGCCAAGGTCGGGGCCACAAGCAGACAAGAATAGTCGGGGACACGCCAAAAGGTCAGGATCACAGGCAAACAGGGATAGTCAAAGACACGCCAAAGTCGGTAACGGAAAGCAGTAGAAGAGCACACGGCAGGAAACAGGAAGCTAACACACAAAGGAATACACAATGGTTGATCAGCACTGATGGCCTGCAGTGCACAGGTTAATATAGGGCTCCCTGATAGGGCCTGGGGTGGAGCCATGCTTAGAGGAGAGGTTATAAAAACCACCAGGTGGAAGTGGCTGGCCTCTTAGTCTGAACACATGAGGGGAGGTAAGCAAACACAGGAAGATCACTGCATAGCCATGACAAGGCTGTATTAAGTATGGTATTTTGGACTTAGTTCTAACTGACCTAAGTCTTTGAGCCAGAAACTTGCCGGCTCGATTACTCGAGGAATAATGGGATAATTTAAGTGAATGAATATGTTTGTCATATTGTTCAATGAGTAGGAGCCTGAGATTAGAACGGGATTGGAAAAGTTTTGAGCCAATTGTGCATTGGCATTGTTTTTATTAAGGGATTCAAGTGTTTTGATATTGGCGAGAAGTTGGTTAATTTTTTGTGTTCTCTGCCTCTTCTCCCCCCGCACAAATTTTTAACATTACCCCTCTGATGTATGCTTTATGCGCACACCACAGCACAGTCGGGTCACCCACCGAGCACTCGTTTAAGGAGAAAACTCTGATAAGTGACTAGCTATGCCAGTGGTGTACACAGGCATCTGGAAAATAATAGACTTGGCTCTCAAAATATATGCAAGACTAGGTGTTTACCCCTCCACCACCGTTATGGAGACAGGTGTGTGGTCAGACCACGAGATGTCGTGTATGGTGGAGGAGGACACGGCCTGCAAAAGGAGTTTGTCAACCAGTATCAAGTCAATTCTGGAGTACGAATTTTGTCTGAGCTGTTGTGTTCTGACAGTGGTAGCCCCCCCCCCCCCCCCCCCCGCCCCCGAACACTCTGATTGGTGCTCTAAACCATTAACTGAGAGTGATGATTGGGAGTCGGTTGGCTGCTGGTTTTCCAGCATGCTCGTCTGACAGAAGCCGGCCCAACGGCAGGCTATTGTCAGACAGACCGACATACACGCGGGCCAAATGTTAGCCAGTTTTTATTTAACTGCCGGTTATCTCCTGACATTTGGCCCATGTGTATTCGGTTTGACTGGTTTAACTTTGTGGGAATTGACTAATCATCACCAGTGACGCTAATACCGTGATCAGTGCTAATAACATACACTGTCACTGTACTAATGACACTGGCTGGGAAGGGGTTAACCTCTAAGGGCAATCAAGGGGTAAATTGGGTGCCTAACAATGTGTAATGTGTGCTGCTTTTTACTACAGATCGATTTGTTTATTTTCCCTTTTTCAGGGAAAAGGGAAAATAAAAGCGATCGTTCCCTCTGTTAAGAGCCATGCCAGGACAAGGTCATCTGGTGCCCAGGGCAAAGATGGCAAGTTAATTGTGTGGGTAATTACCTGCCACATGACACTAATGCATCAGTGACCAGTGCCAGTATATTAACCCTCTCATGCTACATATTACAAATGTCATTAGTAATTAACCTCCCCCTCCCCAATCCAAACAGTTACATGAATCTGCAGATGGCAATCTGCTTACTTGTTGTACTATAAACACTTACTTCCTCCTTCTCTAGCATATTAGTTCATTATGAAATACTTACCTGAGATTGAAGCCCCCGCAGCGGTCCTCGTTTACCGCTTTTTTTTTTTTTTTACTTGTAATGGCGATCTGCAATTTTTATCATGACTGCGACATTATTGCGGACACATCGGACAATTTTGACACATTTTTGGGACCATTGGCATTAATACATTTCAGCTCCTCAGAGAGTTCTTTGCCATGAGGTGCCATGTTAACTTCCACTGACCAGTATGAAAGAGTGAGAGTGATAACACCAAATTGAACACACCTGCTCCCAATTCACACCTGAGACCTTGTAACACTAACGAGTCACATGACACCGGGGAGGGAAAATGGCTAATTGGGCCCAATTGGGACCAATTGGGACATTCTCACTTAAGGGTGTACTCACTTTTGTTGCCAGCGGTTTAGACATTAATGGCTGTGTGTTGAGTTATTTTGAGGGGACAGCAAATTTGCACCGTTATACAAGCTGTACACTCACTACTTTACATTGTAGACAAGTGTCATTTCCTCAGTGTTGTCACATGAAAAGATATAATAAAATATTTACAAAAATGTGAGGGGTGTACTCACTTTTGTGAGATACTGTATATACAGTTATGGCCAAAAAATTGGTACCCCTGCATTTCTGTCAGATAATGCACCACTTCACCCATAAAATTGTTGCTATTACAAATGTTTAGGCATTCTCATGTTTAACCACTTCAATACCGAGGGGCACTTATACACCTTCCTGCCCAGACCAATTTTGAGCTTTCAGCACTGGTGCACTTTGAATGACAATTGCGCGGTCATACAATACTCTACCCCAACTAAATTGTTATCATTTTGTTCCCACAAATAGAATTTCTTTTGGTGGTATTTGATCGCCTCTTTTTATTTTCTGCTAAACAAATAAAAAAAGACCTAAATTTTGAAAAAAAATATATGTTTTTTTTGTTTCAGTTACAAAACAATGTAAATAAGTAAGTTTTCTCTTCACTGATGGGCACTGATGGGGCTACAGTGACGAGCACTGATAAGGCAGCACTGATGGGCACAGATGATGTGGTACCAATGAAGTGGCACTGATAGGCGTCACCAGGGCTGGTGCAAGAATTTTTGACACCCTAGGCGAACCTAATTTTGCCGCCCCTTAGCAAGACCTCCAACCCACCCCTTTGCCCTGCAGTGGCTATGGCTGGTGGCTGCAGATGGCTGTTCTGTAGGTAGGTACGACTGGTGGGTAACCTGGTGCTTGCTCTCTCAGGAGAGGGAGAGGAGGAGAGGAGGAGAAGGGGCAGGGTGGACAGGGGGAGGAGGAGAAGGAGAGAGGAGAGGGAGGAAGGAGTGTAAGAGGAGGGAAGGAAGAGGAGGAAACAGGAGAGGGCGGGAGGAGGATAAAGAGAGGGGGGAGGAGGAGAAGAGGGAGGAGGAGTGGGGAGAGGAGGAGAGGGAGGAGGAGGGAAGAGGAGGAGAGGGAGGAGTAAGGGTTTAGGAGAGGAGGAGGGGAGAGCAGAGGGAGGAGGAGTGAGGGGTTTTAGGAGAGGAGGAGGGGAGAGCAGAGGGAGGAGGAGTGAGGGGTTTAGGAGAGGAGGAGGGGAGAGAGGAGGAGGAGGAAGAGAGGGGGCAGAGGGGAGGAGAAGTGGGGAAGACAGGGGGAGAGGGGAGAGGAGGAGAGGGGGGAGGAAGGGGAAGGAAGGGGAGGAGGAGGGAGAGGGGGAGGATTGGGAGGGAGAGGGATGAGGAGTGTGGGGGAGGAGAGGTGCTAGGAGAGGAGGGAAGAGGGGGGGATTGGAAGGGAGGAGGAGAGGGATGAGAAGTGTGGGGGAGGAGAGGTGCTAGGAGAGGGAAGGGGAGGGAGGGAGGAGGGGAGAGGGGGGATTGGGAGGGAGGGAGGAGAGGGATGAGAAGTGTGGGGAGAGAGGTGTTGAGAGAGGGAGGAGGAGTGAGGGGGAGGGGTAGAGGAGAGGGGAGAGAGGGGAGAGGAGGGGGGAGAGGAGGAGAGGGGAGGAGGAGAGGGATGAGGAGTGTGGGGGAGCAGGAGGGGGAGGAGAGGTGCTATGAGAGGAAGGGTGAGGGATTGGGAGGGAGGAGGAGGGGGGGGGTGAGGAGTGTGGGAGGAGAGGTGTTAGGAGGAGGGAGGACGAGGTGGGGAGCATCGGCGGGGTGTTAACGGAGAGGATGAGGGGGGAGGAGATG